>NC_143584.1:152986882-153695379 GCF_048544385.1 Mastigoproctus giganteus | reverse complement strand
AAGTAAGGCTTCATCATAGGAGAAGACACACCCACTGATGAGGAGCCAATAAGCTCAGAAACGGTGTCATATGGATAATGGTATCCGCTGAGAATAAGTAACAATAGTCTTCTCCTAAGGTGAAGCGTTACTTATTCGGGCGCCTCCGTAGCCAGGTGGGCAGGAGCAGCAGTGCGTAGCACACGCTTCTTGATTAGACCGGTTCGAGCCCGTGACCACCAAATACGGAGAATGCGGAAAGGTCAGGGAATGACCACCGCATATCCCCGGAGCAATATGGCCTTAGTTGCTAATGCTCCTAAAAACCAAATAACAAACAAACAAACTTATTCGAGGTAGTGCAATATCATGGCAACTCGTTGTGAAGGTATTAACAATATGAGATATACTTAATGATGCCAATTTATAACTACTTGAGTAGTTGGCTACGTACGGAAATGATGCAATTGCACTAACTTGTACTTCATCCTTTTCTTATGTGGGGAAGCGCATGAGTCCAGACTTAATTCATGTTAAGCGGCCCATTGTTCTTTCTCGAGCATAGACTAAAATTCATATATATGTTGACTACTATCAGAACAAACAACTCCATTTTTTCCCATGAAGAAATATTCCGATGCATCTTTATAGGCGCGTTCGCACATATACTGACTGATCACTGAATTATGACCATCGACCTATTACCATGCTGGGCCACTGTTCGCACGGATAACAGCCACTATTTTCCTGGGTGTTTACTCCACTAGATTTCTGAAAATGTCCCTAGGCATCTGCAGCCATGCTGCCTGCAAATCTTTCCACAGTGTCGGAATAGATGACGGTTGCGTGTCCGTAAGCCTCACTTCTTGTTCCAAAACATCCACAGATGTTTAATTGAAATAAGATCAAGCGAATTTGGAAGCCAATCAAGATGGGTGATACACTGAGTTCACTGTGTTCGTCAAACCACTCGTGCACATTTCAGGCTCAATGGCACAGCCCATAATCGTCTTGGAAGATCCCGCTTTCTGTCCGAGAAAAAATGCAAGATGACAGGGTAACATGGTCTCCCAAACCTCTCCACGTTTTTGATAGGGGTACCGTAACTGCGCAGAGGCATCGAGAACAGATCTTCGAACCTACGTACGGCTCGAAAATATGGTCACGTGACATCAGTACGGCATATGATCCCCTCCCTCCAACGGCTAAACAGACCTGACACTGGTGAACCATGCTTGATATAAGGGTATCTGCGATTTTGTGGCAACAATTCCCTTTCTTCCACCAGGGCAGAACTTAGTATTATAAGGAGTGCGGTTGGCCCAAATTTTCTTTTCATGCACGACAATGCCACTGCACATAGAGTTCAAGTGGTGGAGGAATATCTTTAAATTGAAGATATCCAACGACTGTCGTGGCCAGCACGATCATCAGGCTAAATCCGATTGAATATGTGTGGGGTGCCCTTGGCGTAGCATTGCACGCCGACAGCCAACTCCTCGGTCACTTGGAAGAAAGGGATTTGTTGCCACAGAATCGCAGACACCGTTATATCAAGTATGATTCACCGGTGTCAGGCCTGTTTAGAAGTTGGAGGGGATCATACGCCGTCCTGCTGTCATGTGACCATATTTTCGAGCATCTTGTATTGACTTCAATAATGTGATATTTTTGGTAATTCTTATACAACCCCTATAAATGTACATTATAGCTGTCCGAAGTTTATTGCTGTCTCCTCATTTCATTATTATTCCATGGTACACCACCATACCAAATTTTGTCCCGCTTTATCGCAAGCTGCACTAATTACACCACGCTTTCTATGTGTTCTGTTAATTTTGTCGAGCCGTGTAGAAGCAATTTACAGATACAGTGAATACAGTATAAGCCTAGACTCGCCACCCACACTGTAATTTATGCATGCAATATTGGTTCTGGATTTTGTTATCATTCTTCTGGATAATAGAATGATAACCGGAAAAAAATTCTATTCCCATTTGAGGTAAATATTATATTACTGTATATTACGAGTATTATATGCTTTTTTCAGAATGAATATAACTTACAAAATTATTTAACACTTTGGGTCATGTATTGCAGTTTCAAATCAGTGGTGGCAACCTTTTTTTTTTTTTTTAACCTGCAATAGAATGTTTGAACAAGTTTTATTTGACTCTATCCTGTTTTACTGATTCGTAATTACAGCCATTTTTTTAACCTGAAATACAATGTTTGAACAAATTTTATTTGACTCCATCCTATTTTACTGATTCGTAATTACAGCCATTTTTTTTTTTATTTCAAATTAATTTTTTTTACAGAAAAGCTTTAAATACATGCATTCATTTTATGTCAGGGAAAATAAGTAAAAACTAAACTGAGTATGAAACTTGATCTTGGGAATTAATTATCATTTTTATCGGAATAATTGCAAACATTTTAAAATATTCCATTTTTACAAGTATTATAAGGAAAAATAGTGTTTTGGAAGGAAAGAGTGAACTGTACAGCTACCTGCAATTCCGAGGATATGTCTCACTCTTAAACTATGGCGCTGATAAGGTGCTAAACTAGGAAATCTGTACAAGTAAATAGTTATTACAAAAGATGTTCGTGTATTAATATTTTCCTAATAATGTTTGTTGGGCAACTAAGGCTATAATGTTTTGTTAGCAACTAAGGCTATAATGTACTTATTACTCTTACAAAGTATAGATAAATTACATTTAACAAATTATTTTTTTAATTACAAAGTAATCTACAAAATGCTTGAAAAAAATTAGGATTGACTTCGCAACATACCCTCCCCATTCCCTAACCCCTCTTCCAAATTCTTCTTTCCATCAGAGATTTGAAAAGGTGGCAATTCTACTGACGTCCCACAGACTTAGTTTCTTTGGTGCAAACATCCAGGGGCTCTTCTTATAAAGTTTCATCCCTGAGAAAAAAAAAGTTGCCAATCCGCTACTGCCAAAATCGAAAGAAAAGTAATACACAGTACATTCAAGATGTATTCAAACTTAGATAAGGAACTTTCTACGACCAAAACCAGTTCAATGGAAATTCAATGAGTGATATAGACCACATTAAGGTTTGTGTTTTTACATTGTATTGTTTCAATTTGCAGTCTAAAATTAAATCTAATTGCAGAAGTTTCATATTCCACATCAAAACAAGAATTTCATCTTCTCATTTGTAAATGCAAAAGTTGAAGATTAATCAATTACTGTATATATATTGATTACAGTTCAATTCCAATGCACTTCTTTAACAAATGACAAATCCAGAATTACCGTAAATTTGCAGAATCTTGGGTGGCCTTCCAGATTCGTCGATTATCCTTTAGTCTATTATTGAGTGATAAAAAAAAAAAAAAAAATGTTCCAGTGGATCTTTGTAGAAACGATCTTCCTTCCAATCATATTTTAAGACACTATATTCAACTTGTTTAAGAACTACCAATCAAGTTACATAAAAACATACATGTTTAACAAATATTATCCAAAGTTAAGTTGGTTCGGCGGTAGCAATAACAGCACACCACTGAAGGGAAACTTCCACTTTGGTTTGTTCAAACACTACTTTACATAAATAAGAGGAAGCAGAAGGATCCCATGTTAAGAATCGCAAAATACCCCTTTTGGTACATTTACATATCATTAAGTTAATGATTCCAATAAGTACAATGATTCGCACCAGCTGGTCCAGACATTAACTTCCATGTGATTTTAATGACGCACGAGACAATTGACACCGCGTTAGGAATACTTAAAAAAAATTGTTTTGTGAGATGTGAAGCAATGCATGGCTAACAAAGAGGGAGCTGATCCGCTCGTGACAATCACATCACAAGTATTTAGTGAAAGTTTTATTAATTTTATCTTTTTTTTTTTTTCCGGATATCTTAACGAACCCATCATCTCCGAAAGAGAAAATGATTATGCAAACTGCGATGTTGACTCTTTGCCATTTTTTATAAATCAAATATACTTTGTCTCTTGCTGCAAATAAAAAATAAGCAAAAAGAAACAAACTGACTTTCTTAAAATTAGGTATACAGAGTAAGAATGTTCACTTTGAAAGTGCTTTAAGTCAGAAAAAATATATATCAGAATTGCACCAGCCAAGGAAATTCTGATTACCGCAAATTTGCAGAATTTTGGTAGACCGTAATTTTGAAAATGAGATATTGAAAATGGTCAGCTTTCAAGTACATGATAACAAAAATAACTAAAAAGTGAAGCTCCTTAGAAAAATATGATTTCACATTACGTTTGCATGGTTTAATGTTTCTTTTTTTTCAAACAAAACAGTAGCTACAAACCTTGCTACCAATGAATGGGTCAGAGTGGACTTTACTTATCAAATCCAGTAAACAATTTTATTTTTCGTTTTGCTAGAGTCCCTTTTGGGGGGGGGGGATTTTTGCTGAATCCCAGCAGCCCCCCAGCTAGGTACATCCCCTGCTGTTTACACTTGCCTGAAGCACGTCAGAATAGCCAAAATAAACTCGCGTTGAATGATGAAAATTTAAGGAATTCAAAGAATCAGATCTATTCCCATAAATGCGTCATTACGTTTGTTTGAGTGAGGTCAGGTCTGACGACTGCGAAGGCCAGAATTTGGAAAAATTCATGGTGATTATCTTTTCCACTGTGAATGTCACACAAAACAGATTGCCCACTAATGCACTATGATTGTTTTCACACAAGCGGTGAACTAAGTAATGCTTTTTTGTGGAACCATCTATCAGTGAAAGTGACAATTCCAAACAGTAAATGAGACAGAAACATTTCCTTGCTTTATAAACACCAATGCAGACGAGTTAGCCGGTTTCATGGCTTTTCATGTTGAAAATTCGAGTTTTTCGTCCAGCAAACAGCAAATCGACCGCAAAATCGCAATTTACAGACATATTACACTGGTCAACACATACAAGGTTACGAAAACAAAAATACCCAAACTTGACTAATTTTATGCTGCTAAACACGAAAATCACATTAAAATTTGTCGATTGGCTCTTGTTTTCAAATTACAGTTGGAGTCTCATATTAGCGAGTTACTCTACATTATCAACTACAGTTCTCGGCAAAAAGCATGGCAACACCGCAGTTTCAGTACCACATGCTCTTATCACGTGATAGACAACTGTCTCCTCGCTCTGAATCACATTATAAATTGTTATCGCCTCGCTCTGAATCACGTTATAAGTTGTTGTCGTCTCGCTCTGAATCACGTTATAAGTTGTTGTCGCCTCAAATGCGTCTTCAACCCAGTTGCCGTAATCCTCGAATACGACTAGGTACTGGGTGATTTGTTCTCAATTAACGGTTGTTCTCTGTGAGATTCCTACTTTTTTGCGCTGTATTTGTGTCGTGTGAGATTAATATGCCCCGTAATTGTGTAAATAGCCTGGATGCCTGCTGTTACGTATGGGGAGAAGTAACGTTAGCTTCAAGAACGCGTCCCTTAACTTCAGCCATAAAAAAAGCCTACTTCTTGTACTTCGGGTGTAAATTAAGCAACTAGGAGAAGAATTGGGCTATATCTGTTCATCAAAACTCAACACGTGGAATGCTTTATGCCTTTCGCAATAAAGGCATGGTTCCTAAGATATGGAGTAAGCCAACAAATCACGTCACAGACTGTTACTTCTATATGGTGCCTCCTATTAGAAAATGGATGACAATGAAGAAAAGTGAACAGTGAGGTACTCAAATATACCATATGCAATTCGTCCTGTGCCTTACTGTGAAATACTACCTATTCCTGTACCAACCGACCGTTTTGCTGTACACTCTGATGAAGATGAAGACACTGATGAACATCAACTTGATAATAACGAAGAAATACAGCAGCCATTTACATCAAGGGATCCGCCATTTTGTCCAAACCTTTATCCTTCTGAACCACAGAAGATCATAGAAAGTGAGCTTAATGACCTCATCAGGGATCTCGAACTGCAGAGCTTTTGGCCTCGAGGTTACAACAGTGAAATCTTATAGAATCTAGATCATTCTGTGAAAGTGACAACATTTCGTACTCAAAATAAAGACTATAATAAATTCTATTAAACAGAAGGTGAACTCACTGTTTGTAAGGATGTTGATAGTCTAATGGCAGCAATGAACATGAGGCACATTTCCGAAGAATGGTGACTATTTATAGAGGCTTCTAAGGTCAGCCTTAAGGCTGTGTTATTACACAATGCTGCATTCAATACATCTTGCATATACCGTCCACAAAAAATAAACATACGCTAACATGGAGAAGATATCTTCCTCTTAGGTGTATACTATCAGAGGTATGAGTGGCATATATGTGGTGATTTAAAGGTAATCGCCATTTTATTAGGACTTAAAGGGGTTACTCTAAGTATTGTTGCTTTCTTTGAGAGTGGGACAGTCCTGCCAAGGATATGCACTACGAGAAGTTAGCCTCAGCGAAAATCATTAACATCTGGGATGAAGAACATAGAATTTGAACCTCTGGTAGATCAAAATAAAGTTTTGTTTCCACCATACCACATCAAACTGAGGCTCACGAAAAATTTGGCGAAGGATTTGGAAGTGAACGGTCCTGCATTCACATACTTGCAAGAGAAATTCCCAATACTAAGTACAGAAAAGATTAGGGCAGGCGTTTTCATTGGTCCACAAATAAGGCAACTTTTCAAAGACGAACAGTTCGAAAGTGTCCTTAGTGATAGCGAGAAACAAGCGTGGAAAATCTTTCAAAATGTTTCGACTGGTTTTCTAGGAAATGTTAAAGCCGGCAACTGCAGGCAGCTTGTGGAAGATCTCATTACTTCTTACGAAAAACTGGGGTGCAACATGTCAATGAAGATGCATTCTTGCACTCACACCGGAATTTCTTTCCGCCAAACTGTGGTGCCGCCAGCGAAGAACATGGTGAGCGCATCCATCAAGACATCGCTGCGATGAAATAAAGATACAAAAGCAAATGAAGTGCCGCCACGTTAGCCGTTTCTTGTTGGATTGTGAAAAGGGATGCTCCCAAAGATGAATACAAGCGAAAGGCGAAAAGGTCCCGTGTTTGATACAGGTATGTTCATTGCTACGGCTTACTGCCATATAAAAAAAAATACCTTGCATAAATATAAAAAATTACTTTTTTTCGAAAACAAGATCCAATCTGCCATTTTAAGCACTATTTTTGTTTAGTAACCGAAATTCTATAAAGTAAACTTACTTTCATGCAAGTAACAAGATATGAACCGAAATTTGTTGTTCAGAGTTATAAACGGCGCAATATGACCTAAGTTGCTGAGGTCTAAAACCCTACCACGCCTAAAATCCTACAATCAACTCTTGACATTTGCTGTTGACATCTCAAAGGTGTTCGATCGTGTTTGGCATAAAGGTCTTCTAAACAAGCCTCCATCTTATGGTTTGTCAACTGTTTTTTGTAATTGGTTATCCAGTTTTCTCTCTGACTGCTCACTGAGGGTAAAGTAAGATGGCTCTCTATCTTCTAACGTCTCGACTAATGCTGGTGTCCCCCCAAGGTTCAGTTCTTTCCCCCCACTCTTTTCCTCTTGTATATTAATAGACCTTCTTCCCTTGACCGAAAATCATATCCATAGTTTCGCTGATGATAGTACTTTGTAATCCACCTTCCACTTTGAGATATCTTGCTCTGCTCAATCAGCTTCAACGTCTCGAATATCCGCCACCAATTCCTTAAATGCCGATCTCCAGGTAATTCTCCAGTGGGGCAATGACAACTTAGTTGATTTCAATCCTTCTAAAACTCAGTCCTGTCTCGCAAAAAGGATTCTGCTGCTCCTATGTTATCTTCGGTGACACTCCGATTTCTAGGCAAGAAGATATACCCCTTTTGGGGATTACCGTGACTTCTAATCACTCTTGGCACAAGCGCATCACAAATATTGCTTCCTCTAAAAAACTTTGGTTTTCTCTTTGGCTCTAAACATTACTTTTCTTCCAAACAGCTGTTCACACTGTCCAAATCGCAAATCCGCCCTATCATGGAATATTGTTCCCACAGCTGGGGCGGTGCCCCGAGAACCTCTCTCAGGCTTCTAGATTCCATTCAGTAGAGGGCAGTTAGGTTAATTAATGATTCGTCTCTAACAGACTCTCTGCACTCGCTGTCTCATAGACGTACTGTTTCTGTTGCATGGCTTTTCTACAGATACTTCCATGGCCAATGTTCTTCTGAATAGGCTTCTATAATCCCTGCTCTCTCTTTCAAAACAGTCCAAACACATGCCGCCACCAGCCAACATCCATTTACTGTCCAACTTCAAACTAACAGAACCAACTTTTCATCTTCCTCATTTATTCATTCAACTGCCGTTTTCTGGAAGACCTTCCTACATATGTATTTCCTGAATACAGTCTACAGAAGTTCAAGTCCAATGTCAACAAATATCTTCTTTCGTCTTCTCAACCTCCAACCAAAGTAAGTTCAGTAGTAAGTACCATAGATGGTATTATAGTGGGATATTATAGTTTTGTTTTTTTTTATTTTTTTTATGTGAACCCCAAACACGAGAGGTATTAGAACCTATAGTACTTAGTACCGTGCTTGGGTTGGAGGTTGAGAAGACGAAAGAAGATATTTGTTGACATTGGACTTGAACTTCTGTAGATTGTAATTTTCAGAAAATACGTATGAAGGAAGGTTGTTCCAGAAAACGGCAGTTGAATGAATAAATGAGGAAGATGAAAAGTTGGTTCTGTGGGTTTGAAGTTGGACAGTAAATGGATGTTGGATGGTGGCGGCACGTGTTCGGACTGTTTTGAAAGAGAGAGCGGGAATTATACCCATGGAAGTGCCCATGGAAGTATCTGTAGAAGAGGCATGCAGCAGAAACAGTACGTTTATGAGAAAGCGAGTGGAGAGACTCTGTTAGAGATGAATCATTAATTAACCTAACTGCCCTCTTCTGAATGGAACAAGAAGCCTGAGATAGGTTTTGGGGATCACCACCCCAGATGTGGGAACAATATTCCATGGCAGGGCGGATTTGTGATTTAAACAGAGTGAGCAGCTGTTTGGAAGAAAAGTAACGCCGAGAGCCAAAAAGAAAACCAAGTTTTTTAGATGCAGAGGGAGCAATATTTGTAATGTGCTTGTGCCAAGAGAGATTAGAAGTCAGGGTAATCCCCAAAAGAGATATATCATTTGCAGAGTGTCACTAAAGATAAGCTTATTAGCAGAAGAAGACAAGACTGAGTTTTAGAAGGGTTGAAATCAACTAAGTAGTCTTTGCCCCACTGGAGAATTACCTGAAGATCGGCATTTAAGGAATTGGTAGCATATTTTCGAGAAATTGAAGCTAATTGAGCAGGACAAGGTTTCTCAAAATGGAAAGTGGAATGCAATGTGCTATCATCAGCAAAACTATGGATAGGATTTCCAGTCAATGGAAGAAGGTCATTAATATACAAGAGCAAAAGAGTGGGGGAAAGAACTGAACCTTGGCGGACACCGGCATTAGTGGAGAAGTTAGAAGACAGAGAGCCATCTACCATCACCCTCAGTGAGCGATCACAGAGAAAACTGGATAACCAATTACTAAAAACAGTTGGCAAACCATAAGATGGAAGCTTGTTTAGAAGACCTTTATGCCAAACACGATAAAAAGCTTTGAGATGTCAAGAGCAACTACTTGTGTTTCACCGAACCTTTCCATTGAATTAGTCCATAAATGGATAACATAGGGCAGAATATCACCAGTGGATCGACACTGACGGAATCCATACTGGCGATCGTGGATCAGACGGAAGGCTTCTAGGTAGTTTAAGAGTTGGCGGTTAATTGATTTCTCCATTACTTTAGAAAGAATTGCAATGGGACGATAATTGGATGGGAGGGATTTGTCACCCTTTTTAGGAACTGGCTGGATAAGAGCAAATTTCCAAGCAGAAGGAAAAACACCTTTGTAATAAGAAAGTGAAAAAAGGCGGCAAAGAATAGGAGTATGTTCAAGAGCACAGGTTTTGAGAACAAGTGGAAAAATACCATCAGGACCTGGAGCTTTCTTAGCATCAAGATTCAGCAAAATCCTTCTAATATCCTTTTGACGAAAGACCACAGGAGGCATTGAATGGAGCGTGTTGGGAATGGTGGGAGGTGTTTTACCAAGATCATTAATACATGAGCTGGAAAAAAAATATAGGATGCTAGCAGGTCAGCTTTATCCTTGGCTGAATTGACAACAGAACCATCTGGTTTGGACAGAGGTGGGAGCAGAGATGGGCAAAAGTTGCGGCCAATAGCTTTGGCAAGAGACCAGAATGCTCGGCTACCATTAGGGCAAGAAGTAAGTTTTCTACTCTTAGCCTGTTCAACTCTAGTTTGGACTGATTAATAACTGCTTTACAAATGTTGCGAGCTTTGCTGTAGGCAGAAAATGAAACTGAAGAATTAGAAACAAGCCAATTACGATATGCAACATTCTTCTCTTGAACAGCCTTAGCACGTTTATTGGAAAACCAAGGTTTAGATAAAGGACGAGATTTTAAAGTGGTGTGTGGGATAAAGGATTCCATTCCTGCAAGAATAATTTCACTGACACGATCTGAGCAAACGTTGACATCAGAAGTTTTGAAACAGTAATCCGACCAAGGAAACGAAGAAAAGAAGTCTCGCAGGTCATCCCATTTTGCATTCTTGTAATGCCAAACAACACGAGGTTGGGAATAGCCATGAGATAAAGGTTCCATTGGAGAAGAGACAATCACCAAGTCGTGATCTGAAGTGCCTAAAGGACCTCTCACTTCGACCGTGTACTTAGAAGGGTTGTTTGTGAGAAAAAGATCAAGCGTATTGGCTGTGTGATTAGGATTGTCGGGTATTCTTGTAGGTAAATGAACAATCTGTGCTAGGCCATTAGTAATTGCAAAAGCCTCAGGATCTCGACCTGCTGGGTCGGTGTGACTAGAAAACGGAAGCCAGGTGGAGTTGTGAACATTAAAATCACCAAGGAAAATTACCTCACTGTTAGGAAAGTTGGACTGGAGAAAGTGAAGTTGCAAAGAGGGGAAGTCAAAGAGCTCCAAGTGATTAGTGGAGTTGGGAGAACGGTAGAGACAACAGATGAATTTTACACAATGAGGTAGAGAGATTTTAAGGCAGAGAAGATCAAAGAGAGGAGATTCCAAATTGCCAAGTCTGTAACAGGGAATATCAGAACGGACATATGCACAAGTACCACCTTTGAGGCGAAAGGAATCATACAGCGAATAATTTGGGCATCTGCGATGAGCAGTAGTTGAATTAACCGATAACTGAGATTCTATCAGAAAGAGTACATGGGGTTTGGCAGACTTCAAGTGAAAATCGACATCGTTGAGATTAGAATTGAGACCACGTATATTTGTGAAATGAATTAGGAAGTGCTTGGGAGGTTTAGATCTTTTCGCAGATAAGTTTGCTCTATTAGTTTGACAATTCATGGTGTATTCAATAGTAAGAAAAAGTGGGTGGGACATGCTGTATGAAGTAATGAAATTTTTGGATATGGCGTACACGTGGTAAGAATATACCCAGATCCTTGACATAACGTGGCCTCGACAATGCTCCCCACATACACACTACTCGGACTCCCTCCAGTCACTGTCTGGCAGAGTAGAGGTAGCAAGATTATACACTAGCTGATCAGGAAACCTCCTAGAGAGTTACGAATAGGTATTAGGTATTAGGTATTAGGTATGTTCGGGGTCTGACGGCACCTGGGATTTCTCCCATCTCCGCGTATGTTCTCTGTATCGGACAAGCCAGAGATTTAAAAGTGTGTGGGATATGTACTGTGTAGTTTGTTGTGCCCATTGTTCGTCCGGCCTGTTATCCGCCGGGCCCCTAGTGAGACCCGACGTTACCAATACCTGCCACAGGGAGGCCGGCCGGATGTTACCAAGATTTGTACTCTGGCTGGTCTTGCCACTTACTTTCCTGGGATTTTAGTGGCTAGGACCAAGAAAAAAAAAAAAAAAATCGAGGTTGATATTAGTGATACTTTACAAGTTAGTATTAATAGTGCGCGACGTGGGGCTGTGCGGTGAAAGTGAGTTTTAAAAACCAAATAGGTTCGGGCAAATATTTTGATGTTCTCTTTTGATTTTGACATGTAGGGCTAAACGCTGTGCAAGACAAACGTTTGGGGGGAGGATGAAGACTGGGGGGGAAGAAATTGGAAATAAGGGGCCGACAGAGTAGATGGCCCCTGCAGGCAGTGAGGCATGCCCGTGCCCCACCAGAGTGAAAAAATTGGGGAGGCAAGGAGAGGCAAGCCTCTCCTCCCCAGGAGTTTGGAAAGAAAGATCCGCTCAAGAGAGTGCGGATTTGGGTCGCCAATAGGCTGTTCCGGCGGGAGAGTGCCACGTATGTCGTCTCCATCAGTTTGCAGGCTCTAAAAAATTGGCCGTTGAGTCTCATCTAGGTGGGACACTAATAGGGGGTTAAATCTGGATGTCATCCTTCCAGACTGCATGTGGTCTGGGGCTTATTTTCTGGTCATTATTTTGGGGTCATAATCAAGTCTACTGGCTGTCATTATGGGGTTTTATCCCTTCCGTGATGTTTGCTAGTCCTTACACTACCTTTTGTCATTATGTAGTGGGTCTATGCTGCAAGGTCTTGGGGCAGTGTCCCTTTGTTCTGAGGTCACGACTATTTAAAGGTGTTTTTTCGCTTCTATTGGCGGTAATCATGACTCTTGTAGTTCGACAATCTATTGTCACTTGTCTTTTCCTAGTGCATTTTGTAGTCAGTCCAAGGTCTGTATAGTCGGTTCCTCTGTGTCGTCTCGCTGCTATTTGCAGTTTTGTTTTGTCTCATTCCGTTAAGGTCTGTATATGGCGGCTAGTGTTTGGCGCCTGCTAAATAATCCCTGGGCAAAATCAGTTAAGGCTAAATATTCTTCTTGTGTATCTAGTAGATGTGACTCGAGATCCCTCGGTAAATAGTGAACTCTAGTTATTAGTCTGCATCTAAGGTCTTCGTATTGGACACGCTCAAACATAATGTGCACCCAGCTTTCTTGTTCCCCGCAAGTACAACGCGGATCCTCCACTATTCCCAATGCTGTAAGCTTTGCATTGAAAGCCCCATGACCCGTAAGGAGGTAGGTCGTGTAAAGTCCGGGTTGCAGCCAGGTTGGAAGAATGGGGTATACTCTGTCTACGTCCGGGATGAACTTTTTGGTGATGTTCCCTTTTGTTGTGTTTGTCCAGCGGTATTGCCAGGTTTCTTTTAGGTATTTCTGCAGCCTGTTCTTTTCAGCCTTGTGGGTTGCATTGTTATCCACTGTGTAGTCTTGGTGGGTGCAAGGCATTCCTTTGGTTATATAATAGGCTATTCCAGTACGTATGATGTCCAGGTCAAGGGGAAGGGCTCCGGCCAAGACCTGTAGGGCAACAGTGCTAGTGGTGCTACAGGCTCTGGTAATGGTTAACAAGATAGTTCTATGGATTGAGTCGATTATGCGTCTATTTACGGCGGTTGATGCCTTGTGATACCAAACCGCAGAGGCGTATGTTATAGCTGGTAGGAATGTCGTTTTATAATATAAGGAGAGCACGCGACGTTTAAGTCCCCAGTCACGACGAACCACACGTGCTAACAGTGCAGAGTACTTCCTTATCTTTGTTCTTAAATGTGTGAGATGCTGCTTGAAGGAAAGATTACAATCTAATATCACCCCCAGGTACTTAAGCTGGCTTTGGAGTTTCACTGTGGTGTTGTTCACCTTTATTTGAGGTGGCCTGTGCAGGTCAAGGGAGCCTTTCAGTAAGATTGAGGATGTCTTAGTTGGTGAGATTTTTAGGCAGTGTAAGATGGTCCAGTCCTGTAGTATCCTGATGGCATGGTTTGCTTTTACCTCCAACTGGGTTCTATTGTCGGCAGCAATTTTCAAGATTAAGTCGTCGGCAAAAGCTTGGGTTTGGACGTCACCAAGGTCCATGGCCAGGAACTCATCCAAGACAATGTTCCACAACAGCGGCCCCAGGACAGAACCCTGGGGGCAACCCCTGCAGACACGGCGGTTTACCCTTCCATAGGGTGCCACGACACTAATACTCCTGTCGGTAAGGTAAGACTTGATAGTGAGATACAAATTGCAGGGAAGGTTGGCCCGCCTTAGCCTTGCCAGGACACTTGGCCACCAAATGGTGTCGAAAGCTCCGGCAAAATCTATGGAGATGATTAGGTAGTATTTAGTGTTGCAACTGGCCACACCGTGCAGCAGATGTGGCCACACCGTGCAGCAGATGTCTAAGTGCCTCTACTGTCGAAGACTCAGGCTTAAAGCCGAACTGGGTAGACATGTGCAGTTCAGCACTCTTGTAATGTGTGTCAATTCGGGCATATAGCATTCTCTCAAATAGTTTGCTGATCACTGGTAGCAAAGCTATCGGTCTGTAAGTGGTTGGCTGTTGTGGAGGCTTCGTGGGTGTTTTTGGGATCATCTTCAGTCCCGCAGACTTCCAGTTTCTTGGGAAGATGCCTTGATGCAAACAGTTGTTAAACAGATTTAGAAGGAGTTCGGGGGTCAGATCAGTTACTTTTTTGACAATTTCCGGTTCGAGATAATCGAGGCCAGGGCACTTATTATTTCTTACGTGATTTGCCGCGGATTTGATGTCATCTAGCGGTGACATCAAATCCGCGGTGACATCAAATGACATCAAGACAATCATCAACGGTGGTTCACGGGAGTCAGTGGTGTATATGTCATTTTCTTGGCATATTCTATGCTGTTCAGGTGAAGTAGGCATGGCAGTCTCCGGGAAAATAGTGCCCAGAATATTTGTGATTGACTGTTGCCATGTGGTGGTTTGGCTCCCCTGTGGTGTCAATGTGGTAGAAATAACTTCCCCCCTGGGGAGTTTGTTTGTGATTATCCTATAGACTACCCCCCATGGCTCATTATTTCCTGTTATGCCTGCCAAGTTTTCCCAGGCTCTTTGTTTGCTCTTGTTTATCGCATCCGTATATCTGTTTCTTGCTTCTCTATAGTGCTCCTTTAGTATCTGGACCTCAGCAACAGGCCATGTGCGTCTTGCCCGTTGAAAGAGTTTTCTTCTTCTCATGGTCTCCCTTCTGAGTTGCTGGATCTCGTGAGTCCACCACGGGACTGCTCCCAGTTTGGGAATACTCCTCTTCATTGATGCTTCACTCGCCGCAAGTATTATTTCCGTTACCCTCTTTTGATTCTCGTCTGGATCCCCATTCTGGTTTGTTGTTTCCAGGTGTAGGGCTGCAGCGGGCATTAAAACCTCTCTGAACCTTTCCCAGTTCGCCCAGCGGATGGCGAAGCGATTTAGTGTTTGTTTAGGTATCAGTAGCCTGTTTAATGATCTTCTGATTTGGCAGGTTATCACCCTGTGGTCGGAAGTCGTCCACGAGTCTCTGACGATCCAATCATCAACGTAACCTGCAAGGTTTCTCGTGGACAATGTGACATCAATAGTCGCCTCCCACAGGGTATTACAAAATGTAGGCATCTGGTGTGGTCTGTTCAGGATAGTGAACCGGGAGTTCGAGAGAAAGTCCTCTAAAAGGTTCGGTCCAGTGTACTAACTAGCGGCCGGCTTGCGAACACCGTTTTAGAGCTGTGCTCTCGAAATGTAAGGAGTATTGGATCTCGCCACGATGTTCATCATAACCTCAAAAGTCATCAATCATACTACATGATGGAAGAGATAGGGAAGGGTTGACCGGAACTTAGCTCCAGAGACTAAACATGTGTTCCACCACTTCAAGCCTCCAAGAAGCAAAGTCGTGGTATTTCACCGGTTGATGAGAGTCATCTACCACCTAGTATTGCCTTGTAACATAGAGGGGCGGCGTTCCACCATGTGGTGTGGGCACCACACCTCGACCCCTACTTCCGTTGGTTCACACCTGGGTGGTCACCCACCATGTACTTGTGCATGGAGGTTATACCCAGGATTACTAACAGTTCCACCATCGTGAAGGTGCAAGCAGAGGATTCGGCTGTCACAGACCGTCCGGACCTCGCCGAAATTGGGTCCACTTGACTTGAGTGTCACCCGAATATCAGTTCCATCAGCATTTTAGACTCCCAAGTAGCAAGTGCAGCTTGTCTGGCATATCTGAAAGAATGTCTGTGACAACCTCACGGACCAAACACCAGAGGTAGGTATAATACCTCTGGTGTTTGGGGTTTTCATTAAAAAAAAAACAAAAAACAAGCCAACCAATGCAGAATGTACTGCATATATTTGGCCCTCCTGTGGCAATATTTGAAAATACTAGTCTTTTCTTAAAAAAACAACTCCATATATAACATTACATCGGCATATGAATATGATATTTTTTCTTCGGGGAATCTATTTTTAATTATTCATTATCAATTAATAAATGATAATTTATTGAATACAGTATTACTAGTCATCTAAAGGATCATTAGTGATCATTCTTTCTTTGGGATATCAGTTACAGATTGAACTAACTCGAATTAATTGGAATATTTATCGGCAACGTTGAATTAAATAAAATTTAATCTCCCCCCCCCCCCAATATTTGACATTTCGCCAGAAATCCGCATCTGAGAAGTCAGTCACGCAAAATCTAACGTTTATTATCTGTTCCTCAGCAATTTACAACCTGTTTTCTTTGATATTTACTAACCAGTTTGGTACGTATTCTAGTTTTCAGCTAAACATAATTTTCATCAAAGTAAATTGTTATGAGTAGTTCGTTGCAGGTGGATACGGTGCAAAAGTCGACTACATCAAAAGTGCTATCACCTAAAATTCATAGCTTAGCCATATAATCTGTCCAAGGCAGTAATAAAATTCATATTTCATAATTTTTTTTTTACGTTTTAACCAGTAATGATCGTTCGAAATTAACTACTTCACTTTCTTGTGAAATTTTGTAACATATTTGTTAATTCTCGGGGAATCGCTTCTCTTTTGAAATCCGATCATGGCAACATTTACAGAGCAAAAAATAAATTTCAGCTGTGAGAGACGTCTCTTGGAGACGTCTCTAACAGCTGAAATTTAACTAATTATGAGCTACTGTCAGCAATATTTAATCGCATTATTGGTTAAGATTAGTCAAAAGGGGTCGAAACAGAAAGTACCACTTTGAACTAAGAGTCAAATACCTGTTTAAAAATCATCATTAAGATCTGTCCCAAAGTAATGTACGAGGGGTGTTTGAAAAGTTCGTGTCCTGAGTATAAGTATGTAGCGGTACAGTGTTAAAATATTCTGTACTTAATGTATAACACTTCAAATTGTAGCCTACCAAGTTTCATACCGTTTCAGTAACATCTTTCAATTACAGGTCCTGATATCAACAAAGTTGTGCGAATGAACAAAATGAACGAAGATGAACAAAATCAGTCATCAAATATTGGGGGGGGGGAAGTCGGCTAACGCCGAAAGCACTTCATGAGGACATGGTATCAACATTTGGGAAGGACGCCTCTTCCTATTCTATGGTTAAGCAGCGGGCAACAGAACTTAAATGAGTGGAACAGAGCCTAGAAGATAATCCACACTGTGGGAAACCTGCAACGTCCATCACTTCAGAAGTTGTTGATAGAGAGCATGATCTGGTGATGAGCGATCGTTAGGTAGTAGGTGAGTGATCGACAGTTAGGTATATTGCCAGAATCTTGGGTATCTCATCTGAACGTGTATATCACATAATATACAAAGTTGTTGAAAGCAGATCAAAAACACACAGTAGTCAAGTCAATATTTACATCGTTTTCAAGTAGATCCAGAAAATTTACTTGCAGTTTGTGACCTCAGATGAGACGTGTGTCCATCACTTTCAACCAGAGAAAAAAGGAGCAGTGAGAAGAGCTGTGGAAACACAACTCTTCTCCCCCTCTAATGAAAGCCAAGTCGATTATTTCTGCTGGCAAGGTGATGACGTCGGCTTTTTGGGATGCTGATGGAGTGTTGCTAGTGGATTACTCTCAGAAAGGCCAGTCAGTCACAGGGACATATTACGCAGACCCTTTGAGGATTTTGCGTGAAAACAACCAAGACAAACCCAGAGGCAAAGGAGTCTTGTTCCACCAGGCCAGTGTGCCTGCTCACAAGTCTGTCACTGCCATGGCTGCGCTGCATGAGTGTGGCTTTTAAATCTTGGATCGTCCGCAATATATTCACCAGATCTAACACCATTGGACCGGACTTATACCAATTTCCAAATTTGAAAAAATACCTAGCTGGAATCCATTTACCAACCGACAGTGACGTCACTGCTTCTGTGGATTCATTTCAGAAGGATCAAGAGAAAACTTTCTTCACAGCTAGAATCAACGCATTGCAGCATCGGTAGCAAAAGTGTATTAACTCCAAAGGGGATATGCTGAAAAGTAACATGTTACCAAACTCCTCAGTTTAAACCCTTCATACTCAGGTCACGAACTTTTCAAAAACCCCTCGTACAATCGGCGACCTCAAGTTGTCTGCTGTGACAGCAATACGTGCAACACTGTCTTCGTACAGTGAATTCTACATCCAGAGGTTGTTGTTGTTATTTAGTTTTTAGGAGCATTAGCAACTAAGGCCATATTACTCCGGGGATATGCGGTGGTCATTCCCTGACCTTTCCGCATCCTCCGTATTTGGTGGTCATGGGCTCGAACCCCGGTCTAATCAAGAAGCGTGTGCTACGCACTGCTGCTCCTACCCATCTGGCTACGGAGGGGCCTACATCCAGAGGTTTCCAAGAGGGTTTTATTTCCATATAAATTTAGTTCCCCCCATTTGGGGGGGGGACTAATGCAGTATGAGTAACAAAATGTATGCAGTATGAGTAACAAAATTCCTTACTCATGGATATATTTCTGAGCAGCCCAGACAGGCAACAAGGGTAGCTCGTAGGGGTCTTGTCAATGATATACAGGAATTTGGGAATTCTTCAAATTTCTTCAAACATTTTACCTCAACTCCCTGCGAGTTTCTGGGTACTTATTCCAGTAATCAACAACTTGCTGGCTAAAAGAAAACTTCCTACAATCTATTATAAATATCTTCCCGTGTCATTTTGAATTTTTAGCTCCTAGTTCTGGAACTCTTTATAAAAGTGCAAATTCCGAGTTCATTCATTTTACTAACCCCTCTCAGTGTCCTATAAACCGGCGCCTCCGTAGCCAGGTGGGAAGGAGCAGCAGTGCGTAGCACACGCTGTAGCTCGCATAATCGAAGTTTTTCCTGGTATGGATGACCTTTTTACAACCTCCCTATGAGAGTTGCCCGTCTTTGAACCCTTTCAAGAAACTCAGTCTTTTTCCAGATGAGGTCTCCATACACAGTTTTTTTTTATCATTATAATTCCTATTCATATTAATGTATACATGAATTCTGCTTTGCATTTGTTTTTATATTTATCTCCCCTGTACTGTATCGAATTTATGCCCCTATACAGCAAGTGCATCACAGCCTAATGCTGTGATGGGCTTGCTGTATTTGCAATAAATGAATATTTATTATTATTGTTGGTGGTGCTCTTATATTATTTCTCCCTGATTGAAGGATTCCACTCCGTCACGGGGATTGCTACCAAGTACACAGGCTGGTTGCAATATCTGTCTGGTGTTACTGTTGGTCGAGCGAGGAAATCTGTGACTATCCTACGGGTATTCAGGATTGCAACTTTCTGGAGTTCCTTGTAGGTGTTATCTGGGAGACCTATTGCTGCTAGGCTGCTATGTAGAGTCTTTGGTACCATACCGGTGGTTGACACGATGATCGGGATGGTCGGTACTTCTTGCATATGCCACATCTCCTTGACCTCATGTCTCAGGTTGGTTCGTATACTTCCTAATTTTTTTCTCATGGTTTTTCTGGACGTTGTTAGTGTTGGGCACCGCTATGTCAATCAGTTAGGTAGCCTTTTCCATCTTGTCCACAAGGGTTATGTCCGGTCTGTTGTGCGGGATGGTCTTACTTACAGGTTCGTACTTGTAGTACGGTACACTTTCTTTGGTCAACTGGTATTTCCTCGCTAGCTTCTGATGTATTATCCTGGCTACCTGGTCGTGTCTATGAGTGTACTCAGTCTGGGTGATCACCTTACACCCCGCGGTGATGTGTTGAATCGTTTCTGACGCCAGGTGGCATCGTCGACATGTGTCATCTGACATTCTGGGCTTCTCTGCGATGTATTTTCTATAGTTTCTGGTGTTGATTACCTGGTCTTGGATGACCAGCATGAATCCTTCAGTCTCGGGGAAGAGCGTCCCGCTTGTGAGCCATGCATTGGAAGCAATGTTATCGATGTGATCTTGGTGGAGGTCATTGTAGTGTCTGCCATGGAGTTTCTTCTCTGCCCATCTTTCTAGCTTCGTTTGTACCTCCTAGTTGGGGGAACTCCTCGCTTAGGTTGAGTGGGATATACCCACTCAACCTAAGCGAGGTTGTGGCCTGCTGGAGTGCTGCTGTGTGTTTCTGGAAGTAATCTTTCAGGTTAGCTATCGCTGTCTTCTGTTGCTCAATGAGGTCTATCAAGCCCCTTCCTCCTCCATTCCGGGCAATTGTCAGTCTCTCCACGGTAGATTTCGGATGGTGTTGGCTGCTCTTGGTCATCATTGTTCTTGTCTTTCTCGTGATATCCTCCAGCTCGGTGTTAGTCCAACCTATGACCCCGAAGGAGTATGTTAGCACTGGGACTGCATAGGTGCTTATGGGTTTAACTGTGTTCCCTCCATTCAGCTTTGCTTTCAGCAGGCTTCTGAGTCTCTGATGGTATTTTTCGGTCAGGCAGGCCTTAATTTCCTTGTGCTGTGGCTGCTGAGCCTGCATCATCCCCAAGTAATTGTAGGCCTCTCCCACTGCCATGGCTTCGATCTCTTTACCAGTCTACAGCTGGTAGTTTCGGATGACTAATTTTCACTGGTGCAATCCGTGGGTCTTGCATTTGTCTGGACCAAATTCCATCCTGATATCATTGCTGAATTCTTCGGTGATCTGGAATAGTTGCTGGAGGTGCTTCTCGCTTCCCGCATAGATCTTGATGTCATCCATGTACATCAGGTAGGTGATGGTGTACAGGTTCTTCCTTCCTTCCTTATTTGAGGTTATATCCGTACTTGCTACTGTTGAGCATGGTGGATAGCGGGTTAAGTGCTAGACATCATCACAATGGGCTAAGGGCATCTCCCTGAAAGATTCCTCTCCTGATGGGGATTGGCCTGGTTGTGATGTTTTCGACCTTAATGGTGTTACTCCATTTCGCCATCGTTTCTCCTAGGAAGTTTGTCACTATCGGATTGACTTTGTAGATGTTTTGCGCCTCTATTAGCCAGCTATGAGGTACGGAGTCGAAGGCCTTGCGGTAATAAATGTAGGCTGTATAAATGTCGCAGCGCTTCTTGTATGCTTGCTCCATAACCGTGCCATCTACAGTTAACTGCTCCTTGTATCCTTTGCTCAGCTGCTTGCGTCCTTTCTGCTGTTCGGCAGTTATGTTCTGGCTGTCCAAGTGGTCTGATATCTTCCTGTTTATGCAGCTGGTCAGGATCTTGCACATTGTTGAGAGGCAGGTTTAGGCTTCAGATATGTGATTCCTTGAGCGAGAAACTTAGGGATTGTCTCTGGGTGCCTTATCATTCGGGTGAACTGCTCTGCTAGGTGCTTATGTGTGCAAGTGAGCTTCTTGTACCAGTAGTTGTGGACGTTATATATTCCTGAAGTTCGCCAGTTGTGAGAGTTCTTGATCGTTTGTTTTACTTCTTCTTCCCGAATCTCCCATCCTCTAATTTCTTGTACATCCTTGGTTTTCTTGCATTCTAGTTCTACCCAGGGGGCTCGGCTGTTATGTCTTACTTCCCTACTCCATATGTTTTCCCAGAACTCCTCAATCGTCTTCTCGGGTGGTCCGTTCCCTTCTTTCCCGTCTTCTCCGAGACTCCTATAGAAACCTCTTTGACCCTCATCGAAGATTCGGTGGTTTATTTTCCTCTGGGAGCTCTCTTTGTATCGGCGCGTCTCTTGCTGAGTGCAAGGAGGTTCTGCTTCAATGTATCCAAGTACTCTCCTATTCTCTGATTTTTTCTCTCATGTTTGCTGTGGACGCTGTCCCTCTTGAGGCTGCTCTTCACTTTTCCAATTAATTTCTTACTCCTATTGCCCCGTTCGTACTGGGTCAATTGGCCTATCTTGATTCTGAATTCTTCTATCTTCTGCTGAAGTCTTCTTTCCCAAGCTGGCAGTTCCGTCTGTTTTCGTTCTTCTGATGTCGGTCTCTCGTTTCTCTTCCATTAATCCACCTGGCTGCTACCGCAGCAAAATATACGGCTGTGTTTTTTTTTTTTTTTTTTTTTTTAGGAGCATTAGCAACTAAGGCCATATTGCTCCGGGATATGCGGTGGTAATTCCCTGACCTTTCCGCATCCTCCGTATTTGGTGGTCACGGGCTCGAACCACGGTCTAATCAAGAAGCGTGTGCTACGCACTGCTGCTCCTTCCCACCAGGCTACGGAAGCGCCCACACGGCTGTGTAGATGGCCTCCAGTGTTGCCTCATTGCTGTCAAGGTAATGCGGTATTATGTGCCGATTCAGGTGGTCTGTATCGGCACATAATACCGCATTACTGACTCTCCACAAGGTTCTATTCGGCCTCTGCTTCGGTATCACGTGAGTCTTTGTGAGGTCCACACCTTCGAATTCTGTTAGGGCCTTCTTCCACTGGTCCTCTATTCTGGATATCATGACCTCGTCTCTTTCCACTTCGGCTGCTGTGGGTTGTATTTCTTCTTGCTCTTCCTCCTCTGGTTCTGTATTCTTTATCCTTTGAAGTTGATCGCTCACGTTCTGCTTGATTTTTTCCAAGATTGCAGGAGCTATTAGGGTTCTTCATGACGATGGTCCTTCTCCGGTCTGCTATTCGCTGAATAATAATAATAATAATAATTATTATTATTATTATTATTACATATACGATATTACAATTTTCTTATACAGCGGGATTATGCTTCATTCCCGTATCGTAACTCTCAGATTCCTTTCTTCCTCACTGTTTTTAATTGGACCCCTCCAAATATATAAGTTATTTGAGGTTGCTGTTCCCAAGTGTGACCTTGCATTTTGCTGCATTAATCAGTCATATTATGTACTTCTCTTAAAAGAATTGTTATTGACAATGCAATATCGATGCAACTAGTTGTGATACTCTCACATTATAAGAGTTCAAAGCCGTTATCTTAATCGAACAAGCTCATGCTTGCTCTCTCTAGCTTTAATTTTATAAGTACATGAAAATGCAGTTCAATTTTATGCATTTATTAGGCGTATTATTGTTAAGTTCTCTGATTTTTCCATTTCTGCTGAAACAGTTTAATGAATGTTAGTTTTGAGAATAAACCCTCGCCTCAAGTGGTTCCCTTCGCATTTCAGACTATAATAAGCTGTTCTGTCGTACAAAAAAACAGAATCGATTGTTATTAAAATATAAATTAGTACTTGTGTTACACATGGTTTCTTTCATCTAGCGCAAATGAAAATTATTCAAAATGTTTCATTTTTCATTTAACTGCTCATATAAGCTGACTGCTGTATCATCTACTCGTCTGGTTACTGCACGAGGCAGCATATCCACTGATAGGTTTTTCTCTCTCTTTTTTTCCCCATTTTCTGGAAATACTTCATTAATAACTGCATTTATGTACATTTGGAAAAAATATCAAGTCAAAGTATTACGCTCTCGGCAATTAATTTTGCAAACATGATAACTAGCTTTCACAATAATTTTATTTTGTTCAGTGCTTTTTTTAATATAAACCCTGATGGCTCCGTATATTAAATTGGTTAAAAATAGTTCCTCACAAATCAAACATACTGTTTTTGTTGTTAAGTTCTATGAAAAAAGTAATGAAAAGTCTATTGATTAAACGAGTAACAAACACTCTTTGTCAACTCTTTTCTTTCCCTTTCGCCTTGAGAGCGGTTAATTTATTTTTAGAACCGACAATGCACAAATAACAATACAGTAGACTTTCAGAATAACGGCACCTTCGGGGTTTCAAGGTGCCATTATTTATTTTTCCGTTATCTATAAAGTTTTATTTTTAATATATTTAATGCAGAAATAATGAGGCTAAATAAGAAACAAAGAGATTAAGAATGCAATTTTATTAAATGCACATAAAAAACATAAACATGTTGAAGATCCAATGTTATATTCAGCCATTAATACACTCCTGCTTACGCCCCGTTCTATTTTCTTTATTACATCAAGTTTAGTCTGCACGGGAAGCACGGTAGTATCGTCACCGTCCTCCACACACCAGGTGGAAAAAAGCCCGCGTTCGAATCCCGTCGACGCGAGAAACTTTTATGGGCTGTTTTCACTCCATAGCTGAGTTGGTCAGTCTCAGACGTAGATACCAACGTTTTTTCCCCAAAAACTGCGCTTTTTCGTCCAGCAAAAACAGGCAAATCGACCAGAGAACACGCAATTTACAGACACAATACATATGGGTAGATTATTAAATAACTTTCCGGGTGACGCTAATGTAATAGTTTGGATTATATAAAGTTTGTCGCTAGACTTTATGTTGTTCTTCTTTTCTTCTCTGTATGAGGTTTATTAACTTTAGGAGCCATAGTGAGGGTTTTTTAATTTAAAATACTGTTTCGTGATAAAATACGTGATATCAGTACACAATTCGCTTTCAAAATGGCGAACGTAAACAAATACAGTAACCACGTGAATTGCCATTTTCCTTTTTCGGCACTTCAAGACACCTGCGCTGTATGTAAACATCCGATATCAATGCGCCGTTAGCTAAAATGTTACGTTATTTGGGGTGTTATTATTTCGAGTCTACTGTACATCCTAACAAAGCGGTGCTCACGAAGTCGATTGCGAAACGATTTCTTGGAGATCACAAATGAAAAAATTCTATTTAAATAGAAGGTCGGTATATAAAGTCGGTTGCGTTTGTATATAATAAAACATGTTAACTCTTTAACATCTTGTATCTTGTATTTTGGATCTTGTATTTCTAGTTTACATAACACAGATCAACAAGAACTTTTCGGTCAAGGCAAAAAAAAAAAAAAAAAAAAAAAATAGATTTAATGGATCTTTTTGACGCTGATTCCTAATCTATTTTTAGTTTAGTTTTACTCTAGCCTGTCTAATCCTTGACGAGACCGATTATATGACATGATTTATACCACTCACATACCTATTCAGCCAACTTACATGAATATAATTATTTATTTTAATAAATAAATATGGTTTACGCATTCATATTTATGTAACTGTTTGAATATATCTATATCCTTGTTATTTCGCAAGTTAATTGTTTGGCTACAAACTGTTTTAGGTGAATCCATTGCAATCATAGTTGGCCTAATCTAGGACTCATTTCTAGTGTGCTTGTCACAGCCTCGGTTTGAAGAATCGTTTGATTGAGTTAGGAGTGGAAAGAAATCCACTTTGTGAAAAGGTTAAGGACACTGATCATGTTCTAAGGTAGGGATCGGCAAACATTTTTTGGAAAGGACCAGATCGTAAAATTTTTGGGCTCGGCGGGCCAGGTAGCAAGCTCGAAGATATTTACATGGGTAATTCTACTCATAGAGCAACAACAAAAAAGAACAGGTTCAAAATCTTTATATTAGGAAGTGATATTTTACATATTTATACACATGCTGACACTTACAAAAAACTGAATAAAATATTTACATTTATTAATAAACGTATTATAGAACTGGTTAAATTTTGTACTAATGGAATGAATGTAATTGTTTTTTCTGAGATAATATTTCATCATACTGGAGTTCGAAGTTAGTACTTCCTATCATTAAAGTTGTTTGCAAATGGTCATCCGTTAATAATGATCTGTATTGCGATTTTACATATTTCATTTTCGAAAATGTCTTTTCACATTGGTAAGTACTCCCAAATACAGACATAACTCCCCGTGCATATGATTTTAATAGACCGTATTTATCTTCCGAAAGATATTTATAGAATTGGGTTAGATCCATTCCTTTAAATCTAACCTTTAGCATATCATATTAGGAAGTGATATTTTACATATTTATACACATGCTGACACTTACAAAAAACTGAATAAAATATTTACATTTATTAATAAACGTATTATAGAACTGGTTAAATTTTGTACTAATGGAATGAATGTAATTGTTTTTTCTGAGATAATATTTCATCATACTGGAGTTCGAAGTTAGTACTTCCTATCATTAAAGTTGTTTGCAAATGGTCATCCGTTAATAATGATCTGTATTGCGATTTTACATATTTCATTTTCGAAAATGTCTTTTCACATTGGTAAGTACTCCCAAATACAGACATAACTCCCCGTGCATATGATTTTAATAGACCGTATTTATCTTCCGAAAGATATTTATAGAATTGGGTTAGATCCATTCCTTTAAATCTAACCTTTAGCATATCATCATTTTGCAGATCAATCACTTCCAATTGAAGGTCTGATGGAAGCTCCTCAATTATACAGCCAAATGGATTTTGAAATATGGTCTTTTGCACTTGCATCAAGATCCGAAAAATCTGTTGTAACTGTAGATTAAGTTCAGAAAATATATCCGCCGCGAATTTTTTTGGGAATGGGGATTTCGCTAATATTTGAAATTTTTTACAGCATGGAAAATGGTCAAACTTGGTTCATGTGATTTGTGTTTCAAACAATGAAAATTTTTGACGATATGACTTTACGATAGAATACGTTTCACATATGAGCACTGTTTTCCCCTGTAATTTTAAGTTAAATTCGTTAAGATATCCCACGATGTCTGTAGCAAATGCTAATTTCCATAGCCATTCATTGTTAGATAATAGTGATTGTGGGCAGTTTTTCTCATTTAGAAAAATTTCTATTGCTTCTCTGAGTTCAAAAAAGCTGCAGCGCGTAATTTGATTTATTTTTAATTTTTTTCATGTAAAAAACAATATTAACCCGCGGGCCGGATTAAAAAGAGAGGCGAGCCGGATTTGGCCCGCGGGCCGTAGTTTTCCGACCCCTGTTCTAAGGTGCTGTACTAGCCATGGATTAGTATGGACGTGGGGAATATTCGTATATTCGTACTGATTCGTATGAGTATCAGGAGCTCTTTTCAGACTTAAATAAATATAAGGCGTTTCTGGAGTTAGCGGATTCCGTGCATTTGCGAAGCAAGGGAACCCTTACTGCATATAATATAAATATGTAGTGTGTAGAGTTTTAAGTTGCTTTTGCATTTTATATTTTTGTAGTTTTATTATATATTGAGATTTTATGTTATATTCTGATTTGGGAGTTTAAATTTACAGGAGTTTTATAATTATGTGAGTTCTATGTTTACAAGAGTTTTATATTTATGTGAGTTTTATGTTTGCACGAGTTTTATATTTATTGTTCTTAGTTATACATTTGTATTTTAGAGTTTGGAAGTTTATTAGTTCAGTGAATTGGGTTGCATAAGGTTGCAATTTTGATGTAAAGTGAAATTAAGCTAGATATTGGTGAAATGCCTCCCAGGGGAAGGGTTGTATACGTATTATGTCTGGTAACAAGTATATGTATTATGTCTGGTAACAAGTCTGGCGAAGTATGATTTATCAGCAGTCAGATTTGGCTAAGGATCAATCATACAATTCACCGAAGACCGAGGAAATATGTGTGGATGGGCTTTTTTAACCTAGGGAAGCACCAATGGGCATATTATGAGATAAGATCACATGAAATGTCTATTCAGGCTTACTGAAAAATACGAATTGTGATTAACAACTGACATCTGCTCTGACAGGTGTGGGACAGGATGTCATAAAACTGTACCGGCCGTGAACCCTGTCACCTGGGCTGGCTCAACTGCTGACATAATATATATGACGTGGGATTATTAGCTGACACTTGGAACACAAGTATGAGATCAAAGCTCTTTCAGGAAGTACCTAAATTCCTGAACAGTCCTCTTCCTAACTTCTCTTGCTGACAATTGCTTCTGAACTCGTGTGAGAACCATGACCTCTCAGTGCCACATATGCCTGGAGCAGAATGTCTCTAAACTTTAGATCCAGACACAGACTTGAACTCCTGGCCTTGACGCTGCTGACCGACTGCTACCAGCTATGACATGGAAACTATTTTATGGCACTTGACTCTTAACAAGTGTAAAATGTTACAGCTGTCACTTGGTAAGTGACATGCGTGAGACAAGACTTCTAGCGCCAGCACTGGACTTCTATAAACACCATACCCTCCCACCGTACCCTTGAACTCGACTTTATTGACGTTATACGCAGACCTAACATCAGAATTACTTACCGCAGACACACTTGTCACTCAACAAATGTGAGATATTCTTGCTCGTGACACGTTGTGACCAGCCCAAAATGTTATCCTTCCCTGGACTGGACTCCTTTTGTAGGGCTGATCTTGTGTCTAGTCAATAAAGTCGAGTTCATAACGTCAATAAAGTCGAGTTCACGGGTATGCTGGGAGGGTATGGTGTTTATAGAGGTCCAGTGCTGGCGCTAGAAGTCTTGTCTCACGCATGTGATTATATGGCGTGAGATTATAACTGCTTCAAACACTCATTTAGCACAAGTGTGGGACTAAAACCTGGTAGTACAAGGCCGCGATGGCATAGGACGATGCGACTGCCAAAGCAGCGACCACATAAGGTTCCCTGTTCCTATGATTTTGCTCCTACCATTCACATCCTACAGAATCCTCTTATATCCACTACTATATTCTTGACCTGTACCTTCCAACTCTAATCCTACCCCCCCCCCTGCGCTCTATTTCAATAAAAACGTTTTCCCCCTCGGGCTCTTCCTAGAAAGCTCAGGAGACTGAATCACGCCTATTGATCTGGAGTGGTTCGTCGTGCTGATGGACGATAACTAGGGATCGGTACTGTTCCACAGGTACCTAAGCTAGGTGGCCAGATGAATAACATCTAACATAAACCAAATTCAAATTATTATATTAAGCCACCCATAATTTCTTACATATGACCGTATATGTATTATGTCTGTAAATTGCGTGTATTCCCTGGTCGATTTTGCCTGCTTTGCTGGACGGAAAAAAAAAAAAAAAACAGTTTCTGGGGAAAAAACCTTGCTATCTATGCCTGAGACCGACTAACTCATCAACGGAGTGAAAAAAATCTCATTAAAGTTCCTCGCGTCATCAACGGGATTCAACCCGGGCCTTTTCCACCAGGTGGGGGGAGGACGGTGACGATACCACTGTGCTACGCGAATAGACCCCAACATAAACCCAGTCATAAACACCAACACACGCAAACCACATACGACATACACTATCCAGTCTTTATAGAGTACTGTATATTACAGAGTAACTATCGCGGAATTGGGGGGGAGGACCTGATGCCACTAGTCAATGAATGCTATACACTACTGTCTATTCAAGCAACACTAAGATTAGCAACAAACAACAACTAGCACAGACCGTTAACGCCCTTCCTCTTATAGCAACCGCCAGTGACGATGGCATCTCCAGATCATTATCAAATGCTTAACTGTCTTCATCATCGGTCAACTCCTCTTACATAACAGATGCCTCGAAAATCATTACTTTTCACCACAGTGGAAATAGGTACTCCGTCCAGCAGCTTCCTAGGCATCAAAAAATCTACCTTCCCAAGCCAACACAGGCCCATCGCTTGCGCCTCTGTATTACTAAAAATTACGCAGAAAGCACTACTACCATCCTTAGCAAATAACTATGGGATCTCAGGAAGATGAACTATAACTAATTTTACAACAACGACACTGCATATCTTATAAATTTTACCAGTCATGAACAGAGACAGGAGTTGTCAGTTATAAATCTTGATATCCACTCTGTATTTGATGCCATCTACAGTCTATACCCCAAGTACATGTCTTAGAAAGCTACTTCAATTTCTGCGATGATGTTCTCTGGTTTCCAGAATCTCTCCTATCCAAGAGGATCCTCGTGCTAAAGGTCAGAACGAAGACCTTCAAGCGTGATATAACCACCGGTTTACCTGAAGGCGTTCTCTTCACGCCAACAATGGAGCCGTTTGTGGCCAAGAAATGCAATTGGATCACGTATGCTGACGATGTCAAGCTCCTTACTAGAATATCGCCAGCCGAAACCACTCAACAAATCAAAAGGAATGTACAGGAGACAGCTCACTACTTCAACGCGTTCAACCTCTATATCAATCCTCTGAAATCGGCACAAATCAACTTCTCGCTAAAGGGGCCAGCCCAATAACGCTGGAACCTGCGCTCAATGGCTCCTCATTTCCAAGTGTTCACACGCACAAAAGTCTGGGAGTCTTATTCAGCTCCAAGCTAGCATTCACCGATCACGTTAACTTCAAACATTTGAGGTTGAGTTCCCTACGCTGAGTCGCCAAGCAACAGCTGCTCCACACCAATGACCCTCACCTACTAAAAAGATATAGCGTATCTAATCTATACCCGGTAATCCTGAAAGCAGAGATATGGGCCTCTGCTGCAGAATTCAACCTTAAAAGAGCATTTCCCACTGAATTCTGGCTATTAAAATGAACCAACACCAAGCTCCATCTTCCCCAGTTCTCAGAGCAACGCAATTAGCAGATGCCCTTCAACTGTGTACGTTGTGATCCTACATCGGAGAAATAAGGCTGTTAATCACAATCAAGATGGCCACGGGTAAAATTATAGAGCTGAATTTCTAGAATCACTGCTCTTGCCGCATTCCTCCTCCTTATCTCCGGTCTTCAGCACAGCTATTGGCAAACCATAACCGGCTAGTACTCACCAATAGATTTCTGCCTAAACAAATCTGTCCTCACACCTAGTGATCGATGAGCTCCAAGAAGTGGTAGACAATAAGAAATACTGAGAGGAAATCTTCGCTATATTAAAAATTCAAAATGCTACGTTCCATCCAATAGCGCTTTTATTTGCCAATAGTGACACCCATGACCACCACAGATGTGTCCTCGAGATGCCAAACATCGCCTGCACCTGCGACCCCTGTGGACCACGTTTGTCCAGTTCTGCCCCTACAAGAGTATGTCAATGCTAATTTATGTGCTGACGTATTAGTTTAATATAATGATTTAATTATATATGCATTTGCAGTTGTATTTGTAAAAGCCTAGCACCACCATACCGGGATGGAATTCATTTTAGAAATCTTTATTGCAATAATAATAATACAAATGGATACACTGCAATGTTGCTCTTCACTGCCACACGGCCAGGGGTTAACAGTAATAGTATAATATGTAAAGAAAAGAAATTAATAAATTAAACATAAGAAAATACATATGTAGACGAATAAAAGTAAATACAGCTCAACACTCAAAATATAATACAATTATATACATCACAATGCATAAAGAATATACAGGTGGAAAACTAAAAGGTCAGTAAGCCATCTTCATGTCATATTCTGGCTTGCAGCATTAAGACGAGCCTCGAGAAGGATCAGGGACAGGGAAGTACAATTTAAAGATGCGACGTCTGTATTCCCTGTCAGAAGCAAACTTATTAAGGTCAGCATCCAAAGACTGGGTACATAAAAGTAGCAGAAATGGCAGAAACCTATCGGATAGGTGGAGACGGCTGAGATGTGGGCACAGAGTTGGAGTCGCTCTGAGAGAAGGCTGACAGACTCTCCAAAAGCACAGGTCCCAGAATGATGGTGCCGAAATCTTGAAGGTGATCATTTTTACAATTGTGGTAAGGCGTTTCACCCTAATCAGCATGGGAAGCCTGTGCATTTTTATCAAACTGGCTATTTCAGTTGTCCTTAACTATGGAGGAAGTTTATGTTTGTTTATAGCCCATTTTAAGAGCCAAAACTCAGTAGAAAAGAGTGGTCAAATTGTGGTAGGGGCAGCAGATGCCCATACCTCTGCAGCATATAGAAGCGGAGAGTATACTAGGTTTTTATATATCTTCTGGTAGTCGTTACTTCATTAATGTAATGCAAATGCTGTTTGGCCATCCATTGGAGTCGAGCTGCCTGGGTGAGAAGCTTTTCCATGTGGTTACCAAAGCAGAGCTTAGGATCAAAAACAACCCTGAGATCAGTATGTTTATTGACTATGGGAATAGAAGAATTGCATAGTGTTGGCTAAATATAAGAAGGCGTTTTCTTTAATGAGAATATCATAAATTCAGACTTTTCGGGATTTATTTTTAGTCCGAACTGGTTGAGGTACTTTGCAAATTCCAGGAGAATATTGTTAATTGATGCTGTTATCACGAGAAGATTATCATGTGAAGAAATCAGTGTGAAGAGTTTCATATCATCAGCACAACATAAAGTATCATGCCTGGACTCAACAAGCGGAGAGATAAGCTATGTAAACAAGAGCCCAGATAAGACACCATCCTGTGGCACGCCTGAAGAGACACATCGCTCATATGTTTGGCCGTGGACAGTAAGCCGGATTATTCTATTTTGAAGGGTGAAGTGAGGAACTGTAAAGTGTCTCCCTTGTTTTGATAATGGTCTGAAAGTAGCTTCAGCATTGCAGAAACGTTTATTGAGTCGAAACCTGCTAATCCACGAAATCAATGATCAACAATCATGATGTATCGCTGATGAAATCAGCGATTGGCCAATTTGTGCAACGTTGTTCTGAGTAGTTATGCACTATACAATAAAGGAAATCCCACCCTGGGATTTCGTGTATTGTATTGTCGGATATGAAAAGGAGAAGGGAAAGTGGGAAGGAGAGAAAAATTTTAGAAAAAAATTAACATCCGGGGTAGTCAAGGGTCTATGATGAGGTACACTCCAATTCTGCACTCAAGAGAGTCCATTGAGGGAATCTCATAAACTGTCAGCAAGGAACAATGCAATTCTTTAGGGTGATCCAGCAGTCAGGAGAGTCTGCTGAAAAGTCAATAGTCATATTAATATTAGTATTAGTATTAGTATTAGTAACGGCCGCGTGGTGCAAGAAAGCCTATGGCTTATGCTGCACAAGGCCAAAAAAAAAAAAAAAAAATCCGAACAAAACAATGATAAAAACAAAAAAAAAAAATAATAAATAATAATAATTAATATATAAAAAAATAAAACAAAAATAAATAAAAAGGAAATTAAACCTATCATCCTATGCGCTTCCCTTACCCGAAAGTACTATCCAGATGACCTTTGAATTTCCCCAAACTGTCGGCCTCTACCACCCATGAAGGCAACTTATTCCAGTAATTTATAACTCGCTGGCTAAAATAAAACTTAGGCTCCTCATTCGTCCTCATTCATTTTACTGATGCCTCTCAGAGCCTTAAACACCTCAATCAAATCTCCTCTAAGGTGTCTAGTTTCCAAACTCTGCAACCCACATATTCGAAGTCTTTCTTCATAAGGACGCCCTTTTGCCGATCTCACCAGGCGAGTTACCCTTTTTTACACCCTTTCAAGAAGCTCGATGTCTTTCTTTAGGTGCGGTCTCCATACTTGAACACAGTATTCCAAGTGTGGTCTAACATAGGCCTTATATAATGGGATTATCACGTCCCTATCTCTACTTGTAAAAGCTCGATAGATCATCGATAGGACACCATGGGCCTTCCTTGCAACCTGTTTACAATGCTCAGAGAATTTCATGTCTGACCGTATCGAAACACCCAAGTCCCTTTCCTCCAGTACTGGGTTTAGTTGAACTCCACCAAGTGAATAACTTATTTTGGGATTACTGTTTCCCAGGTGTAATACCTTACACTTTGTTGGATTAAAGCACAACTGCCATTTTTCTGACCATTCTTGAAGTCTATCTAGGTCTCTCTGAAGAAGCTCAGCTTGACAGTGATCATTAACTACTCTACCAATTTTAACATCATCTGCAAATTTAGACACCACGCCCTCTATCCCTGCATCAATGTCGTTTATGAAAATTAAAAATAACAGTGGTCCTAATATGATCCTTGGGGAACCCCACTTCTTACATCAACCCAATCTGAGGAATAGCCATTTATCACAACCCTCTGCCCCCTGCCCTGAAACCATCCTTCTATCCATCTAAGGATTTTCCCAGTGATTCCAACCTGTTCCAGCTTATAAAGCAACCTCTCATGTGGGACTGAGTCAAAAGCTTTGCTGAAATCTAAATAAACAATGTCGAAATTATTCCCTAAATCCAGCTCGTGAGTGACCCTTTCGAAAGAGCGAACCAAATTTGTTAAACATGATTTTCCCTTTACAAAACCATGCTGAGTATCCTTGAGAATTTCAATTCGATCCAAATGATCCTGAATTCCACTCTTGATCATTGCCTCCATGATTTTTCCTACTACTGAAGTCAGACTGACAGGTCGATAATTTACAACTTCACTTTTAGAGCCACCCTTATGTATGGGAGATACATTTGCACTTTTTCAATCCAAGGGAATCTCCCCAGAGTCTAGTGATGCTCGCTTAATTAGCCTCAATGGCTCAATACTCGCTTGCCGCCTCTCTTAAGATTATAGGGTATATTCCATAAACTCCAGGAGCCTTACTGGACTGTAGGCTCGAAAGTTTTTTCATTAAATAATCTTGCGAGATTTCAATATTATTAATTACATATTTTTTAACTTCGCTCCCACAATTTCCCATTGCCAGAAAAGGCTTTTCATTTGTAAATATCGATGCAAAATAACTGTTGAGTTCATCTGCAACGGCAGCTGGTGTATTTATTACTATCCTCTTTCCCTTACGTAAAGGTCCGATCTGGTTTGTCCTGCTCTTCTTGGCATTTATATATGTGAAGAATTCTTTATCCCCCCTCTTTGCTCTGTTTGCTAGTGATTTCTCATAAAATGCCTTTGCCTGTCGAACCTTTTCTGTGGCTCTATTACACATCACCTTGTAGCTGTTATAGGCTTGAGTACTTTTTATTGCTCTGTAACCTTTCCATGCCACCTTTTTCTGCTCAAGTAATGCGGCAACTTCACTATTCATCCAACTTGGAACCCTTCTCGTGGAGTACTTTTTTAATGGTATATACGCATTCAAGGCATCTGTGATTAATGTTTTAAAAGCGTACCACAGTTCAATTGTATTCATTCTCTGCGCGATATCTACCCAGTTAATAGAGGCCATGTAGCACCTTAAGGCATCGTAATTTCCTTTTCTGAAATTAAAACCCATTCCTTTGCCTTTTACTTCTGCTACCTCTCTCGTCATCATCCACCGTAGAACTCCGTGATCACTTCCTGCTACTGGTTCCTCTACTGTCAGCCCTGTTATGTCATCTGATTCATGTGTGATGATGAGGTCTAGGATATTCTTTTCTCTAGTACTTTCCCTGACATGTTGATACAAATAACAGTCATCTAGTTGATTTAAAAATTTTGTTCACCATGTCGAGTTTCCTTCCCATTTACTCCAATCAATTAGAGGAAAATTGAAATCACCCATAATAAGACATTGACGCTTACTTGCCCATTCCATTTGTATGTAGAGGCTTTTGTCATAATCTTCACAATCACCTGGTCTGTAGATTACTCCTACTCGCATTATACCTTTGTTTCCAACTATCTCACACCATAGACTCTATACTAGCATGTGAAATGTCTGAATCCGGGAAAGCTATCGTCGCACTTAGGCTGCTTCTGATAAGAAGCATTACCCCACCACCCCTTCTATCTAACCTATTCTTCCTAAATACATTATACAAGCCGTACTGAAACTCATCATCCCCAATTTCCGCGTGGCACCACGTCTCTGTAAGCCCTATTATGTCCGCGTTACTTGTTTCAACCAGCAGTTCGAATTCGCTCATTTTATTGACGACACTTCTAACGTTACTGTATAAACAATTAATATTTACTGTTCTTGTATATTTAACAACCCTAACACAACCCTTGAAGTTTTTTAGGCTCTCTTCCCTGATATTAGCTACCCGCTCACGTGAAACGTCTTTGCCCCCAGAACATCTAGATAATACGTCCAGTTGGGGTAACAGATAAGAACTCTTAAGGTATGTGCAAGAGTTACATTGACCAATATTATCAGATAAACGCGTGTCAGTATTACCCACATCCCCCCTAACTAGCAGTTTCCCTGAACATTTAAGGTATCCTCAATAATACTGGCAAAAACGTTTGCACCACCTTTGTTTAAGTGTATCCCGTCTCTACAAAACAAATTCCTTTTACCTACAAGTGTGAGCCATGCTGATAGAAATTTACCCCCTAAAGCCTTGCAGATTCCTTCAAGTCTTGAGTTAATCCACTAGGCTCTTAACATATAGTCCCTCCTATCGTGTCTGGGCAGAATTGCACACACATAGACATTATGGCCTAGCTCGCAACATTTCCTCAGCATGGTCCTGTATTTTTCCAACAAATCGTCAGATCGTGTACGTTTAATATCATTTGTCCCCACATGAATAATAATATTTTCTTTACCCCCTTTAAAATCTGACAATCTGTTGGTGACATCATCAATAGTTGCTCCCGGCAGACATACCCTGGTTCTGCTCCACCTATCTTTATTACAAAAAATATTCCCCGTTTCCCTGACAATGGAGTCTCCTAATAAAACAATGTCCTTTTTAACCAGAGTAGTTTGCACTTGGTTTTTCTGTTTTGAGGCTCGAATCGGGTGTGCATCACTTGGTAGATTGCTGGAGTTTTGAGTTATCCATTTGAATTATATAATCCATTAGGTGTCCAAGCCAAAGTGGATATACAAAAGTGTTAAAGTCCTATTCAAATATATATTTTTTTAAATAGGAACAGCACTTTAACACCCTTGTTTAATTTAAACCCCTATTTAATTATGTCATAACCAATAGACATAGAACAATCCGGTCTTATGGAAATTATTATGAAACTCCGAAAATTTATATGTTCTCCATTCAACAGACCTCAAAGTGTGCACCCTTATTGTCCCTCGGAACATCAAGACGAAAGTCACCATCTTGCCATGTACGGGCCAGCATATCAACACTCACCGTGTTTATTGCCTTGATTATGGTTGCGTGAAGAGTGTCAATGTTAATAACAGGTGTTCTGTTCACAAAATCCCTGAGGTATTCTCCATAGGAAGAAGTCTAAGGGTATGATATCAGGGGAGCATGGAGGCCAGGAAATTGGCCCGTCATGGCCTATCCATCTATCAGGAAATGTTTTATCCTGAAAATGATGAACGTTCGCACTCCAGTGTGGAGGTGCGCTATCCTGTTGAAAAAATGATGAATGGCTGCAACTCTTCCAGCTGGGGGATCACAAACTGCTGTGGCATGTCGAGATAAATGTTTCCTGTGATGCTCTTCTCAAAAAAGAAAACTGGACTTATCACCTTATCGTGCATGCGCCCACACCAAACGTTTAACTTGGGACTATCACGAATGTCACGTTGGTTTTCGGAACTCTATATCCGAATGTTGCGGCGATTCACATGTCCAGATACGTAGAAAGTGACTTCAAATTGAAAGTGACTTCTATTATACTTAGGTATTCGTTATCTTAATTAACTGAAGCCAACATGAACAAGTGAATGCATAAGCGCTGATGAAGGTCATTTCGCTGCAAAGCTAAGACAAGTTTACACTTTGTAAGCATAAAGACGTAATCACTTATGCAAAACTTTATGGATTGTTGATTTTGGTACTGCAGTTAACGTAAAGCACGAGGAATCGACTTTTGTGGACTGCACTGGAATGCTGCTTGGACATTTTCAATGGTTTCTTGAGATGTGTGGAAGTCCACTTCGAGGCAGGTCAATCACACTTCCTGTTGCTCAAAAATTCTGAACCCACCTCCTGATACTTGGTTTTGAGGGAAGATCCTTTCCGTATTGACGGCGATAATTTCATTGCACGATAATTACAGATTTTGACTCAGCAAACCACGACACATTCAGCCTTCCCCTTGTGCGCGTCGCCATTTTTATGCATCATACCCTATAAAAAGGAAAAACCTTTTTTTGAGTTTTATAATACTTTGTAAAAAAATTTTGCAGTTTCATAATAATTTGCATAAGACCGCATTGCTCGATGTCTTTTGGTTGTAACAATTCAATTTTTAAATTTTGAATTAGGAACAGAACTTTATAGACACCGTGTACATGTAAGCTTTCAATAAAACAATCAGCTATCCAACACAGATATCTGCACACAGGTAGGTTGTGTTGAAAGTTGGGCGTTGAACAGTTGGATGTTAGGATCGCGGTCTCCCCACACCGAGTGGAAAAGACCTGAGTTCGAAACCCCTTGATGGCACGAGGAATTTTTATGGGCCTTTTCGCAGAGCGGCTGAGTTAGTCGGTCTGTAGTAAAGGCAGCATGGTTTTTTCTCCTTGGAAACTTGGATTTTTCGTCCAGCAAACAGAAAATCGGCCGCAGAACACACGCAATTTACAGACAGTGTACACGGAGCAATATGGCCTTAGTCGCTAATGCTCCTAAACCTTACTAAAACAACAAGAAGCTGTGCTGGAGTTTGTACAGGACAGAGGCCTTTGCCTAGGCGGATTCTGAGACTTCTCTCATTTCTGTAGTAACCTTTGTGAAGAAGCAACTCTCTTCTAAGGCAGTCAGTTGTGCTGAGTTGTAATTGTCGTTGTAGGGTTTTAGGAGCATCAGCGACTAAAGCTATATTGCGCCGTATATACTGTCTGCGTATGTGTTCCGTAGTCGATTTTCCGTTTGCTGGACGAAAAACCCGAGTTTCCGGGAGAAGAAACCATGCTGCCCTCGTCTGAGACCAACTAACTCAGCCATGTTGTGAAAAATATTCCTCACGTCATCGAAGGGATTCGAACTCAGGTATTTTTCACCCGGTTTGGGAGGACGGTGATTCTATCAACTGTGCAACCCATGAGGGTGTGTGTTGTAATGAATTTGTATTTTTTGCAAATAATTTCCGCAGTGTTTGTTGCTTCGTGAACTGTCCAATGAGGACCATATGAAACCACAGTTATTAGAACACCTCGATACAAACCACGGAAAGTCGAAAATCAAATTAATTGACTTCTTGAAAAGGAAAAGCAAGGAGTTACAGTCAATGAAGTTAAACGGATGCAATAACAAAAATGAAACATTTTTTTCTAAAATAACTACACAATAAAATAGTACTTGTCTAAGAAGAATTGATTTGTTTGTATATTCGAAAGAAAGCACTGCAAAGAGCAAAAGTAAACAAAAAAAAATCTGGTTAATAATTTTGTTAGGCGATACGATTGCACGAAAAATGCAGCTGTCCCAAGATATTGGAGAGTCGACTTATTTAAAATATACTGGGCCAATAGTTAACTAACAAAGGAATGAAAGTTATTCTTTCCTTATGTTTGGAAATTCATAAATCATACATCAGTGAATATAGGTGAAGGAGTTTTATCTGTCACCGATCTGCGTGACTAAATGACAAGTGAGGAAAAATTTTAATGCATTGTAAAATCACTGAAAAAGGCAAAAAAAAAAATAATAATAATAAAACAGTAATAATAAAATAAAGAAAATGAAAACATTTTTTCGGAACGTACAGCAGTATTAGTCACGAAAGATTGCTAGAAAGAAAATAATGTGAGTGTGATAAAGTTTTGAACCAAGCAGCCAATACTTAAAATTTTATAAATCTGTGAGTTTTCGGCATTCAGTTCGGAATTCATTGTGCAGTATGATGTATGATCTAAACTTTAGCTGCCATCTGATGCGCAGAATCTTGATGTTGGGCTCACCTAGCAATGATCCTTAAGTTCCCTTACTTTACTTATATCAATTAGCTATACCGAATACCTTAATTTTTAAATTACTATTTGATTTTATTTCTCTTTTAAACTCCGGGAATCTAGGCTGTTGTGAATATTAATACCATGCCATGCTGTATATCATCCTGAAGTAATAAAGCTCATTATTAGGTTTTATCTTTACCACCAGGCAGTAACAAATATATAGTCATGGATGACCATATACTTGTTACTGCGAAGTTTTACAATTTGTCTCTCAGCAAGATAAGATAAAAAATATTTACTATAATATTTTTACTAATTTTAAAAATCATAACGCAATCATCTTAAGTCGCGAAAACAGTGCAATTTTTTCTAACAACTCAACGAAGTAATGTTTCCCTTTTTTAAATATATTTTTATCATAAAACTTTCGGGTTTCCTTTCTGTCTGATCTTAAGGTCGTTCGCTCTATTCTATGCCCAAATACGTTCGTTTGTTCCACAATGTAGATGATGCGAAATTCTGCGTTGCACTAAAAATGTTCACTTTATGTTTTACGTTATTAGAAACTATTCTATCAAAACTATTCAAACACTATCACGTTTGGAAAGACGAGTTTTAATGAACAAATTACACTGAGTTGGTTTTGCATTAGCAACACCCCCCTTGTGTAGGAATGGAGCGGTGTGTGACACGGGTGAAGACTCAAAGTGTAGAACGGCTGATAGAAGATTGTCACTCTCACATGCAGCGATCAGTTTTTGAGTGTCTGCAAGGAAGAACAGGTCAAAGTCGAGATCTTTCCAACTTCTAACGTGGAAGCATTTTTTTTTTTTTTTTTTTTTTGTTAGCGCATCGGCTTCTGTGGCCATAATGAAACCTCCCGAAAACCTCCCAAAGGGTTTTTTTTTTTTTTTTTTTTTTTTGCATTTACTCTGATCCAAGCCCGAGGCGGGATTCGAACCCGCGACCTTTGGGTTGCCAGGCAGGCACTTTACCCACCTGGCTAGCCCGGTCGGCAAGTGGAAGGATTGTGGGGGAAAGATGTGCAGGTGCCAGTATCTCGACAACAGCCAGCCAGCATGGTTAAAACGAGGCCTCTGTAGCCAAGTGGGACAGGAGCCGGAGTTCAATAGAACACGCTCTTTGAGTACACCGTGGTTCAAGCCCCTGACTGCTAAATACGGTCGATCTGCAAACCCGCGCTGGAGCAGCGTGGCATTGCAGGTTCCAGTATCTCGACAACAGCCAGCATGGTTACGTGCTCTCGTTCTATAGTGTCGCGCCCCTAGTACGACTGGTTCAACAACGATCACAAGTAGAACAGCCACGTGAGGTCAACACCCATGATTAGCGTTTCTCCTCTCGTAACACAGAAGCGACGCGGCACAGTTTCCTAGCAATCACCCAGCACAACTTAGAAATAGCAAGACCAATATCCAAATGGACTATGCAACTGACATTAATTCGTGTTGGGCTGTCACTAGTACCCAAGCTCAGTGCAAGATAAAAAAAAAACTGCGCCATGCATGGGTACGTCAAAACCAACACTGAACCATCGACAAGTGAAACTCTTTCGCTTGGTCTAATGAATCCAGTTATAACTCTATCTTACTGATAGGATGATAATGAATCCCGTTTCCAACGGGATTCATTATCATCCTATCAGGTACTCATTATCATAGCGTACCCGCATTTGGAGAAAGTAACATGAGAACATGGCACCTAGATGCACAATTGGCGTTCGGCAGACTGGGGGCAGTGGTGTTATGGTTTGGGGACTGCTTTCGTGGTATGCCCTGGGTACTTTGACCATCGTTAATCGACTGTTACAAAATCCTCGTCGTAATATTCAATGAGCAATGAGAGCTAACAAGCCCAGAGATCAGATTGACAGACTTCGTGAGTTGTATAAATCCAATAGAAGGAGTTGTTTCAATACCATTTTTCAAGAGAAGAAACTTGCCTGGGCAAGGTTTGTTCAGCATAACATAAATGAAGATCCGTGGGGATTACCCCACAAACTTGTTACTAACAAGATCCATCCCGGCGATGTTCTTTCTTCTATTATTTTAAATGGTAATGAAACCCTGGACTGGAGTTTGTCAATTAATGCTATCTTGGACGGCTTGCTCCATGAGGACACTACCTCCAGTGAAGACACCATCCAAACTACAATTAGATTAGATCATGTATCAAACCAAGGGCCCCGAGCCGAAGCTCCTTTTGCGGATACTGAGCTGGAATCTGCTATTTCAACCTTAAGGGATGGTAAATGTCCTAGACAGGATCTCCTTGAGGTTTCAGTAGTTAAAAGATTTTGGAAAAATTGCCCATTAATTATATTAAATCTTATGAATGCATGTCTGTCTTCAAGATTATTCCAGTTGCCTTGGAAACAAGCTACACTTAAACTTCTACTTAAGTCTTTTGACAAACCCTCCAATGATCCGCCCTCTTACAGGCCCATTGCACTGCTGCCCATCCTTGGCAAAGTCTTGGAAAAATCAATTGTTTTTCGTCTTATAAATTACTATTTAGACAAAAACCTAAGTTTCCCACTTCAATTTGGCTTTACCCGTAGAAGGTCTGTTGATCCTATTTGTCAGGTTTGAGTGCTAGTAAAATTCTGATTCTAAATATGTCCTTGGGTATCTTTGTTCATTTCAAAGCAGCATACAACACTGCTTGGTAGCCGAGTGTCCTGGCAAGGTCCAGAGAGGCTGGAGTCTCTGCTCCTATTTACCATTTCCTTTCGAATTACTTTGATTCTCGCAGCATCACAGTTTCCTCAGGATTCTGCTCTCTCTCCAGATCTGTTTCTAGTGGCTGCCCTCAGGGCTGTGTTCTTGGCCCTGTGTGCTGGAACATGGTCCTTGATGGGTGGCTTTCGGTTGATCGAGACGACATCCTTCAGGTAGCTTACGCAAACGACTTTGTTATTCTGAATTTTGGTAATTCCCGCTGGGAGCTAGAGTGCAGAGCAAATGAAGTTCCAGAGGACTTGAATATTTGGTGTCAAACACATAAACTTCAAATCTCGACTAAAAAAAACAAAAAAAATGTTGTTAAAGGGCTCTCTTGATGTGAATAGACCACCTATTATTAAGTTGAATGGAGAATGATTAGGAGTATTCGGCAGCATAAGTACTTAGGAATTTATTTTGATGACCGTCTTAATTTTAATTACCATGCAAAATATGTACTTCAGAAAATAAAAGCTATGGCCTATAAAATTATTAAGATTACCAGTATTTTTGGTGTAAAGAAATCTTCCATTAAATTATACTACTCTTGTATATTTATACCAATTGTGTGTTATGCGGCTGGGGCCTGAGGATACAGAATCGGTAACTCCCTTGTTCAAAAATATCTTACTCAAGCACAAAGATTCTTTCTTCTCGCTGTAAGTACAGCTTGTCGAACTGTTTCTACAGCAGCTCTCCAGATCTTCAGTCATCGATTGCCAATCCAATATGAAGTAATGTTACACTATATTTTATACTGTAGAAGAAAAAACGTTCCTGCGGTTGCAAATGGTATAACGTATAATACTTACTTGCAATAAAACGTAGACATTAAAAGAATGAGAAATGAATGTTGTATAGAGTGGCAAAATGCCTGGTCTACCTCTACCTTGGGTAGGGAGACCTTTTACGTTTTTTCTCGTGGTTGTTGATTACGACAAGAAAATGGACTGGTTCAATCATGGCTTATACGTTACGTTTTTATATACCGGTCATGGCAGTCTTAACTTTAAATTGTTCTCACTAGGATTAAGTAGCACTCCTCTCTGTAGTTGTGGTGCTCAAGAAACTGTTGAGCACCTAGTCTTTCGTTGTCCCTTGTACGATGATTTAAGACTGGACTTTTAACTTCTCACTAATCTATTTCACTGCTCTGAACTGCCAAGATTGGTTAACTGTTCTGCGTAATATACTGCCTTCTCCACCTATGCAGAGAAATTGTTTAAACGGAGAAAAAGAATTCTTACTCCTGAGGTTCAGTAAAATGCTAGACTGTTTCTGTTTCTTTGGATTACTCTTACTTGATGTATTGATCAGTCTGCTAGACTCCAAAGCCAGTATTTATATGTATATGTATCATCATTGTATATAGTCTTGTTATGTATCATTAATTATTGTACATAGTTGTTATAAATTGTACACAATGTATAGATTACTTTCAGCGGAGGATAGGGGAAACCCTAGAGCCCGCCAAAAAATAATAAAATACTTTGAATACTTTGTTCGATGGCAACGTCTATTTTTTATTTTTTATTATTTTTTTATTTTTATTTTTGTGTTTTTGTATGGGCAGCTCCTAGAACAAAAGTTCATCTCCGCCTCGTTGCTCTGTTCAGTTTTTACATTGTCAAGATAAGGCCAGTGCGTATCGTGTAAAAAAAAAAAAAAAAAAATTAACCACGTTGGAATATCCCATGTTGGATGAAAATAGATGAAAAGGAAGGAGAGAGAGAGAAAAAAAAGTTTTTCATCCCGCACGGGAGAAAGTGATACGAAAGAAAAACTGTGTTTGTGAGCTTATCTGTGTGTTCTGTAGTGTGATGTTGTGTTTTGGCCTTTTGGCTATGGAAGCAGTGATCACCTGGACGACTTCCTCCAGGTACTCGTCCCTAGCAGAAGGAGAACAGGACCTCCCCTACTATCTGCATGCCCTCCTCCCAAGGGAATGAGTTCCCAGGGAGGAAATTTTGTTGTTATTTGTTTGTTATTTTGGTTTTTTTAGGAGCATTAGCAACTAAGGCCATATTGCTCCGGGATATGCGGTGGTCATTCCCTGACCTTTCCACATCCTCCGTATTTGGTGGTGACGGGCTCGAACCCCGGTATAATCAAGAAGCGTGTGCTACGCACTGCTGCTCCTTCCACCTGGCTACGGAGGCGCAAGAGGAAATAAAAGCTTGTATAAGATGAAGAGAGGGAAGGAGTAAAGAGGAGAACTATTCCGGCCCAGGGAAGTCCCAATCCAGGATGGATTGCTAAAACAACAAGGCAAGCAAAAAAAAAAAAAATAATAATAATAAATAAATAAAATAAATAATAAAAAAAAATAAATTATAAAAAAAATAATAGTAATAAATTAAATAAATAAATAAATAAAACATTTAGGATGAGAGAAGAGGTTTCCTGCTGTGGGAAGCCCCAGCTCAGGTCAGAACGCGAGGAAAAAAAAAAAATAATAATAAATAAATTTTCCTTTTTTTTTTTTTTTTTTTTTTTTCGCATACTTTTCTATCATCGGCGACCAAATACATCCCTTCAAGATGACAATATATCCAGTCAATTCCAAGCGTTTATCAAAAAGACAATGCGCCATGCAACAAGGGGCCCGGAAGGTTGCTAACTGGTTTCAGGAACACGAAAATGAATCTCTCGTTCTCCCATCGCCACCCAACATATCCGATCTCAAACCAATCGAGAACCAAAGTTTGGTACTGACTGGAAAAGGAACCGTTCAACTGAAAATGTACAGGCATTAACTGCACACTTTGTACAATTCATTCGTAGCACTACCACAGGGGACCTTGCAACACTTTGTAGAGTCCATGCGAAAATATGTGCGAGCTGTATTACGGGCAAAAGGTGGTCTCACGAGGTATTAAGCAGGCGTCGCTAATGAAAGCCACCACAGCGTAATTCGTCATGGAGCACTTGCACAGAAGGAGAAATGGATCTACAAGTTCCTTGTAGTTTCATTTCTCCTTCTGTGCAAGTTTCATTTCTCCTACCGTACATTCGCCAGTTCAGATGTGGAAGAGGGACCTACTGATCGTGCCTCGGTCTGGCGTCCCAGTTCATCCCAAAATTGCTCGATTGGATTCAGGTCTGGACTCTGGGCGGGCTAGCCAAATTAGAATTCGTTTTGAAAAAACACCAGGTTTCTACGCTGCTCGCTGCATGGGATGGAGAATTACCGTGCTGGAACATGGAAGGACCATTCTCATATAATGCAGGCTTTTCTATAATTAAACTGCAACAGCGAGAGCACTACGGAATTATACAAATGTCCAAGATGTACAACTCGGCACTGACGGTTGTATTTTTTTCAAACTCAGAGATCGTAAGTACAACCAAAGGTCTCCGTGTTTGACAAAATACAAACAAAATGTGTCGCTGAGAGAAACAGATTTAATATTTCTGGGGATTTATTTTGTCCGAGGTATTTTTTAAATTACTGAGAATTAAAACAAAGTTCTAAATAGAGCCGACTTTATTCTTCTTTTGCCCACGTGGGTAGCACAGTTGATAGGATCGCCGTCCTCTCCACAGCGGGTGGAAAAGATCTAAGTTCGAGTTCCGTCGATGACGAGAGAAATTTTTACGGGTCTTTTTCACAACGTGGCTGAATTAGTCGGTCTCGGGCGAGGGTAGCATGGTTTTTCCTCCAGCAAAACAGCAAATCGACAGAGGTCGATTTTCTGTTTTGCTGGAGGAAATATACACAGACCATATGGCCTTAGCCGCTATGCTCCTAAAACTCTACAACTACATCTTCGTTCAATATTATTTCAAGATGAAAAATCGAAATAAAAATATTTCCGCTAGACTATCCTATTATCCCCTCAGCAGGAACTGTAAATTGTGCTTGCAGAATGTAAACACAATAATTCGAAACACATGGTACTGGTGATTTGAGTGGCGGCTAACTTGTTTCTAAATGTGGATTAGAATAATAAAAAAAAAAAAGTTAGAGTATTCCATTATCCAACCCCTCCCCCCCAAAAGGTACTGTAAATTTGGCTTGGAGTGATTTTAAACACAAGATACCAGGGTACCCTAGAATCCCCCACAGATGTTTGTTAATTTCAACTATAAACGCAATGATTCTAAATATATATGTATAAGGCAACCTTAGCGAAACAATGATAGTAACGCGAGAGCACTGTAATACATTCTTAAGTTGGCCGTAGTTGTAGCCACATAACTGCTAAATACGGTGATGTATTTTCTATCTTGTACAGTACTTACTCTAATCTTATGTAGCCGTTCCGGAGTATAAACAGAAAATATACTTAATTATTATAATTTGAGTATCAGCCATTTGAAACAAGATGAACATTTGAACAAGATGAACATTTGAACAAGATGAAACAAGATCGAAATAAAACTACCTCTATCAAAATACCCTAGGTTTTCACAAGTACTACGAAATGTAGTTAATATCAGAATATAAACACAAAAAGAAAAAAAAAAAAAAACCACACACACCATTATTATGAGGGATACACAGACACACTGTCATATGTCCACTTTACATTTTTTGAGAATAGGCAAAAAATGAAATTCACTGAAAATATTGCAAGTAAACCTTTATACTGAAATATCATCTTCAGTGCATAATAGCACGACTGGCAAATGCTTGCTTTTTTTTTTTTTTTTTTTTTTGTTCTGAATTCATGGCTGAATTTCATCACCATAGTTTTCTAATTGAAAACTATACCTGCTTTTAAAATCAAAGCAAGCTTGGTGGAATTTTTACACGGATGTGGGACACAAACCCAGGTGGCATTAATCTAAACTGCTGGGGAGGGGGAAGAAACAAATAAACTGGATCTAAAGAGGTTTACGTTTGGTCAGCGTGCTGGAATAAACTGCCCTCGTGGTTGTTTGAGATTTGGTGAATATTTAAGGGTGAAAGGTTTATTATTATAAAGATTTATTAAGGGTTATTATTATTGTTGATTCGGCAAAAAAACCGGCTTCCTTGCATCGTTTGTTCTTCTGCGAAGGCCAAAGCGATGCAAGGAAGCCGTTTTATTTATTTTAAAATATATGTGTTATACAGTATTATTATTGTTATTTCTCAGATGATAAAAACAGATGAAAAATATTTGGATTTCTTACGAATTACACATCATAAACTTTGCCATGATGAACTTTCCATATGAGAGCGTGTCGTTAGTCAATAGATACAATACGACCAGCGCAAATCTACTTATAAAACAAATTCATCTGTCAAAGTGGGTTTTTTTTTTTTTTTTTTTAATTTCTATCACTCGAGAAAAACTGCCTCAGCAGCTAATTAAAATTTGAACGAGACATCCCACGTTATTCAGGTACTAAGTTTAGTACATTCTAAAAATTCACACAGCCTTGATCAATTTTTGAACACGTGGCTCGTCCCGTTCTTTAGTGTGAAATGGGACAAACAGCTTGACGTTATTTCTAAATAACGTTTTGTTGTTGAGATGGCGCATAAGCTACTTGGGCTATAATGCTGGCGTTTTGTTAAGGTAATTTCCACCCATAAATCTATTTTATATGACCATAAATGCCCTTTTTCTCTCTCCGCATTAAAAACAGCGATCACAGCATTCGGTATCATCTAGTTTATCTGTCACTAATTACGTCCTGAACGCTGCTTCTCTACTACGCTATTACTCTCCTGAATTACATCTCACGCAGGATTCCGCCTTTTTCTAGTCTGGGACAGTGACCCGATCAGCTGGCGGAAGGAGGTTTCTCGGTGACGTAGAGCGGAGGCGGACCAAGTGAGGGGGCGCGCTACTTGGAACGGAAACGCGTCATGCCGCCGCCAGTCTAAGTTGAAGGACGTAGTTTCTTTACGGGCGCATGTCGCTGCGTGAGCCACATCGCTGCTTCGAGTAGGACTTTCCGGATATCTCGGAGTAGGTTTGGATTGCTCCCAAGGATAAACCAACCTGGGCATTACCTCTGTGGAGACACTTCTTAGCGGTGGAAGCTCCGTTGAGTGTCGGGGATCAGGCAACGACAGGTTCAAAGCGGAAGAGGAACACGTGAGGTTAAGGTTCATCGGCAACACGTGGATATGACAGGAAGATCTCTCCTTTCTACGATGAGCCTATGGATCATCAATGCCTTAATTTATACAGCAGTCGCGTTTAATGTGGATACTAAGTTAGCCATCATTCATCGAGGACCACAAGGTTCGCTTTTTGGATTCTCCGTTGCCCAGCATCGCAGCAGAGGAACAAGCTGGTAAGTTTATTAAATTATTTTCGACTACATTTGGTTATATACTTTTTTCGCATGATCACGACATTATATTGCGAAAGATATATAAATATATATTTTTTAATTTATCACTCCACCCTGAAAAACTTATCATCCCTGTTATTCAAAGTTAGTTGGATATCTGAAAGAATTTAACTTAAATGATCATAGACATTCTTAAGATCATCTGTCATTTTTGTTTTGCTGGACAGTTTCAACTTCATTCACTTTCATTAATCGTAATTAATATGCCAATCTTCAATCATAATTTTTCTCTGGTGCACTGTATCATATTTTGTATTTGCGTCAAGGGGGCCTGCAATATGCTGAACGATAGGGTCTAGCCTTCAGCGTCCTCTGTGATAGTACAGTGGTTGCACTACTAGTCACTTGTTTGGGGAGGAATGGATCAGAGTGGTGTCACAAACTGAATAAATTTCTAACTGCCTCTTCGAGCGGAATTGTAGTTATCCGATCTCAAGAGAGTTCCCGGCGAGTTATTCCGAGTTTTTCAGCCCAGACAACGTGTAAGTCGGCCTGTAAATACACACCTGTACGCACAATGGTGCGATATGACTTGTTGTTGTTGGGTCTAAAACCCAGCAACAACAACAATCTATCCTTCATAAAACACAATCCGACAAAAGCATTTTGCAATGTCTCAACATACGTTTCGCACAGATGATCCTTGACAATCTTAATAGCCAGAGATTTTATTAAAATAGTTAATACTAATTTCCACTGCGGTATCCCTTAATAAAACTTTACTACAATCATAATTTTAGGTATTCCACCTAATTCAAGTGACCTGCTTTTCGTAATAATGCCAACCAAAAATCTCATGTTATAGGACGGGACTTTTAATTTTCTTTCAGATGTTCCGAACGACATTTCTCTTACATGCGTGTGTGTGGTATTTCTTTATTTCCGATGAGAGCTTTTCCACATTATTATTATTTCTGCTATTTAATATAACTGAAACTTGGTGGGTACCAATAAAAACAAAACCTGGCGTAGAAATGGAGTTGACTATCTTCGTGCTACCATGGCACCAACAGATCCTATTAGCACTTACTTAAGGGTGATAAACCGCACATCACTGAAAAGTATAACCTATTTTTACTTCATACATTTTCTTTTTTATCTGTCAGCACACCACATAAATCTTTATCTTTTTCAATCGCAGCGGTATTCCCAATCGATTCGATATTTATTTTACTGTTATTCCGTTCCGACGAAGAATGGTGACAAGTTCGAAAAGCTTTTAAAGAATAAATTTTCATTTCCATTTTCACAATTTCAGTTTTCCATTCCGCCCCCCTTCCACCTTTCCTTTTTCTTTTTTTTCTTTTTTATTTTTGAAAGTTTCGGCAACGTAGCAGCGATGAAAAGAAGGGAAATGTTCATTTCCGGAAATGGCTTTAACGTACTTCCTGTCACTGTTTCCTGCACTTGAACCTCTCTTCCTGCATGCGACACTGAATTTTCGTGTTTCTCTCCCAGTTTAATAATATTAACTAGTCAAGTAATCAGAAATTGTTTTTATCTTTTTTTTTTTTTTTTTATTTTTTCTAATCAGAAGTGTCTTTCTTTGAAGAAATCAAGATATTTCGTTATAGTTTCCGATAATGAAAAAAAGTAACATTATGCTACAAATTATCATTTATAAGTTAAAAATAATTGTTCCATCAACAACATTTCTACAGAGAAATGATTACAGTATATCAATAAAGTCTATATTAGCAACAAAGCTATCGTCTTGTTTGTGTCTACGGTTCTTCCTATGGTCAAAAGGAAATATTTAATTGCAGGGTAATTGCAGAATTTCCAGATTGAGTCAAGGCTTATATTACCTTTTAACGAAATTCAACTATTGCTGTTTTGTGCGTAGCGTGTGTAAACACGCGCGTCCTAAGTAGTCATACATACAGGAAAAGCTCCGTTTCAACAACTAACGCTACTAAAAAGGGAAAGATGATTGCAACCCGCTCTGAATGCTTTCTGTGTTAGCCCCAGATGGTGTAAATTACCGCACCAATTTCCATGCCAGCAGGTAGGGCCAATCGAGGAGATGTCACCGGAAAATGGCTATTACGGTCTAAAGTTACACATATGTCACGGAACCGCGCCCTTCCCGTCACACTAAGCACACACCATTTTGCTTGACCTTCAGGCGACATGCACAGCATCTGAGAAAGGACAATACAGAAGGGACGAACAGCGTTTCGCACGGCCACTGATTTTCAAATAATAATTTGGGTTGATTTTAATTATAATTCATCGTGCCCAGTATTAAATGTAAATTAATTTCAATTAAGCATCCTAACTTTCCATTCTTTAATGACCACCAGCGGATTATTAAATAATTATTATACATTACTTTGTGGTAATTCCAGTAAGCTATTAGTTATCTGCTTTGACAACTGATCTGTAGAGACTTGAAACGACGTGTCAGAAAATAAAAGCTTTTCTATAAAGATTTGACGTTCCTTGGTCTAAATAATTCGAAGCAGTAGCAGCTAATCTTTCCCAGTAGACATGCTATACAGTTCAATGTCATTAACTCTACATTTTAATCCCTACATATATATTTATAGGAGATTCGGTGACATAGAGCAGACCCCAACCATTACGGGCCCCGTATTGTTTCATAAATATCTTTAGAAAAATTTTTAAATGTCATTAGATTGTACTGAACTAAAAGAAAAAAAATACAGTAGGTTCCGCTTAAATATAAAAAAATAATTTTTTTATAAGGGATCCCCGACTAATGTTGAATACCCACAAAGCTGTCGCGAGTCCTCTTGATCAATTTTGCGGAGCCCTCGATTTTCTGTTAGCCAATAGAGATATTCCCTGATTTAAAATAAAAATAACTTAAAGAACACCTATTTTCCGTAGCCGAGTGGGCAGGAGCGGGAGTGCAGTAGCACACGCTCTTTGAGTAGACCGGGGTTCAAGCCCCTGACTGCTGAATACGGTCGATCTGCCAACCCGCACTGGACCAGCGTGGCAGATTATGGTCCATTTCCCTCAGCATGAATTGTTGAGGAGGCTTCCACCCTGCAGTGGGTTGATAATGGCTGCACTTTATTTTTTTTTTTATGTTACAGTTCCTAAGCTAAGAATAACACCGTCTGTCTAATACGAAAAAGCGTTCTTTGTTTCTTCTGTAATTTAGTTATCTGGATTCTCCTTTATTCCCCAGTTTAAGCGCGCCACCAACAGTTCGGATATTTGTCCGGACATCCCGGAAATATACGAAATGTCTAGCGTCTGGATCGTACATTCATCCGGACTTAGTTTGTCTGAATTTCTCGAGGATGTTAAGTAGTAGGCTATTAATATTGACATTCAAGATACATTTAGTATAAATTTAATTTACTGTTATTTATATTTATAAATTTAAAGCTTAAAGGGTTTTGGTTTATTTAAAGTTCTCTGTAAACTTTTCGAAAATGACCATCTGTGTTTTTGTTTTGTATTCATTTTAGTAGCGACCAGAGTCTGCCTGTGTCGAATAGGAAAGTTTAAACGAATGAAGCTAAAACTTCAGAATGTTATGAGATGGCAAGTTGACAACAGAATATTTATTCTTGTCATCTTCTGTTTATTTATTTATTATTATTATTTTGTTTTTTGTTTTTGTTTTGCTGATTTGTTTCTGCACCAAATCAGCAAAAGCTATGTGTCAGCAGGGGCCGGCCGCCCTGGGGGTGAAAGGGTGCAGTGCACCCGGGCATTACGTTCAAGGGGCGCCGGAAAGCCTGAAACTTAGATACACTTATGATGAAAATTTTAAAGGGGCGCCACATACCCTAGAAACTCCCCTGTGTGTCAGTAAGTAGGGGGAAATTCTATAATATATTTGTTTATTTGGTGGTGAATATAAAACCAGAGCTTCCGGGATATTGTCGTTCTGTGGAATCCACTTTTCGGTATTCAGCAGAACGTTTCAATGTCCAACATTTGACCTATCTTATTATTACTGTAGTGCTATTGTATTATGATAAAAAAATAATATTTTAAATATAGGTAAACCTAAGCTAGTGTAGACTGGCTGAACAAGAATATTTTTAAAACTTACGAAAGTCTTCTTTTTTCCGTTGAATGCCCAGATTTACTAAAAAGAAATAAACAAATAAAAAAGGAAAGGTGGTAGGGTAAGACCATTCAGAAATATATTAAAATATATTAAGCCACGAGAAAGCAAAGTGAATCTTGACTTACAGATGAAATTGATGAAATGGTGATAAAACAATTCTTGATCCTCTAGTGTGAGTAATGCAAACCGATTTATCACCCTCACTATCAAAAAGAGTTGGATCTCTTCGAGTCTATGCAAAGAAGAGCTATCCGGTTAACAAATGGCCGCCAACCACTCCCTGTGCGGAGAGATTACGTGCTCTCAATTTCTCGTCATTGAGAAATAGGCGCCTTAGATGTGACACTGTCCTTATTTTCAAACTATCCAAGAGACTTGCCTATTCAAATGACACCACTGGCATTCTAAAATTGTGTGATACACTGTCTGCCAAAAGGCACTCTAAACGGCCAGTATTCCCAGATGTAAAATGAAACCCGTCTTGAGAACCTTCCGCAACTCTTTCTCATTACAAATATATCATAAATTTCGGTAACATTGGTTGATTTAAAAGTGATTACGGTAAATACATTTTTAGACTTTTTCCGAGATATATATATATATATATATATATTTTTTTTTTTTTTTTTTTTTTGTTAATGCTAATTAAACTCCTACTATTACTTTAATTCAGGAGTGTCCAACCAGCGAAGTTAATCCCACCCCCACAAGTTTAAAAACTAGCGTATCAAAAAATGTAGTTTCACGTTGATTTTAGTAATACTGTATTTGATTGCACTTCATCAATATTTAACAATATCATTGCATCTATGTAATAAATTATTAGTGTCATAGAGTAATAGTGTTGAATTACTCTACTTAATCATTAAATTGAATATTAAAATATAAATGTTGATCAATAGCCAATAAATCCTACTTTGAAAAATGCCTAATTAGTGAAAACGGAATGTTCTTGTGGCCGTCGACCTGGTGTCCATGAGAACCTATCCCATGCAGCCTGCGACCTTCAGCTTTTTTTTATTTTAATATACTGTACAGATACAGTTTGTTTTCGCCCCCAAACAAAGAAGGTTGCACCGCTGCATTAATTGTTACTACAGAGGCGTGATAGTATACACATAGCGGCGTGATAGTATACACATAGCGGCGTGATACTACAGAGGATTATAGTATATAATATATAGTATCAATCGTATAGAGTATATAATATAATCGTATATAGTATATAATATAAATTAGGTAATAATGAGCATTAACTAAATTAATTAACACTAATTATGAAGGTTAAAATAATTATTATTTTATTATTATTTAGCACGAACATATTTCATATTGTTTAGCTATTACTGTTTTAAATGTATTTTTTTGTTTTTCTATTGCACGTAGTTTTTCGAAGATGTTGCTTTTCATACAAGTCAACGACGGCCAATGGGTTTTTAACCACTGGAGCAGCCAAACATTAAACTGTAACTAAAAAAATAATAATTGAAAAAGTGATGTTTGGACGCTACTCAAATTGAAATGCATTATGAGACAGGACACGGCTTCCAAAGTCTGATGCGCCATTCTCTTCCCCGGGGGGAATTGGTTGTTTTTGGGGGCGCGTGTTGTTTTTATGAAGCATTTTTTTAACGAAATGTGTACAAACCATCCCACTAATCCAGGTACGAGCCGTATTTTACTTCTATCTTTCAGATTAAATATATTCATTTATAAAAGTATGTATACTCATAGCCAAACATGGGGGGGGGCGTAAAATGGAAATGTTTTAAGGGCGCGCAATGCATGAAAGTTTGGGAACCTCTGAGATAGGAGAAACATCTTAGGAATAAAGTGGGTGCTGTTTGTGCCACTTAAAAACTTACAAGTCAAGAATTAAAGAACAATCCAAAATATACAAAGTAGCAAATGCCCTGCCCTTTAGTTATGTACTACAATAAATATTGCTGTATATCAGATGTCCCATTCCAAGAACATTTATATACATGAAATAAATGTGAAAGTTTGTTCATCAACCATGAAAATTTTCTGAATACGTTACTGGTTGTCAAATTAAAATATTAATTTGGCACCTAGAAGCAAAAAGGTTCGCGCACTCCGTGCCGAGTGAAACTGTTCGAAGTTATTGTTTTGATTTTGCGGCGTATCAACTTCTTAGGTCAGTGGTTCCCAAACTACTGAGATCTACGGACCCTTTCAAAAATCAAAAAAAGTTCACGGACCCCTTCAAATAAAAAAAAAAAAAAAAAAAAAACCAGTTTGCGACCCCTATATACACCGATGAGCCAAAACATTATGGCCAGCGAGTCGTTATGCAAATCGAAGCAACTGCAGGTGAACTACAGCGCGTGTGCGGGTCGGGACAGGGTATAAAAACACCTGATACTGAGCTCAGTTAATCATTGTTACTCTTGTTCTTCAGATGGGAAAGGCAGAGAACTTAAGCGAGTTCGACAAAGGCCAAATTGTAATGACCAGACGACTGGGTCAGAGCATATCCGAAACGGCACAGCTAGTGGAATGCTCACAGTCAGCCGTGGTCAGTACCTACCGAAAGTGGTCCGAGGAGGGAAAACCCACGAACTGCCGATGAGGATTTGGACGCCCACGGCTCATCGATGCTCGACGTGAGCGAAGGCTCTCCCGGATGGTATGTACCTGGCAACAGAAGGGCGACTGTGGCGCAACTCGCCGGTAATTGGAATAATGGTGACGGGAGTAATATGTCACAACACACAGTACATCGTACCCTGTTGAAAATGGGGCTGCATAGCCGCAGGCCGCTCACAGTGCCCATACTAACCACGGTTCACCGTCAACAGCGCCTACAATGGGCAAGCGAGCATCGAAACTGGACCTTGAGTGATTGCAAGAAGGTCGTCTGGTCCGATGAATCACGTTTCCTGTTGCACCATGCGGACGGCCGGGTACGTGTGCGTCGTTTACCTGGGGAAGTTTGGTTTGGTTTTTTTTTTTTTTTTTTTTTTTTTTTTTAGGAGCATTAACAACTAAGGTCATATTGCTCCGGGATATGCGGTGGTCATTTCCTGACCTTTCCGTATCCTCCGTATTTGGTGGTGACGGGCTCGAACCCCGGTCTAATCAAGAAGCGTGTGCTACGCACTGCTGCTCCTTCCCACCTGGCTACGGAGGCGCCCCCTGGGGAAGTGATGGCACCTGAATGCACTGTGGGACAAAAACAAGCCGGTGCCATGCATTGGGCGATGTTCTGCTGGGATGCCTGGGTCCAGTCATCCATGTGCTGGGCAATCTGACGTCTACTATCTGCTTAAATATTATTGCTGACCAGGTACACCCTTTCATGGCAACGGTCTTCCCCTCTGGGGGTGCTGTCTTTCAGCAGGATAAAGTGCCATGCCACACCGCCCGGATTGTTTGAGACTGGTTCGCGGAACATGAGGAAGGCTTCCAGGTATTGCCCTGGCCTCCAAATTCCCTAGCCATCAATCCCATCGAGCATCTGTGGTTTGTCTTGGAACAGCAACTCCGATCTGTGTGTGTGTGTATATATATAAATAATATAACAATAAACATTAAGAATAAAAAAAAATAATTTTTAATGTTTATAGTTTAATTTTTAATTCTTAATGTTTATTGTTTAATTTTATTTTAAAAGTTAATAGCTTTAGTTTTAATTTAAGTATAAGAGTAGACATAACATAGCATTTCGTTTGATATACAGAGATACAAAAGCAACCCTTCCAAATTGCAGGAGCCGAGTGGGTAAAGTACCTGCCCGGCAACCCAAAGGTCGCGGGTTCGATTCCCGCCTCGGGCTTGGATCAAAGTACTGCAAAAACCTTGGGAGGTGCAATATGGCCACAGAAGCCGATGCGCCAACAACTACCAAATCAAAAAAAAAAAAAAAAAAAACCAAATTGCAGTAACCTACTCAGCCCAGGGCCGTTACTAATACGGAGGGGAACTTGCACCACTGAGTTACCTGAGCGCCAGCTTTATATTCTTGAATCATATTCTTTCCACTTTCCTACCTCTAAAATTCTTTAACACTCTGAGCTTTAGTGCAATACGAGGGCAGGAGTGTCTATTATCCTAAGTACATTCATAACTTCACCTCCCATCAGCAAAATATCCCGATATAAATACAAAAAATAAACTTACTAGCTATTTTTGCAGCCTGTCGCAAGATAGGCAAGTATTTTCGAACAAAAATTGTTAATCAAATAATCCCTTTTGAATTTATATATATATTTGGTTGACCACCGTTTCGCGTACCCCCTGGAACTGGTCTAAGAACCCCCAAGGGTCCACGGATTCCAGTTTGGGAAACGCTGTCTTAGATCATATGCGTTAGTTATACAGAATGGCCACTTTGTTAGGTATACCAATCCTTTTTATGAAATGGAACACCCCTTCAGTAACAGCATCACGTGTTCGTATCAAGCGATATAAAGCAAGTGGATAGATACGTAAGGATGCTATATGTCTGCAATTCAGTGCGAAAACAGGTAAGGAAAAAAGATTCAGTTTGAACGCTGCATGGTAGTCGGCGCCAAATGCGCCGGTATGAGTGTCTCTGAAACTGCAACTCAACTGGGATTTTCACGTACAACTACGTCTCCAGTATACCGAGATTGGTCCAATAACACAGGTCTGCATCTTAAGGAACGTTACTGCTGATAAGAAAACTGAACAAAAATTTTAATGGAAATTTCGAAAGTTACTTGAAATTTGCTCTGTCACGACAGAATTTTTCGCAATTAAAAAAAAAGAAAAGAAAAAAGAAAAGAAAGCCAGAAATATTGGTGGAGGTGCTCTGGTTTATTTTGTATTTTTACAGATTGTACAAATAGGTTATTGCTATAGAAAAATACCGATTAAAATGGGTTAATACAGAAATATCAAAGGCTGCGTCCTCCTTGTCAAGCATACATGCCGCAAACGGGATTTCTTCTAAACTACACTGGGTTAAACTTTCACCTTTTTGGACTTCCTCAGTTTCGGTGGCCGTTGCTCTGGTTAGCATCCAGCAGTAGTCGTCCATCATATTGACATTCGATCACCCCCATGGTAGCACTCCCCCCTTTTTTTTTTTTTTTTCATTTCTGTTATATCCTGATGGAATATTTTCCCCTTACTCTTTAAACTACTTAAAATTTGTGCGAAACAGTTGAGATACAGTGGAGTACAAGGTAAAAGGTAAAGTGCAGCCATTATCAACCCACTGCAGGATGGAAGCCTCCTCAACAATTCATGCCGAGGGAAATGGACCATAATCTGCCACGCTGGTCCAGTGCGAGTTGGCAGATCGACCGTATTCAGCAGTCAGGGGGCTTGAACCCCGGTCTACTCAAAGAGCTTGTGCTACTGCACTCCCGCTCCTGACCACTCGGCTACGGAGGCCAAGGAGTGTAACATAACGCTCTTATTGCAGCCTCGTTTTCGAACTTCTGTGCATGTCACTCACGATCGAAACCCCAACTGGGGTTTTCTGTTTCCCAAAAACTGCGCGGTACAATTTTAAAGCCAGTCCAAGTGTCTCCTTCAGTTTGGTTCATGATTTCTTGCAATACAGGGTCTAGCAGCAGCTTGCGAATTTGAGATCCAACAAAAATTCTTGCTTTGATTTTTTTTTTCGTATTTTAGTGATTTAGTGCAATCATGAAACAACTTCCTTCTTTATTCAGGGTTTGGATGAACAGTTTCATTAAACCTAATTTTATATTTAGAAGAGATAATAATACTTTGTTTCAATCTATTGTCGTTATTTGGTTTTTTTTTTTTTTTTTTTTTTTGGAGCATTAGCAACTAAGGCCATATTGCTCCGGGATATGCGGTGGTCATTCCCTGACCTTTCCGCATCCTCCGTATTTGGTGGTGACGGGCTCGAACCGCGGTCTAATCAAGAAGCGTGTGCTACGCACTGCTGCTCCTTCCCACCTGGCTACGGAGGCGCCATTTCAATCTATTAGCGGCTCTTTAATGTTCTTTCAGGCTGGTGTCAGAGGCAGTCACGGTGGCCACACTTTACCAGTTTTCATTTCTTGCTGGATTATTCCACTCGCACAGCAGAAAGTCATTTTTACATAACCAAGTTGTTGACCGAGTAGCAGACCAGTACGTTTAAAATCTCCACATACTAGTCGACCATGATCCTTGTACTGAATTTTATTTCCAAAAGAAGCTTAACATTTTCGTAGTTTTCTTATAAGTGTGCTGAATGGGCTATAGGAATAGATGCTGATGAGTCAATAAATAGCCTCCGTTCTGATGGTTGGTAGAAAATTCCAAAAAATAAATTTCATAACCGCAGGAATGTCGTTTCAATATATCATTGAGCCATTCCGAAAAATGGAGGAACCAATTCTTTTTGCTGATGTCAATACCATGAAAGGACTGTTTCCGGGGCCAACAGATTGTTCAATTTCATTCTTGACCCTAAAAGCTCTGCAGACCCTTTGGGCAAATTTAAATCTCTCACGGGTTCATCGAATTCACTTTATGTAAACAGTTGTGATTCAGAGTTGTGAATTTCTTTGGCACAATATTTTATATCAGTGTTTCTCAAACTGTGTTCCGTGAGATGTGAACAAGTGTTCCGCGAAAAATCGTAATTAATAATTTAAAAAAATAATAATAAATAAATTTTGCATAATTGTAGTGTAACACCACTTTTGTATCATTATAATATTTAACTTTTTTTTTCGGTTATTAATATATTGGCATAGACTAATAACACTGGTTTACAGTGTATCTGCAGTTTGAGTAAAAGTATGTGGCAGTTATTTATGCATGTTTACTGGTTACTAAATCGAAGTCCATTTGTTTTTATCACGTAAAGATTTTTCACAATTCATTAACAAAATATTACCTAAGTATTATACGCAAATGTGTACATAAATATAGTTTCTGCAATGATTTACAAGTTTTATACCCCTATGACGTAGCCGAGTGGTCAGGAGCGGGAGTGCATAGTAAGCGTTCCTTGAGTGGACTGGGGTTCAAGCCCGTGACTACTAAATACGACAAATATTTGTATTGACGATTTATTGTAAACTCTACTGACTTGGTTGTCGTGCCCTAGTATAAACAGGAAAAAAAAAAAAATTTTTTTTTTTTATACTCGTAATCGGTATCAAATATTTGCCTCAAATACAACAGATTGTGTCTGTTTAACCCGTAACTACACACACTGCAAGGTGTGTAGTTACGGGTTAAACTGGACCCAGGAAGGTAGACGGCTCCCACCCCGCTCTTCCGGCCCATCTGTGATTCCCAGAATTTTATTTTCCGAGTGGAGTCTGGGAGACTCCTGTGTGTAGTTCCGGGTTAAACTTGTTTGAGCATGCACTCACTTGTTTGTACAGTCCACTCAACCACAGAGCCTATATGAGTGGCACATCCCTTATGCGGTCACATTACTATTGTAAAAACCGTCGTGAGCTCTCATTGTGTGTTTTTTTTTTTTTTGAGTTTGGCAACCAGAAAGTGTATAAACAGTCCCGACATATTTTGTTACATATGTGGTTATTTTGTTCCTGTAAAGCAGAGGCGAAATACAGTATTACCGATTTTGTAAATAAATCGTATTATGCTTACTTTGACATAAAACTAGGCGATCAGGATAAATCGTGGGCACCGCATAAAGTATGCCATACATGCGTCGAACATCTTAGAAAATGGAGTCAAGGAAAAAAGGTGTGCTTGCCATTTGCAATTCCTATGGTGTGGCGCGAGCCAGTAAGCGATGCTGAATGTTACTTTTGTGTATGTGACGTTAAAGGTTACAATTCAAAAAATAAAAAAGGACATCAAATATCCAGATCTACCGTCGGCCATAAGACCGGTTCCGCTTGGGCCTGATCTGCCTGTAAAACCTCCACCAGAAACTTTGGAGTCCACATCTTCTTACACCGAAGCAGAAGCTAAAGAGGTTAGTGAAGAGGAATGTTATCAACCAGAAAATATTTTAACCCCCACAGCAATTCACACAAGTCGAACTGAACGATTTAGTAAGGGACTTAGGTCTTCCACAGTATGATGCTGAAATTCTGGGATCCAGATTTCAAGCTAAGAACTTACTTGCTCCAAGTACATCATTTTCCTGGTACTGAAATCGTGAAAGGGAGTTTATACAGTATTTTTCACAAGAAGATCCTCTCGTATATTGCAGTGATATCGCTGGTTTAATAAGTGCCTTAGGAGCTCCATCATATGACAATTTAAAGTTGCTTCTGGAGAAAATTAAATTCAAGATCACGAATGACAACTATGTGGAGACTTAAAAGTGTTATGTATGTTGTTGGGGCAACAGGGTGGGTACACTAAAATGCCATGCTTTATTTGTGAATGGGACAGCAGAGCTAAAGTGTTGCATTGAACAAAGAAGCAATGGCTTCGGAGGCACAATCTTACACCGGGGTCAAAAAATATTGTGCACGAAAGTTTTGTGAAGCCAGACAAAATACTTTTACCTCCACTGCATATCAAGTTAGGCATAATGAAGCAATTTGTTAAAGCATTGAATAAGGATGGCAACTGCCTTAGGTACGTTTGCAGTAAATTTCCAGGTTTATCTGACGCAAAACTTAAGGAGGGTATCTTCATTGGTCCCCAAATTAGAAAATTGGTTTTGGACGGTCAGTTTGAAACTACTATAACTGACGTTGAAAGGGAAGCCTGGATTGCTTTTAAAAGTGTAATGGAAAACTTTCTAGAAAATCATAAATCACAGAATTATGAGAAAATTGTTCAAAATATGCTCGAAAAGCTTCGCAATTTAGGCTGCAATATGAGCATCAAAATTCACTTTTTACATGCCCATCTTGATTTTTCTCCCGAAAATCTTGCACAGATGAGCGAAGAACAAGGGGAGAGATTCCATCAGGACATAAAGGAAGTGGAGAAGGGGTACCAGGGAGGTGGAATACAAGCATGATGGCTGACTACTGCTGGTGTTTAAAAAGAGAGACACCTGGCACTGTACATAAAAGAAAAACGATTAAACGTTCTTTTCAAACAAAGAGACGAAGGTCTGATTAATGAAAGTTTCAGAATTTTGATTAATACTTGTTAGTACTGTATTTACGTATTTTTTGTTATATGAAAATGTAATCCCATCAATTTGTCATTACTAAATACAATAAAGTTATATACTTTCGTAAAAAACGATACTTTTTTATTTCTTAAATTGTGATGTATCTGGATGTGATAGAAAAAAAATTTAAGTCATATTTGAAATCACAGCAACATATTTCGGCAGTGGGACCTATTGAAATTCAAACCCCAGTGAACAAACTTAAATTTGTAAACCAGCGTAAACCAATTGACCGCGGAACACTTTATTTTGGCGGGCTTTGCATAGAGAAGTATGCGTAGAGGTAATGACACCTACGAAAAAAGTAGCAATGTGGTGATCTAATATGCCATTCGTATGCGATTTAACCTGGAGTACGTGGGTCGAAGGAGAGGGGAAGCGAACCGATATCATAATTAAACTCACTTTCCTTGTATAAATTTTTTTTGATAATTATTAGTATTTCGAAATATTATTATTAAAATATGTGACCATGGATTTGTGGTTGAAAAGGGGAACTTTAAAACGAGAAGCAAGTACTTCTAGTAGTGAACTGTGTTCGATGAAAACGAACACAATAATGTCACACTTCGAAGTGATGAACAATCGCAGCCTTTTGTTCCCCAAATATCCGAAGTGAAAAAACAGGAACCAACTAATAAAAGACCAAAACGAAAGTATGATGATAATTATTTGAATTTCGGCTTTACATGTGTTGGAAATGAAGATACTCCTGATGCACAGCGTGTCATATGTAAAATATTAACAAACTATGTAAAATATTTGCTAAAATATTAATAAACTATGTAAAATATTAACAAACAGTTCTTTGGCTCCCATTAAACTTTTTTCTAAGTGTTCCGTGAATATGTTGTGAGAAAAGTGTTCAGTGACTAAAAAAGTTTAGGAAACGCTGCTCTAGATCACAAAAGTCCGATTCGGGATCGGATAGTACATGGTGCAGGCGGTACTGGTAGTTCTGGTCTATGGGATACTGGCCTTACAGCTAAAGTAAGGCTGTGTACTCTGCTTGTTTTTCGCGTTATAACTTGCTCCAATTAATGAATAAAAGTAGCAGTCAACAATATGATCCGATGTTCCCTCCACACCGTGAAAATGGTAAATGTATGGCACACTTTTTTGGGTTGGGGGGCCCAATTTTTATCGTGGTCATCTAATTTAATTCCAAAATATGCGGCATATATATTTTTCACAACTGATGTTATATCCTGCTCTTGTTTCGCCACAACATAGTTACAGCAAATATAACAAAATATATTTTGGATTGTTCACGCAACTACGAGCTGCCATTGTCAAAAAAATCTAAATCACGTTAGAAGAAGATATTAGTTAGCACGAATGCACCAAAAAACAAATGAATGCGGAAGAAACAGTTTGCAGGTTTATATAGTTACCTGGCTTGCAGGCTAAACTTGCATGTCTCAGCACGGTTGGACACGTCTATACTTGTCAGTTACAAAGAAAATATTACGAATGTTTATCTGGAAAAAAAAAAAAAAATTCTTATTGTCTGCAAAAAAAAACGATACGTCAGGAGTGCCAAACCCGTGCGCTGCGTGCTGCGCGCTGCGCACTCCTCAACACTGTGCGGCCCGCGGCTGTAGCAGCCTTCAAGTGTTATGCGTTCCCGGAGCTTAAATAGCCTGTAACAAAATATTTCACACTTGAAAATGGCCATTTTTAATAATATTCAATATTTGTCTATTGTTTTCTCATGTTTTATGCACTGTATCTTCCTGAGAAATTAGCAATGTTATTAGTATTGTGTAGTAACTGGTGGATTTTCGTATTTAATTATTAAATGTAAACAAAAAAAAAAAAAAAAAAAAAAACTGTAAAACGTAGATAATGAAAATTAAATTCTATTTCCAAAAACGCATAATTAGCGGTAAGGAACTAATCCTACCGTCCGCAAATAGTTTACAACGACAACTCAAGTGGCCCGAGCATTAGCATTTTATGTTATAGGTAAAAACTATTTGGATTTTTAGAATTAGCACTAAAATTACACCCAGAAAAACCATGAATTTTGGAAACATCAAAATCTATGCAGACAGGTGTAACCAATTAACATCCACCCAACAGTGGTCCTGTGGGCGGAAACAGCTAATCAATTCAGCAATTTTCAGCAAGAGGCTGAAAAGACCACGGTAATTAACAGATTACAGTCATTAAAATAATTCATTACAAAGTAGTAACCAAAGAACTTCAGAATGCACAACTTATCGTACCTTGTTACGGATGGAATATGGTAGTCGACGACTGAACCTAGTTCCACTCCTTTCAGAAAAAAGCAAGTACAGTAACAGTAGGCTCCTCAGGAATACCAACACCGAGCAATGAAAGATTCAAAAACATTACCTGGTGTGACGAATTCCTGCTATTTCATGGTACGGGAGGGCTAGAACATGGCGAGAGCAGCATGAGTCCGGGCCCAACCTACCAGGTGTCAAACATGTAGGCTGCTGTGAAGGAAATATAATAGTGTGGGGAGTGATTTTGTTGTCACATTGGGCCTCTTAATACTAATGAAACAACATGTATAAGTTATCTGTAAATTATTTACAAAACGCATCCCTTCGTGGTTGCAGTGTATCTTATCTGCGAACATGCTCTTGTAACATTATAATGCGCCATTTTACAAGACCAGAACTGTACAGAACTGTGGTATCAAGACATAGAGTGAATTCAGCCTACTGGGGTGGCCTCTCCACTCGCCAGGTCTTAATACAACTGAACACCTGTGAGAAAAAGTGGAAAGAATTCTTTCGGGTAGAGATCGCAACCATCGAATTTGCAACAACTGTGAAAACAGCTGAGTGAGCATGGGTCCGCCTCCATGTTGCTCGCTTTCGACACCTCCTTGAGTCCATGCCACGACAAATCCAGACTATTTTGAGAAATAAATGGAGGAATTCTGTTAAGAATATTCCTGAAGTCTGGGACGCGATTCGAATCCAGACTTCTTCAAATAAATGGAAAGCGAATACTGAATGAAGGTAACTAGTTCATCATACCTAAAACTTATCTATAATTACAAAAGAAGAAAAGAACAATAAAGCGGAAAGAGAAAAATAAAATAAAAGAAAACTGTGTGTGTCTTGGACTTCACCACTGCATTATTATTATAAAAACCTTTTCCCTCCTTTATGGAATTTCTTCCGCCCAGTGATGGGTGCATAGGGTGGTTGCTTGGCCGTGTTCGGTTACTATCATTACATTATCGTTTTTACTGTTGGTCGAGGAACTCCCTTACTATCCTACAGGTGTTCAGGATCGCGGCTGTCTGGAGTTCCATGTAAGTCTTCTCTGGGAGGCTGATTGATGCTAGATTCTTATGAAGGCTCTTCTGGTGGTTGACATGGTGATCAGGATGATCATTACTTGTTCCATATGCCACATTTCTCTGACATCCTGTCTAAGGTCTGTGTACTTCTAGATCTGTTCCTCCTAGGTTTTCTAGAGGTTGTTGGTGTTCGAAACCGCTATGTCCACTAGGCAGGTAGCCATTTTCTTCTTGTCGATGAGGGTTATGTCTGGTCTGTTGTGCGGGTTTGTCTTGTCCGTTATGATGGAACGGTCCCCGTATAGTTTGTGAGTAGAGGTCTCTGGAACAGCCTGAGGTTCATACTTGTAATATGGTACATTTTCTTCGATCAACTGGTTTTTTTGCGCTAGCTTCTGATGTATTATCCTGGCACCTAGTCTTATCTGTGGGTGTACTCCGTCTAGGTGATCAACTTGCATCTGGGGCGTTGTGATGGATTATTTCTGAGGTCAGGAGGCATCGCCGACATGTGTCATCAGTCACTCCGGAGTCCTTAGTGAAGTATTTCTTGTAGTTCCTGGTGCTGACTATCTCGTCTTGGATGGCGAGAACGAATCCTTCGGTCTCGGAGAAGAGTTCCCCTTCATGAGTCATGCGTTGGAAAGCATCTTATCTATGTAGTCTTGATGGAGGTCATTGCAATGTCTGCCCTGTAGCGCGTTCTTCGCCCTTCTTTTTGTTTTTGGTTTATTTTGTTTGTGTTTCTGTTTGAGATCTCCTTGTTAAGGTTGAGTGTTGTGTGCTGTTTTGTCTATCTTTCTTATGGCTTGGTAGATTGGTGCTGTCTTTTCCTGGAAGTAATCCCTCAGGTTCTTAATCGCCTTCTTCTCTTGTTCAGTGAGGTCAGTCAGTACCCTCCCTCCTTTCCGGGCTATGGTCAGTCTCTCAATGGCCGATTTCGGGTGGTGTTGGCGGCTCTTGGTCATCAATATCCTTGTCGACCTCATAATTTCTTCCATCCCGGTGTTGGTACGATCTATGATCCCGAAGGAGTACGTTAGTACTGGGACTGCATAAGTGTTTATGGCTGTGACTGCATAAATGTTTATGGCTGTGGCTATGTTCCCACCATTCAGCTTTGATTTTAACAGGCTTCTCAGTCTCTGTTGGTCTTTCTCAGTAAGGTGAGCCTTGATCTCCTTGTAATCTAGCTCTCGTGGGTAGAACCGTTAGTAGGATCACCATTCTTCCAACACCAGGTGGAAAAAGACCTGAGTTCGAGTCACGTCGATGACGTGAGGAATTTTTATGGGTTTTTTCACAACGTGGCTGAGTTAGTTGGTCTCAGACGAGGGCCGCGTGGTTTTTTCCTCCGGGAAACTCAGGTTTTCGTACAGCAAAACAGAAAATCGACCACAGAACACACGCAACTTACAGACAATGTATACGGAGCAATATTGCCTTAGTCGCTGATGCTCCTAAAACCCTAAACCCAACTACAACAAAAACAACCCCCGTAATATAACTGGTGAGCCTGCATCATCCCCAGATATCTGCAGGTCTCTCTCTCTCTCTCTCTCTCTCTCTCTCTCTCTCTCTCTCTCTCTCTCTCTCTCTCTCTCTCTCTCAGCCGACTGGATCTCCTTGATGCAATCAATGTGTCTTGCATCTGTCTAGCCCAAATTGCATCCTGATGTCAGTGCTGTTCTTCGGCGATCTGGAGTAGCAACTGGAGTTGATTCTCTGTTGCGGCATAGAGTTTGATGTCATCCATGTACATCAGTTATGAAACGATGTACACGTTCCTCGTCCCTTTTAGGATATAGCCGTATTTGCTGTTATTGAGTATGGTGGGCAGTGGGTTGAGTGTGTTATTGTTATCATTATTAGTGCCATATGATGCAAAGAAGCAAGCTTATAAAGCATGAACCAGAAAAACAAACAAACAAACAAAAAAAAAAAAAAAAAACTCTTCCATCACTTGTTCCCTCTAATAATTTAGTTCTTCCTCGAATTTATTCAAACTGCACACCTCCACAACAACAGATGGAAGTTTTTTTTCAACAGTCAACCACCCGTTGGCTGAAGGCAAACCTCCTCACATCTGTATAATATAATATATATTACAAATATATATTGTATATATAATATACATATATGAGTATAATAGCAATTGTATTGTGCCGAAAAATTTTAGCGTCTTTAAACGTGTGCCGCAACAACGAAAACGTTGAGAAACACTGCTGAGTCTAGATGCTGCTGTGCATGAATACTCAAGTAGGACGGCAGTGTCTGTGACATTTGCACAGGAGGTCTGACACCATTTACAATACAGCGCTCAAAGTCACTTAAGTAGCACAGTTTGTCCATTCTCTCACTGAATCGAGAGAACGCAGTACTTTGGTATCTGTCTACTTATTATTATAACAGTTAGAAAAGTATTTTGGTGATAAATCATCCCCCGAAACATTGAGAGTTCCCTACCTCGCCAAGTGCTGTTCGTCTTAAATGAATTATATGCGAACGAAGTAATATCAGAGTTCTCGAAGTTCGGTGCAACAAAAAAAAAAAAAAAAAAAAAAAAAAAACACAGAAAAAAAATGCCTGCATAAAGAATACATCAAAGTTCAAGCGAGATCATTAATTTGATATAAGACATTTGATCATTAACATACCATTATTGCAAGTTTTCATCGCTAAAGGGATACGAAAATTTGCAATAATGGAATGTTAATCACATGGAACATTTATTTTTCTGAAAGGAGATGAAAATTTGCAATCATAGTAAGTTAACCACATATAGATTCCAAAAACACTTACCGGTATGCTAAACTATTTTACTGTAGAAGATCGCTGTTTTCTGTAGCTTAAAACCTTTTAACCGAAAAAAGTGGCTTGCTCAGCATGAAGAAAAAACGAACCTAAATAATAGTTAGGCTTCACAGTACATGAATACCTTGCACAGCGCGGTTTCGAACAGCGCGGGTTTCGCTATAGCGCGATTTACAAATTGAAAAAAAAATTAACTGCGTTATGCACCAATACATTTGATATATATGTATGTATGTTTTATAATGCCAGCACGTAGGCCAATGCGTTATGGATTCAAGGCCACGCTGACTGTTTTGTCACAACTCCCATTATATACGGACTCTGCTAGCTTTGATAGATTAGTAAACAGTCTAGATTCCGTGCGGTGAGGTTATTATTATTATTATTATTATTATTATTAGCTATATGGCGCAAGGAAGCCTGAGGCTTATGCTGCACCAGCGGGGAAAAAAAAAAAAAAAATACCCTGAGAGGAGAGAGAGAAGTAAAAGGGAATCACCAAGAAAGAGAAGAATGATGATATCCAGCTCAGGACCCTGGGTATGAAAGTAAGGCAGGAGTTGCAAAATGATATTCGATGTTATAAAGAGATGTATACAGATAAAAAGAAGGAAAAAACTGTGCAAACTAAGCTGATCAGTTATTTTTCAAAATAAAAATACAGTACATACTTCACTTATATTCTTTTGGTATGTACGTACTGCAATAAAAATCATTTGTACTGTATTTACTAGTATTTTTTTCATTTTTTATCATTTTAGTTTCTTTTTTTGCAAGAATTTCGTGTGCATAAATTTATAGTAAACAAGCACCTATATATTTTTGCAATTCGACCCGTATAATCAAATTGTCGGAACGCATTACATTAAAACACATACTACTAATACCTCGATCAGCCAGCGCGGTTCGCATAGCGCGGTATTTTTTTGGCACGAATTAACCGCGCTATGCGAGGTATTCCTGTATTTTCCATTTGACTTTGCAGTAATGCCTGTTTGCTTGAACATTAAGGGAAACTTATGGAATTTCAACTGAGAAGCTATAGAAAAACGCTCATTTTGAAGTGATTTGAAGTACATATGGCTGGGCTAAGTAGTTTAATGGACTATAGGATGTGAAATATTACACACACACACACACACACACACACACACACACACACACACACACACACACACACACACACACACACACACACACACACAAGCGCATGCGCGAAACCTCCTGTTGCAGAAACGGTCATTTTTAAGCGCGTTCCCATATATATATACATATACACACATATATATGAGGGGTGATCATTTAATTCGCTGAACCAGTAAGATCTTATCTTAATTTTCATCTGAATCTTCTATGGATTTCTCCATGAAATACTCTCCCTTGAACTTTACACACTTTCGCCACAATCGCACGTACACTTTCAATGCTTCTTGCAAGCCATTTTTTGCTAGTCTGAGAAGTGCTTCCGTTGTGGCTCTGCGAGCATCGTTGTGTCAGACGCGAAACGCTTGCTTTTCAGAGCTTTCTTCGGACGTGGAAAGAGGAGAAAATCACACGGGGATAAGTCCAGTGAATAAGGAAGATGTGGCAGAATTTCGGCACCTATGGCAGCGAAGGAGAAACCACTTCACACCAGAAAGTTCGGTCGCATCGGAATATGGCCGTCCTACCAAGACACTCATTACCATACGCTTCATTCATCTCTTTAACTGTTTCCGATGCATTTAAGCCCCGTCTGACACAATAACGAATCACATATCGCTGTTCAATCTGTATGTCCGACATGATACTTCAAAACGATCGTCAGTGACACGTGGCTAAAAAAACTCTTCACACAACATAGCTCAACAAGTACTGGCATGCGCACACAGAATCTGTTCAGTAGCAATCAGGAAGATCGCATCCAGCGGCAGTTATGGGAAGTTCGAGCGGTAAACATAAAACTTTGTATCGGTCCCCGAATTAACTGCTCATGACTCGCATATGTACATTGAGTGGACAGAAAACATGGGATACTTACCTAGTAAGGGGTAGGCCCACCTTTCGCCCAGATAAGGGTAGTCACACGGCGAGGCATTGAGTCCAATAGTTTACGAAAGCGTTCTACAGGTATTTCTATCCATGCTTGCTGCACCGCTGCCCATAATTCCATCGCATTCCTGGTGGAGGATCGAACGCACCTTTCCACAGCATCTCAAAGATGCTCCACACGGTTCATGTCTGGCGAACGGGGAGGCCATTCCATGGTGGTAAAATCTGCGAAATGCTCTTCGAATCATGTTCTAGTCACCATGGCTCTGTGGGGAGGCGCATTGTCCTGCTGGAAGAGTCCATTGCCCAGAGGGTGCACGATGACCATGAAGGGATGCAGATGGTCTGCAAGGATGGATGGCCATGTAACCTGGACTGTTCGGAGATGCGTCTAGATGTATCAGAGTTCCCAACGTGCGCCAGTTGAACATTCCCCAGACCATTAGCGACCGTCCACTTGCCTGAACAGTTCCTTGTTGACATGTCGGATGTATAGCTCGTGCGATTTCAGCCAGATACGCACCCTCCCGTCCGCTCGAAATAACTGGAAAAGGAACTCATCGGACCAGGAGACCCGTCTTCAATCATCCAAGGTACAGTGCCGATGTTCTTTCGCCCAGTTGAGGCATAGAGTCCTGTGTTGTGGTGTTAGCAATGGGACTCTGGTCGGTCGGTGGCTCCCATAACCTATTGCGGCTAATGATCGCCTGATGGTCTTGGTTGAGACGTTTCTGGCACCTCCTTCGTTCAAGTGGGTAGGGATATTCATTTGTTGTTGTTGTGGCAGACCCCAGGGTTCCCCACATTAGCCACTATTGTACTTCTTGTGTTGAAGCTCATGCCAAAACCGGCCATTTGTATGTAGTAAAGTGTAAAGTGTATTCGTGTCTAGCGGCACCGGGGGTTTCCCCCAACTCCGCGTTGCTTTCATTGTAGGTGTAACAGTTCACTGTAAAGGCCAGAGATTTAAAAGTGTATGGATTTTGTAAGTGTAGTGTTGTGTACCGTTGTTCTTCTGGCCATTTAGCCGCTAGACCCCTACTGGGGCCCAACGTTGTCCACACTTAGCCTCGTGGAGGCAGACCAGGTACCCAGTAGTTGATATTTTACTCTGGCAGGCCCTGCCACCTAGTTTCCTGAGATTTCAGTGGCTAGGGCCTAAAAAAAAAAAAAAAAAAAAATATATATATATATATATATATATATATATATATATATATATAATAATAAAATAAAATAATCGCTGATGTAGTATAGTAGTATTGATAGTATTTAGTATTTGTATGTAGTATATAGTATGTAGTATTTGTTGTAGTATTAGTAGTATTGTAGTCGATGTAGTATTTGTATGTAGTATAGTAATGTTATGATGTGTTGTCGACCGGTACCTGGCTCTTAAGAGGTGGGAAGCGGCAACACGTGGTCACCACATCCCATCCCCGCCACATGGAGGCGGGCAGGATATGTTTGTTTGTTTGTTTGTTTGTTATTTGGTTTTTAGGAGCATTAGCAACTAAGGCCATATTGCTCTGTGATATGCGGTGGTCATTCCCTTGACCTTTCCGCATCCTCCGTATTTGGTGGTGACGGGCTCGAATCCCGGTCTAATCAAGAAGCGTGTGCTACGCACTGCTGCTCCTTCCCACCTGGCTACAGAGGCGCCAGGGCAGGATCTACTATCTTCATGCTAGTCCATACCGAAACAAAGTTCCAGAATAGACAAAGTTATGAGAAAAGAAAAGTGGGAACAGCTGAAAAAATTGGGAATGGGTGGGGCAGGAAAATAAGTGCAGCGGGGTCAGAGAAGGGACCCACCATAATAAAATGAAGTTAATAGAAATTGAGAAAAAAAAAAGAGGAAGTGGGGAAAATTTCAGCCTTGGTAAAAGCCACATATCGTGGTATAATACTATCCTAAATTAGGATTAGCAATTCCTATCCTGTGACCAGGATTAGCAGATGTCGAGGCAGTTCTTCAATAGATCCTTCAGCTTGAAGTCGGCAGTGATATGTGCCACTGTCGCTCACCGTTCGGCTGAAACAATGCGAGACATGTCGCCGGCCACGTTCATCCACCACCTTTTTACGCCCACAACGCTGTCCACGATGAGATGTTATTCCGGAAATGGCGTATTTCCGATACACTCTTGATGCTATCGAACGAGGACAGTCCAATTTGTGTACCACCTCCGCGACAGAGTGATGACGCATGCGTCCACCCACTATCATCCCTTTTTCAAAGTCTGTTAACTCATGACGTTTATCCATACTGACATCGAATTACAGTCTCACGTGAATACCCCAAGCGGTGAGTTCATGCACAATGAGAGGGGTCACAGTGTCGCGTTGCCCAGGAACCAAGTATCCCATTAATTCTGCCATTTGAGTGTATGCATATATACTTGTCTTCATGTCCTTCCGCATGTAATAACTCGAATGCCAATGGACGGATTTTCTTGAAATTTTTATATTTAAGTTCATTTAGAAGGATGAGTCGAGTCATTCCATATTTCATTAAAATCGAGCAAACAGCAATCACGAAGAGAAGAGACTAAAAAAAAAAAAAAAAGTATACCGGAGCAGAGTAATAAATATTATATAGTGGTAGCTAAACTGAACGGGTAAGTTTAGAGAATGTAAAACTATAGAGGTTTATTAAGTGTTCGATAATGTAATAATCTTAGTAATTAATTGATAAGGAAATAACTTTTTTTTTTACTTTTCAATTCTATTCATAAATATAAAGCGAAAAAAATAATTAAAAAAAATAAATCGAACGCGGTGAAATGTAATGCGTTCGTTAAATAACTTATTTTACCTGACAATGAATGCATGTTGAATAAATTATTTTAGTATTAGTTGTAAATTGTTTAATATTTCTTGGATCACTTTATAAATAATTTTAGCTAGAAATACCTGGATATATATATATACCTTTTTTTCTTGTGGACCTTTTGTCAATGGTATTTTGTTGCAGATTGCTCGAGTCCGGACAAGGGTGAGGAAACATACCAGTGTTCCATTTAAGAGCATCGGTGAGAAACATGTTTTTCTGAATTACCGCGCTAAACAAGTTGTTAAAGAGTCCATAGTATCATGCAGCTTTCGCCATACTAAATTATGTTCTAGAGTAGGCTGATCTATGTCAACTCTTACGGAGAAATTCATTAATTATTTAAAACTATTCTTTAACCTAATTTCCTAGATCCCATATTTTCAAATGACTACACACATAGAAAATTTTATTTCCACTAAAAGATCAATGTAATTACTGCCATTTCATAGTAACTAATAATATGCGAGTGCATTGAACCATTGAGGCTAATTATGCGAGCATCACTAGACTCTGGGGAGATTCCCTTGGATTGAAAAAGTGCAAATGTATCTCCCATACATAAGGGTGGCTCTAAAAGTGAAGTTGGAAATTATCGACCTGTCAGTCTGACTTCAGTAGTAGGGAAAATCATGGAGGCAATGATCAAGGGTGGAATTCAGGATCATTTGGATCGAATTGAAATTCTCAAGGATACTCAACATGGTTTTGTAAAGGGAAAATCATGTTTAACAAATCTGGTTCGCTATTTCGAAAGGGTCACTCACGAGCTGGATTTAGGGAATAATTTCGACATTGTTTATTTAGATTTCAGCAAAGCTTTTGACTCAGTCCCACGTGAGCGGTTGCTTTATAAGCTGGAACAGGTTAGAATCACTGGGAAAATCCTTAGATGGATAGCAGGATGGCTTCAGGGCAGGAGGCAGAGGGTTGTGATAAATGGCTATTCCTCAGATTGGGTTGATGTAAGAAGTGGGGTTCCCCAAGGATCATATTAGAACCACTGTTGTTTTTAATTTTCATAAACGACATTGATGCAGGGATAGAGGGCGTGGTGTCTAAATTTGCAGATGATGTTAAAATTGGTAGAGTAGTTAATGATCACTGTCAAGCTGAGCTTCTTCAGAGAGACCTAGATAGACTTCAAGAATGGTCAGAAAAATGGCAGCTGTGCTTTAATCCAACAAAGTGTAAGGTATTACCCCTGGGAAACAGTAATCCCAAAAAAACTTATTCACTTGGTGGAGTTCAACTAAACCCAGTACTGGAGGAAAGGGACTTGGGAGTTACGATACGGTCAGACATGAAATTCTCTGAGCATTGTAAACAGGTTGCAAGGAAGGCCCATAGTGTCCTATCGATGATCTATCGAACTTTTGCAAGTAGAGATAGGGACGTGATAATCCCTTTTTTTTTTTTTTTTTTATGAAAACCCCAAACACGAAAGGTATCAAAACCTATAGTACTTAGTACCGTGCATGGGTTGAAGGAGAAGTATGGGGGGGGGGGATGCCGGAAACTTTGCTCTAGAGACTAAACATGGGTTTCACCACTTCGAGCCTCCAATAAGCAAAGTGGTGGTATTTCACCGGTTGATGAAAGTCATCTACCACCTATACCATTATATAAGGCTTATGTTAGACCACACTTGGAATACTGTGTTCAAGTATGGAGACCGCACCTAAAGAAAGACATCGAGCTTCTTGAAAGGGTGCAAAGAAGGGTAACTCGCCTGGTGAGATCGGCAAAAGGGCGTCCTTATGAAGAAAGACTTCGAATATGTGGGTTGCAGAGTTTGGAAACTAGACACCTTAGAGGAGATTTGATTGAGGTGTTTAAGGCTCTGATAGGCATCAGTAAAATGAATGAGGACAAAATTTTCAAGATTATAAATGATGCTAGAACTAGGGGATATGAATTCAAGTTGCGGGGGGGAAATGTTTAGATTGGACTGCAGGAAGTTTTATTTTAGCCAGCGAGTTATAAATTACTGGAATAAGTTGCCTTCATGGGTGGTAGAGGCCGATAGTTTGGGGAAATTCAAAGGTCATCTGGATAGTACGTACTTTCGGGTAAGGGAAGTGCATAGGATGATAGGTTTAATTTCCTTTTTATTTATATTTTATTTTATTTATTTTTTTTTTTATTTTATTATTTTATTTTTTTATTTATTAATTATTATTATTTAGTTATTTATTTATTTATTTTTTGTTTTTATCATTGTTTTGTTCGGATTTTTTTTTTTTTTTTTTGGCTGGTGTAAGCCATAGGCTTTCTTGCACCATGCGGCCGTTACTAATACTAATATAAAATTTTCTTAATGTTTACTAGAGGCTTCGCCACCTGCTCGCTTTGCTCGCCAACCCCCGCGTACGCTTTTCTATGTAAAATGTAGGAGTATGACGGAGTAGGTCAAATCTTTTCTACGTAAAAGGCACCTGTCAACGCACTGATCGATAAGTAGCGTGGAGATGGAAGAAATCCCAGGTGCCGTCTGACACGAACATACCTTATGATCGATAAGTGGGGCCCCTGACATGCCTCCTCGTGGCAAAGTGTGGGCAACGGTGGATCCCACTAGGGACCCAACAGCTAAGTGGTTAGAAGAACAACAGAACATTACACCACACGACATTCCACTCCCAGACACTTTTAAATCACTGGCCTTCACAGAGAACTGTGATACACAGAGTACACAATGAGGAGATGGGGGAACCCCTGGTGCCATCAGACAGCTTTACTTTACTTTGAGCGATATCTAATCAGGAAATGACCTATGTAATTATTTATCTGTCCATTTGTAGTCTCGTAATTGGTCGCCCACTTGCACCACATGACCGCATCCCTCTTCTCCCGCTGGCTATCCCACCACACGGCATTCTCAAGGTGGAATAAATATCACTATGTAATTATTTACCTGCGTTTACATAGGTCACTTAGGAAAAGGCTTTTTGCTTCGAGTTCCATAACACATGAAGAATATTGTTGCATCCGAAAGAGCATGACTGAAATATTTACAAACTATACAAATATTTAAATATTTACAAATACTAAACTATTTACAAATATACAAACTATACCGGTCCCTTCATCAGCCAATATTACAACAGAACTTCAAATGATGCCATAAGGTTCACCAACCTCATGCACGAGGTTGATGAACGTTAATGGAGGCAATTGTGTTTCTTAATGGAGGCAATTGTGTTTCAGTGGAAGATAACAATGCAATTATTTACCTGTGCATTTGTAGCGACGTAATTCCCCGCCCTCTTCTCCCATTGGCTCGAATAAATATCACTAGGAGGAAAACTTTTTTTTAATGTATAGAGAGATACTTATGGATTGCGCCATATTTCATGTTACCTTTGGCGCTTTTGAAAAGTTTCGCAGTAAGACTACCCAGGTTTTGTTTAACAGTTAAATATCATCGACTCTCCTCTGATTGCCAGTTCGGATTCAAAAAAGGACGATCCACTGAGGACGCAATCTCAACCTTGCTGACTTACATTCAGGAGGCAAACAGCAAATATGTTCTTGTTGTTTTTATTGACTTTGAGGGCGCTTTAAATTCCCTCTGGTTGAAGAGTTTGTTTGTTTGTTATTTGGTTTTTAGGAGCATTAGCAACTAAGGCCATATTGCTCTGGGGATATGCGGTGGTCATTCCCTGACCTTTCCGCATCCTCCGTATTTGGTGGTGACGGGCTCGAACCCCGGTCTAATCAAGAAGCGTGTGCTATGCACTACTGCTCCTTCCCACCTGGCTAGGGAGACGCCTGGTTGAAGAGTGCCCTGAGGTCACTGAAAATGGCGAAGAGTCCTTAAAGTAAGATCTAAGTCCTTAGATCTTACTTTAAGGATCGAGTATGTGAAAAGCACTTATTTCAGGATGCCCTCAGAACCCTGAGGACATCCTGATATAAATGCAGTGCTTGACCAGTGGCTCACAACGGTTCACCAAAGTTGCATGTGCAGATGACCTGGTGGTGGCTCTGCAGGGAGGACAAGACAAATTCCCGAACAAAAAATTCAGTCATTTTCGAATGATTTATTGGCATGGGCGGGTTTAAATAAACTAAAGATTTCTGTCGCTGAGACCAATTTAATGGTGTTCAAACACCACTTCGATTATGAAGGCCGCCAAAGGTAACCCTATATCCTGGGTTCACAACCTGTGGATCGCGACCCCCGAGGGGATCGCAAAGTGTTTTCTGGGGGTCGCCGCGGTTATTTTTAGTTGCAATTATTTTTATAGGAAATTTCACCACGAAGGTTTTCAACAATTTTTTCAATATGGCTACACCACAGTATTCTACTAGAGTAGAGTGTATAGTGTGTTTAGTGTCAAACGGCACCAGGGGTTTCCCCCATCTCCGCATGCTATACATTGTGGGTGTGAAACAGAACACTGTCAATGCCAGAGGTTTAAAAGTACTGTATATGGATTTTGTATTTGTGTAGTGTCGTGTACCGTTGTTCATCTGGTCATTTAGCCGCTGGGCCCCTAATGGGACCCAACGTTGCCCCACTCCGCCCCGTGGAGGCAGACCAGGTACACTACTTAGTTATTTACTCTGGCAGGTCCTGCCACCTAATTTCCTGAGATTTCAGTGGCAAGGACCTATAAAAAAAAAAATAAAAAAAAAAAACACGCTATAGATAGGGGTCAGCCAAAACAAAGGGAGTACTAGTTGGGCGATTTGATGTTGTTAAGTTTTTGGATGTAGGGCTCAAACAATTTGGGGTTGATTCAGACACTAGTTGTAAGTTAGAGAAGGGGAGGGAGACTGAAGACTGGGGGGAAAAGACAGAGATACGGGGTCCATAGGGAAGATGACCCCAAGTCAGTGGAGCAGGCCCATGCCCAACCAGAGTGAAAAAGAGGGGTGGCGAGGGGGGAGGACACCAGGGATGAACTCCCCCTCCCGCCAGGGAGTGGAAGCAAAGGACCACGCAAGGGAGCGTGGCTAGGGAGGCCTAAAGGCAGACAGTATTCTACTAGTGGTTGCAACACTGAATTTTTGATAAATGAAAGGAAGTGACTTAAGGTCAACCGCGGCGGATACTTAAAAAATATTAAAAGCCCGCCGTGTTCATACAAATTAAACATTTTGCATTATATTAATTATTTGCTATGGCGGGCCTTTAATATTTGTTCAAATTTTCGTCGCGGCGGACCTTGATTCACTCCCTAAAAATAAAATATACAAATGCAATGTTATCATTAGAATAAAATTCTATGTTACAAATACTAAACGGAAAAATATATTCACTATGATGCAAATTCAATATCAAAATTCATTTTTAATCGGTGTCTCGATGTTTGAATAACGGACTGCCGAATTCGGACCGTCGAATTAAGGTGAGTTGCTCTCTTAACGCAGTTGAAGATCACCCCGTATGTTTTGCTGACGCCGCCATGTTTGCAATGATGTAATTCAATAATGTCCGCGATGGGCCGTCTAATGCAAAATGGCGAGAACTTAGTTCGCTAATAGTCAACCACCTTTAGTTGGCGCCATGATAAAAACCAGCCACTCGCTGTCGAGCGCGGGTCAGCTACTGCTTGCACTTTCTAAAATCTAAAGAGCGTCAGTAGGTCGTCATCAGTCCGTGCTAAATCCGTACCCATGGAGAAAAAATGTAAATATTCAGAAGATTATCTAAAATTTGGTTTACCACCTTGATCAGCAATAGCATAAAGAAGCCACAATAAATTTTGTGCAGTGTCTTTCTCAGTGCTGAATCCATGAAACCTTCAAAACTGAAACGTCACTTAGAGACAAAGCATTCAGAACATACTAAAAATTATTTGGAGTTCTTTCGACACCATGAAACTGGTCTCAGACGTCAGAGACTTGATCCTACAGGAAGTTTTTCAGCAACAGAGCACAGCATCAGTGCAAGCATCATATGAAATCGCATTGGAAATTGTCAAACAAAAAAAGCCTTACACGATTCGAGAAACGGTCATCAAACCCTGCATATTAAAGATGGTGAAGTTACTTGTTGCTTCTCAGTTGCTTGTCTTCTTGAAATATATTCATTCAGATGACTCAAAGAAGAGTTCCTGTTTTGTAGTGCACTTGAAACTACTACAAAAGGTGAAGATATTATGGAGAAGATAAATACCTTCTTTGAAACTGCAGGACTACAGTGAAAAAAAGGTCTGTGGGGTTTGTACAGATGGAGCACCAGCTATGCTAGGTTCAAAGTCGAGCTTTCAGACAAAAGTGAAAGAACTTGCTCCCCTAAGCAAAGGGCATTCACTGCATGATTCACCGATATCCTCTTGCCAGTAAGACTCTTCCAGCTCCTCTGCAAAGCTACTTGATTCTCTGATCAAAATTGTGAATAACATCAAATCTGGAGCCCTCAACACCCGTCTGTTTAAAGAACTGTAAAGATATGAATTCCGATCACGAGGTTCTTCTTTCCTACGCTGCTGTACGCTGGTTGTCGAAAGGAAATGTTGTCAATTGTGTCTTTGAGTTGAAAGATGAAATCAAGTTGTTTCTGGAAGTGCAAGGGAAACATGACCTTGTGGCTTACTTTAATGAAGAAGTTTGGGAGTTGCTTACTTAGCAGACATTTTAGACCAGCTAAATAAGCTGAACCTGAAACTTCAGGGAAAGGAAACACACATTATCCAATTTCAAGACAATATTCAGGCATTTGTATCCAACTGCAAAACTAGCGTCGGAAAGTAAATCTTGGAAACATTGCCATGTTTGCAAAACTCCGCAGTGTGGTAAAGGAATCTGAAGGTGAACTGGATGAGAATCTGAAGGAGGAGATTACCGGGTACCTTGAACCCCTGAAAAGGAATTTCAGCGGTACTTCCCTGAGCTTACAGAAAAAGAAGCTGCACTGGTACGGAACCCATTTTCTGCCTCCCTGAATGTAGCCAGCATTCCCGATGAAGTACAGGATGAATTCTCGAATCTGGGGAACGATTCCTCGGCACGTAATTTGTTTACGAAAAATTGCTGACTCAGTTCTGGTGTGCTTTGTATCAGTCATATCTAAATGACACCATGCTTGCCTTTCGAGTTTTACTTCCATTTGCCTCTACATATCTCTGCGACAGTGGACGTTCAACGCTTCTTCATATCAAAAAGCAAGAAACAGACTGAATGTTGAAGATGACATGAGGTTGGCTTTAACAAACACTGAGCTGCGAATTTTGAAGTTGGTTGCCCAGATGCAAGTAAACCATCGCATTAAATATTAGGTTAGAATTATATTCTGAAAAATCTATTTTTAATGCGTTTTCTTTTCCCTATTAAAAATTCCTTTTTATGCAAATGTGACGGGGGTCGCAGGTTACTTGGCTATTATAAAAGGGGTGTCGCAGGTTACTTGGCTATTATAAAAAGGGCGGGTCGCGACTCGAAAAAGGTTGGGAAACTGCCCTATATGCTACTCAAATTCCATATGTACAGAACACCAAGTATTTGGTTTAACTTTAGATGATCGTCTCAGGTTTTATGTACATGACACTAAAATCAATGAAAAGATCAAAACGTTTGTAGCTGCAGTTGTTAGAATTTCCCGCAAGGAATGGGGTTTATCCAAAAAAAAACTCTTTGTACTACAAGACGATATTTCTTCCCATTGTGGTTTAGGAGCTGGTATTTGGTTTGCGGCTGGTACCAAGGTTACAACTAAAGCTAAGCTTCTGTCCCTGCAGCATACAATGCTGCTTACAGTTATACGCGATCCCAGGACAGCGCTGACAACGCCATGCAGGTACCATCCCCTTGGATTTAAGCGTTATTTTCCGAGTTATTGTATATAACTTAAAAAAGGGAAGGCAGTCACAAATACTGAATATCACTTCTAATCCAAATAACAACATAAAGGAGGAAAAACATAGAATTTAGGGTGAGCTTGTGAATTGCTGTTGTTGTTATTTGGTTTTTAGGGGCATTAGCAACTAAGGCTATATTGCTCCGGGGATATGAGATGGTCATTCCCTGACCTTTCTGCATCCTCCGTATTTGGTGGTCACGGGCTCGAACCCCGGTCTAATCAAGAAGCGTGTGCTACGCACTGCTGCTCCTGCCAACATGGCTACGGAGGCGCCAAATTGTGAATTGCTGGCAGCAACGTTGGGATGTGAATGAGTTTGGAACCATTACAAGAGGGTTCATTACAGCTGTAAGCTTTGCAGTGAAGAAGAGGGTGTCTTCTTGGTTTGCTCCCACCATGACCACGAGTTACTTAATAACTGGACATGGCTTAAGGGCCAAACTATTTGAAAGAGGATTAGAATCTGACCCCTACTGTTCGTGCGGTGAGGTTGAATCTTGCAGACATGTCATCCTTGAATGAGGATTTTATGCTTCAGAAAGGCAGGAATTACTAAATAGGTTACTAAACCTCACGGAGAATAATTTACCTCTCTTGGTTCAGAGCTGGGACATTTTTGCTTTGCTTCAGGAATTCTCGGCCAAAGTTTTTAAAAGAAGACAGGAGTTAAGAAATCTATTGCAGGATACCAATTAACGGAAGTGCTGCACATTTGACGACAGAATGCTTGCTGTACTGTCATCTTCATAGGATGTTTCTGGATTATAGTGCACGTTGATCTTCCGCTCCTGGATACCCAAATGCAGATTTGCATTTGTGGATGGACTCTAAGTGGAGATAATGTTAATCTAAGTGTTAATGTTAAGTTAATGTCATTCTAATGTCAGAAGAACAATAACTTCGACCAGTTTCTCACCAACTATTCATTGCTATTACAATACAAACGAAAAGGTAGATAGAAAGTTAAAAAAAAAAAAAAAACAGTTTCAGAAACCGTTTTTATTATTATTTAATTTTTGCACTCGACATACTACTGTTGTTCATTAAGTTTGGCCAATAGCGCAAAATTTTAAAGGATTGGAAGAAACTTTGGAGCAGATTAACCTCTATCGTCCTTCCCTTTTCCAACATATCCATTTATTTCAAACATCCAGGAAGCCAAAAACGTTCTCGTATCAAAGCACAGCAGTCAGAAGTATACATCAACTTTGGACCATCACAGAAATTATACAGAGCATTACATGGATTTCCAAAATTTAAATCAAACAAGCGGGAATAATACTTCAAAAAATAAACAAATGGTTAGAAGAACAACTATTAAACTTTAAACATTAAACAAGCATTAAACTTTTAAAAATACGAAATAATTTAACCTAAGTAATTAACTATCAAAGGAATTGTATTCCAAAATTTCATGTTCTTCTTGTCAGTTGGATTTTCATAAGCTGAAAATCTGATATACTTCGTATAAATAAAAAAATAAATCTTGGTTCTGAATCTTGGATATTCCTTAATTCGTATTAAAATATTGTCATACACTCTAAAACCCATCAAACACAGTTTTCAGATATATATATATATATATATATATATATTTATTTATTTTTTTTTTTACAATCTTATCATGTTAGGGACATGAGACCCAGAGGTTCCATACTCCCTACACAGTCGTAGAAGAGTTTCTCCTCATAGAAGTCCTTCGCTGATGGAGCCTCCAGCAACCATGGGTTCCCTGAAGCGCCCTTACAGATATTACTTTGATGTCTGAGCGCAAGAGACCTAAGGCTAATAATAAGTTGGCGGAAGTTTTAGACCACACCCCGCGCTATGAAATCGTGATAGTGAAAACTACTAGTCTGTTACCTTGACTTTCCTGGACGTAACGTTTAAGATCACTGTTCAAATCATATTTTCTCATCTTGAGCCTATGTGAGGCTTCAAGACCATTTCCCGCGCCGACGATCTGAGCATATAGAAAATAAGTGGTGTTCCCTCCTAGTGCATACGATGTCAGGCTTACGGACACCTTCCACAGTTGAGAATCTAGGCTCGACAGGAGTCCTCCAACCCCTCTGTAGTGTGCCACCACAGCATCATGCCGATTCACACGCTTGTCATGGGACCAGTGACAGCGGAGTGCAATATGAGCCAGGGACTGCTGCATTGTAGCCTCCCCTACAATTTCAATCCGAAGATCGTCCTCTAGATGTCCTGGAGAGGGTAGGAAGAGTATTTATACGAGTCCTGAGCAGCTCAATGTACTCATGGCCAAACAGGAAGCGGGTCCCATCCCCGACCCACTGATGCTGGGCAGAGACGAAGGAAGACTCCTACAAAACTCTACCATCAACTGAGCTATAATAGATTTTTCCACCTCGTTATCATCAAACGTTTGTTATCAATTTTCAAGTTTCCATTATAGTGAAGCTTAGTTAGACTCCTCTTCTCTCTTAGGAAATGAGATCTCTCTCTACAATCTTGTTAATCCAGGGAGAGATCGAGGATACTAATTTTTACATACGTTTACCCTTAAAAATGGAAACGTTCCATCTATAAGTGGGGATATAAAGTCCACCATCATTTATACTTGCATATAGATAGGCGTTGGGTACATTCTTGGGGAGGTTCAACCACTTCTTGACCTTATACGTTTGTCGAGGGAGTTGAGTCTCCCAGCAGTTATTTGACTTAGTACCAATCTATGGTAGAATCTAGGGATAAGATAATTCTTTAGTATAAATAACCTCTGCTGGGGGCTTTAAAGGGGCTTCCTTAAGCCTACCAAATTGTACCTCCAGTTCTATGTCCACTTTTAATTTTCAAGTGGTTGAAAACTCTACCCCAAGGTATGTCCATTTATCCTCTGGTTGTTTTGCTGGCAACGACTCATTCCCCAAGAGGAACCTACACGAATCGATCTTTACCTTCTTTGGTTTCCCTGAGGCTACAAGGGATAATGTCCAAGATTTCTTTGAGTTGATCTGTATCCCTCTTCTCTTCAGAAAATACTGAGCCCAATCTATCAATGATTGAAAGCCTCCTTTTGTTCCTGGAACCAATATGAGGTCATCAGCAAAGGCCATTTCGTTTACAATTTGTCCTTCCAACCTGAAGTCAATGTGTTTCGGCAGGTCGCCCAACAAGAGATCCATAACAATGTTGAATAACAAAGGGGAAAGAGGATCCTCCCTGTCTAACTCCCCGTGTTGGTGCCGCGCAATGACCTCTGCTGCTAAACCTCATAGTGGTTGGCGCACTTCTATACAGATTACATAGATATCCGGAAAATGTATACGGAACCATTCAGCCACAATAGAAGCCGTGCCTAAAACCGGCTTCTATTGTGGCTGAATGGTTAACCGAATCAAAAGCTTTCAGGAGATCTATGGTTGCTAGATGCAGATGTTTAAGCTTTGAGCGTGATTCTTCAAGCATAGACTGCAGAAGAAACACGCTCTCGGCTGTCCCATCTACAGGAATAAAGGCCCTTTGTCTTTCATCAATTTTCACAACATTGCTTAATCTTTTTGCAATAATCTTAGGGAATGTTTTTAGCAGGACTGGAGACATTGAAATGGGCCGGAAATCTGCAGGATAATCTGGCGTCTTTTTGGGTATAAAAACTGACAGTGCTTCGTAGAACGATTTGGGCAACCGGTCAGCATATAACAATATGTGGAATAGGTCCCTTAGAATTACTGTTGGCATATTTCTTAAGAGCAATGGATTTAAATTGTCTGGGCCAGGAGCGGTGTTGACTGCAGGAAAACTACTTCTTACCTCCTCCGATGTTATGAGCTTATACAACTCTTCTGCAATACTTTTATTCGGCACCTCTACTCAGTTATATCTATACACTGCATGTGAACTGCTTTGGGGTTCTTCGGTGGGGCAAAACAATTCCCTCCAATATGTAAAGAATTCATCGTGATCAATATTCCAATATCCGGTAGAAGTATCATTTAACACTTGAAGAGCGCATCGTCGACGATTTTTATAATACAAATTTTGCGTTCTAGCATACTCTCGTTTCCGTAATTTCTTCTTGCTAAGATGTTCTTCCTTTTCGATGTTACGTTCTCTTTTCCTTGTTGGTCTCCTTATTGTAATATCAGCTCCAACCAGTCTTGATATATTTATATAGTTCCTCAAAGTTCCCCTTCCTTAACTATTTTTTTCTACCTACTTGCTCCTTTCATTAAAAAAAAAAAAAAAACATGACAAAGATTGTAAAATCATCTTTCTCATTATAAACCTCAAGAAATACAGTTTGTTAAACTCATTTTGAAATTCCAGTTAAATAGCAGACGGACGAAAGTTACTGGATCCAAAAGTCTGATCGCGTGTGAAGAAGATGGAAGTCAATGAAAACTAGGATTCTTTTGATCAAGTAGTATTCTGTTCGATCCAGAAAAAAGTCGAGGCAATGTTTGGATTCAAAAATTTGACTGCCTTGATAGTGCTAAATAGTGGTCTAGCAATTCTTTTCATCAAATTCGCATTAAAACTACACATTCAATGTTAAAAAATATCAAGAAGTTTCTTTAACTCAAATAATTTTATAATCAGCGACATTCTTCTGGGATATCGGTAGTACTAATAAGCATCTCTCTCTTTCTCTCTCTCTCTCTCTCTCTCTCTCTCTCTCTCTCTCTCTCTCTCTCTCTCTCTCTCTCTCTGTGCATGCGTGCGTTTGTGTGTTATTTTTCAAGAACCACCAACATAACTAGAATGTACGTAACTTCAGCTGTTCACCTCACATCCGTAGTTTCTAAACATAGGTGACACGTATGAGATAAAAAGCCGGAAACAGACAGAACTTTACAGTAACTAACAACAGATCGGCGATGGATCCAGAAAGATATGAATTATTCACCCTCATCTGCCATCACCCACAAATTGCTACATTCCTGGACTGTGGGGTTTTATTAAAGAAACATACTTGTAGAGTACACTGGCCAAAAAAGAGAAAATATTGTTGTCCTCTTTATAGATTTCATTGCGTAAACAACGGAGGATCTTTTATATTGATATCATTTTGGGATTATTATCATAAAAACGTCTTCTCCTTTATGGAATTATTATTATAAAAATATTATTATTACCGTTTATTTAAACGTAAGGTCCCTTCCTACACAGCTTGAAGCCAAGAAGGTCATGATATAAATTAAAATGCATCCATCTCAATGAGATGGATGCATTTCAATTTTTATCATTTTCATTATTAATTCAAGTTTGAATTAACATTGGATCATGATAACATTTCTACGTATTTACAGATGATGTTCTTATATATAAATATATATATTTTCAGAAAAAAAGGGTCACAGATGACATGAAAATATATAATTATTTACAGATTGAGCAATACTTGACTCACCAGGATATCGTCCATATATCGCCTACATACAGAGTGGTTATAAAATAGGTTTCCCTATTCAGGAGACCTTAGAGTCACAACGGTTAGAGATAGCGCTCTGAGAATTGGTGGGTATGTCATATAGAGTATGGGGAAGCGATCTGTAGAAGAAAATAAATTAGTTCAAACAACCGCCATGGGGAGAAATTGACACTGCAAACATGAGATGGAACACTTAACTCAAGATTAGATTTTTGTATTTGTCACTGAAACGGTGAGCTTGTTTTGAGTGGCCCAGTCGGATAGTCTGGAGAGAATATTATTATCAGAAGTTTCTAGATCCCTTCTGGTATTTCCGTGAAAATACCAGAATAAGTCATCTCCGTAAACTATTGCATTTATATTAGTCAGATCATCATTGAGGAGAAGCCAAACTCAAATGGTCGCTTGAGCTTCCTGATAAAGGCCATAAAAAAAAAAATTGTTGAAGAGAGTTCACAAGGAATAAGAGAGGAGGAGGACAGACTGTAGGGTGAAAGAAAGTTGGAATAACAGTGAAGACAGACCACCATGGATTTAGGCGAAGCAGGGGTAGGGAAGGGGATTAAAAGTCCGCAAGAGCAGGTGCCCCTGTGTATTGATCTAGCACCCAGTTGAGTGCCACCAGTGATCCCGTACCCTAAATTGGGTGCCAGCAAGAATCCTACCCATAAAGTGTTTGTAGAATTGTTTCTATAGCACAGATTTACATTTACCTACCCCGAAGTGGTTAGAAGGGAGTGGGGGGTATTCTGGACTGTCCTAGCAGCGATGAGCTTGGCACGCCTTGTGGTGAAGACAGCCTGGTCAAATCGAATGAACGCAATATATTTATCTCCGTCATTTAGTAGATCTTGCTCCTGATTGCGGGGAGTTCCTCAGATTACTGGAAACAGTTGTAACCAGTGGTTTCATAGGAGGGGTACTCATACACAACGTGGGCCCAGGACTCCTCATCTCCACAATGGCAAAAGGGATGTGGCTCGATACCCATAGAGTTGAGTTTTTGCTGGAATGATCCGTGTCCTGTTAATAAAAAGGTGGCTTGCAATCCAGGTGAGTACCAGGTAGAAAAGGTGAAGCTGATTTTTTTTTTTTTTTTATGAGAACCCCAAACACGAGAGGTATTAGAACCTATAGTACTGTGCTTGGGTTTGAGGTTGACAAGACGAAAGAAGATATTTGTTGATATTAGACTTCAAAATTTTGTAGACTGTTGTAATTTTAAGGAAATACGTATGAAAGCAGGTTGTTCCAGAAAACGGCAGTTGAATGAATAAACGAGGACGATGAAAAGTTGGTTCTGTGAGTTTGATGTTGGACAGTAAATGGATGTTGGCTTGTGGCGGCACGTGTTCGGACTGTTTTCAAAGAGAGCGCGGGAATTATAGAAGCCAATTCAGAAGAACAGTGCCCATGGAAATATCTGTAAAAGAGGCATGCAGCAGAAACAATACGTCTATGAGACAGCGAGTGCAGAGAGACTGTTAGAGATGAATCATTAATTAACCTAACTGCCCTCTTCTGAAAAAAACCCTGAGAGATGTATTGGGGCACCACCCCAGTTGTGGGAACAATATTCCATGGTAGGGCTAATTTGCGATTTGTAAAGAGTGAACAGCTGTTTGAAAGAAAAGTAACGCCGAGAGCGAAAGAGAAAACCAAGTTTTTTAGATGCAGAGGAAGCAATATTTGTATTGTGCTTGTGCCCAGAGAGATTAGAAGTCAGGGTAATCCACAAAAGAGATATATCATTTTGCTTTGGAACCGGAGTGTCACTAAAGATAAGCATAGGAGCAGAAGAATCCTTTTTTGCGAAATATGACAAGACTGAGTTTTAGAAGGATTGAAATCAACTAAGTTGTCTTTGCCCCACTGGAGATCGGCATTTAAGGAATTGGTAGCAGATTTTCAAGAAGTTGAAGCTGATTGAGCAGGACAAGGTTTCTCAAAATAGAAAATGGAATGCAATGTGCTATCATCGGCAAAACTATGGATAGGATTTCCAGTCAATGGAAGCAGGTCATCAATATACAAGAGGAAAAGAGTGGGGGAAGAACTGAACCTTGGGGGACACTGGCATTAGTGGAGAAGTTAGAAGACAGAGAGCCATCTACCATTACCCTCAGTGAGTGACCAGAGAGAAAACTGGATAACCAATTACAAAAAACAGTTGGCAAACTGTAAGATGTTTAGAAGACTTTTAGGCGAAACACGATCGAAAGCCTTTGAGATGTCAAGAGCAACTGCTTGTGTTTCACCGAACTTTTATTGAAATTGTCCATAAATGGGAAACATAAGCCAGAATATCACCAGTGGATCGACACTGACGAAATCCATGCTGGCGATTGTTAATCAGATGGAAGGTTTCTAGGTAGTTTAAGAGTTGGCGGTTAATTGATTTCTCCATTACTTCAGAAAGAGTAGAAGTAATTGCAATGGGACGATAATTGGATGGGAGAGATTTGTCACACTTCTTAGGAACTAGCTGGATATGAGCAAATTTCCAAGCAGAAGAAAAAACACCTTTGGAAGAGGAAAGCGAAAAAAGGCGGTAAAGAACAGGGGTAAATTCAGGGGTACAGGTTTTGGGAACAAGTGGAGAAATACCATCAGGACCTGGACCTTTCTAGCATCAAGATTCGTCAAACTCCTTCTGACATCATTTTGACGACAGACCACAGGAGGCATTGAGTCGAGCGTGTTGGGAATGGTGGGAGGTGTTTTACCAAGATCATTAATACATGAGTTGGAAGGAAAATGGGATGCTAGCAAGTCAGCTTTATCCTTGGATGAAGTGACAACAGAACCATCTGGTTTTCACAGAGGTAGGAGCAGAGATGGGCAAAAGTTGCAGCCAATAGCTCTGGCAAGAGACCAGAATGCTCGGCTACCAGTAGGACAAGAAGCAAGTTTTCTACTCTTAGACTGTTCAAAATCTAGTTTGGACTGATTAATAACTGCTTTACAATTGCTGCAAGGTTTGGTGTAGGAAGAAAATTAAACTGGAGAATTGGAAACAAGCCAATTACGATATGCAACGTTCTTCACTTGGACAGCCTTAGCACATTTATTGGAAAATCAAGGTTAAGATAAAGGACGAGATTTTAAAAGAGTGGGGTGTGGAATAAAGAATTCCATTCCTATAAGAATAATTTCACTGACACGATCTGAGCAAACGTTGACATTCCAAGTGTGGAAACAGTAATGCAACCAAGGAAAGAAGAAAAGAAATCTCGCAGGTAATCACATTTTGCATTCTTGTAACGCCAAACAACACGAAGTTGGGAATAGCCATTAGATAAAGGCTCCATTGGAGAAGAGACAATCACCAAGTTGTGATCTCAAGTGCCTAAAGGACCACTCACTTCGACCGTGTACTTAGAAGGGTTATTTGTGAGAAAAAGATCAAGCGTGTTAGCTGTATGGTTAGGACTCTCCGGTATTCTTGTAGATAAATGAACAATCTGTGCAAGGTCATTAATAATTGAAAAAACCTCAGCATCTGGACCAGCTGGGTCTGTGTGACCAGAAAACAGAAGCCACCTGGAGTTGTGAACATTAAAATCACCAAGGAAAATTACCTCACTGTTAAGAAGGTTGAACTGAAGACATTCAAGTTGCAAAGAGAGGAAGTCAAAGAGCTCCAAGTGATTAGTGCAGTTGGAAGAACGGTAGAGACAACAGATGAATTTGACGCAATTGAGGGGAAGAACTTCTTTGTTATTTCTCCTTTGTGGATTGATTTCCAGGATTCCTGCCAGAGGCGCGGCAAGTGATCTGAAATCCCGCCTTTTTCTGTTTTTTTTTTTTTTTTTTATGTGAACCCCAAACACGAGCGGTATTAGAACCTATAGTACTTGGTACCGTGCTTGGGTTGGAGGTTGGGAAGACAAAAGAAGATATTTGTTGACATTGGACTTAAACTTCTGTAGACTATAATTTTCAGGAAATACGTGTGAAGGAAGAATGTTCCAGAAAACGGCAGCTGAATGAATAAATGAGGAAGATGAAAAGTTGATTCTATGGGTTTGAAGTTGGACAGGAAATGGATGTTGGCTTGTGGTGGCAAGTGTTCAGACTGTTTTGAAAGAGAGAGCGGTTTTGATCTGAAATCCCGCCTTTTTCTGTTTTTTTTTTTTTTTTTTATGTGAACCCCAAACACGAGCGGTATTAGAACCTATAGTACTTGGTACCGTGCTTGGGTTGGAGGTTGGGAAGACAAAAGAAGATATTTGTTGACATTGGACTTAAACTTCTGTAGACTATAATTTTCAGGAAATACGTGTGAAGGAAGAATGTTCCAGAAAACGGCAGCTGAATGAATAAATGAGGAAGATGAAAAGTTGATTCTATGGGTTTGAAGTTGGACAGGAAATGGATGTTGGCTTGTGGTGGCAAGTGTTCAGACTGTTTTGAAAGAGAGAGCGGGAATTATAGAAGCCAATTCAGAAGAACAGTGCCCATGGAAGTATCTGTAGAAGAGGCATGCAACAGAAACAGAACGTCTATGAGAAAGCAAGTGGAGAGACTCTGTTAGAGATGAATCATTAATTAACCTAACTGCCCTCTTCTGAATGGAATCAAGAAGCCTGAGAGAGGTTTTGGGGGCACCACCCCAGATGTGGGAACAATATTCCATGGCAGGGCGCATTTGCGATTTATACAGAGTGAGCAGCTGTTTGGAAGAAAAGTAACGCCGAGAGCGAAAGAGAAAACCAAGTTTTTTAGATGCAGAGGAAGCAATATTTGTAATGTGCTTGTGCCAAAAGAGATTAGAAGTCAGGGTAATCCCTAAAAGAGATATATCATTTTGCCTAGAAATCGGAGTGTCACTAAAGATAAGTATAGGAGCAGAAGAATGCTTTTTGCGAGATATAAGACAAGACTGAGTTTTAGAAGGGTTGAAATCAACTAAGCTGTCTTTGCCCCACTGGAGATCGGCATTTAAGGAATTGGTAGCAGATTTTCGAGAAGTTGAAGCTGATTGAGCAGGACAAGGTTTCTCAAAATGGAAAGTGGAATGCAATGTGCTATCATCGGCAAAACTATGCATAGGATTTCCAGTCAATGGAAGAAAGTCATTAATATACAAGAGGAAAAGAGTGGGGGAAAGAACTGAACCTTGGGGGACACTGGCATTAGTCGAGAAGTTAGAAGACAGAGAGCCATCTACCATGACCCTCAGTGAGCGATTAGAGAGAAAACTGGATAACAATTACTAAAAACAGTTGGCAAACCATAAGATGGAAGCTTGTTTAGAAGACCTTTATGCCAAACACGATCAAAAGCCTTTGAGATGTCAAGAGCAGCTACTTGTGTTTCATCGAACCTTTCCATTGAATTAGTCCATAAATGGGTAACATAAGCCAGAATATCACCAGTAGATCGACACTGACGTAATCTATACTGGCGATCGTTGATCAGACGGTATGTTTCTAGGTAGTTTAAGAGTTGGCGGTTAATTGATTTCTCCCATTACTTTAGAAAGAGTAGAAGTAATTGCAATGGGACGATAATTGGATGGGAGGGATTTGTCACCCTTTTTAGGAACTGGCTGGATATGAGCAAATTTCCAAGCAGAAGGAAAAACACCTTTGGAATACGAAAGTGAAAAAAGGCGACAAAGAATAGGAGTAAGACGAACTGATGGAGAAATACCATCAGGACCTGGAGCTTTCTTAGCATCAAGATTCATCAAAATCCTTCTAATATCCTTTTGACGGAAGACCACAGGAGGCATTGAATGGAGCGTGTTGGGAATGGTGGGAGATGTTTCACCTAGATCATTAATACATGAGTTGGAAAAAAAATGGGATGCTAGCAGGTCAGCTTTATCTTTGGCTGAAGTGACAACAGAACCATCTGGTTTGGACAGAGGTGGGAGCAGAGATGGGCAAAAGTTGCGGCCAATAGCTTTGGCAAGAGACCAGAATGCTCGGCTACCGTTAGGACAAGAAGCAAGTTTTCTACTCTTAGCTTGTTGAAACTCTAGTTTGGACTGATTAATAACTGCTTTACAATTGTTGCGAGCTTTGGTGTAGGCAGAAAATGAAACTGAAGAATTAGAAACAAGCCAATTACGATATGCAACATTCTTCTCTTGAACAGCCTTAGCACATTTATTGGAAAACCAAGGTTTAGATAAAGGAACAAATTTTAAAGTGGAGTGTGGGATAAAGGATTCCATTCATGCAAGAATAATTTCTCTGACACGATCTGAGCAAACGTTGACATCAGAAGTTTTGAAACAGTAATCTGACCAAAAAGAAAAGAAGTCTCGCAGGTCATCCCATTTTGCATTCTTGTAATGCCAAACAACACGAGGTTGGGAATAGCCATGAGATAAAGGTTCCATTGGAGAAGAGACAATCACCAAGTTGTGATCTGAAGTGCCTAAAGGACCTCTCACTTCGATCGTGTACTTAGAAGGGTTGTTTGTGAGAAAAAGATCAAGCCTATTAGCTGTATGATTAGGATTGTCCGGTATTCTTGTAGGTAAATGAACAATCTGTGCTAGGTCATTAGTAATTGCAAAAGCCTCAGCATTTCGACCTGCTGGGTCGGTGTGACTAGAAAACGGAAGCCAGCAGGAGTTGTGGACATTAAAATCACCAAGGAAAATTACCTCACTGTTAGGAAAGTTGGACTGGAGAAAGTCAAGTTGCAAAGAGAGGAGGTCATAGAGTTCCAAGTGATTAGTGGAGTTGGGAGAACGGTAGAGACAACAGATGAATTTGACACAATGAGGTAGAGAGATTTTGACCCAGAGAAGATCAAAGAGAGGAGATTGCAAATTGCCAAGTCTCTGACAGGGAATATCAGAACGGACATATGCACAGGTACCACCTTTGAGGCGAAAGGAATCATACAGCAAATAATTTGGGCATCTGAGAAGAGCAGTAGTTTAATGAACCGATAACTGAGATTCTGTCAGAAAAAGTACATGAGGTTCGGCAGATTACAAGTGGAAATGGACATCGTTGAGATTAGAATTGAGACCACGTATATTTGTGAAATGAATTAGGAAGTGCTTGGGAGGTTTAGAACTTTTCGCAGATAAGCTTGCTCTATTAGTTTGACAATTCAAGGTGTATTCAATAGTAAGAAAAAGTTGGTGGGACATGCTGTATGAAGTAATGAGATTTTTGGATATGGCGTACACGCGGTAAGAATATACCCAGATCCTTTACATAACGTGGCCTCGACAATGCTCCCCGCATACATACTACTCGGACTTCCTCCGGTCACTATCTGGCAGAGTAGAGGTAGCAAGATTATACACTAGCTGATCCGGAAGCCTCCTAGAGAGTTACCAATAGGTTTGGTCCGGTGAACTAACTAGCCGCCGGCCTGCGAACACCGTTTTAGAGCTGTACCCTCGAAATGTAAGGAATATTGGATCTCGCCACAACGTTCATCATAACTTCAAAAGTCATCAATCATACTGCATGATGGAAGAGATAGGGAAGGGTTGACCGGAACTTAGCTCTAGAGACTAAACATGGGTTCCACCACTTCAAGCCTCCAATAAGCAAAGTGTTGGTATTTCATCGGTTTATGAGAGTCATCTACCACCTCGTACTCCCTGGTAACATAGAGGGGCAGAGTTCCTCCATGTGGTGTGGGCGCCACACCTCGACCCCTGCTTACGTTGGTTCACACCTGGATGGTCACCCACCATGTACTTGTGCATGGAGGTTATACTCAGGATTACTAAGAGTCCCACCATCGTGAAGGTGCAAGCAGAGGATTTGGCTGTCACAGACCGTCCGGACTTCGCCGAAATTGGGTCCACTTGACTTGAATGTCACCTGAATATCAGTTCCATCAGCGTTTTAGACCCGCAGGTAGCAAGTACAGCTTGTCTGGCCTATCTGAGAGAATGTCTGTGACAACCTCAAGGACCAAGTAGCGTCCACTGTTTGTGGTCGCTACTTAATCTCCAACAGGTCCAGATGGAGATTAATAGCTGTGTATGTATGTCTTTTTTCAGACGATGGAAAAGGTCTCTTTTGGCAACTTCAAGGTATTGGGACATATACCCTGCGATGACTTGGGGCGCAGTGGTGTTGACAGTGCGGCACGCCCTGGTTACCGATAGAAACATAAATCACTGTATGGAGTGCAGCTTGCGTTTGTTTCGCTCCAGTGCAACTTTGGTGCACCAGACTGAAGCACCGTAGCTGACAATCGGAACAAAAACTGCTTTTAAAATTAGGGAGAGGGCTTTGTGTTTCAGGCTCCGAACTTTTTTTATTATTATTTATTTGTTTATTTATTTTATTTATTTATTTATTTTATTTTATGTTCTTGAGTCAGGGTGGCACCTAGGCAAATGCCCATCTCCACCTTTAACTCCTGCGATAGCACAAAACCTCTGTGATGTGGCCTAAAAAAAGCGTCAGGCCTGTTCGAACTAGCGAGCTGCCAACACCTGGGCAGCTGCCACCTAATGCCCGTCCAAAGCTAGAAGGGCCAGGTCCGGGTCCATTATTCACTGTCAGTGCTCAGCGCACTAAAATCACGCACCCGCCGGATGTAGTGCAATATCGGCGTGTGCCAGAAATCCTGCACCCAGGTTGCCCATACCTGGGAGCCAGCAAAAAAAAAAAAAAAAAAATAATAATAATAATAAATAAATAAATAAATAAAATAAAAATAATAAAAAATAAAATAATAATAGAAGCTGCCGAACTGCGTGCGACACAGTTTTGCGTATAATCTCATTTGGGACGTTGGCTACACGCTGTTTAATGCTTGCTTTCAACGACAAGCATCCGCCACGGTAAACTCTGTCTTTCAGGTATCCCCATAGCCAGAAATCCCAAGGATTGAAATCTGCTGATCTATTGGCCAGAACTGCGGAAAGTCTCTAGGAATGATGCGATCATTTCCGAGTGTTGAATGGAGCAGCTCCTTCACTTTTCGACAAAAGTGGGGAGCGGCACCATCTTGCATGAACGCTACGGTCTCCAAGCGGGAATAATGATCTTTCATTGCCTTTCTTGCAGAGCGGGAATAATGATCTCTTAGAAGAGCGCAGTACTGGGCACTAGTTACCGTACACCTTACGGGGGGGGGATGAGGTGTAGACTCTTCAAAGAAAAATGGTCCGATTATAAACTCTGCTGTGAACCCACACCATACTGTGCCGGCCGGGCTAGCCGGGTGGGTAAAGTGCCTGCCTGGCAACCCAAAGGTCGCGGATTCGATTCCCGCCTAGGGCTTGGATCAAAGTACTGCAAAAACCTTGGGAGGTGCATTATGGCCACAGAAGCCGATGCGCCAACAACTACAAAAAAAAAAAAAAAAAAAAAACCACACCATACTGTAACGTATGGACTTTGTAGTGGTCTTTCATGCACAGCAGATGGACGAGAAGTTCCCCATATTCGGCAGTTTTGTGCATTTACAGCCCCACGAAGAGTGAAATATGCCTCACAGACCACAAAATCATTCGAGCCCATGTATCGTCAAGTTCCATACGAGCCAGAAATCGCAGAGCAAAGTCTATTAGTTGTTGCTGATCACAAGACTTTAGTTCTTGCACTATGTGAATCTTGTACGAGAACCAGCGTAAAATTCGAAGCACTTGACGTACAGTAGACCAGAGAAGGTTAAAGTCTCTTGATACACCTCTGGCACTACTTACTGGTAGTGTTTCGCATTCTGACCATTGCAATCGCCACTTCATCCACTACCTCAGTTCTGATACGTGGTCGTCCCCTGCCTGAAATTACACCTAACTCCACGGTCGGTCGCTTAAAATTTCTTTATTAGTTTTCGAAGCCCCACTGATCAAAGTTCCTTTAAGTTTCCGATATTAACGTAGTGCTGCATTAGCGTTACTATTATTCTGGTAGAAACGTATTACTAAAATAGCACGTTCCTTTTTTTGTAAGAGCCATAATGGTTACTGACGGTGCCGTAGGCTTTTCTGCTTTTATCTAACAGGATATCATTTGCATAAGCAGCGTGTCTTGAAGTAAATGGCAACTCTTTTTTTTTTTTTTCATTCTACAAATCGCTTCTCCATACCCTAAACGACATGCCCACCAATTTTCACAGTGCTAACTCTAACCGTTTTGACACTAGGGTCTCTTGAACAGGGAAACTTATTTTATAACCGCCCGGTACTTATTTACAAATTCGGCTAAGATTGCATACAGTTTTACAGAAAAAACCATAAGGCATATTCGTCAGCACAAATAATTTCTTTTGAAGAGGAAATGGGTGCTGCAGAATGCTTATAACAATGAAGTTTGGCAAGGGTATGCTACTTTTTTTTTGTTGATAAACCGATTACTACAGTTACTTCGATCCTTTTCGGCACCGGAATTGGTTGCTGTGCTATATCTCAATGAACTGGTAGTATCCTTGAATGCTTCTTTCCTGTAGCTGTTGTGATTGCGAAATTTATAGGGGTCTATGGTGAAAACTATAGACTCTAATTACGTTTCTTGGCTTTGAGACATACTAAATTGTCGGAGCAATATGGCCTTAGTTGCTAATGCTCCTAAAAACCAAAATAACAAACAACAACAACAATACTAAATTGTTGACGATAGTCCAGAGCAAAAGTTTTTAAAAGTTAAGCCTTGGTCCCATGTAAGGCACAGATAAGTGTGGGAGGAAACTTTCGTCATTAGGATGCCGCCTATTCAGATGTCAACATTGCTTCTTTTTTTTTTTTTTTTTTTTTTTTGGCACTACCAGTTGAGGTGATTTCATTGGGTTAAGCTCCTGTACAACTGGGGTTAAGTAATTTTAAAGCATCTGTATTTGACAATTTGCGATTTTCGGCGCGTACGGAATCTGCTTACGTGGACATGTGTTCTTCCCTTTAGGAGCTGCCCTTCATAAGACAGGGCAGCTCCTAAACATTAGTTCAACTCTACCATGATTCTCTTTGATGATGTACAGAACTCTGTAACATTGCCAGAAATGAGTGCAGTGCTGTGATGGAATCTGCTTTTTTTTTTTTTTTTTTTTTATTATTATGAAAAGTACCGTGCTTGGGTTGGAGGTTGAGAAGACGAAAGAAGATATTTGTTGACATTACACTTGAACTTCTGTAGACTGTAATTTTCAGGAAATACGTATGAAGGAAGGTTGTTCCAGAAACCGGTAGTTGAATGAATAAACGAGGAAGATGAGAAGTTGGACAGTAAATGGATGTTGGCTGGTGGCGACACGTGTTCGAACTGTTTTGAAAGAGAGAGAGCAGGAATTATAGAAGCCACTTCAGAAAGACAGTGCCCATGGAAGTATCTGGAGAAAAGGCATGCAGCAAAAACAGTACGTCTATGAGACAGCGAGTGGAGAGACTCTGTTAGAGGGGAGTCATTAATTATCGTAACTGCCCTCTTCTGAATGGAATTAAGAAGCCTGAGAGAGGTTTTGGAGGCACCACGTGAGATGTGGGAACAATATTCCATGGTAGGTCGGATTTGCGATTTGCACAGAGTGAACAGCTGTTTGGAAGAAAAGTAACGTCGAGAGCGAAAGAGAAAACCAAGTTTTCTAGATGCAGAGGAAGCAATATTTGTAATGTGCTTATGAGCAGTAGTTGAATCAACCGATAACTGAGATTCTGTCAAAAAAAGTACATTGGGTTTGCCAGACTGCACGTGGAAATGGACATCGTTGAGATTAGAATTGAGACCACGTATATTTGTGAAATGAACTAGGAAGTGTTTTCGGGAGGTTTAGATCTTTTCGCAGATAAGCTTACTCTATTAGTTTGACAATTCATGGTGTATTCAATAGTAAGAAAAAGTGGAGGGGAGGGACGTGCTGTATGAAGTGATGAAATTTCTGGATATGGCGTACTCATGGTAAGAATATACCCATATCCTTGACATAACGTGGCCCCGACAATGTCCCCCCCCCCGCATACACACTACTCGGACTCCCTCCAGTCATTATCTGGCAGAGTAGAGGTAGCAAGATCATACACTAGTTGATCCGGAAGCGTCATAAAGAGTTACCAGTCCGTCCGGTGTACTAACTAGCGGCCAGCCCGCGACCACCGTTTTAAAGCTGTACCCTCGAAATGTAAGGAAGATTGGATCTCGCCATGATGTTCATCATAACCTCAAAAGTCAGTCATACTGCATGATGGAAGAGATGGGGAAGGGTTGATGGAACTTAGCTCTGGGGACTAAACATGGGTTCCACCACTTCAAGCCTCCAATAAGCAAAATGGTGGTATTACACCGGTTGATGAGAGTCATCTACCACTTAGTATCGCGTGGTAACACAGAGGGGCGGCATTCCTCCATGTGGTGTGGGCGCCACACCTCGTCCCCTGCTTACGTTGGTTCACACCTGGGTGGTCACCCACAGTGTGCTTGTGCATGGAGGTTATACCCAGGATTACAGTCCCATCATCGTGAAGGGGCAAGCAGAGGATTTAGCTGTCACAGACCGTCCGGACTTCGCCTAAATTGGGTCCACTTGACTGAAATGTCACCCGAATATCACTTCCATCAGCATTTTAGACTCCCAAATAGCAAGTACAGCTTGTCTGGCATATCTGAGAGAATGTCTGTGACAGCCTCAAGGACCAAAGCATCTTTTGAGACTATGAAAAATTGTATATCGTCTGCTTAAAAAAATGAAGTCCAGAGATAGGCCCAAGAAAGGTTCCAGAACCGCCGCGAATGAATCTTTCGACAGGACCTCTATCTACAGGTATCCCTCTACCGGTCGTATACTATGTCTGAAGATTTTTATGAGTAACCAAGCCCGCCCCAATGATCTCCAATACGTCCTACCTAAGTTAAAATATCTTCTGAGTATGTGTTACAGCGGGTAAAGCCAATCTATCATAAGCTGCTTTTATATCCAAGAAGAGATATCCAGCTTCGCTTTACCATTTAGCGCATACTGAATTCGCAAGGTGTTAAGCAAGTTCGTGATCATGGATCTGTCCTGGACTACCATGTGCAAGTGAACAGGGCCTGTGACGGAAGGTTCGACTGTATTCAAATATCTTTTAGGAGTATACAGTGCATGGCTAATTGCCGAAAGTCCTTGGGTTCTCTCCGGTTCTTAGCTTTAGGCACACACCTCCATAGTAGTAGTTGTATACCTTAGGTATGGTTTCCTTATCCAAAATCGGATTAAAGAAATGCAGGAAAGAGTTAAGGATGAACGTACATATTTTATCAAAAATTGTGGAGAATCATGTAGTCCCATTTATTTCGTAGAGTATTAATAATTTTCTTGTGGTTCTCACGAGCAATCCTAATTTTTCATAAAGGAGACCTTCCCAACTCGTCTGGAGAATGGGTGCACTCATTAAATGTCACCTGGGCAGATTTTTGGAACTTTTTTTATTTTTTTTTTCATTCAATTTCGAAGCATTGATACTGTTTTTTTGTAAAATCTCTTCGAAAGCCGTAATTTATTGTACGTCCTTGCTCGCCTTTTACTCCTTAGGAAATTAGCTCTCTCTTTCTTGTACATTATGTGGTCATCTAGTCGAGCGGTCCGCTTCCATTCCAGATTTTTTTTTTTTGAAAAGGCCCTTTTCACACTAGGATTGAACGGCGCCCAAGTTTGCGGGAGATTCACACTATTTTGAACGGTAAGCAGCATTTCTTTATTTTCGGATTATTGGAATGTCAATGCAATATTTCGGAGGAACGTTTACTTCATGTAACTTGTTTTTTTTTTTTTTTTGTTTGCTTTTTTTGTTTTTTTTTTTGCGTTATTTATTCAAAAGTTATTGGACTTAATTTTATTCAACCGGCTTTTAGCCTTAAAGTGTCAATTTTGATTCAGTGCTGTTCTGCAAACAGCAAACTGCTTTGTTTCCTTTTTCTTTTTTTTTTTTTTTTTTTTTTTTTTCCAAGTTATGGAGGACGGTGGAGGGGAGGATTCATTATTAAAGTATTAAATGCTCATGATCGAATTTCTCGAAGATAGGAATTCTGATTTAATCATGAAAAGAAAAAAAAAAAAAACCGAGTTGTCTTCCAGCTCCGTTTTACTGTGATACCTTTCTTATGAATAAAGGATGAGAAATTATAACGGCCAGAGAGGACTGTTTCCACTCACGCGCGCAGAAAGCTGAACTTAAGCCACACTTCAAACTAAGCTGCCGACGGAAGATTCGGCTAAAACAAAGGCTAAGTCATTAAGTATCTTCAGCTTCTAGTAGCGGGCTTCTTCTGACCCAAGTAATTACTTTGTCAGCTAAAAACGTCCAGCCGATTCTAAGTGTAATTATCCAGGTGTTTAATTAAAACCTCCCCTTACCGCACATGTCGTTCGTAGAAGAAATGGCCCATGCATCTTGAAGAAACTTCAGCAAATAAAGAAGTCCAAGGAAGTATCCGAGTGAGCAGCAAAAACTATTCAAATATTTCTCGACGAATGCCGACAGGTGGAAAGAATAATCAAGGAAAAAAGAAAAGATGTGAAGTAGTCGAGGAGAAATAACGCGTGACCTGAATGGAGCAAACGAAAAATCAATGGGGACAAAGACACTAAAGACACTACTTTAGCCTTAATGAGCGGCAAGAGAAAAGTTTCTAATCAGAGAATAAACACTCGGTATCTGTTGTGTAATCTACTATAGATATCTTTCAACCGTTCTCCCAAAACCTTGGAAGAAAGGTTGAAAACCTGCATCTTGTTTGATACCTGTATATATATCGAATTGTGTATTTTATTTTTTTAATCTCCCTTTCATTTCACGATCAATTAACAATCAGTTATTTAGAAAGAATTAGAATTATGAAATATAGATTTTTACCTCTTACGTAGAAGCAAATCATCCTTAGAATGTATGTAATAGGAAGCTTACGTAGAAGCAAATCATCCTTAGAATGTATGTAATAGGAAGCCGAAAAATAAAATTGATGTATGCATATTATATTCCATCTCTCTCTCTCTCTTGCTTTGTTTTTATCTTTTGATGTGTGTGTGTCTCACCCATTCTTTATCGGTGTGTTGTGGGCGTGTGTGCAGGTCGTGACAGTAATAAGAGAAAAAAGAAATGTACAGACCAGGTGCCATTTAAATGAATAACATTTGAGACACAATATAAGTAGAAAAGGTTTATCTAACACACATCTGAAAGTTTATGTCATGAAAGATCAAACCTGAAATCTCAAAACTTTGTAAAACTTCGACGGTAACCAACAACGGATATGCAAAAGGAAAATAAAAAGAAAGAGAGAAAGAAGGAATATGGAAACGTCATGTTCGGCATCTAAAATATGTTGATGAAGCAGCGTAGAAAAAGTTTGCTTTGATGTATGATGAAAATGACAGAAGGGCAATCTAAGAAAATTCTACAATTCCCTTTCTCTCCTGGGTTGATATATTCAGCAATAAGTATTCATGATATTCAGAACACGAAATCTAGCGGATAAATGTTACGCAAATACCCGGACGTCCGTTTTCATTTTTACTAGACCTCTCTGTTTCCACTTCTACCAATTTAGGCAAGCTGCCTACTTCACTACTAGCGTAATACGAATGTAATAAAGATACCACTTTTTTTGGCTTCGAAACTTTCATATTTCTCAATTTAATACAATGAGGCCATTATAAGAGCAAATCATTTGTCGTTTCATTTTTAGCATTATATACAAAATAGTTGTAATTATCCTAAATTGCACCTTATGAACAGTGGCAAGCCTGTTGTAAAGGTGGTCACGTGGACATTACTACTGACAACTGTAGAATTTACATCTGAAGCAACAAACAACAAGAAAAAATAAATTAAGAATAATTTGTTATTTTGAAAATTTTGGATAGTTTCGAAAAGATCACCAGTATCCTATTAATGTTGAATATTTTCAATTCCGTTATTTAGAAACCAGTAATTACGAATTAGGAAGGAAGACAAAAGGAAGATTCCAGGATCTCCATTAAAAATTAGCCCTCATATCAACTGAGACAACAGTACAAGGCTCTACCCCATCTTGAAGTCTGCTGCTCACAAGAAAGACCAATGTTGACGGCCTCTTCCCGTGCAAACCACAATATAGCAATATGAAGTATATCATTTGATTGGTACCACACTCAAGGCAGTGGAGATCGAAAAAGATCAAGGATAATTGCACAGTCCAACATGAAGTTCTCTGAACAGTAGACATAGCCTTCTAGGGCAGTTCATGGGATTCTGTCAATAACAAACAGGAATTTTGCCAGACAGAACAAGGAGGCTATTATCCCGTTGTATGACACAATGGTCAAGCCAATCGTGAGTAAAACATACAGGTTTGGAAGATTCATTTTAGGAAAGATGAGGATACGTTGGAGCGATGCAGAGAGGGACAATACGATTAATCGGGCACAAAAGAGTAATCATACAAAGAAAGATTCTTTGTATCAATTCTGTAAATTGCAGTGTCTAGAAACTAGGCACTTGCAACTCTTTCCGACCTCTTTACTCGTCTTAGGACGATAACGCAAGGGTACATAAAGTGAAAAGGGATAAAGTTGTGCGATAGATGTGCGAGATTTGCCTTCAACCAGTGAGCAATTGATTGTTGGCACAAGCTTCCATCTGGTGCTGTGGAAGTGAAAATTTGAATAAATTTAAGGAAGGATTAAACATATTATTAAAGTGGGATGGACAAATGGAGTGAATATTTTTATTTGCATAATTGATGTTGCATAAGTTTGCTTCCTTGCCACGTCATTTTAATATATACGGTGTACCACATATTTCATTTTAATATATACGGTGTACCACAAAAACTTTATATAAAACGAAACTGAATTCAAGAGTTTTATATTTTTTTAGGGCAAGAATGGGAGAAACGGATCATGTTAGGCCTGTAGGTGTAATTTGCTTTAACTTTTAAAATGAAATTAGTCCATACGAATTAAGGTAAGGCTTACGTTTGGGAGGAAACAAGCGGGTAAAACCTAGATTCAGTCACTTTCGGCAGGATCTTAAACAGGCTAAAATCAACTGCCTAAAAAAAATCGGTAAGGTTGTTTAAAGTGAGTGCGAAATAGCTAAGGCTATGAGGCGTCAATATATCGTAAACTGACCATACATACAGCATTAAACATGGCAGTGCATCAGTTTCATCTACTATTCAGCATTCTAAATGTGTTCAGCAAAGGTAATTTGCCGCAGTACTACAGCCCTTCCTAACATCCCAAACTAATTTCCAGTCATACGCTGGTGACCTGAAATTTTGCATTACATCCTCTAACAAAAAGCAGGTTCTTACAACTACTCTGCAGGCAAATAAAAAAAAGCCATCAACTTGAACAATTTCTGGCCTCGATTGGTTTACAGATTAACCAAGCACAGAAAGCCCAAATGTCATTCACCAAGAAGAAGTCGCACAATAATATCAACGTTACCATCAATGGCTCACCCATTAAAAAAGTTAAAACGCACAAGGTTCTGGGGTTTAAAAAAAAATCCAATTATTATACTATAGGGATTCCCGTAATTGACTACATAAACCCGTATTTGCGTTTGTAAATTGTGTGTTCTCTGGTCGATTTGCCTATTTTGCTGGACGAAAAACCTCCGTTTCTGGGAGGAAAAAAATTTGCTATCTACGCCTGAGATCGACTAACTCAGCCACGGAGTGAAAAAAAACTCATTAAATTCCTCGCGTCATCGACAGGATTCGAACCCGGGCCTTTTCCACCGGGTGTGGATGGAAAAGTCCAATGGTAACGATACCACTGGGCTACCCGCGCAGACGAGGATCTGGGGTTAGTACGGGATGAGGGTCTGATATTCCAGACACACCTCCTGAACACGAAAACAAAAATGTACAGTATTCTGCTATGTGGGCAATCCGCCAGGAACTAACGGGTACACAATGCTGAATTGGTCAAGAAATATGTCCTTCGATGTCTCTACCCCATTCCTCTTTATGCAGCAACTATTTGGTCATCGGCCCCTACAACACACTTCGACAAGTTCCTCAGCCTGGAATACTGGCTCCCGAAATGGCTCAACTGGTGGACTGGCAACCAGTAGACTATTTATAGGGCCCAACATCAATCTTGAAGTCACACCATGGAAACAACGAATTGTGGCAGCTAACCTTCTTACACTGGCCAGACTAAGCACAGGACGACTTGACGCCCCTAATATCAGTGACCTAATAAAACTCTCCGAGTTGCCGGAAGAAGTCAACCGGACAAAATGCTCCCACTTGAGTATCAGTTTCAGCAACCTCAAATGCCTGAGACGCGGAGACGCATGTTCCCAGGAAACACGGTTGATTTGATAAGCAGTCTAACTATCGACCTCGATAAATTCTGCCAGGAGCACACCTACAGACGCCAGTACTAATGGACACATACCTAAATCTATCGTTATGACTCACAGGGACACCACCAGAAGGAAAATATGGACCGCCTCAACCAACGAAATACCTTTTTGTACATCATCATCATTCTACTCTTCCGTTGGGGTTGAGTTCCTATTTAGATATCGACCTCCATTATTGTCGATCTCTTGAATCTTTCATCATTTGTTGATAGCTGTGAAAGCCTGTTTTACTTTAGGCATTGAAGCCATTCTTTTTTTTGGATTTTCCTGGTGGTCTCTTATCTACAATTCTTCCTGCCAGTGCTACATTTTGAACATATACTTCGTTTTATCCTGTATTTTTGATCAAATATTATCTTGCTTAATTTGGGTTACTACGGTATTCCACAATTTTCAAGTATGTAATTAAAGAATTCTGTAAATACTGTTCCCGGACACATGTCCCTGCCTTAATCCGTGAATGCAATAATCATCCCCTAGCTTACTGCTGTCCAGGCAGTAAAAATATAATAATTGTTAATTTTTTAAAAATATTACTTGATCAATATTTAAATGCATCCATTTTCAGAAATAGATACAATTAAGTGAGTAAGCGTTAAAAATTGCATATTCTGGCAGGGGGTTTAATTATACTTACATTATTTTTCATTTTCCAAAAGGGCATGGGACAATAGAAATCGAGATTTTTTTTACGCATACGATTGATTCCAGAATAAAAAAAAATGGAACGAGAAAAACATGCCTACAGATGTGACATGGATTGAAATATGCAAATATTTTGATAATGAGAATGTGTCCTATAAAAATGTTTAAAAAAATAAAAAAAGTGTGACATTTACTCTAAGTTTATATAGAACGAGTGCTGTCACTTAGAGCATATTTCATTGGTAAACAAATTAGAGACAATAGACACGATAAAACCCATTCTTGTTGTTCAATACAATTTGGCAAACTCTTGCGAACAGTTTCTCAATGCAATATTGAATTTATATCGAATTAAAACAAATATATTTAATATATAATTTTAAAGTTGATTAGAATTGTTATTTTTAAGAATCTATTATTTGTTTTATTGTAAATTGAGTACATTATATTATATTCAGGCGTTCGTGAATTTAGAGAAAACCCAAGAGTGGTTGCTAACGCGGAGATCAGATAGTTAGGGCCTGGAGCTCGAGCAACTGAATTTGTAACCTCTCTTACTATCTTTACCCACGTCAGAAGCAAATGTAATAAACTTTATTCTCTTCAATCTCTTTTATTCATTGTAGAATATGACATCATCTGTCTTGCCGAAACATAGCTGTCTCAAATAAGCAGCTCGGTACTCATGTTTCTAATTCCTCATATTTCGCAATTGGCAATGATCGTATAGTGACAAGCATGGGTGGTAGTGTCATAAGTCCTATCACCTTGAGTGAGGAAAAGCAGCTAGAATCATTTTGAGTCTTGCGCTACTTTTGAATGTGGAAATTTTCAAATTCAAATCTGCCACTTAGACAGAGAAATCTAGAAATTAAATTTAATCTTGCCTTTTGTGTCGCCTCTCCTCTAATATTCCTACTTTTCTCACAGGTGATTTCAACATGCCTATCCCTAGATATTAAGAGTGACTTCATTCTCTCGCTTGAAAACTTGCAGAATAAATGTCTTCAGCCAATAAATATCAACGAGAAGAAATCAAATATTAGAACTAGTATTTCATAAAATTCCTGCCCTTGCTCCTATTGCACCTAACTACCAATTCGCATCGCATCACAAGCCGTTGGGTTTGAATTTCTGTTCAGTACCATACAAATAAAAATATAAGGAAACTTGTATTTATAGAAACTTTTAGAACCTTGTATTTAATATAATGAAACTTGTGAGTAAAATTGTATTTTCTGTTAAACTCCTAAAGCAAGATGTAGTTATGAGTTCTCTCACTTCAACAAATTGAGAGTACTGTTTTCCTCACTCCCGGTTGATGATGCTTTCAATGGCCTCGCTATGCATTTCAAGGCGATAGCACTGCAAAGAGCTCCCAAAAAAGATCCGAATAAACAAATGGACAAAACCATGGTTTTCAGCCGACCTCAAGGCGGCCTACATCAGCAAGCAACGAGCATAGAAGAAAATAGGAAAAACCAGCAAACCCTGCCCCCTCAGGATATTATTCTAAAGAATGATATTCTCAAAAACTTAAAAGATAGGTCTTTTAATTAATGAACTCCACCAATCCAAGCATCCATTTGATTCTTGGATTGATGGAGTTCATAAAAAACAAAAAAAGATTTTAGCTGAATTTATTCATGAGCTTCTTTATTTGAGCTGCTTTATTCATGAGCTGAAGCCACCTTTACTATAGATGACGACAGCTCATATAACATCCCTTCCATTCCGGTTCAAAATGTAGCTTACCTTTCCGCCATGGTACTTATTAAAGAAAACTTCATTAAAATTATTAATGGGCTGTCAAATAAATCTACTGCTGGGCCTGATGGGTTGCCGGTTTTCGTGATAAAAAAAATCAGCAATTTTTTCATAGTTTATGTATATGTATATTTATGTATATCTCATAGTTTATGTATATCTTGCTCTCCATCTTTTTATGTATATCTTGCTCTCCATCTTTTTATGTATATCTTGCTCTCAATATTAAATTCAGTCTCCATACCCCTTATTTGGACAAATCTTGTGAAACCTATCTCGAAGAATGCGAGACCAAAAATGGTAAAGGATTTCCGACCTATCTCAATTAGATGTTCCTTCCTTGAACTATTTGAAAAGGACATTCTAGCACAGATAATTGACCACTGTTTCCATCATAGGCCTCTCTGAACTCAGCGATCCCTGGGCAGTTTACTAGTACCAATGAATACTAGTGCTTCTTCAAACACTCTTCTGCAATAAGTAGTCCTTAACAATAAAGCACAATTGGATATAATCTTCCTTAATTAAAAGGCTGCATATAACAGAATCTCTGTGCCTGCTTTGTTAGCAATATTAGAGAATTACTTCAGAATAATAGGGTCCTTTAGCATCTCACTGTCACTCATCAACAATTCTAGTGTTGCTATACCATCTTCCGAGAAGTGTCTCAATGAAATGAGATGGACAATGAAATGCTTCTAGCAAATATAAGGGATATTTAATCGATTGTATAAGAATTACCAAAAAGATCACATTATATAAGTCGATACAAGATGCTCTAAAATATGGTCACATAACATCAGTACGGCGTATGATCCCCTCCAGCAGCTAAACATGCCTGACAGCAGTGAACCATGCTCGATATAAGGGTTCTATAAGATTCATGCTCGATATAATGGCAACAAATCCCATTCTTCCACCAGCGCAGATCTAAGCTCACCAAGTGACCGAGGAGTTGGCTGTCGGCGTGCAGTGCGATGCCCAAGGGCGTCCCACACATGTCTGATCGGATTTAAGTCTGTTGATCGTGCTGGCCACGCAGTCGCTGGATATCTTCACTTTCAACAAATTCTTCCACCACTTTAACTCTATGTGCAATGGCGCTGTCGTGCATGAAAACAAAATCTAGCCAACCGCACCCCTAAAAAGTCGCACACAGGGTTCGAGGATCTGTTCTCGGTACCTCTGTGCAGTTACGCTACCCCAATCATAAATATGAAGAGGGGTGCAGCCGTTGATCATTATTCCACCCAACACAAGAACACCGCCTCCACTCAAGAATCCCTTTCTCTGAGGTTGAAGAGGTACCACTTCCTCGTTGCCTCCAGATGGAATAACGTCTACAATATGTTTGTAGGCTAAAACGTAACTCATCAGAGAGCAGAACTGTACCCCATCTGTCAGGGCTCCAAGTTACACATGTTTATGGCACCAGTTTCGGCGAGCTCTGCGGTGATTTCGGATTCAAGGTATTTGTGTTTGCCATGTCTCCAGGGTTTTCCCTATAACCGCGGTGATTTGCGATTCAAAAATTCAAATTATTATATTAGGGCCACCCGTAATGTATTATGACTGTAAATTGCGCACTTGATGTGCAGGAATGGTTTGAGGAACACAGTTCTGACTTCCAGCATATCGATTGGCCTCCAAACTCCCCCGATATCAATCTCATAGAGCACTTGTTGGGGGCGCCTCCGTAGCCAGGTGGGCAGGAGCAGCAGTGCGTAGCACACGCTTCTTGATTAGACCGGGGTTCGAGCCCGTGTCCACCAAATACGGAGGATGTGGAAAGGTCAGGGAATGACCACTGCATATCCCCGGAGCAACATGGCCTTAGTTGCTAATGCTCCTAAAAACCAAATAACAACAACAACAACAACAGAACTTGTGGGACACTATGGAAAGGGATATCAGGCGTCTGGATATACCAATCACCTCCATACCCGCATTACACACATCTTGGTTGGCCATACTTCGCGAACGCTCCTGATATCTTGTTGAATCATTGCCCCGTCGGATAGCTCCTGTACTGAGGGCAAAAGGAGGATTTACGAAGTATTTGGTAAAAAAAAAAAAAAGTAAAGTGCAGCCATTATCAACCCACTGCGGATGGAAGCCTCCTCAACAATTCATGATGAGGGAAATGGACCATAATCTGCCACGCTGGTCCAGTGCGGGTTGGCAGATCGACCGTATTCAGCAGTCAGGGGGCTTGAACCCCGGTCTACTCAAAGAGCGTGTGCTACTGCACTGCCGCTCGTGACCACTTGGCTACGGAGGCCGTTGGTAGGTGGTCATAATTCAGTGATCACTCAGTGAGTATATACTAGGGCCGCCCGTAAACGATTACATTTACCCGTTTATGTATTACGTGTGTTCTCTGGGGGTCGATTTGCCTGTTTTGCTGGACGAAAAAACCCCAGTTTCTGGGGGGGGGGGAACCCTTGCTATCTACGCCTGAGACCGACTGACTCAGGCACGGAGTGAAAAAAGCCCATTAAAGTTCCTCGTGTCATCGACGGCATTCGATCCCAGACTTTTTCCATCCGGTGTGGGGAGGACGATAACGATATCATATGCTACCCGCGCAGACCGATGTAGTAAGGTGTAAGGTATATTGATGTCATGCGGCACCAGGGGTTTCCCCCATCTCCGCGTTGCTTTCATTGTGGGTGTACCAGTTTGCTGGGAATGCCAGAGATTTAAAAGTGTGTGGGTATTGTACATGTGTAATGTCGTGTACCGTTGTTCATCTGGTCATTTAGCCGCTGGGCCCCTGTTGGAGCCCAACGTTGCCCCACCTTCGCCCCGTGGAGGCAGACCAGGAACCCAGTAGACTTAGTTACTCTGGCAGGTCCTGCCGCTTAGTTTCCTGAGATTTCGGCGGCTAGGACCTTAAAAAAAAAAAAAATCATAATATGTATGTACGTATATGCACATGTATATACTCATTTCACTTGTCTGCATACACCATATGTTGTATGCCTATACACACCGCTGGGGGGTTTGATATTACATAGATGGATAGGCCGAGACTGGGCGAAGATTATTTTGAGTGTTGCTAAATTTAGTGTGTGGGACGTTCGCATTGTATATAGATAGAGTAGGAGGGGAGACAGAAGACTGGGGGGTAAAGATAGAAATATGGGAGCGATAGAGAAGATGCCCCCAGTTGGTCAGTGAGGCATGCACATGCCTCACCAGAGAGGAAAGAGGGGGGGGGGGTTCGGCGAGGTGACACAAGGAGTCTCCGCCCCGCCGTGGTAGGTTTGGAAAGGAATCGAGTCAGGTGCTCGATTCTGGTCCACAACGAGTCTTGATGGCAGTGAAGCTGCATGGTTCAGGTCCATGTGGGCTTTTGCAGATTCAGGGTTCAGTCAGTCGCAGAGTTATAGGCCATGTCCTTTTATTCTCATTGGAGGTATTGAATTTGTTGTGGGAATGGCTTGTTCCATTTAGGTTCCAGTTGTGTTGTTATTTGCTTGTTGGGCTAGTGTGGCTCGGCGTCTGTTAAACAGTTTCTGTGCAAATTCGGTGAATGCCATGTATGGTCCTTTATCGTCCAGAATGAATTGCTCCTGATCCTTGGGTGAATGTTGTAGTCTTGTCACCAGCTGGCAGCGGATGTCGTCGTATTGGTGGCAGTCATACATTAGATGCGACCAAGTTTCTGGAATGCCACAAGTGCAGTTTGGATTTTCAATTATTCCCAGAGTTGTTTGTTTGGCGTTTAAGGCACCATGTCCTGTGAGTAGGTACGTCACAAACAGACCAGGTGCGTACCAGGTTGGTAATTTAGGTTGGAATCTATGTATATTTGGAAAGAATTTATTTGTTATCCGACCTTTAATGGAGACATCCCATCGTGCCTGCCACGCCTGCAGCAAGTGGGTCTGGAGTCTTCTTTTTTCCGCAATGCGGTTATTTCCTGGATCTCCGTTGAAGTCAAGGTGTGTACAAGCATTGCCTTTAGCGAGCTCATGGAGGATGCCTCTTCTCACCACCTCTAGGTCTAAGGGGAGGGTTCCTGCGATGACTTGCAGAGCGTGTGTGCTCACTGTGCTGCAGGCGCGAGTAGCAGCGAGTAGCATGATTCTATGTATGGAATCAAGTATTCTTAGGTTTGCAGCTGTGCTGGCCTTTACCAGGCACCAGCTGCGTATGTTGCGATTGGTAAGAAGGCTGCTTTATAATAAAACATCATCGTTCTCTGTTTCAATCCCCAGTCTCTTCGGGCAATTCTGTTTATTAAGGCAGTGCAGTTTCTTATTTTTCTTCTTACGTAGTTTAGGTGCGGTTTGAAGGATAAGCGGGTATCCAAGATGACGCCCAAATATTTGAGCTCTGTGCTGAGCCTTATTGTTCTAGTGCCAATTTTAATTTGGGGTGGTCTGTGGATGTTCAGTGTTCCCTTTAAGAGTATGGAGTTGGTCTTCGTCGGTGAGATTTGTAGTAAATGGTGTGTGGCCCAGTCTTGGAGAATTTGCACAGCGCGGTTTGCCAGTATTTCCAGTTGTGCCCTGGAATTAGCTTCTATTGTTAAGATGAGGTCGTCCGCGAAGGCTTGTGAGCGGACCCCTTCCAGATCCTTGTTTAGAAACTGGTCTATCAGTAGGTTCCACATTGTTGGTCCAAGTACTAACCCCTGTGGGCACCCTCTATATATTTTTCTTTCTATTTCTTTGTAGGGAGCTTTTATCTTGATTGCTCTGTCGGTGAGATAGCTTTTAAGCACATTGAAGAGGTTGCCAGGAACCCCTGCCTCCCGGAGCCGACCCAGGACGCTCGGCCACCATAGGGTGTCGAACGCCCCGGCAAAATCAATTGAGATAGCTAGCACGTATTTTTTCTCAGATTCTTGTGCTTGGGCAATTAGGCTTTGGAGTGCATCTACTGTGGATCGACCTGGTTTGAATCCGTACTGGTTTGGTGAAGATAGGTTTGCCTGTTGGTAGTGGTGATTTATTCTGGATAACAGTAGCCTTTCAAAAAGTTTACTTAGTACTGTGAGTAGTGTGTGTGTGTGTGTGTGTGTGTGACCGATGTAGTATGTATGTATGTATGTATTTAACTGTCGAAGGGTGGCACCCGGACATACATCCATCTCCACCAATTTATCATATAACATTCTCATAATGGCCTGTTAGTGTAAGTGTGTGTACACGTGTGTGTAATGTGTTATAAGTGAAACAGGCTACTCTGCCACCAGGTGATAGTCCATTGGGCAATTACCACCTGGTGCCCATCCCTGGCACGAGGAGCTATGCCTGGATCTATTAGCTCTGGCTGTGCATATTGCACCTAAATCCCGCACCCACCAGCAGTAAAGGTGCAAGACTGGTGGGTGCCAGCAGTCCTGCTCCTGGGGTGCCCACACCCAAAAGCCAGCAAAAAAAAAAAAAAAAAAAAAAATGCACCAACTAGGAGAATACATCTTACTAGTGAGTGCAACAATCCCGCCTCATGGTCATTCCACAAGGCCAGCCAAAAAAAAAAAAAAAAAAAAAATTTTTTTTTTTTTTTTCCTTTTCTTTTCCCTGCCTCCAAGACAGAATGCCTATCCATCCAGAGGAGGGGAAAAAAAAAAAAAAAAAGGTCTTTAGTCAGTATTAGTAACAACATGTATACTCCTCCTTTTATTAAATGTCAACCTGCAAAACCGTTGAAATTCTACAAAATTCCTTTCATTAGACAGCCAAATTAATTCAGAACCCCTAATAAAATTAGGTACCAAATTAAATAAGTCTAATCTAAATTCATCATACAAATTGCATTCATATAAGATATGATCCCATGTTTCCAACCTTCCACAAACACAGTAAGGATCTTCCACTAAACTAAACTGATGCAACTTACTTTTTAAGGAACCATGCCCCGTAATCAAATATGAGCATTCCATAGTTGGATAAAACCAACAATGCAATTTGTTATTAAAATTAAATTCAACACTAGGTATAAATAAATAAGTTACTCTACCAGTACTACTGGAATCCCAACGGTCCTGCCATAATTTAATTAATTTCACCAAAATTTCTTTCTTCTGTTTGCTGACTGCAGAAGAAACTTCATTAGTAATCCCCAGAAATGTAATTTGTATTCCTTTTCTTATAAAATAACAAAAAGCTCTATACACGACTGTTAAATCCAAAGGCAATACCCCCGCAATCACCTGTAGAGCATTAGTCGAAACAGTCTTACAAACACGCAAAATAGTTAACAACATTATTCTTTGTATTGATAATAGTTTTTGTTTAAATTTTACATTGACAGTACGAACATACCAAATTGATGCAGCATACGACACAATCGGAATAAAAATAGCTTTATAATATAGATACAAAATGCGTTTACCTAATCCCCAATCTTTTCTGGTAACCCTAACTATAGAAGCAGTGTAATTTTTTATTTTCCTACTTAAATAATTCAAATGTTGTGAAAATAATAACTTATCATCCAAGATAACCCCTAAATATTTTACCTGGGAAACAAGAGGAATTTGTTTACTGTTTACTAATAATCGAGGTGGTCTGTTGTAGTCTAATTTTCCTTTTAATAACATCATGACAGTTTTAGAAGATGAAATTTTTAGTTTATTTAATGTAGCCCAATCAGTCAAATCCTGAACAATAACCTCCATTCTGTTTTCTAATACTGCTCTAGATCTTCCTGTCACGCACAAAACCAAATCATCAGCATAAGCCACCTTATAACAATTAGGGACTGTTCTACTTAACCACTGGTTTAAGACCAGATTCCATAAAATAGGACCCAACACAGATCCTTGTGGACAACCGCGATCAATAATTCTATTAAAAGTTAAATGTTGGGACCTTATAATAATCTGTCTATCCATTAAATAACTTTTAATAATTTGGTATAACAAATTGGGACAATTTAATTCTCTTAATGAAAAAAGCACACTTTGATACCATACAGTATCAAATGCTCCTTCAAAATCTATGAATAATGCTAACACATATTTCTCACCAGAATTTACACTAAAATTAATCAAATCACGTAGGGCATCTTCTGTTGAACTATTTCTCTTAAAACCATATTGATATTTAAAATGAAGATTTTGTTCGTTGAACAATTTCTCTAGCCTTAACCGATGACCGATGTAGTGGACTTCTTCGTTCTTCCCGAGGTCACAAATTGCCATCAAAGTAGAAAGATTTCAGGATGTTGAGAACATAAAAAAAAACGTAACCGCCGAACCGCACATCATCTCTTTAGACGCTTCCTCTGACTCATCAGAAACTTTTAGAAAGGTATAATATGTGAATTTACTCAGGCAGTAATTACTTTGAATAAAAATGAAGCCATTGTTGAGCGCCTTCACTTTGTGTTATTTTTATTGCACCATTAGGGGAACTTTATTGCACACTATCTAAGAACATGTTATATATGCTTATGTATAATCATAATCGATTTATCCTTTATTGTCCTCCTAGTATATGAATGCTGTATCGGGACCAATGTAATTTATGTACTGAATAAATAATAATACACTGGTGTGCAAAATTTAAGGACCAGTCAGGTTTTCACCTGACTGGTCCTTAAATAGGAGTGGGCAGGATATGGGAAAAGCATACCAAAGGAACCTCGTGAGGTACAGAAATGATAAAGGAAACACCGACACAACAATGGAACCAACCGAGGGACTTTATTCAAAAATGGTAACATAGCACTGGCTACCATGATACAGATGCATCACTGCCAAAGATGGAACAAAGGGAAGAGGGGGTCCTCAGTAGGAGATATGGCCACCCCTAATGTCGATGCAGGCTTTAAACCGCCTATCCATACTTAGAACAACGTTGTTAAGTTCTTGGGGTAACATTGTTCATTCCTCTGTCAGCGCCATCTTCAGCTGCGAACATTTTCTGGTGTGTGTGAACGTGCCGCTAGGCGTCTCGCCAGAGCGTCACATATCAGCATTAGAATTAGTAGAGGCATATGATGCAAGAAAGCAAGCTTATGCAGCATCAGCAAAAAAAAAAAAAAAAAACCCCACTCCCATTTCACCCCTCCGTTCGTTCGAATACCTGTCCCGCTGAGCCTTAAATTTATTTAGGCTATCAACTTCCACAACAAGGGATGGAAATCCGTTCCACCAATCAACTACCCGCTGGCTAAAGGCATATTTCCGCACAGCTATCCTACATATGTCTTTCCTCAATTTGAATTTATGCCCTCTCAGGTGATTATTCTGAGCAAGAGGAAGAATCCCATCAGCATTGAGCATGCTCAAACCATTCAAGGCTTTATACACCTCTATCAGATCACCTCGCCGGTGCCTAGTCTCCAGACACTGTAATTTGCAAAACTTAAGCCTTTCTTCGTAAGAGCAATCCTTTGTTCCATTCACTAATTTTGTTGCCCTTCTCTGTACTCGTTCCAGCAGCTCTACATCCTTCTTGAAACGATACCTCCAGACCTGTATGCAGTACTCAAGGTGTGGCCTGACCATTGCCTTATACAAGGGAATAATCACCTCCGTATCCCTGCTAGAAAAATTCCTGTATTTCATTGACAAGACACCATGAGCTTCTCTTGCAGCCCGTCTGCACTGCTCGATGTGTTCGATGGGATTTAGATCGATGGGGAAGAACGGGCAGGCTAATACATAAGAACAATGTCATGTCCTCACTTTCCAAAAGCATATCAACAGCTGCAGTGCGATGTGGTGTAGCGTTATCATCCATAAACACGAACTCGGGGCCAACGGCACCTCGGAACAGACGCACATAGGAAAGTATTGCCTAAGTACAGTAGCGTGCACCGGTTACAGTACCGCCTTCCAGTATCTGGAGTTGTGTACGACCATCCAAGATAGAGTGTAGAGTGTGTTTAGTGTCAAACGGCACCAGGGGTTTCCCCCATCTCCGCGCAGTATACGTTGTGGATGTGAAACAGAACACTGTCAATGTCAGAGGTTTAAAAGTGTATGGATTTTGTTCATGTGTATTGTCTTGTACCGTTGTTCCTCTGGTCATTTAGCCGTTGGGCCACTAATGGGACCCAAGGTGGTCCACACTCAGCGCCGTGGAGTGTGGACTATAATAAATAACTATAATAACTATAATAGTGTAAATAACTATAATAACTCTGTGCTAAATTCAACAAGAAACGGTGGGTTGCCAAGCAGCACTTGCTACACATTCACAACAGAAACCTGATAAAAATGTATATCAGGATGATGATTTTTGGAAGTGTACTGTATGGAGCAGAGTTGTGGGGCTCAGCTGCAGACACCACAATTAAACCATTAAAAGCCGCTGAATACTGGCTCCTAAAGTGGGCAACCTGGAAGTGTCATCTCCCACCACAGCAGCGCACAACACCGATGGCCAACGCGCTGAATTTAACCACGTTTTCAGCATTAATGCACGAGAGAAGACTCATCTTCACCGTAAAAATGATTGCCGGGAGAGACTCAGCACCCAACGTTTGGGACACCGTGTGCTGGCGGATTCCCCAACCAGGTCTCCACTCCACTCCCAAGCTTCTTGCTCTTCCTACGAGACTACATTTGAAAGATCGGTTCCTCCCTTATCAGAAGCTCCACCTGGTTCAATCCCTGGATGCTGACTTATTTAAAATCATAGATGATAAAAAGTATAGACGGATCATCCTAGATCTGCACGTGGTCTCCAGAACTACCAACTGATCTCAGATCGTTATGGCGGGGCAAGAGACTCTCAGAAAACTGGACTTGAGGAAAAGCTTTTGTTATCACAATTTTTGTTATTTTGTATTAGTTTTCCTTTCAAGTCAATGTTATCTGCTATGACTACTTTTTTTTTTTTTTTATTATATAATTTGCTTATAATTAATCTTTACAATTCCTTTATTATCTCTGCCGTTTGTTAACCCCTGGCATGGTGCCGTGAAGGGTATTGTATGGTCGTGGTACCTGCGTGTACCGGTGAACTGTACAATAAAGATCTTATTTATAATACTGGTGTATTATACAGGGTGTATCGTAAATAGTGGTCCAGAGTAAAGGAGTCGGTACACTGTGTTCTTAGGTATCACGTACAGGAATTTCAGTTACTTTTAGTCAAGATTCGCAAAGATTAAATTTTTTGCGAAACGACCTCCCTGAGTTATTGAGAGATGTCGACCAAGAAATACGAGACACAATGTGGCTGCAGAATGATGGCTGTCCCGCTCACTTCGCTGTTATTGTACGAGAACATTTAAATCAAACTTTTCCACAAAGATGGATTGGGCGGTTAGGCCCAATTTTATGGCCACCACGTTCAGCGGATCTCAACCCCCTAGATTTTTTCTACTGGGGGTGTCTGAAAGAAAAGGTCTACAAAGAGGAAATCACTTCTGTCGAACAATTGCGTCAAAGGATTCAAACAGCGGCTGAAAAAATTAACGCAAACGGATTTGCTCGCAGACTCAAACGATCTTTTATTCGGCGATGCAGAGCATGCATCACCGCTAATGGTGGCCATTTTGAGCATTTCGTTTAGTTGAAATAAATAGTTAATTTGAAGAGAATGTTTTATTTCAAAAAACCCAATCAAAGAACTTAAAATAAAAAAGCTTTGAATCCAAAATATCTTAGGCAATTAAGCTGCTTTATGTTTTAAATGCCAATAACTTTTTTTTCTGAACTGTTAGCAATTAATGTTGTACCATAACGAAACAGGCCTACGCGCTCTGGATTCATTGAGGAATTTATTGTAGCTTAAACACAGAGCGTACAGATAAAGCAGAAATATATGAGCTTTCGGCTATATGGTAGCCTTCATCAGAATTAAAATACATGAATGGCAGTTGGAATGAAGATGTGCACTGCCAGGTGCGTGAGACGCGAGGTTTAATTGTTTGTTGACGTCTGTGGCTGTGACGCATGATGACGTGGCCAGCGCTTGTCCAATGACAGAACTACTGACTCTGTGATCGGGTTGACTTGGCAACCACTGTTCCTGTTTAAGGATTTATCCGAAGATCTTATATTTAACGATTCCAACCAGGTACGCTTTAGGTAATGGTGGGATCTGTCTACCACCACGACATCGCGGTGTGGGTCGATGTCGTGGTGGGTTGTCCAGACATGTTCGGCGATAGCTGAGTGTTCTATATCCGCTAAACGGATCGCTCTTTTGTGCTCCGAGAGACGTTTCTCGAGTCGACGTCCAGTCTCTCCGAAGTAGCAGCTAGTGCAGTCACGGCAAGAGATGCGGTAGACTAAACCGCTCTGCAGAAGGGTGGGGACAGGTGTTTTCACGTTGGAAATGAAAGAACGCAGTTTCCTGCCTGGGAGCTGGATGCACTTTATTCCGTGCGTTCTCAGGATTCTACCGATCTGTTGTGACAGGTTGGGGTAGTATGGGATGAATGCCCTTGTGGATGGCTCGTCACTGTTGGTGTTGTAGCTGGTCGTCACGATGTCACGTGTCTGTAGATCACACCTGTCGAGGACGTCAATGGGGTAGCCACACCTCGTAAGGTCTACTTTGACCCTAGTGACCTCTTTGCGTCTTTCATCAGCGGAGCTGGAGTGTGTCCAGGCGCGAGTAAGCAAGGTTCGGGCCGTGGAGAGGAGGTGGCCTCGCGCGTGTGCTGACCGGAAGTTGGTAAACTGGCCAGCACACATGGGCTTACGATAAACTGTAGTCCTCAGGTATGTGCCTTCACGTCGGACAAGTGTGTCTAAGTATGGTAAAGAGTTGTTCGACTCCAGCTCAATCGTGAATTTTATGAAGGGCGATAGTGAGTTGAGGTATGATAGAAGTCGCTGACCTGAGTCTCTAGGGATGACCACGAACACATCGTCAACATAGCGACACCAAAAGGCGATGTGATCAGGTGCGTGTGCAAACGCACGTCCCTCTAACGCCTCCATCACGATGTTTGCTGTGACTGAGCTGACCGGGGAACCCATGGCCGTGCCATGTATCTGCTGGTAGACTGAGTCATTAAATATGATCGCACCCCCTGTTAAGCACAGTCTGAGGGCGGTGGAAATGTCATCGGGTGTGAGACCAGTTCTTTCGTTGAGGGTTCTATCATTGTCCAAGAGTTGTTTTGCACAAGAAATGGCAAGTTCCACAGGGATGGAGGTAAAGAGCGATATGACGTCGAACGATGCCATAACTTGATTCTGCGAGATGGATACAGTGCGAATCCTCTTTATGAATTCAACACTGTTGGAAACGGTGTGGGTGGTCTTGCCAACCAGAGGAGAAAGAAGTCTCGAGACAAATTTAGACAGCTCGTAAGTCGGTGATCCACAGCAGGATACAATTGGTCTCAGTGGTGTGTCTTCTTTGTGCACTTTCGGTAGGCCGTAAAACCGTGGGATCTGACATCCGGAAGCACGGAGGTGATTACGGGTTGACTGTGTGATCTTCCCTTGTTTCAGCCAACTGTTGACGAGGATATTCACCTCTGATTCCCATCGTTCTAAAACCCTGTTGGGGTTGATGGTCAGGGGTTTGTATACAGTAGTATCCCGTAAAAGTAGTAGCGCTTTCGCCATGTAATCAGTGTGATCCATTACAACCGTACGGCGGCCTTTGTCTGCCGGTAGAATGACGATGGACGAATCCTGTTTCAATGCCTTGAGGGCAGAGAACTGTGTACGGTTGAGGTTAGAAGAGACGGGGCGAGCACGGTGTAGAACTGCTGCAGTCTTCAAGCGGATTGTGTTGGCTACATCTTCTGGGAGGCGTGATAAGCTGGCTTCCACACCTAAGGCGATGTCGGTGATCGGCGGGTGCTTAGGAAGAACGGCAAACGTCATGCCAAGAGTCAATAAGTTTACTTGGTCCGCAGATAACTGTTTGCTGCTTAGGTTCAATACGAAGTCCGTGGAATTAGTGAGAGGGGTATTACATTGGCTGCGCAATTGACGGGATTCATTAATCAAATTACAAAACTTACGTTTCTGTCGGGTACAATAAAGATCTGATTCTCTGATGGCCTGGTGACATAAAGTGTTGACCACATCGGTGTAAACGGGATCGGGAATCAGAGTCTTAAGGTCGGCTAGTAGGGTTGCCTTGCTCGCTGAAGCACGTTGTATGTCATGATGGAGGCAGCCGATCCATATACGTAGGGTTTTGAGGCCGAAGTTCCGACAGGCACGTCTCATGCGCTCATTAGAAAACGGTTGTTTGTAGCGAAACCCTTTCGGTATAATCTCGTTAGCTTTGCACCTATGAGCAAACCTCAGGTGTTGTCTACTACGGGCTATGAAGATAAAATCTTTCTGTAGTCTCACGACCATGTCGTATGCTGGTTGGCCAAGAATAGTACGAACATAACGAAACAGGCCTACGCGCTCTGGATTCATTGAGGAATTTATTGTAGCTTAAACACAGAGCGTACAGATAAAGCAGAAATATATGAGCTTTCGGCTATATGGCTATATTTCTGCTTTATCTGTACGCTCTGTGTTTAAGCTACAATAAATTCCTTAATGTTGTACCATTTTAGAATCTTGATTTAATAATGATTTTTTTTAAATTAATGGGCACTGACAGTGTAGTACATTTTTTTTAGACAATATGCACCTAAAGTCACATGACTTTTTGGAGATGAGTATCGAAATAGGAAAAAAATGAATTTCTTTAAAAACCTTTGACTTTAAATTAGTCGAATGTATTTGTTTACGACAGTGCACCTACTCAGGAGTAATAATAAAAAAAAAAACAGAATTAAAAAATATTGATATTTGTTGAAATTATAGGCAAATTAGTGATGCAAGACACAGAAATTTAAAAAAAAATGAAATTTATTTTTTTCCGAGAATCTTGACTAAAAGTAACTGAAATTCCTGTACGTGATACCTAAGAACACAGTGTACCGACTCCTTTACTCTGGACCACTATTTACGATACACCCTGTATAACTATAATACAACAGTATTATAGTTATTTACTCTGGCAGGTCCTGCCACCTAATTTCCTGAGATTTCATTGGCAAGGACCTATTAAAAAAAAGGTGGGGGAGAAGAAATAGGGTTAGCCGAGGTAATTAAAAATTGTGTTAATTAAGTTTTTGAGTGTGGGGTACGATTACTAGGGGTTGGTTTGAACACTAGATATGTAAATTTTTAAGAAAGAGCAGGGGTGAGACTGAAGACTGGGGAAGAAAACAGACAGAAATATGGGGTCAATAGAGAAGTCGACTCCTTCCTGGTGGGGCATGGGCCTGCCCTACTGCCAAGGTGGCAGTAGGGCAGGCCCATGCCCCACCAGGAGGGAGGGAGCAGCGGAGGAGGAGACAAAGAGACCCTCAGCTCCCCCCCGCTAGGAGGAAAGAGGAAGAAAAGACCATGCAAGGTCTTTTCTTCTCATAGTTTTGAGAACCAAGATGGCCTTGAACATCAAAGATGTGGCAAGTCTTCTTAGGAGTTCCCGTTCAGTGAGTCCAGTCCGGTCTAAGAATTGTCACTCATGGGAACGGTGTCCCATCTTCCAGTTTGTCCTAGTTATGGTCCCAGGCTAGTCGCACTTGGGACGTCTGTACCGTCCAAATGTCACTTAAAATGTGGAGGGTCCGTTCAGTGAGTCTGGTACGGTTTTGGTGGTCACTCTTGGGACTGATGTCCTGTTCTTTGGGGTGACGATGACGTAGTGATTGGTTGTTTTACACTTTTGTTGTTACAGCCTGGTTCTTCCAGCGTGTGTGATTTCCTTGCGGGAGGTTGACCTTATATCTAAGGTGGATCGAGTAGGTTAGGATCAGCAGGTGGCGGAAGTGTCCGGCGTCTAGCAAACATCTTTTGTGCAAATTCAGAAAAGGCTCTGTAGGTGATTTCAACCTCCAGTAGGTAATGCTCCTGATTTCTATATATAAAATGAAGTTGGGTAACAAGTAAATCACGGAGATCTTTGTACAACTCGCACTCGTACATAAGATGGTAGCAGGACTGCAGGGAGGTGCAGGCACACCTTGGGTAATCAATAATTCCCAGTAGATTTAGTTTGCAGCGGATTTCTCCGTGCCCTGCGAGGAGGTAGGTTGTAGATAAGCCTGGGAAGAACCAGGACGGATACTGTGGATATGTAGTTTGTACACTGGCAGGAACTTTCGTGTAATTTCTCCCATCATGAAGTCTGTCCAGCGTTGTTTCCAGATGTCATCAGATGGGTTTATAGTCTCCTTTTCTCCATGGATCGGTTATTGGCAGGATCTGTGTAAAGTTCATGAATGTAGTGCTGGTTCCACGGTTCAGATGGTAGAGCATACCCACATGAGCAACCTCCAGGTCTAGGGGTAGAGCCCCCACAATCACCTGAAGGCATGAGTTGACACCGTGTTACAGGCACGTGTTATGGTCAAAAGGATCGGTCTTGGGATTACGCCCAGTCTTCGCCGGTTCACTGCTGTTGAGAATTTACGGTACCAGGCACCTGAGATGTATGTGATGATCGGAATGAAGACTGCTCTGTAGAAGAGCGCAATGGCGCGCTTCCTCAGTCTCCATTCCGAGCGAATGACCCTGGCGACCATTACTGTGTACTTTTTTATTTTTGCATGGATGTTGTTGAGATGAGGGACAAATGATAAATTTCTATCCAGGATGACGCCTAGGTATTTTAACTGTTTTCAGCCTGATCGTCCTGTCAAATTTTTATTTGTGGTGATCTTGTTGGAGTTAGATAGCCTTTTAATAATATGGACTGGGTTTTGGTCGTAGAGATGGTTAATTTGTGCTTGTCAGCCCACATCAGGAAGATTCCTAGAGCTCTGTTAGCGAGGTTCTCCATCTGAGTCCTGGAGTTAGCGGCAAGGATCAAAGTGAGATCATCCGCATAGTCCCGCGAATGGACGTTTCCAAGGTCCAAGCGAAGAAACTCGTCGAGCACGTAATTCCACAAAAGTGGACCAAGAACAGAGCCCTGCGAACATCCACGATAAATTTGACGTTCCATCCTGCAGTAGAGGTGCCTGTACTGTGATTTTTCGGTTATTCAGATAGTTCCGGAGGCAGGCGAAGAGGCTGCCTAGCAGGTTCGCTTCTCTCAGTCGTGCGAGGACGCTTGGCCACAATAAGGTGTCGAACGCCCCCGCGAAATCTACCGAGATGACCAATATATAAGTCTATATTGTATGTATATGTGTTTGTGTGTGTGTGTATATATATATATATACAGGGTGATTCACTACCAGTGCGACAAACTTGCAGGAGGTGTAGGGGGCACAAAGACTAATCGGAATCACATAGCATTGCAGGGTCCGAAATACCTTCGTCATGCAGTAGAGGACGTTGAACGGGAGGTCGCTTGAACAGCGATCCCGCTGGAAGTCAGCATTTGCGAACCGTCTTTGTTGAAGAAACCAAGTAGCAAAAGTCCTCCAGAGTGGATAATCCGCAGGTTCCAATGATTGGACGCGTTGCAGATGGTATGAACTCTTGACAGTATCCTCCATACAGTGGATTGGGAAATACCCAATCGTTGGCCTATCGCTCGAGTACTCGTACTCGGATTGCCAAGACGTAGGACATTCTCCTCATTGTCTGGTGTCCTCATCGTTCGCTCTCGATTCATGGTACCTCTCGTGAAACAACCAGTCTCACGTAACCTTCTGTGCACACGTGCGAAAATCGTATGATGAGGAGCACGCCTGTGCGGGAAACGTTCCTGGTACAAGCGCAGAGCGGCGCGCCCGTTACAGTCCGCAGCTCCATACGCGAGGTGCATGTCGGCCAGTTCAACGTTTGAATACTCGTCCATCCTACTGCCTCGGGAACCGGTTCGCAAATGCTGACTTCCAGAGGGATCGCTGTTCACGCGACCTCCCGTTCAACGCCTCTACAGCATAACGAAGGCATTTCGGACCCTGCAATGCTATGTGATTCCGATTCGTCTTTGTGCCCCCTACACCTCCTGCAAGTTTGTCTAACTGGTAATGAATCATCCTATATATATATATATATATATATATATATATATATATATATGTGTGTGTGTGTTTTTTTGCTGGCTCTCAGGTGTGGGCAGCCTGGGAGCGGGATTGCTGGCACCCACCGGTATAGCACTACTTCCGGTGGGTGCGGGATTTTTGTGCATGAGGCACTGTTAAAATAGTAGACCAGGCCCAGTACCAAGTGACTATGGGCGGCCATTAGGGAGCAGCAGGTCTCTTTGCCACCAGGGAGCTGCTCCCTGGTGGCAAAGAGATCTGCCATACAGGTCTGTTTTGCAGAGATTCTGCACAAATTCAATTTATCAGGTGGAGATAGACGGAAGTCTAGGTGCCACCTTAGACATAATAATCATAATAATAATAATACCGAGATGACCAAAAGTTATTTCTGATCACATTTTTCGACCAGACCAGGATATTCTCCAATGCGTGGACGGTAGATCTCCCCGGCTTGAAACCGAATTGGTTTGGTGCATGGAGTTGTGCCCGGGTGTAGTGTGCCTCAATTCTTTCTCTAAGCATCTGTTCCATCACCTTGCTCAGGACAGAGAGGAGTGCAATCGGACTATAGTAGTTCGGTAGGTGTTGCGACTTGGATGGGTTTTTTAATATGAGCGTAATACTGGCCACTTTCCAGTTCGTTGGGAAGCAGCCAGAGCGGAGGCAATGGTTATATAGATTCGAAAGCAGGTTTGGGGAGTACTCTGCCACTTTCTTGACAATTTCTGGCTCTACATGTCTATCCCCGGTGTTCTGTTTCTGATTTTGTTGACTGCAAGATAACGCCTCCCCAGACGAGAACACCTAGACCGCCATATCGAGGCGCCTCCGTAGCCAGGTGGGCAGGAGCAGCAGTGCGCAGCACACGCTGCTTGATTAGACCGGGGTTCGAGCCCGTGACCACTAAATATGGAGGATGCGGAAAGGTCAGGGAATTACCACCACGTCCCAGGAGCAATATGGCTTTAGTTGCTAATGCTCCTAAAAAAAAAAAAAATAAATAACAAATAACAATAACCGCCATATCGATCCCTTTCAGTGATGTTTGCAGGGTGATACCGTGTGCCAACTTCTCGCCAGATTAGCTGACGTCCAGAATCGCTGCTGAGACTGAATCTACTCTCATCAGTAGATTACTTTAAGTAAAGATTGTGTGGTTGCAACCTTTAGAGATACTGTTGTCCTTAAGTTTTGCACACTAGTATATATAAAATGAAGTTTTCATATGGCGGAACTAAAAAAAAAAAAAAAAACACGATATTCTCGGAGAAAACTTTTCGCTGCGCGAGCTGGACGAGAACTAGTGCATTCAGCCTGTCTGCGTGTGTAGCACAGTGGTATCTCACCGTCCTCCCCACAACGGGTGGAAAAAGCCCGGGTTCGTATCCCGTCGATGACGCGGGTATCTTTAATGGGCTTTTTTTCATTCCGTGGCTGAGTTAGCCGGGCTCAGGCGTAGATAGCAGGGTTTATCCCCAAGCGTAGGGAGCAAGGTTTTTTCGTCCAGCAAAACAGGCAAATCGACCAAAGAACACACGCAATTTACAGGCAAAAAAAAAAATATATGGGTAGATGTAATCATTTACAGGTAACCCTAATATCATAATTTGGTGCATTCAGCCTAGTATGACAGTTGGCATTATACCTCTGCATGGGGTTGGCTAAATAATAAGGCTCAGAATGAAAGAATCGAATCTAATCTCTATCGAAGGATGTATCACTGATGAAGCACCATACTATCAAAGAAAACACTACCAGAAGCACAGCATACACGTAGTGAACTGACACAACGCAATGGAACCCAAGCTAAAAGGAGCCCCTGAAATAAACCTGAGATTTTCATATCGACCAAAAGTCTAGAATACGCCCATTTCTGCCACTTTCAGAGGACAGGAACGGGTGCACCAGTTCTTGTGCACAACCGCTAAAGGCGCGTTTTAAACAGGCGTGCCTTAAATACACAAATAGCAAAAATAAATGAAATTTTGCAGATTTCTGCAAACGATTTTCCCACATTATATTGCTATTTGTGTTACATATAATTAGGTTCTGTTTTCAGAAATTCATTGACTTTTTCTTCCTGGCCTACAAAGATTAAAAAACACCTTTCTTTGAGACCAGCCCAGAGGGCCTTAACAGAGTTTCCTTTGGCAACCTAACAAAGGGTCATGAATCCGAGGGGCCAAAATCAAATTTTTCACTGGCGCTCCACAAGAATTCGCTACGCTGCTACCATTTATCCATAATAAATTCATATTTTTCTTATATCACCATGCAGAACATTATAAAACAACCCATACATATATGCATGCCTGCACAGGCTTTTAACTGCACATATTTATAACAAAGTGAATGATGTGTTTCTCTCTGAAATAAATACTCTATTATGTTTAGAGAAGAATAGGGGATACTTAGCGGAAAAGCGTTCCAGGATTGATCTTCTTTCCTGTATAAAATGCAGGTAATCAATATCTTCCAAGTGCACTTACGAAAGATTTTCGTATCATATAAACAGTACTTTTAAATGGAACGTCCACCCAACTCTCCCTTAACACGAGTAAAAAGATCAGCAAACCAAATGGTGATCCCAATGCTGCTGTCAAAAAATCTCATCTATAGTGAAATCCCAACACTATTGAAAACGTGTAAGCATTCTGGTATACAATGGACTCCTTGAATGGGTCTAAACTAATAAATAAGATTCGCCCCTGAAGTAGTTTATTCCAAATACCTTCTAACTAAAGTGAAACCTATGTCGGTAGGTTCCACTGTATGTATAAGGCTCGCAATTTATTAAGATTTACCAATGTTCTAATCTTCTTTACTGTAAAATGTCAAACACCGTGACAGAATAGACTTATGATATTCCTTATTAAAAAAAAAATATATATATATTCTTTACAAGAACGTCATTTTGTGTAATCTTCAAAAAGATTTCAGGATTCACAAATTTAGCCCTGTAAACGTGTTTTACTCAATTGCATGCAAGTATAAATCCATATGTGATTACACAATTTATAGCATTAAACTAAATTAAAATACATATAAGTATATATTTTCACATATGTGATCACTTAATCGTTTCAACTGCTTTAAAAATTCTTTAAAACTTTTTATTTATTTATTTTTATTTTTTTCGTAAACGCAGTTCATTTCCTTTAATTAAGCTGTTATCGGAATTAATCTTGTACATTTGTACAACACCATTCCGTTTAATAATCAAAAGTTTAAAGTGAAACTTTAGACTTCCATCTGATTATTAAATGGAATAAACGAAAGTAAGTTCTTTTTTTCGATATCATGTCCTGCGTACAGTTGGCTTTAAACTTATCTGTCTGCTGTTATTACTAGATCTGTGTGCCAACACTACACATTTGTATCTTCCTGAATTGAGCGATAATATATTCCACTAAAGGTGTAAATACAAACCTGGGTGTATATCTCTGGAGACTTATGTTCGGGTAGGTCCATCTACGGGATGAAAAATCCAGACGCACAAGGAAAGGGAAGGGACTGTACACATCCTCTTGTTGCACGTCGGTTGTTACACATTGGTCCTCTTGAGACCAACTAAGCAAAGCCGGGATTTAAAAGGCTTTTTGATTAAAAATTCCTACAGTTGTTAACAGATGGCCTCGCCGAAACGTTAACTGACCATTTATTTTAAAAGAAGAGACACTGCTATAATAAACTGTTTCAGAACTAACTGGTCTCTCACCAGATGGTCTGTTATTGTTATTTGGTTTTTAGGAGCATTAGCAACTAGGGCCATATTGCTCCGGGATATGCGGTGGTCATTCCCTGACCTTTCCGCATCCTCCGTATTTGGTGGTGACGGGCTCGAACCCCGGTCTAATCAAGAAGCGTGTGCTACGCACTGCTGCTCCTTCCCACCTGGCTACGGAGGCTCCTCCAGATGGTCTCTACTGATAGTACTCACACAGAGCATTTGCAAAGAAGTTTTTCGATGGGAGCTACTATGCCGCATAATGAAGTCAGAGCTTCTGAAGCTATATAGATAATATAGTATGGCCCCAGAAATTAAGTGTGTAGGCCTCATGAGTTCTAGTTGAGCTCGGAAGCTTACGAATCGGGTTTTACACCTGCTTACTGCCTTTCTCAGCAGAGGTTCAAGGGTTCTATGAACTGCCAGTAATTTTTTATTCTTCAAATTATTATTTATGTTATAGAAAATTTTCAAAGGAACTTTTTTTAATACTTGCATGTCTATTTATTTTTCAAAATGCTTAAATTTATCCATTAAAATCTCTGTTATTGTGTCAAAAATGTCGATGAAGTTTGTAATTTGTCTTGATTAAAACGTAATCATTGTAATCAAAAGTAAGTGGTATATTTATCTCTTGCTGAACTCCAACCCAAATTCATTCGCTAGTTTTATTCATGGGAAGGTCGCGCAAATTCATTTATCATTTTATAGGATGCAGTATCCTGGCTTAGATAATGCAATGGCCACAGCAGAACAAACTTTGCCTTTACAATGAGTTGCCCTGGTATTGTACTTTCAAAGAGATGGCCTCACCGAAAGAAAAATATAATTTGCTATTTGTTTAATAAACAATTTCACAACCGTTTTGAGACCGCACTAGCGACCACCTGCTATGTAATGAGGGTCCAGTTAGTTCTTAACAGTCTGTCACTCATCTTTTAAAGAGTTGTTCAAGCAAACATCTGTTTTAAAGTAGTGCAATACCAAAGCAACTCGTTGTGAAGGCAAAGTTTGTCTTACTATGAGCATTACGTAAAAACACATGAAAGGACAAAATAACCTTTTTAATGCATAAAAGTATTTTAAAAAAATTAAATAAAATGAAAAATAAGGAATACGTATACACGTCGCGCGAACGCGCACACACAGAAAGCAGATAACCTGCAATGCTTTATCACAAGTGACTGAAATTTTATTCCCCCCACCCCACCCACAATAAATTTTTGGGTGGTTTCAAAGTACAAAAATAATAGAACACTGTAAAGCTATAAATAAAAATCAGCTTTCTCAAAATTTCAGTTATGTTACCGCACCCCAAGACGTCCCGCGTACCCATTTGAGAAACACTGCTAAAAAAAACATTTGTTTTAATTATCGCAGATCAAAATGGGTACAAGCTATTTTATTATTCTTCTTCTTTTATTTAATGTACAAGTTAATGCATTTGCATCATTTCTGTACATAAGTAGTTATAAATTGGCATCATTAAGTATATCTCATATTGTGAATACCTTCACAACGAGTTGCCATGATATTGTACTACCTCGAATAAGTAACGCTTCACCATAGAAGAAGACTATTGTTACTTATTCTCAGTGGATACATTCTTTTATTTATAAAGGAGTTTATAAATAAACTCCTTTATAAATAAAGAATATAAGTGTATAAAGAATATAAAGAATATAAGGCTTTCTTTCAAAATTAATGATACTGAAAATAAGCACAACGAAAATGTGCTTTTCATTGTGCTTATTTTCTTTTTTTGCATATTAGAAAGTCACACTAACAATCAAGATGAACAGTTCATTCGCTGAATCAGGCCTGCGCTGCTAATCAGATCGTGGCACGAAGCCTAGAGAATATTTCTCCTTACGTTCCGATAAATTTGTATCGTTAACGATAAATAAACTTAACAAAACTGTGTGTAAATTTTTCTAGAGTGGACAAAAGAAGTCGACGTAACATATTTAACGACTACATGGAGAGTTAAAAACATAAATTGAATTAACTGTACTGTCTAACAACCAGAAAACACCATGCTTCAACATCGTCGCAAAAAAAAATTTTTTTTTTTTTTTTTTTTTTCAGTAAACCGAGTAAATATTTTTATAACTTAAAATACGCTCCACGTGAATTTATAAATTTCTTTATAAAACCTATGGTATATTTCTAACAGGGTTTCAAGACCTTATTTCAAATATGTATTTCGTTCTCATGGTTCGTTCTCATGACTGGCACAAACAACATGCTACAATATCTAGTATCTTGAGACGTTTCTAATTAAAAAAAAAAAAGATGTTTTTATATATAACGCCTTTGCTGTAACATTGACAGGATGTCCTATTTGGTACGTGCAGCAGAAATATTGACATCTATTAGCAGACGCCCTGCCTGCTTTCATCAAAATTCAAACTCTTATATTACGTTGTGCTTCAACGGAGGTATGGATAAGTTTGGCTCGTATTCTCCTGATATGTTGATCCAGTTTACACCTAATACATGTTTCTTGAGGATCGTTTATTTATTTTTATTTTTTTCATATTTATTCAGTTATCCTCATCACTTGCGTGAGCATTCTGAGTTCCAATTACACTAACAAATCCTGTTTTATGATTGAGTTAGGGCGCACTGTTGTCACGGGAAAAGATACAAATCTTATTTTGTACATGCCTGAAAAGAAGTAACGAATTCGGTATATTGATGAGCTTCACGCGGCTCCACAATATTCTAAGTACGACTGCGGCACATTTGAAATGTTTTAGAATCGCTGGGCTGTACCTTAAAAATTGAGCATAAAATCAAGAAATATCGATGTACCATTCTCTCGCTGGCAGTAGCTCACAGTCAGAGGAATCCAAATCCACATTCCATAAAAGTTCATGTCGAAAGTTAACCATGTAATTTTGAGTTCCCTCGATATAAAACCCTCGTCATGGTTTGCTAAAAAGTACTAGACGACTGCCGTAAACCGGATTATATTACTACAGCTTTTATTATAGCTTCCATAATAATCTTCCAGTTAAAAATATTCATGCATAGCCTAGAGGCCACTGAAACTAACTTTACACAGCGTAGGCTCTGATTTCTTAAAATCCGTTTCTTTTCTCTCTTATTATGATCTTCTTTCTATCAGTAAAGTGCCATAAAGTAAGTTAGATAGCAGCTGGGAGGAATGCTTTCATGTCACGGTGCTCTTCACTCCATTAGGTCAGTCCTTTGAGTACTGCAATATATCTCGGTGTGTTCCTTAGGGAAGTATATAAGGTCTCATTCTGTTTATGATCTTCATTAAGGATTTCGTTGACGATTCCCAAATAGTTTGTGTTACTTTACCAGTAATGCGCATTGCTATCAGCTGTGCGTCACATGGGAAGTTTTCTACGTTGTACCGGCGATGATATCGCGAAATAACTCGGTGAAATTCCTTCAGTACTTTCAGGTGGAAAATCCTCTGAGTCGTTATATCTAACTGGAGTGGAAGTCTCGTCTCCGTTTATTAGCCAATCAGTGCTTAGAGGATGATGCGGTTAGAATTTCTTCGAATATATCTTACTTGATGAGAACTGGCGATTGCTATAATCCCATTTACAGACCCATTACAAGCAATACATCTTCAGAGTACAGCAAATTATATTGTAGATCCTCGATACTTAAAATTCTTTCCTTCCATAACCAGTTTAATACCATTACGTTCTACACCGAATTAAAAGTTAATTAGAAATATTCCAGAAAAATGCAGTATTTTCGTAATATCCACAATCATGCCTCCCTTGCTTCCCAACACGTTTCTGCAACAGTTTCGACAGTCTGAAATAAATAAATCACCAAGAACCTAGTCTATCAATTTGAAAGTAATGGGAATTCAAATGATTTAGCTAATCGGAGTGGGGTGTGTGTGTGTGTGTGTGTGTTTTAGGGCCTAATACACGCACGCGCACATACATATTCAGTATTCCATAAACTTAACCGTAAACCACTAACTTAATCACCATCCGCATCAACGAACGTTTTGTAATTTCCTGCTTTATTCCAAGCTTTGAATGCATCATACTGTGACATACATAAGACTAGCAGCGAGTGGGAGTGCTATTTTATTTAACTATTTTTCTAGATTTGCCCATTTCAATGGATATAATCCGTGTCTAGAAAGAGCATTACCTCGTGAATTTACAGACAGCAGTGTTTTATGTCCAGAGAGAGCAAAATGATGGAATTTTGCGATTTTTACGATTTTAATAGACCCTGTAGCTGTCTGCCATAAAATATTTTATCATAAAAGTATATCATTCGAGTACTCTCGAGCTAGGGCGTAAACTTAATTTCTTTTTCGGCGAAGTGATCAAACACGGTTTTATGTTTAGGAAGAGCCTCTATCTGCTTGTAATAAAATGGACTATCACACATATCGTCTATAGGTCCCTCGAGCTCGGTTGGATTCGGTTATTGAAACCCATACTTCTTTAAAGACAGAGCGAAGTGGTGAGACCCAGATTTCGCGAATCTGACTGAAATTTCTGCATCAAGTCGCATAAAGATTACAGAGAGAACGAAAAGTTTGTCAAGTTTGTCGGAGAAGACAAACGATATTTTCAAACCAATACGGAAGATCAGCATCTGACCAACAGCTTTCAAGTAAAAGCAGCCCGAGAAAGAAAAAAATTATTAAAGGTGCACAGCTAAGACAACTGAAAAATCATCTGTTTCTTTAGTGCCCATTTTCCAAAAATGACTAAAGAAACCCATCACGGATTACTGTCCATATGGAGAATGCTTATGGTATTCAATTTTCACGTGAATTCCACATAAGCTAGTCTGACTGCAATATGTTCTAAAAATAATTTTTAAATACTATAAAGGGGTCTTTATTTCTGAAATGTATAACAGGTTGATCAATCAACAAAATCATTCCTCATCTGTATGGAATGATACAGGCTAACACTGCTTTACCTACGTGAATAACTGACTCACTTAGCAAGTAAGAAAGTTCGTGAAAGTTCCTAGTTTGAGAGAGAGAGAGAGAGAGAGAGAGAGAGAGAGAGAGAGAGAGAGAATAATAACACTGATAATAAACTTATAACAAAGCAATACTATTTTGCTTTTCCTAGCACTTTTAAAAAAAGCTGACTTGCATTTTATGAAATTAAAATAAGCATATGTAATTTTTATACATATTTACATCGTTTTATTTCTCTCTCATTCTAGCTCCAAATGCAACAGTGTTTATGATGAAACACTGGCTGGTGCATCATATTATAATGTCAAGATTACCTTATAGCATTTAACACAAACTGACATGGCTGTGACTATGCGTTTATTTTTTGGAAGTAAAAAAAAAAAAAAAAAAGCACATGGCTATTTAATCGTGTGTTAATTTAAATCGGAAAGTTCCTACTGCTCATTAAAATCTCTATTATTATGTTTTGTAATTATGGCAATCTTGAGATCTACTGTTTGGAGAGTGGGGCAAGAAAAACTGTTCACGCTAAAGTATGAAATATTATTATCATAAAAACAAATGTTTTGCACTTTGGCTATAAAACTAAGGGCCAAAGATTAAAAAAAATGAACTCTTATATTTGTTGTTTTTATTCGTGCAATAAACCTCCGAAATTGGTTGCCATTTGTAGTCCTTCAGATTTGGAGAGAACTGAAAGAGCAATTGGAGACTTTCGCATAATATAAAACTCTTTATTAAATGATAAACTGATAGTTAAACTGTCTTATTCCTGCGAATAAGACAGTTTAACTATTGGAAAACTATGATAACGAAGAATTCGTGAAAGTTATGCTAACTCTTCAGCATATTTGAAGAATAGTATCGGTTTTCAGAACTGACTAAAGTACAAAAAGATATCAGGAGTCGATTGAATGTGTGATATGGGATTGATCTTACCGTAGGCTTGCTTTAAACAAGAGTTTTTAAAAATGACAAGCTATCCATTGTACAGAAAAAAATTCCCAACATTCATCTGAAATAAAATTTTATCCTAATCTTCAGTCAGTAAGAAGGTCTGTGTCTCAAAGCCAGACACATAACTACAAATTCCGGGCTTGCCGGTGAGATTGTCCAATTGGGTTACAGTGCTCTTTAACAATTATACCATACCAATCCCAGGACGTGACGTTAAGTCCAATTATGACAGTTTCATTTCTGTCCATAGTGGCCTGGCGACGAAGTTCACTTGAACTTAAACCGTAGCCAACCTGAATTAAGAGGAGATTCATATGATAACGTATCAACATGGAGACTGTGCAAGGCTCACGATATAGAAATTTTCACAGTGTGGTCTGTGCTTGTTAACAAGATAGACTGTTTTTACAAGGATGGGGTACACTTAAATAGAAGGGGTGCAAGAATATTTGCTAATTCTATCGAGGCAGTATGGTCGGAAAACTGCTAGCTTGGGGGGGGGGGGATTTGGTTGGTTTTTTTTTTTTTAGGAGCATTAGCAACTAAGGCCATATTGCTCCGGGGATATGCGGTGGTCATTTCCTGACCTTTCCGCATCCTCCGTATTTGGTGGTCACAGGCTCGAACCCCGGTCTGATCAAGAAGCGTGTGCTACGCACTGCTGCTCCTGCCCACCTGGCTACGGAGGCGCCGAGGAGGGATAAACAAATTAATAGATTAACTAAAGCGGCAAGTAGAGGTGAGAGTGATTCCTACACTGCTTCTATTGGAACGTCTAAAAACGAATTCTCACATGATATAAGGTGCCTTTATTTTCATTTATTCTAATAATGACAAACTACGTATTTTCCGCCTGTCAGACAACTAATAAATTTCCTGTTTGTATACGTCAGAACAACTACACTGGATCAGAGGAGTTTATAAGATGGAGAAAATAGAAGAACAGCACCGTATTTAGCAGTAGCATGGGCTAAAACTACTGTAGACTCAAACGCGTATACTACTGTACCCTTGCTTTTCGCTACTCAGCTTTTGCTGCCCTGCCTAGAAAACACTCCAGACTGAACTTCTCAATCAGCAATCTACATAATATGAATGATAGACCAAAATCTAAATAAGCGAAAAATAATACGTGAAGCATCTTGCGAACGGGATGCACATTCTAAATCGGCATTAAAAAAAAATATTTATACTATATTTCTAGTGCAAAAAAAAATTTTTTGCTAAGTATCATTAAAACGCATCAATCCCTCGATTAGTTAGCAATAACCGACATCCCAAGACAGCGTAAAATGCAAAGTAGCTTTCTTGCACACGTAAAAAAAAAAAAAAACATTAAACTGAAATTTTGATTATCCAGCACGCTTAATTGTTTATCTTCATGAAAATATCTGCACATTTAGAGAGAGAGAGAGTGAGTTTACTAAGCAAACTTTTCTAGAGATATGACTGAAATATAAGCGCACACCGTGCGAATTTGCACGCCCGAAATATGTTAGAAATAGCTTAAGGTTTAACGGCGGGAGTAATTAAAGCTGCAACTCATTATGATATTAAAGTTATAAAATAATAAAGCGCTGTTATTATGAGCACGTAACCGAATATGAAACACTGTAATTATGAAGTTTATTCGTGTACCTTTTTCTCCGTTTATGAATCAGAACATGCTAACTCAACGTTTTAATCCTAGATACAACTTTCCATTTATGCAAACATTAGGCTTCGTAGTGTTCAATGAAACATGAGCTAGCGAAGGTGCGAGCTTACACAGTAAAAAAACGAGCTAGCTCGGATGAAAGACGTGACAATTTTCTACACCTGTTTAGTCAAGGCACGAAGGACGACAGTGAGGTGAATCACAGTGCATTTATAGCAAACGACAAGGGGGAAAGAATGAGACTTAAAAATCACTAAAATAGTGTGGCAAGTTTGGAAGAAGAGACAAGACAGGATTAGCGAAAAATAAATTTGTGTAAAATCAAATAACTACAAGAATTTCATGTTGTCGTGCTGTGATAAGCATTTTAATCAACTGATATAATCTTTTTAAGGCCCGCTTGGTTCATGTGTCGGTGTTAAATGAAGGTGGCACGGGTAGTATCCAAACTGCTTCAGTTTATTTCACATATATATAACGTCCTAGTTATGTGAGTATGGGGTTGGCAAACCTAGGGGCCTGAGCTGGATATCATCATTCTTCTCTTTCTTGGTGATTCCCTTCTACTTCTCTCCCCCCCCCTATTTCTCAAGGTAACATGGGAAATTTTTTTTTTTTTTTTTTGGCTGGTGCAGCATAAGCCTCAGGCTTCCTTGCGCCATACGGCTAACAATAATAATAAATACTCTCTAATAAAATACAAGTACTTTGGACATTTTAATAGCAGTGCACAAAACTAGACAGAAGCAACTGCGCGTTAGGCTATTGGTTATTTTCGTAAAGATCCAGGTCAATAATTTTTTTTTTTTTTTTTTTTTTCGATAGTGATCCACATAAGGTCAGCGAAGCTCACAAATAGAGTATACAAAATCATTTTCATATTTAGCGGTCACGTGAGCTCGAAACAGGATTAACTCTACTGTACCTCGCTTGATCACTCGGTTACAATCATCACTCGGTTACATCACGCCTTATTATGCATAACTTGTACATAACACTTTCCTTATTAAATAGTCAATGAACTAAAAAAAAAAAAAACTCTTAATAAGAAAAGCATTGGCAATTATAAATACAAATTACACGTACTGCTGTCTCTTAGTTTTCCCTGCTTCACTTTTATACTGTAGATAGAGAGCACGTAAAATCAATTATCCGAAAAAAAAAAATGCGAAATAAGCTCGGCCCATTATTAATTGTCATTAGTGACTAAAAATTCCATTTATTTTTTAAGTTTTAAAAGACGAGTGTTCGTTTTTTTATTTACGCAGCTATACATTTCTTACTTTAAAAAAATAATAATAATAACACAAGCAAAGAAGGATGGCCAAAAGCTACTTTCAATAAAAAAAAAAAGTCTCTACAGTCTACCAATAAAGATGGATTTAGATTGTTCTCTGGTTCAAGTCTGGCAACTTTCTCTCTTCCTTTCACAAGTTAATCGACTCAAAGAACAAAGACGACCTAGAAATTGCCGTAAAGCCTTCTTCTGTTACTGCTATCAGCAACATCCAGATTACCGCCGCTGCGCATTTAGGAACAGCCCGGTTACGTCAACGGCCTACTTTAAGTACAGCCGGGAGGGTTTTCAACTAAGATGCCGAGAAGAATAGGAGAAGAGAAGGGAAAGAAGATTTTGAGTCTCACATGAAGTGAGTATACCTGTAAATAGGCAACCTTCTATTCAACTTGAAGTTTGCCAGAGATAATGTGGTTTAAAGGAAAGGGAAAAACAATCCGCTTACATTTATCCTAACATTAAAACAAAGGGTGAACCAACTGGATGGTACCAACATTTAAAGAATCAGTTTCGTCGATTATATAGCCATAATCATCAATCTGGTTAACTATCGGCAAAATTTTATCGTAAACTGTATCGCGCATAAACCTAAATGTTTATATAATATATCATAAATTATATGTAGTATAATTAAAATAAATTAATTTAAGTCAGTAACACTCTCCCACATAGTGCAACCATTTGATGACATAGTTGGTGACGTTTCTGGGTTCCGTGCTGAACCTCAGTTCCAATCAAGGAAGGCTGAAAGCCTGAACAATATGCACGAGGTTGGGGGGGGGGGTGAAGAACTGTGCATAGCTCTTTCTCTCTCGTATGTGATTATTTCCGATGATAAGAAATTATTCCTTTCTTAGTGCACCTTGTTTTCTCTCCTATTAATTAACAGAGCATATAGTCTACGTAAAATGTTTAAAGCGCTGTTTTTACCACAGCTAGTGGAGTAATTTAAATTTGGAAGTAAGGACAGACCAAATCGATTTTACAGGAACATCGAAATTAATTGATGATATTGTTAATATGATTGTATTTTGTGTTGTGAAGAAATATTAATGAAATTCAAGCTATGAGAAATTTGTGAAAGCAAATTCCTCATAGCTTATAAAATTATAAAGCATTTTATATTCTACATTGTTAATATGATCGGTACTATTTCATCCTTCTAATTTTAACAAGTGCATCGATACGTGTTTTTCTTAAACCGAAAAAAGTTCCAAAAGTTTTACGAACAAAAAATTAAATAACACATGTGATTCTAATTTGGGTATAGTATTAGTATTAATCAGGCCCAATGATGCAAGGAAGCCAAGTTATTCTATCCCTTCCCAAAAAAAAAACTTGAATCGATCACAATTTGGCCACTGCTAGAAGTAACTATCTCATTCTGCCTTGAACTTTGTTAGACTCTACCTTAATTATCTTGGGAAGCAGCTTATTCCAATGATCCGATTCTGTACGAATTTGTCATCACAGCTATGTAAATAGTTGCTAACTTTATATATTCCTTTCATCCTTTTATGAAAAACTATGTACATGTACTAATTGCTATAGCATGATGAAACTCTTCATTGCAACGTGTTATATTGCAATAAAGAGATTAAAATAAAACTGCTTCACTATTTTAATCATAGCTTCAGCAGTAGTGGCCGAACGCAACGCCACTGCCTCGTAGGGTAGAGGCCACAGAGCTGAATTGCTCACTAATCTCTTCACCCCAAATTATAAACATGTGCATACCTCAATGGTTTTGTATTATCAGTGCATCAAAATGCAACTGTCCTTAGTGCCACAGGTTTAAAATCAGGTATACACCCTAGAATGTGCAAGCAAAATCGCTTTGACATTGCAATCTTTTGTGCAGATTTTTGTAAGCCTTTTGCTTTCAAATAGCGCTCTGCTGTTTTTTTTAAAGATGTTTTTGCCGAGTTTCAAGTTTCTTTATTTTTATTGTCACTGTGTTCGCAAAGTCTGATTTGTATTTCTTCTCTATACGATAAGAAATATTTGACTTATTAAAGCAATAAATGAATTATTACCCATAATTTTATGGGTAATAATTAATTTTGTAATTTTATGATTTAATAACAAAAGTCTTTAGTAACGTCTCATTTCGATTTAGGCCACAGCTGAAAAACCGTTTCAAATTCTTGCTACAATTTTTTGTTCGGTTTTCGAAACTGTCATTTTTCTGCCTATGCAACTGAAGTTTGGGATCAATAGAACAAGCATTCCATCATTCCAAGTAACCATACAGGGGAACACATTCCGTTATAAATCTTTCGAATTCTAAAGACGTTCCAATCGAGTCAAAGTGATCCCATTCCAAAACCAGACTGATGGCCGCGAGTTTAAACATTAAAATCAAGAATTGCTACTCACCTTGATAAGGTAACGATTTTTTAATGGAGAAAATGTTCATAACTCTTTTCTAATTAATCAACTAATTGATTAACGGTTTGTTTCCTGGCGCAGTAATCGAAATTGACATAATATATCAAAATGCACTTAGAAGGATTATGTTTGCCAAAAGGTTTTTCCAGTCTCGAAACAAGCATTTTTGTGTTCATTTTAGTGTGATTAATCATTTTTCTTCTTTTAAAATTGCAATATAATTTTTTTTTATTTTTGCTTCTCCCTTCAAGTTGAAATAATCGTATCTTTAAATGGGAGAGAGAGTAGAATAACTCGTCACACACACACATTACCTTAATCTAATACAGCCACTCACGTTTCTTTTCTTCATCTCGCTTTAAAATGGCTATCGGTACATTAATCACACACTTCATTGCAATTTTATCAAACTAAAAAAGTCGGAGTCTCTGATTATGTAACAAACTTGCTTAAGCCGCGCTATATATTCTAATAAGGAACCGGCCTTCATTTACATTCCTTGACCTAGTGACCTCCGCATAATCACAGCCACCACAATGCTACGCTTAATACAGATTACATAAACGAAATGGAATTCTTGTCACGCGAGATCTCCGTAATACCCACCTAAAATGGTCAAGTATGACGTTTATTCGCGTGACCCACACTATGGCATTTATGTCTCTCAGGTAAGCTTTGTATATAATATAAGCATCAGAGGCGCGATTAAAACTAATAATAACAGCTATTATTCCAGCTAAACTGGCATCGTAATAATGTTAGTAGATATTCAGGTAATTGCAAAATAAACTTTTTTTTTTTTTACTCTTATAAGTATTTTACAATTCTTTCGTAATGAAACTGTTGGAAATAAATACAACGGTTCAAAACTGTAAATCGCTATTTTTATATCATTATGGTTATTTTGTATGGACCTACAATGGCTACGCATTACATGATGAATGGAGGAAGCGAAAAGAGATTTTCACTTAGGTGTTTTTATGTTTACTTAGGTCTTGCGTGTCTGTCTCAATCTCATGGTTATTCCCAAACGAGATCTTAATATCTAACGAATTGGACTGTTGATTAGAAAGAAGGTGCAGAAACCTCTGGCTTTTATATAAGTCTCCTCTGTTTCTTTGGGTGTGTCCTGTAAACCAGGCCACACGTCACATCACACCACACAACAGCCTAGCTGGTACTGAATACCAATTCAAGGACGGCTATACTTTCTTTTTATCTCAGTAAGTTGGCTCTACACAAGAAAATGAAATATTTAACTATATTTAAACTCAAATTTGTCCATTTTTGTGATTCCTGAAATGCATTTCTGCTCAGAAGCTTCACTCGACTAATTTGTTATCAAAAGAAATGTCACAAAATTGAATTAGGTTATTCCAGTAAATTACACGGGACAATAAAGGAAGTGAATTTATATAGGGGATAATTTTTAATTCACCGCATCAGCTACTTGCATCAAAAAATAGGAAAAAGTGAAGAAGTTTATATGCTGCTAGGTCTGCTAACACAGGAAGGAACTGTGAAAAACTGTGTGAAGAAAAGTGAAGATTCCCGACGACAAAATATGGTTGTTAAAGCGTAGTTCAGAGACCTATTCGAAAATCTCGCGGAGGCACACAAAATTTGAAGTTACACTTCTGATTTAAAGTTGGGATGAGCCTTTCGCGGGCCACGGAAGGCTCACATATTAGTTGCGGCGCACAAATTTGAGCAATGTGGCATTAAGGGCAAGTTACTCTCATAGTAAAAGGGTGGTTGAGTTGAAGAAGACAGTGGTTATCAATTGAACACTTCTCTACGAGGACTAGTGTTATTAGTGGAGCTCCACAGATTCGGTGCTGTGCTCATTGTTGTTTTCTGTATTTATTGATGATATTGATGGAGGTATATCAGCCTGATATACCTCCATCAATAATGTCTTAAGTTTGCGGATGATATAGGTTAACAGGGTAGTTAATGACAGTAATGAAGGTATGCTGCTGCAACAAGATCTAGAAAAATTAGGCAAATGTGCTAAGAAATGGCAATTGTAGTTTTTATACCTTGAGAAATGCAAGGTACTGCATATGGGTAACAATAATCCCAGGATAACGTACCAACTAGGTGGTACTAAAGTAAGATAATGGAAAATGAAAAGGACCTGGAGGTAACTGTCCAGTCAGACATGAAATTTTCTGAGCAGTACAGACAGGTTGCCAGGACAGCTCCATGGGGTTTTGTCAATGATATACATGAATTTTACTAGCAAAAATAAGGAAGTGATTATCCCATTGTATTAAGCAATGGTCGGGCCATATCGTGAGTACTGCATACAGGTCTGGAAGCCTCATTTTAGGAAGGATGTAGAGCTGCTGGAAAGAGTACGGAGAGGGCCAACGAGATTAGTAAGGGGTAACAAAGGGGTGCTCTTACAAAGAAAGGCTTCAGTTTTGCAAATTGCAGCATCTAGGCACTTACAGGGTGATCTGATTGAGGTGTGTAAGGCTTTGAATGACTTCAGCACACTCAATGCAGATAGTATTCTTCCTCTTGCTCAGACTATGCACATGAGAGGGCATAAATTCAAATTGAGAAAAGACGGTTGTAGGATAGATGTGCGGAAGTTTGCCATTAGCTAGCGGTTGATTGTTGGAATAAACTTCAGTCTGTTGTTTTGAAAGTGGGTAGTTGAATATATTCAAGGAAGAACTTAAACTATTGGAGGGGATGAATAGGTGAAATGGAATTTTTTTTTTTTTTTTTTTAATTTGGTTAATGCTGTAAAAGCTTGTTTTTTTTTTTTTTTTTTGTTTTTTTGTTTTGCATCATTTTCCATTACTATTACTAAGCTAATTCCACTAACTAAAACTTAATATTAAAATCAAATAAATATTTCCAAATATTTTAAAATCAACAAAATAATTTTCTCTAAATAAACTTTTATTTTTTTTGGAAAATTAAGCGATAAAACACAGTTGAAAGCAATGATCAGCAAACCCAATCACGTCTATGTGTACTTCGGAGTCATGGAAGAAGAGTTTATTTTTATATAGGAAAAACTTTTGAAAATTGAAATTTCAATTAATTGGGAGAAATTAAATAGAAGAAATACACTAACCTACCAAAGGTAATGGAACGTTTTGTAGTTATGAACTTCATAGGTATTTATTCAAAACAATTAATAATGTGTTGTTCCACCGTTGGTCAAAATGTCTACTTCAACGTGTTGAGGGAGGCTTTCTGCTAATTCCTAGTTATTAAGCTGTGATATTGTGCTCTCCCCCCCCCCCTTCTCTTAAAGCATTCGTGGGCAACACTAATGAAGAATGCCGTCCTGAACCTGTCATAAATCTACGTTTCAGTTCATCCCAATGCTCGGTTAGCATCTGAGCTCTGTGCTGGTGAATCCAATGTCCCAATGTTATTTCTTCAAATCAAGCGTTCAACATCCTTGATTTTTGACGCGGAATGTTGAAAAGTGTAAGGACCTTTTCCATAAAAGGGCACATAGAATGGTCCAGAATATCTAAGTATGGAGCAGCATTCATGATTCCATGCGTCATACCAAACTAATGCGTGAATTTGTTTTTGTTATAAAAGGTTTGTGGGCTTGAAGATCTGTGAAAATTCATGGCATGTAACTCTACTTGTCGTATTGAACTGCATGCCAATACAAGTATTAAAATACGGTTAGCGAAAGCTCCGTGAGGCAGCTTCAGCTAACCAAACACCCTTCCTTTGTCATAGAATGCATTGGTTTTTATTTCGACTTTGAACTTTTCCCACTTTTATCACCAGTTCTCAGTTTCCTACCTACTCTTATGACTTACAGCATCACTCAATAGTAACCAGTAACCTTTATTACATAAGCAGATGTAACTCTGAAATCTGTTATTCTGCGATGAAGATTCTAATCAGTTTATGCTCAAAAATCATAGCGGTGAGGAAAAAAGGTAAAGAAAAACGCCATTCGAATATCATTTTTGTCAACTTGGTTACAGCTGCGTATATCGTGTCTTGCACTGTAGAGCACGTAATTACTTTCAATGAAAGAGCGTTTGCATATTTATTTACGAAACTTTAACGGTCTAGTCTGTAATAGTATCCGCTGATCACAATTCTCATTACTACAGTTACTCACATTCAAGAGTTTCCGTCGGAAGTGAGAAGGTTCATTAACATGATATACACTATGTACACGCAACCAATTGTGACATTGAAGGAATGTGGCAATCAGACAGTGATTCATTTGATGCGATGAGTTATGTGGGATCGTTTAAAGTTATTCCGCAACGGCTTTGATGTTGTGCTCGTAAATAATTTGGATGGCATCATTCGTAAGACTCCTGAGCCCTCGTACATAACCGATCTCAATTATTGGTCGTTTATTATTGCGGTCTATCCTTCATCTAATTTATCCTTCTAGTTTAAAATAATCAGATTACTGTAACCAATACACAGTTTATGTAACTATGTAACCAAAACATGGTTTATACACAATGAGCTATGCAAGTCTGTGAAAAACTTTATTTATGACTCCTATTCACTTACAAACCTAAAATATATTTCAGCATTATAGTGTTTCAATTGTGTAACATTTCTCACAAAATTAACTTCTTTTGTTGAAGAAAAGATTCAGCCATTTCTCCCCTTTTCTGAGTAATGTATATTTTAAATTAAATCGCGTTTGCGACGTTCTGCACGATTTTACAATTTGTTCATTCTTTTACATAAAAAAAAAGCTTAGCCTTTTTATCTATCCATTGAGTCAGTGTCCATAAAAGAGTATATATGTACTCGTAAATCCGATTCTCTATTTTCGGCTTCAAGAACTTATTTTATTATTTTTTCGTTTGTTAGTAAGAGATAAATATTAGAGTTTATCTGAAAGCAGAACGGAAGCATTCTCCTTAACGGTATTCAAATCCCCCCCCCCATCAACTCAACACAGTTGACATTAAACTCGATGTGCCTCCCAAGAGAAAAATTATTCAACACATTATTATAACTCAACAATAACAACAAGAGACATTTTTTTTTTTAGATGTATGTGTATCACGGACAAGATACATAACACCTAATTTATTTATAGTTACATTTTCTGAAGTCGATTCTCTGTCTGTACTGTTTTAATTACAGCAGCTATATTTTTTCTGTTTCAGATATATTCATTTCATTAATTCAAGGGGCGCTGCGTTATCAACGGGCTTCAGAGTTCAAAAGAACAGCATAAATAATTCCGTGCTACTTTCCTGAGGCAAGTCCTGAGAGTAGGCGCTAATTACACAAGGAATATCTATAATTCAGAAGAACCCTTAAAATGTCTTTGCAAAGTGTCAGAAGATAAAACCTAGTGCTTTGCTTTTTTTGTATAATTTAAAGATCTGTTGTTCGGAAGATGAATTTTTATTTAACTTAAATAAATCTCTGAACTTCTGCTGCTTTCAGTTAAGAGTTTTCCCACTTACTTCCCGAGGCCAAAATAGCAATGAAGGCAAGATTTCTTATTGAAATAGGTCGTAAATTTATATTCTGCATAACGATAAAAATGTTTCATTTAAATTCTAAAGCTTAAATTTTTAATAAAGGGGAAAAAAAGTTCTTGGAAGAAAGATATGATAATATTACTGAATAATTAATTGGTCATCGTTTGAGGGTATCACGAGTTAAATGAAACAGATTTTCTCCGAATGCTTCGTAGAAACCGAAAAATATTACGTTCAAAAATAGTGCTGTTTGCTAGTGAATTAATACCAAGGTTTAAAAACGTGGCTAAATTATTCAGCGTAATACGACATATATATTCGTAATATTATAGCTGGAACTAGGATAGATGCTGTTTCCAGGGCAGTTTACTAGTTAAAAAGAAAAAAAAAATGGGGGGAGTCAAAGAATTTATTTTCCTCAAATCCGTTTGTGAAATTTTTATAAAATGCCTTAAAGTCGCAGTTCAATCTATAAAGGACAAAGAATTTCATCAAGAGTGGCCAATTAGCAGACAGAGAAACTTTATTTCTGAAACCAGTACAAGTATGCTACAAAAGTATGAGCTCCCTAATTCAAACATAGCACCTTTACATTTTGCGTGACTTCGTACACCGAGTACAAAAAAGGCTGCGAGATACGCAAACTGATTATTATGCGAAGACACAGCAGTCCGATGAACTTACCGATTGCGAAACAGTCCAGAAAACACGTGCGCAATGTTAGACATTTGTCGGATAACTGTGCACGTTGTCATTTCATGGTAGGAAACAACCTCCTCTGGTCTGGTAAACCTAAAAAAAGGAAAGAAAGAAGCACAAATCTAAGGGCGATCAAGAAATGTTGATGTGGACGCATCTCTGACTGAAAGCATAATCGCCACAAAGACTACGGTAAAAAATTAGGACAAATTCGTAGCGAGCAACCACGGCTTGGATTATTTTCAGAGGCGGATTTAACGGCGGGCGCACCGGGCGCGCGCCCTGGGCCCCGACTTCTGAAGGGCCCACGCAAAACCCCAACAAATTAGTTGAACATATTAGTTCAAAACTTTGTGATTATTATTATGCTATTATTAATTATATTATACAGATATTATATTCAAATTTTATTGGAAATAAAACATTAATAGTACATAATATTTTTTACTTATTTAAAAAAATGGTTAACATGTATTTTTATTTTCCCTGTCTCTCTCTTTTTTTTAAGGGGCCCAATATTTTCTTCTGCGCCCGGGGCCTCAACCGACCTTAATCCGCTCCTGATTATTTTATTGACCAACTATTCCTTAAGACTGTAACTTCAACAGAAATACACCACTAACAAGTAATAATGTTATATTACTTGTTAATATAACATAATAAATAATAATAAGGAAGGACGGATCTATTAATACTAGAGGGGTTGTATCTGCTGATATAGCTAATGGTATTCTTCAGTACGTATAGGATATTAATTTATCCTTCTGTACAAGTCATATCTGCCAGTAATTCCGAAAAATGCAATTTGGTGTGTCTCAAACTTTAAATCGAATGAATACTAGTTTTGGTGATTGATTACGAGCGAGCATTTTTAAAGGACTGGATTGAGTTGGCCGCTCCTATATTAAGTGGCCCACTTTCATGGTACGTTTTTCACTGTTCTGAAATCTGACGGTTTCTGGAGAAGGAGAAGATTTTTGGTCACTTTTACGATGTTAAAAGCCAATCCCTCAGTAACTCACTTCCAAAAAAACACAATACATCCTCACGGGTAGTTATGATTGCTTCCCCCCCACACAGAAAACTGTGGGGGGGAGCAATCATAACTCATACAGCATAAGAGGCAAACCGACCACAGAATCAACGCAGTTTAAAACCATAATAACAGGATGCCTTATAGCTTTAACTGCTTTGGTACAAAAACCAAAAATAACAAAAGAATTGCATCTACAAAAAAATTAATCGGTCTTAATCTCTCCTACCTCAAAATACTGGGCCATCAAATGCCGAAGTTAGCATGAAAGTGTGACATAACCTTTGATTCTGGTAAACTTAATTAATCACATTAACTTTGTATATGGTGAAAATGAATGCATTCTGCAACAGAGAAGAACTCTTACACATTAAGAAGCCATTAATCATAACTAGATTACCTTTAAATGCTTACATTGAATTAGAACTTGCGAAGCAAAGAACCGGGACATAGTTTCAAAAATTAGGATTCTTTATGTCGAAATGAATTCCGCATATTGATATAAGCCAATAGAGAAACTAGTTTTTTTTAACTCACCTTTAAGGTCCACACCTGCCATCATTGCTCATCACTGAAATTTCCACACCTAGAAAGAATGGACAGATTTACCCGAATCTGTCAAATCCTAAATGCAGTAGCAATACTATAAATTCTGTACCTTACGAGATTTGCGAAGTGACCCTCCCCCCTGTGTTTATTAAAAATATACAGTACTAGCTGTCGGCCCCTTAACTCTTCTTTTCCCCCTGCAGTGGTAGACCGGGTAGCATGGTAGTGTCGTCACTAGGTAAACAATTAGCATATCAGGCTGATCGGCGCAGTAGGGCTTCCATTTTCTGGGTGCCAAAATGCAATTTGAGGCCCCTCATCCCAACCCATACAGCTGCACTCAAGGGCAGCCTCTCATCCCTGCTTTATCACATCTACGCCCCTACTACTTCTTAAGTGGAAAGTGCACACAGATCGGAAATGTTGATCTACAACATTTTGTTGTAGATCAACATTTCCGATAAAAAAACACATAAAAACACACAAATAAAAAAACCTACAAAAAAACTTTTGACTACAGATCTGATTAATATCGTTGGTATACTTAGCTCAGTGTTCATTTCAATCATTAAAATCCCACAAAATATCACTCATTGTAAAATAATCTTCCATGATGGTTCTTTGAACATACACTTTCCTACCAAAAGTGGCGCCTCCGAAGCCAGGTGGGAAGGAGCAGCAGTGCGTAACATACGCTTCTTGATTAGACCGGGGTTCGAGCCCGTCACCACCAAATACGGAGGATGCGGAAAGGTCAGGGAATGACCACCGCATATTCCTGGAGCAATATGGCCTTAGTTGCTAATGCTCCTAAGAACCAAATAACAAACAAACAAACCTACCAAAAGTATTTGGAGACACTCTACCCAATCTACTAGCTGAAGTATCTGAATCATCACGGTCGATCCAGCTGAACCAAGATGTATTCAAAGCAGGAACAAATTTAAAATTGTACAGAAATTAGCAGAAATATCACAGAGCAATTATACAGTAATTTCTATAAGTGCAGCCCCAGTCCAAGAGAACTGCGCACCATGTTTTTTTTTTTTTTTTTTTACCGAGCTGCTTTTTTCAAGCCCCACCAACGAACGCCAGACGTTGTTTGCAGTAATGCTAGCGCATTGATTTTGGATACTGGAAACAGGACAGATAAAGCGATGTGTGCGTCACAGGCTTCGGATCAGAAGAGTCAGTGTGTAAAGCTCTCCAGAATGCCTAAGGAACATCATTTACTGCAGTCTACGATGCCAACAACGAAGTCTGGGGGAGGCGGAATTATAGTGTGGGGCTGCTTTTCGTGGATCAAACTCGGACCGTTGGCAATAGTGCCAAAAATCAATGCTGTACCGTATACTAACTTAGACAATTCCGTGTTGCTCACACTCTGGCGGTACCATGGAAATGGACCCTCCAAGTTCCAACACGACAATGTTCGACCCATAAAGCGAGTAATACAAAAACCTGGAAAACGAAATCTAATTCATGTGGTGAGCCCAGAGTTCACACCTGAATCTGATCCGAACACCTTTTTACGATGAACTGGTACTGCATATCAGGGAGTAGCCAATACGTCCTTCTTCCATAGCTGAAATTGTGACCGAAGGAGAAATAAATTCCTATTCTCTGCCACAAGAAACTGGTCAAAAGTGTTCCTACCATTCGAGCCAAAGTGAGGCTACTTCTTATTAAAGTGTTCACAAAATATTGCGTTTTTCCCAACGTGATGAGTGTTAAAACTTTTGGTAGGGTAGCACATATTTGAATATCTCCATCGAATATAATTATAATATACTTAAATATTGATTTGTTACAGAAATATATCCATCTAGCTGAATACGGAAATATATCCATCTAATTGAATACAGAAATATATCCATCTAAAAATGTAATAAATAATGCAATACTAAAACAACATTCGACATACTAATAAATTCACTGAAAAATTTTGACTGGTTCTATTCTTTGTTTCATTCAAATTTCGGTGGAGTGTGAGTTAGCGGGTAATATCAGAGTTACAAATATAATTCTTATTATTCGTTATAATTTAAAATACATATAAAAGAATAGCCCTTCTTTAATATTATTTATTATTTTCTTTATTATTAATCATTTTTTATCGATTTTATTGTCGAAAATTTTGACAGTATTTCATTTTTAATATTTTTAGATAAGATTAATGGGAAAAAATATTCCCATACGCATAGCTCCATAAAATGCTTTCCTTCTCGCTACCCCATGATTGTCTCGTCTGACCTGCATAGACTGACAGTTACACTAAGCAAAATAGCAGTAAGTACAATATTGATATCAATACATACCGCTGTTTACACGAAACCACTGCAGTTATATCCATCACGAAAGTGACTGATGAACTTATTAAGACACTACTTCGTCCTTAATGCACAATAACAAGTCCTAAATGATTTAACTTCCGATAACACTAAATCTTTACTTCTAAATCCAAAAGACACTAGTGACACCTAACCAATAAAGTAATATACATAAAAAATATTAAGTTATTATAATTAAAATGTTACTTTTTTAAAACATAGTATAACGTTCATTAGCAATTATAATTAATTATTAATGTTAATTATGCAATTATAATTAATTATTAATGTTAATTATGCAATTATAATTAATTTTAATGTTAATTATGCAATTAATAAATGATAATAGGTACATAAGATTTTTCGATAAACCAGAATTCATAAGGTTCATAACTGAAAAGTAATTATTTTCGTCTGGTCATTAGAGGTTTTATTTGCATAATCACTAATGCATACTTTTATTAAAATTACATTAATATTTAATTAAAAATATTACAAGTAATTATTAATCTGCCAAATCTTTCGTTTGCTGTTTACAAATTGCCTCTTGCAAATTTAAAATGGCAAATAACATACAGTAAACAAATGCATAAACATAATGTCTTTACACAAATTATTATGGTATCCAGTTATAGGTGGTGGATATGACTATTTGGGGTCCTAGACCCACGATGACGAACCAATAACAAGGGTGCCGCGAGAAACATACACAAAAAAATATACCGCAGCGCGTCCACTCATAAATAGTTTATTATAAAAAAAAAGTTAATTTTTTTATTCTAAATCAATTTGTTTTATTTGGCGAACAGAGTGAAAGTAATTATTCGTAAAATTATGCAGCAACAAAATTCTCAATAGAAACTTTCGAGTGTCATTACCATTTTATAATATAAGTTAAAAACTATTTATGAATTTTAGTCAGGTTTTTCCTATGGCACGCAAAAATTATTTTTATTTTTTGTTTCAGCTTATTTTTGGTACGCGTGATGGAGAAAGTTCGCCATCGCTGCCTTAGGTACTACTTCAAGTTTTTTCCCCTTATGTTATCATTGGCTGACTTGCTCGTAAAATTATTCATATACGTAAATGTTGTGAATAGTTTTACGTTAAAATTTGAACATCTCTAAATCTTGGGCTCTTGGTCCTCGACTTTTGAATCTACTGATAACTCTGCCTCTATAAAGCAGTTGTCCCAACGTTTTTGCTTTTATTTTAGTTTCGTTTATCTTGCTTATTTTGATTTGAAGAATTTCCAGCTGAAATGAAATTGTTCTTAAAGTGAGTAACTCGACTTGAATCCTCAAACTAACAATATGTGCAGTCGAACTGCATTATTTTTATCATTGCTATTGGAACTTGGGTCTCGATATTTCGATAGCCTTCTATATATTTCACATGAGATATTTCTAACCTGCGAAAAACGGCTCTTTTTACTGTTTCACGTTGCCGAGCTGTATCCTGAAAAAATAACAATTCGTCTGAGACTCGCCGAAGGCTATCTGAAAATTCAAGACCAAAATACAGAAACGTAAGAGAGACACTTTAGATATATCACTGTCCATTTCAAATTGACTCACTGAAGCAAAAGTATACACAGAGAGAAAAAGAAACTCAAAAATTTTAAATCTCACGAAGCAGTTGAAGCTTGACTACTTCGAGAATTCGAGTACGCAAGTAAGTTGAAGACCTTATCGAATTTAAAACGTTAAAAATAGTTATTTTCGATTTCGCTTTTTGTTTAGACCTCTCGGGTTTCATCAATACACTTTTTCTTCGTTATGTCCGAACTATTTTTACCTTCAGATTATGCTGGCTAGAGGTCAGTGGGTATTAAAATTAGTGAAACACAAAAAGATGAAAATAGGAAATAGCTAAATAATAGTCGCAGATGGAAATCTGTTTGACAATCGAATGAAACAGGTAATGTTGTCTAAATTCCTGGGGAGCAGCTAGTGTCTCCTTCCCACCCTTCCAATGCATATGCATCCATCCTAAATTGAGAATGAACCTGTAAAGTACTGCTCAAAGTTAATTATCTCAAGCTTGATGATAATAAAGAATATTTAATAATAATTCTTATATCATTAATTTCATTAGTGAATGCAGTAATTAATTGCAATCCTAGATACAACGGATAATCATAAAATGTGCTTGGAATTTAAATAGGATTGGTTATATAGAGTTTGAGTGGATACACTAATGTTAAATGGCCTTAGATGCAAACTAAGCCCATAAGGCATCAATCTGTAAATTGCATGCCTTCTATGGTAAATTTTCCTGTTTTGGGATGAAAGACTACGCAATCGTCTTCCAAATCTGACTAACTTGCTTATGTCATTCGAAAAAAAAAAAAAAAAAAATCATGAAAAATCCCCCATTCCGATGGTAAAAGTATATTAACATTGTGTAGTAACGGGGGGACTACCCAGTACTTTGTCGCACAAAACAAGACAGCAACAGTGCTTCACTCACTACGTGTGAGGGTAGTATTTAAATATATATTCAATAGGTGTTGTTGTTGTTGGATTGCCGTGTGTTCTGAGGTCGATTTTCTGTTTACTGGAGGGAAAATCATACTACTCTCTCTCTCTCTCTGAGACCGATTAACTCAGCCACATTGTGAAAAAGGCCCATAAAAACTAATGGTGTTATCGAGGGGCAAAAAACGAATCCTACCAGCGCTACACACAAGGTATATATGAGATATAAAACTATTGTTGTATTTAAACATGTTTCGTCTCGAATGTAAATTTGAACACAACGATTTTGTACAATGGAGCATTCACCTAACCACTTGAAATAAAAGATATCGCTAGTTGAAACAATCAAAAGCAAAATTTTTATGCTAATAGTTTATTAGTATTATTAAAAAAATTTTAATTTTTAAACCATGCAAAACCCCCAATCAAGTTCTCTCTCTCTCTCTCTCTCTCTCTCTCTCTCTCTCTCTCTCTCTCTCTCTCTCTCTAGTTCTATCTAATGCTCTTGATCAGAGCCGGATTTAAACTTGTTGTGACCCTAAGCTATAACATGTATGAGGCCCTTCAAAGGCTCACTGTGACAATATTAAAAAATAATTTTTTAAGGTGGAGCAAGGTACCTTATAATATGAGGCCCTAAGCTGTAGCTTATTTAGCTTATGTGTAAATCCGGTCCTGCTCCTGATTAGACAAATGATGAAGTAATGAGATTAACGGCAGAGAAAAAAAATACATAGGATGATTATAAGTTATTAGGGTATAAACAAACATCGGCAAGTATAACATAGCGTGCAATAAAGTTATAAAGGGGACTAGGCAGACTCAGGAAAATTTCAAGGATATTGTGGCTAGGAATGCAGAGAAAAAGTGTTTAGGAATGCAGAGAATAGTAGCAAAAATTCTTTGCTTATATTAACACTAAAAGGAAAGAAGTGAACCAAATTGGACCACTAGATATGAATGATATAACTGGTGATGATCCTAATCAGGTTGTGACAAAATAAGTAGTTTAATCTACATTCACGCATGAATAAGTGTTTAGGGAATGTGCAGAACAAAGTACACCAACTTATAACTACGAGCTAAATGATTCTGTGATGACTGAGAGGAAAGTGAAAAAGAAAACGTTGGCGTTAAAAGTAAACAAGGCACCTGGAGCTGATGGAATTTATCCAATTATTATTTACAAAGCAGAAAAAGAGGTAAGTAAACCTTTAGCCATAATGATGAGAGTGTCCTTGGATTCAAAGAAGTCCCTATGGATCAGAGATGTGCAAATGCCTCTCCTTCTTTATGAAGGGCAGTCAAAGGGAGAAGTGAGTACCCATACATCTGTAAACATGACTTCTGTTCCAGGGGGAAGTAAAGGAAACAATGATCAAAAAAGTAATGCAGGATTATCTCGACAGGAATGCAATTATACAGCAATCGCAACACTGATTCGTCAAGGGAAGACCTTGTCTAACTAATCTGATTGGCTACTGCGATGTAATAACAAAGGAACTGGACATAAAAAATAATTTTTACATCATATACATGTACTTAAATTTCAGCAAAGCTTTTGATACTGTTCCACACAAATTACTCTATATAAATTGCAGCAGCGTGCAATTAGGGGAAAGTTACTGCTGTGAATAAAGGGATGGTTGAGTGGAAGAAGGCAGAGTTATTTTATTAATGGGCACTGATCTTCTTGTCTAATGTTATTACTGGAATCCCTCAAAGTTCAGTGCTGGACCCCTTATTGTTTTAACTATTTGTTAACGATATCGATGAAGGAACACCAAGTTTAATGTCAAAGTTGAAGATGACACAAAAGTTAGCAGGTGGTTAATGGCATTAATCAGGGTATAATGTTGCAACAAGGCCTAGGAAAATTAGCCAGGTTGAGTGAGACAACGTGAGAAGTGGCAATTGAGGTTTGATATTGAAAAATACTTCATATGAGACACAGTAATTCTAGACTAACATACTAATTGGATGGTACCGGACTCAAAGTAACGGAGAATGAAAAAAAAAACCTGGGGATAATTGTACAGTCTGACGTGAAATTCTCTGAGCGGTGTAAACAGGCTACTAAGATAACTCATAATGTTCTGTCAGTGATATACAGGAATTTTTCAAGCACATTGTGAAATGTGCTTGAAAAACAAGGAAGTGATTGTCCCCATGTATAAGGCAGTGGCGTTAGGTCGCATCGTGAGTACAGCATACAGCCTGGAAGCCTTATTTTAGGATGGGTGAGAATATGTCGGAGAGGGTGCAGAGCAGAGCATGAATATTAATCAGGGGTACAGAAGGGTACTCTTACCAAGAAAGATTTCACCTCTGCAAACTGAAGTGCCTATGAGGAAGCCTTATTGAAGTGTTTTAGGCCTTAAATGGATTGAGCATATTAAATGCGGTTCACATTCTAACTATTGCTTGGATGGAACACATAAAGGTACATAAATGTAAACTGAAGGATGGTAGGATAAATATGCGGAAATTTGCTTTCATTCGGTGGGTAGCTGATTATTGGAACAAATGTTTTGACAGTCAAATTACAAATTATTCACGGATTGCTGATTGGATATGGGAGTTTTATGCAATCTTTTTCTGTTGTGTGCGGCTTCCCTATTAGCAGAACCTTTTCTACTCTTGCCCTCGTGGCTAGCACAGTTGGTATAATCACCGTCCTCCCCACACTGCGTGGAAAAGACCCAAGTTCGAATCTCGCCGATGATGTGAGGAATTTTTATGGTCCTTTTACACAACTTGCCTGAGTTAGTCGGTCTCAGGCGAGGGAAGCATGGTTTTTCGACAACCTAACAGCAAATCGACCACAACACCCAATTTATAGATATATTATATACAGCTCAATATGGCCTAAGTTGCCGGATGTGCCTAAAACCATACACCCAAGCACCTTTTCTAATTTTGTTTTCATAACGAGCAAATCTGCAATTGTTTATATCCTAGACAGAATATCCGTAGGCCACTACACGGGCAAACTAAAAAAATAATGATGAACAGTTTAACTCTGTGCTACTTTGCATATATTGTGAGTTAAAGCAACTATTTATACGCACCTGATTTAAACTAATGTAATGAAATCGGAACCAAGCTTTGTCAAATTGCAGACCGTGCCAAATTAATTCTTCTAGACGGCTGTCTTATTTTTCCAGGCGCAATTTCGGCCTTGCTCGCTCTCTACTCTGTAAATTGTGGAAGTAGTCACAAAAGAACTGGATGCAGGGAATAACTTTGATATTATATATTTGGATCTTAGAAAGGCTTTTGATACTGTTGCACATGGAAGACTGCTGCACAAATTGGAGAAGTGTGGCATTGGAGGCAAATTGCTGCTATGGATAAGGGGATGGTTGAGTGGCAGAAGACAGAGAGTGGTAATCAATGGACACTGCTCAACGTGGACTAATGTTATTAGTGGAGTTCCTCAAGATTCATTGTTGGGTCCGTTGTTGTTTTCGGTGTTTATGAATGATATTGATGATGGGATATCAAGTTTAATGTCCAAGTTTGCAGATGATACAAAGGTTGGCAGGTCGCTAAGGACAATACTGACGCTATGCTGCTGCAACAGGATCTGGACAGGTTGAACAGATGGGCTGAGAGGTGGCAAATGAGGTTTAACATCGACAAATGTAAAGTGCTGCATATGGGAAACAGTAACCCCAGAGCAACGTATCAACTCTGCGGTACTACACTGACAGTGGTGGAGAATGAAAAGGACCTGGGGGTAATTGTGCAGGCAGATATGAAGTTCTCTGAGCAGTGCAGACGAGCTGCAAGAGTAGCTCATGGTGTCTTGTCAATGATATACAGGAATTTTTCTAGCAGGGATAAGGAGGTGATTATTCCCTTGTATAAGGCAATGGTAAGGCCACATCTTGAGTACTGTAAACAGGTCTGGAGGCCTCATTTCAAGAAGGATGTAGAGCTGCTGGAACGGGTACAGAGAAGGGCAACAAGATTAGTAAATGGAACAAAGGGTTGCTCTTACGAAGAAAGGCTTAAGTTTTGCAAATTACAGAGTCTGGAGACTAGGCACCGGCGAGGTGATCTGATAGAGGTGTATAAGGCTTTGAATGGTTTGAGCATGCTCAATGCCAATGGGATTCTTCATCTTTCTCAGAATAATCACCTCAGAGGGCATAAATTCAAATTGAGGAAGGACGGATGTCGGATAGATGTGCGGAAATTTGCCTTTGGCCAGCGGGTGGTTGGTTGGTGGAACCGACTTCCATCACTGGTTGTTGAAGTTGATAGCCTAAACAAATTTAAAGCTCAACTGGACAGGTATTTCGAACGAACGGAGGGGTGAAATGGGAGTGGGTTTTTTTTTTTTTTTTTTTTTGGCTGATGCTGAATAAGCTTGCTTTCTTGCATCATATGCCTCTGCTAATGCTAATGCTAAAGCTTAGCTCTGTGCTACTTTGCATATATTGTGAGCTAAATCAACTACTTATACGCACCTGATTTAAACTATAATGTCATGAAAGTAATGAAATCTGGACCAAGCTTTTTCAAATTCCAGACCGTGCCAAATTAATTCTTCTAGACGGCTGTCTTTTTTTGTCCAGGCGTAATTTCGGCCTTGTTCGTTCTCTACTCTCGTCTGCTTTATTCTTTCCCGATTTCTGCCAACGCTTCTTTTATTGATATTTATCACACGACTTAATATTTTTCCCTCAAAGAGTTCTTGTTAAATCTTTTCTTTAGTTCTAGTTGCGCTCTATCTTTATGATTAGTCAAGCAATATCGATTTAGCGTCGTATTCTTCAAGAAGGGAATAAAATAAAACAAACAGAAAACGTGAATTATTATACAGAATACCGTCATGCCAATAATTTTAAAATATCAATTATTAACATGCTATTCATTTCGCTTCCACTATATGCCTTACAGTAGTGACTGCTACTGACGATTACGATGGAATGTTTTATTGATAGCTGCATTCTGCATTAGCTACTTATCCCTAATTTCTCACACCCAGCTGAGAGACGGTGCGAAATTCATCATTAATGTAGTGGTTGATATACATACCCTTAAGCTGAGTTCATTAGTATACAATTGGTTCCTGCCTGTATATATTATCAGTAAAATAAATCGGGAGAATTAATCTATTTGTGCATACTATCGAAGATAAACATTCCTCCACGTTAGGATAATTCAATGGGAAATGGATATCGAACAAGCAGCACAAGTTTCCTGTGTGTACTGCAGTAATTTAATAAATTTCTGTGTCTTCAAGTAGTTTCTAATAACAATGAATCCCATATATATTATATACAGTATATATATTATGTTTTTTTTTTTTTTTTTTCTGTTCACTTGGGAATGTCGAAATGTTCAACAAATGATTCTGTCATGTTAATTCTTTTCATTAATTCGTTGAGGCTACTAATATTGGTTACCTACTGAAAAAACGTCCACCATCGATCGATTTTTTTACAGCAGCAACTGATACTTCATGTAATAGTTTTATCAGTTGTTCTCTGTGCAGGAATAAAAAGTTATAGTAAGTATTGCACATTGACATTTTATTGTTTGTTGAACTTTCTCATGGTGAGTAAAACTGCAATGAATTAGTGTCTCCCGTTGATTGCACAGGATGAACAAAAGTCCCCGTGCTTCTGTTGGTACAGTACTTACCGCCCCTCGTGACAATTTTTGCTTTGAAGGGAATTTGTCATGTACCAATGTATCAATATACTGTATTTATATTTGTTAGGACAAATAAAGATTTATTTATCTTTATAACAAGTATTGGAGGTACTTCCATGGGCATATAGACCAACATATACTCGTCATATTTTGCTGGCGAAGCCTCATACCATTTCACTGTGGGAGGCCTTCTAATGAAGTTTGTGATTATTTCCCTAAGATCATAATGCATAGTGTTGATTGCCAAGCGGCACCGGCGGTCTCCTCACAACTCCGCGTTCATATACCGTATGTCGCAGTACAAACTCTGTAAAGGCAACGGATAGTGTGAGTTTTAGCGTTGGGTTTTGTTGTTCCTCTGTCCATATAGTAGCAGGGCCCCTAGTGGGGCCCCACGCAGTAAAGCCCAGAGATTGTGTAAGTTTTAGTGTTGGCAATCGCTGCCCGTCTTCTGCCCCTGAGAGGTAGACCGGGTGTAGTAAGTTTAGAACAGTCTCTGGCGGGGCGAACCCTGAACGACGCCTGAGTGGGGGAGGGAGTCACAGTCTAGGTAGTCATAGCATGCTTGCTTTTCCTGGTCTCAAAAACGTTTTGAGCAAACTCAGAGAAGGCCATGTAATGCGTTTAATAAGAGATGAATAGTTGCTCATATCCGCGGTTTATAGATCCAATCTTGCTGTGTCCTGGGGGCATCCTTTTGTCACTCGTCTAGTGATGCACTTATGTCTGGTTTTGACTGAGACTTGTCTATCCCTGAGATAGGTTTTGTGGTATTCTAGCGCATCACAATCTGTGAAGTATGCTGGACCATCACAATGCATCGAAAGATCCTGCAAAATTTCCTCTGCTGAGGAAGAAATATGTACTGGCCATATACTGAGGTAGTTAGTCTATAACCTGAATAGTATCACCTTTTCCATTACCTTGTCCTAAACTGGTAACAAGGCAATGGGCATGTATGATTTTGGATCTATTGGTGGTTTTCTGGATTCTTCAAAATCTTATTAATCTTATGTTCGCCTGTTTCCATGAGATGGGGAAGATACCCTTTTGTAAATAGTTATTGTACAGTTGCAATAGGTGATGCCGATAGCTATGTGATCTATCGGCATCACCTATTGCACCAGTCAATGTGATCATTACCTGGACATTTGTTGTTTTTGGTTTTATATAGTGCTATGGATAGTTCCTCCAGGATGAAAGGAGTTTCAGTCTCCAGATTTTGGTAGCTGTTGTTTTTAGTGCATATAGCGGACTGGTCTTATGTAAGGGGTGGTCATTTACTGGAAACAGTGCATCAAGAATATTGTTAATTGTTTCCTCTCAGGATCTGCACAGGGAGCACAGTGGTATCGTCACCGTCCTCCCTACACCAGGCAGAAAAGAAAAGGGTTCGAATCCCGTCGATGACGCGAGGAACTTTTATGGGTTTTTTTCACTCCATCCTCCTTCTTTTCAGTTTTTTTTCTGGGTTTTTGGTTTTTCTGATTTTAGCCCTATCACTGAGACTACGAGGATTGTTTCAGTGAAGATGAACTGCACTTTTCCTTGCACCGACAAATCAAGCGGAGTAAGATCGGGTGATTTCAGTGGCTAAATATCTCTGGAATTAGACGTCGCAGAAGAGCCATGGATACATGAGTTGTGTGCTGTAATACTATCCTGTTGGAAGCAGCCCCGGGCAATTTCGCCTTCAGTTAAATATTCAATGAAGGAGTATGGATTATATCATAATGCTGAGCTGATAGTGTTTTCAAAGAATATAGGACCAATTACTCGTCTTTTTGTGGATTAACCACCGACCACACATGTACATTTTGGGAGTTGACATAATTCGTTGAATGAAACTACGATTCATAGCTAAAAAAAATATGACTTGCAGAATGTCTTCTACATTAGCTGTAAGGAGGTCTCAAAACCATTGGAAATGCTGCACATTCTTGCAGTTCATGCGTTGATGTCATCTTGCATTGGATGCAGTTTCGGGCGTTTTGTAAACGCTTCCTTGCTGAACGATATGAGACTCACTCTTGTTGCGAAAATTTGCGAACTGACTTCTCACGATGCGATCAGAAATGTCCAGTTCTTTTCCTCTATTAAAACTGACGGCTTGCCAAGACTTCGGCATATCTGCAACTAGTCCGGTTTCCTTAAACTTGTTAATCAACTGCATCTACAACGAAACACATATTCCACCAAAAACACTCCAGCCTCAATTGACAATACAGTACTGTACTTTCAGGCATCCAAGCAGCTCGCTGTTTATGGTTGAAGTGTAGTGGATATTAGGGCGTTGGACGCCTGACGTAGCCCAGTGGTCAGGAGCGACAGTGCATAGCACGCGTTCCTTGAGTGGACCGGGGTTCAAGCCCGTGACTACTAAATACGATAAATATTTGTATTGACGATTTATTGTAAACTCTACTGACTTGGTTGTCGTGCCGGAGTATAAACAGAAAATTTATTTTTATTTATTTACTTGTTGTACGCGACTAGTCACGTATGCCACCTAAGACATGCGGTGTGTGTGGGACTTTCCTACTTCCAACATAGCCCAAATACAGGAGGTGCACAGGAACTTTTCGCTCACCTTGTACCTCATGTGCAATTAAACTACTTTAATCTTCAGTGTTTCGCTGACTAATAAACTCGTCAAGTGAATCAATGGATATTTCAGAAGATAAAAGAAAAACCGCCAAAAAGTAATTACCTTTATAAAGCAATACTTAGTGTCGTGATAAACATTTGACGAGGTTATTCATTACATTTCTTGAAAATTTGAATGAATTACTTTCCGATTACAATGTTGATGAATAACGTCGGCCATTATATTTTTTCCAGAAATTAAATTTAATTTCATATAGTTAACTAGAGAGACAGACCTTATCTTAAACTTAGTGTAGTTAATTTTAAGGGCAAGGTATCCTATAAAAGTGAGCATCCAGTCAACCGATGACTCACTCCTTTCAGATATTAAAAATAAAGTTTAAAGCAGAGGATACAAAACAGAATTTTTTGTGGACTACATTAATTGGTTTAGAAGTTCGCAGGACGCACTACTATCACTAATATTTTGCGCGCGCATACAAACATACACACCCACACACCTCTCGCATGTGATGCAGTGGTAAGGGTGATGGAAAAGGCTCCAGTTCAAAATCCGTCAATGAAACGAGGAATTTTCATGTTTTTTTTTTTTTTTTTTTTTCACGAAGTGACTGAGTTAGTCGGTCTTAGGCGAGGGTTGCATGGTTTTTTCTCCCGGAATTTTTGGATTTTCTTCCATCAAGAAGCAAACCGATCGGAGGAGAACACACACAGTTATAGACACAATATACTTACGCCCCATAGCCTTAGTTACTTTGGCGATTCAAACACACCTAACTTAAACAGACAATACCACACATATGCATATACATCAGTCTGACATTATTGAAATATACTAAATATTTTCACTTATTGATTCTTACACACAAATACACATGCTAGAAACACTCATGGAAAATTATTTATCACTTTTATTGAATTTTAATAAAATTTATCGCATCTCCTTCAAGTATCACTATGAGCTCTAACAGCAATAGACCGCGAAACAAAAGTTTAAAAGTCGAAGCGGCCGCGTGATTTTAGTTTTTCACCTGTGCTTTGACATCAACAAAGAGTTATAAATGCTAATAAAATAATTGTCAAATAATATAACACACATCAAAATCTTATGTAGATGTAAATACTAATGAGAGAAATATATCATAAATTTCGTTTTTGCCCTGCAGAAGTTGAAGAGCCCTTTTCCATCGAACCACATAACAAATAATTCACTAATGAGGTAAGGTACAGCACGAGTTAAAGGGAATTTCAAAGTCGAAGGTAATTATCCATGTGTATTCATAAAGTTGGAATTTATTTTGGTGCAGTTCCGTGAAGAACTTAAAACATTGATCAAGAAGACGGCTTGGTTATGATTTCCACTTCTTCCGACATATCATTTCGGAATCTTCTAATTAAACACTTCAAAAAGTTTCCCCCTCTTCATTGTCTTTAAATTATGCCAATCTCTAATTCTGTAAATATCTAATGTTTCAGTCTTAGATTATGGTAACATTTTTTTTTTCATTCTTTATCAAAATTACCACAAGGTTCGTCTTAAATGAATTCAAATTTATTAATCATTTGATTTGTCACTGACGTAACTCCTCCACCAACACGCACACACACACACACGCATTCTCTACAATCTTTTCTGTCTATCACTCTTAGAAACGTGTGGCTCTAAATCGGTCAACAACTGGCATAGATTCCCCTTTACTGTTTCTGTATCTATATATTTTTTGAAGTTTCACCGCAGGACTTCGGTTACTGTTGTTTTTCCAGTATGGGTTTGAAATATCATTTAATGTAATCTCTTATTTGCATTTCCAGACTCATCTCAGTGTCGAGTCTCGATTTCTGTAATTTTAACTCGATTTCTGTAATTTGTTGGAGAAAAAGTTTTTTTTCTCCAACAAATCACAGCCGCATTGATATTTTGACGTTAAAAGCGTTTTTACTGGCGTTATTCTAAAAATTTTGTAACGAAAAACTGTCATGCGAAAAGCATTACGAAAATTTATTCCAGTTTAATTTTTCAAATTTAATGAAATTTGATTTTCATTTTATGAAAAATGAAATCTGGACCAAATTTAATGAAATTTTGTACGGAGCTTCATCTTAGCCCTATACTAGAGGAAAAAGTTTCAAATCTCTGAAAATTGCAGTAGTTTTTCCAAGATAGTGTAAAATATGAACATGTGATCAAGGAAATTTTCCCACGTAATAAACGGGACAATGTGGACGTATAGCATATTGTTGGAAAGCTAAGGAATTTAGAAACAGAAATATTAAGGTTTTAAGATGCAAAAAAACTTTCGGAAACTGGGAAATGCGTTAATTCGAAAACGCATCTGGTTTCAAGTGACCTGGTGTTTTCAGATTGAATGGAATTTTCTTTCTTTACAATTAGGCTGGAAAAGAGTTCTGCACATTTTTGAAAACATTCTTCAACTTGGACATGTCATCATTTCCTTCGATAAATACTACACGTAATGGAACAACTATAGATGGTGCATTTAGTCGTGAACTAAAATCTCTTCAATGTAAAAATTATATATCCTACTTCAGTCAGTACCGACCAATACTTTCAGTAACCGATATGTAATTATTATTAATAAAGTAAAAACATTTTTATATTATTATACATTAATTTTATTAATATCTGAAAATTAAAACGTTTTTAACGCCTGCCGATGACTTACATGTAAAACACGTTAAATATGCTAGCGGCAGGGCACATTATGCACCTGGTACAGAATTTTTTATTCACCCTATTGAGTAGTGAAATAGCAGAAAATTATAGCTTCCGCCCCCACTCCTTAGTTCATAGATTTCGCTGTAATCGAAAACAAAATCTTGGGTATCGTATTCCCAACTTTAAGCAGAATATGAAATCTTTAAGATGTTTTGTTTTCTATATATTGAACTTTCAGGGAGCCCTCCTCTAGATTGCCTCTCCCATTACGGGTGGCGCCTCCGTAGCCAGGTGGGAAGGATCAGCAGTGCGTAGCACACGCTTCTTGATTAGACCGGGGTTCGAGCCCGTCACCACCAAATACGGAGGATGCGGAAAGGTCAGGGGAATGACCACCGCATATTCCCGAGCAATATGACCTTAGTTGCTAATGCTCCTAAAAACCAAATAACTAACAAACCCATTACGGAATCTGCAGTGTTTCTTGCTAAGCCACTGCTACGGAATAATATTGATTCTCACCACGAGAATCGATATTATTCCATAGTATCCTGTTCTCCAGTACATTCCAATGTATCTTGTTCTTTGATTCATATCTTTTGCTTCATGTTATCATCACTTTAGTATCGATACTGCTCTCTTTGATATTGAGATTGTTCTCTTTGGGTAATAAAGAATGCACGAAATAAATAAATGAATGCAGAAACTAGAATTGATATGAACCAAATAACCAAATACGTGAATGAATTAGAGTGTAGAGTGTGTTTAGTGTCAAACGGCACCAGGGGTTTCCCTCATCTCCGCGGGCTCTACATTGTGGGTGTGAAACAGAACACTGTCAATGCCAGAGGTTTAAAAGTGTATGGGTTTTGTACATGTGTAGTGTCGTGTACCGTTGTTCCTCTGGTCATTTAGCCGCTGGGCCCCTAATGGGACCCAACGTTGTCCACACTCTGCCTCGTGGAGGCAGACCAGGTACACCAGTATTATAGTTATTTACTCTGGCAGGTCCTGCCAGGCGCCTCCGTAGCCAGGTGGGAAGGAGCAGTAGTGCATAGCACACGCTTCTTGATTAGACCGGGGTTCGAGCCCGTCACCACCAAATACGGAGGATGTGGAAAGGTCAAAGAATGATTACCACATATCCCGGAGCAATATGGCCTTAGTTGCTAATGCTCCTAAAATCCAAAACAACAACAACAACAGGTCCTGCCACCTAATTTCCTGAGATTTCGGTGGCAAGGACCTTAAAAAAATAAATAATTAAAAAAAAAAAAAAAGTTATAGTTATGGGTCAGCCAAAATGAAGTAAGCATCATCAGAGATTTTGCCAATTTATTCAATTTTATGCATTTATTTATTGTACTAGTTGGGCTCTCCCAACCTTCGGTAGCCTCGCCAAAAATTTACAGTATCTTTTAAGAGAGAGAGAGAGAGAGAGAGATGGAAGCGTGTACAGAAATAAATATTTGAACTATCAGGCCTTTTCATGACTCATTGGCATAAGGTGATATCAGCGATATGAGTTAGAAAAATTCTTCGTGTTTCCTTCAAAAAGATAAAAAATGGTGGTCATTCCTTTATATTTGCTATTCTAGCTATACCTCCTTTTTTAGCATAACTCTTATTTTTATTTTCTTCACTCTTAAGGAAACAATGATGAAAAGAACGAAAGTGAAGAAATTTAAATATCCTTCAAGACAGCTATTGGCGTGTACAAATTAATGGTACATGCAAGTACTCTATAAACATCACAAATACCAATCATTATCCATCTTCTCTGCCTTCTCCCGAAACTAAACTTGTCTTCAGAATGAGTTGACATAAGTTTGATGCAAGTGCACGTTCATCTTTGTCACATCTAAAGTATTCACATTTTGATATATAAAAAGTAATCGAAGTGCAACATTGAAAGCTTTTAGTGGATAAAAGATGGAAGTGTCAAAGGGATTTCTGATGTTCCCTCATTTATTAAATACTGTTGGAGAGGTAACTCATGTTCCATTAAGACTAAAAGACTGTTTTCAGTTTTCTCTTTCAAGTACTTTATTTAATTGGTGTTTCACGCGTAATCCGATTTCGGTTCGGATTAGTATACTGTCTGCGTGTACTTGTGTAAATAATCAAGTTTGTCTTTTTTACTCTCCTCTTTCATCTCTTTCACTTTGTTATGGTTCCCCGTCTTCCGCCAATATGAGAAAGAGAGTTTTCTGTCTGGCAATCCACTGCTGGATGCTTTGATTATGAATAATCTCCATGGTGACGTGTTGCATTGCATTAACTGAATTACCAGCCATCCAACGCCAACCGGTAATTACTTAGCATTTCAAGAGCCTAAATGCAAGCACCAAGAACACACCGCACTCGTTCAGAAGTGCTGTGTTTTTACGCAAATGAATACAGAGAGAAAGGAGAAACATTAATCATTTATCATAGTTAGGACGAATATGGCTTCTGACAGACGAAGATAAATTGTTTTTTTCCCGAGAACACAAATATTCGTTTGTAGTCGGCCAATGTTTAAGTCCAAAGGGAGGTAGATGTAATACGCAAGTTTTCTTCTAAAATGCATACCGGTTTTACTAAAAGCTAGTTCTGCTGCCACATATTAGGTAATTTAGAGGCGCCTTGCATCGGGAGAAACCAATGGAAGACTCAAAGGCACGAAACGATTTTTTTTCACTAAACGACACGTCGTGAGACTTGTTGAAAGAAGCAGTTTAGGATATCGAAAATCTAAGGAACGAGAGAAGACGATTACAGTCAGCAATTTCTATGACTACTTCTGGCAATCGTTTCCAAAATTGGCCTTAAAGTAATCAAAGTATCTTTAGGTAGAGTGGAATGTATAATGTACGCACGTCCATGTCGACATAAATATGTTAACTCAAAACTTAGAAGCCTGAAGGGACATGATTGATTAGAACAGTGAAAATCAAATTCACGGCTTGTTGGACACCATGCAAAGGATCGGAACGATTATAGGAATTTAAATATAAGCTTTTAAAGAGATTACCAATATTCGAATTGTGGCCCTGTTCATTGCTTAAATTGACAACAGGATATTTTTGCCAAATTGTCAGCTAGAAAGGTCAGTGGATTGAAAAACCTTAGTATTTGTTATTAGAAGTGAAAATCGGAAAAAAAAAATACATGCATGCATAACGGGCAGAAAAAGAAATAACTAATAGGGAAATATGAAAATTCCGCAGATATGAAAACATTTTAAGAAAATATCAACTTCCTATAAAATATTAATAATTGTATTTATCCATTTGTGGACATACAAAGCGACGGAAGCACCGTTCAGAAACAGCTTGAAGGAAGCCATTCGGCATCCTTTTAGCTGTTTCTGAGCAAGGCTGCCATCATCAGAGCTGGAGAATTGTGGTTTGATCTGTTTTGCTGGATGGAAAACCTTTGTTTCCGGGAATTAAAAAACCCATGCAATCTTCGCGACATGAACTACTAACTCAGCCACCTTTGCGAAAAAAGCCCATAAACATGCCTTGCATCGTTGATGTGAATCGAAAGCGGGCCTTTTCAACCCGATGTGAGGACGGTAACTACTCATATATCCACTGTGCTACTGCGAGAGCTTATATGGTGAGATTTGGCCTACTTCGAGGTTTGGATTCATATTAACACAAAGTTTCGGAAGCTGTACTATGCCAAATTCGAGTCTTCATTTCATATACCTACTGAAAGTACACGTTGTGTATGCTTTTAAGTGGATGGACAGATGCACTATAAATGTTATTGATCAATCCTACAATCCGAGCAAGAAAAATCTGTCTATACTGGCCCCCTCCCCTTTCTGGTCAGTGGTTCAAAATTTATGATTACAAAATCTGAGCTGTTGGAGTTATCACTAAGTAACTTACTATCTACTTGAACACCAGTGCAGATTTAATATCTCTCTCTCTCTCTCTCTCTCTCTCTCTCTCTCTCTCTCTCTCTCTGCTGACGTACATGCGTGTAAAATATAGTACTTATGTATGGGTTTTGCTTGTCTTTATGCTAGGTTTTCGTTTACAAGCTAAAACTAATAATATAATCTGGTAAGTCAGAGAAATATAATGCACGAGTTACGTTCTCACTTGTCGTTGTTCTCTGAAGAAAACACACGCACAACTACATTATGCACACAAGCATTCTCAAATCAGTCACTCTGAAGGTAACTACCATTTTCTGTCAACAACTGGTTCGTTGTACTATTTTACAGCGATCCCCCACCCCCAAATTTTGATGTCCTTAGGATGACAAGCATGCAAACATTCGTAAGCGTAATGAACAGCGTCTGCAACACTCGGTGGCGTCCTTACGATGGTTCTGCAGCAAACACTTCTGAGCCAAGGCTACATCAGGTTATTTTAGGAAAAGGCTAGTCTCGGTTATTTCACACCGACTTCCCCTCAGAGTAAACATTCGAAGTAAAATATGGATTCAGAAATTTGACCTCCCTGTATGCTAGGCCTCTTTCTAACGAACAGGCCTTCATCTATAAAAGTGTACTGTAAATACCGAGGTGCAGACAAGTCTGACCGTGTCGATGAACAACATTCAGTATAATTTTCTTTTCATCACCATTCATCTATTACCCCAAGAAACCCATAGTGAGTTACATGTGGAAAATATCACAACTACTGACCTAACAAGTGGTTTTCTTTTTATATATTTGTCGGTGTCTTATATACTTGTTTATACATTCAGGCCTGTCTTTCTGTAAAAGCAAGACATTTTTCTTTTTTGTTATCTGTACAAACATTCCGTTTTAGGTATTTGGGAAAGACGTTTTTAAAATAGAGAATAAAAAAAAAAAAAAACGGAAAAAATAATTAAAAATTATTAGTCACCATTGTGATTACTCTCTTTTACAATTGAAAAAATACAGTATTGTTCGAAAAAAATATAGTATCTTATTTACTGCACAATGCAGGCATTAGTGCATCCAAAATATTTGCAGTGCTCAGTGAGACAACGATAAATATTTAAAGCAAGTAACATAAGAAAAGATAATTTGAGATACATGCAATATGTTATAATTAAAATTGTTTTCGTTTTCAATTAGTGTACCTCCGGGCGTTAAAAACTCTTATGCTGTGTTCTAGAAGTATCTAAGAAAACTTCACAACGAGATGAATAGTCGTAAGGTAGGACATAAAACCTACTTCAAGACTACTTTAAATTGCTACTTTTAAATCCTAAAAAGAAAATAAAATGATGCTTCATCATAAGGAAGGACAAGAGCTTAGAGAAAATAGGTTAATCTGTCAATATGAAATTTGGTACAAGGTCCTTAAGAAGCATTTATTAGTAGTGGCAAACGATGCAAAGAAGTATCATTTTGCCACTCTTAAACGAAAAGGGAAAAAAAAAAATCATTTGTCCAATTCATTTGCCTGTCATAATAATTTCATTAATCCTTTAAATTTATTCAAACTATCTGTTCCCACAATCAATTACTCCCTGCTTGAAAGCAAATTTTTCCCATCTATCCTGCAACTATCCTTTTTTCAATTTCAGTTTATGCAGAATACATAAACTGAAATTGAAAAAAATGAAATTGAAATTTAAGCTAGCACAGATGTCTAGCTTACAGGTCTGTGATTACTGACTTGGCACTATGATTTCCCCCCCCCCCCACTGCTTAGTGAATGAGAGACATTTGCATATATTCAATCTGTAGGGACCTCCCATGAATCAAGAAACGCTCCCATACTTATGACTATAGGTTTTCTTAGTTATTTCTTTAAATATAATTCGATAGATCCTATCAGGCCGCGGTGCCGTATTCACTTTTACGTTCAGCAATTTCTCTTCCACTTTCCTCTTAGTTATCATAAAATCATTTGGCGCCCATTGAGAATTATATGTACCTTTGATATTCCCATTTCCAAAAATTTCACGTGCGAACGTTGATGCAAAATATTTATTCAGTTTGTTAGCAACCTGAGCAAGGTCATAAATAGTTATATAATTCATATCAAACTGACTAGTGTTCACGGGATATGAATGGAATATATTGTATAACTGTGGTTCATCCTCACAGTATGTAGAAAATTATATGAAGTGTCCATTTCCGAATTTTTTGCAGCTGATTTTCTCATAAACCTTAACGGATTTTGATATCGTATGGAAGAAAAAGCAGGAAATCGTGCATCATCAGATTGTTTTCTGTGGCGCATTTTTTTAATAGAAAATGTAATGTTTAAAATCTAATAGGCAAGGATAATAAATTTTGGGTTTATTTTTTGAGTTGGCACATTAGTTGAAGTTGATGAGAAATAAGTCTCTTGTTAATGGAAATTCCATTCACTGAATTGTTTTGACTGGTGGTATTGAAAATAATAAAACAATTAATAGGTGAATTGACTGATCTCTATGAAAATAAACTGACAATTATTTGTATGTAGTTATGGAGTATCCAGCCTGCTCTTTTTTTTTTTTTTTCTTTTTTTTTTCATTAGTGCAATTTTTAGTAGCCAGAAGGATTTAAACTGCTTAGTTAATGTTTTAATGCTCACAGTAAAACATACAATTTGATTTCTCAACGAGTTGCCCTGGTTTTGAATTACTTTCAAACAAATAATATCACCAAAAAGGTTAACTTGCGTTTATTTAAAATATGAAACACTGCTATGACAGCCAGCCTAATTTTAGGATGAATAAACTCAAACAGAAGAACACAGCAAAAGTTTTCAGAAAGGAAAGAGAATCAGTTTTCAGAAAGGAAAGAGAATCAGCCATTAGAGCAGATATAGCTGTCTGAAATAGAAGAGGCCAATTTCATCCTCTGATTTATAAGTCTATCATCAGATAGCAAATGCGTCCCAATAACAATGTCATATACTGCGTTCAACGTGAACGCAGTATATGACATTAGCTCTTCAAAATTATCAAACAGCTAATGACAGCTTTATCGAAATTATATCTAATTAGGAAAACTGCCTTGTCCTGTCACGATATTTTGGCCATCCGGATTTAAATTGCATGATTAATGCATGATTTTAATGCTCACAGCAGAATAAACACTTAATTTTCATATGAGTTTCTCTGGTATTGCACTATTTTCAAACAAATGACATTGTCAGAAGATTAATCTGTCGTTTATTTTAGGGTTACCGGACATCGCCAGAATTGACTACCTTTCCCCAGTTTTTAGATTATGATCCCAGACAGGGGAAAATAATTTCAAAGCATCAGGGAGACTGTGGTTTCCAGGTCAATATTCTGCACATTATATGTCGAGTTATCTTGAAATGAGTAATAACGATGATATATCATCCCCTACCACTGTATTAATGTGAACCCGAGTAGTGATATTAGGGTACGACAAACGTGGCCTCGAACTTCCGAACAGACTTTTTCTTCACAACGAGCGCCTTAGTATAGTACAGTACTACTTAAAACATATTCGTTTGAAACTAGTGGTTGGTGCAACTGGCAGATTAACCATTTCTAGATAACATAATTTTGCCAAAAAGTTAATAAGCTATTTAGCCATTGTCTCAGATTTCCTAAATGGCAGATTACATTAGATTAGATTTTGTGATGACATTTCTCCCTTCATTGAAGGGAGGAATGGGTCTCTTGGTTTTTCGTCCAGCAAACAGGCAAATCCCAAAAGTAGATCACAAACCACACGCAACTTACAGACCTGAAGTACAGTATACGGCGCAATATGGTCTAAATCGCAAATGCGCCTACTACAACAATGACGAGTTTAACATTATGTCAGGGAAAGCGCAAATGTTATGGATCTAAAAGGGAAGGAGAAAAGGGGGAAAAATTTTTTTTTTTTTTTTTTTTTACACGATACACACTGGCCTTACCTTGACAGATTCTGTATAAACTGAACAGAGCAAACGAGGCAGAGATGAACTTCTGTTCTAGGAGCCGCCCATACAAAAATTAAAAAAATAAAAAATAAATAAAAAATACACAGTCTCGTTGCATCGTGGGACTGTGAAGACAAGTTTATGCCGCCTTGTTGACCTGCATATTTATCATCTCTTATGCGTAGGAGCTTACATTTTTTGACATGTCCCAACTTTGTCATGGTTCTTAGGGAGCGACGGCTTGGTTTGCTCAGAATAATGTGATACTGATGGACTTTTCCATTCAGAACCACTATAAGATGAACTGAAAAACTAGAGTATACTATTTAGTGAAAGACTGAGGATGATACAACAATTAAACCTGGAGGATAATCATAGCCAAATGAGAAAGTGTATTGCGGTAGGAATGGAGATATTTTCATTAACATAATCTGTTCTGAATTGAAAAATTAAATTCCTGGTATGTATAAGCTTTAATAAACCTGAAAGTGAACTGAAGTTACAAATATTTTGCATTGTCGACATCGATTTTAAAAATGTTCTTTGCTCTTTGAAACCTGGGCAGTTTCTTCAGTTTTATTAAGCGCTTCATATTCTAGCCATTAGTTTCAGAATAACGTGCGCGAGATGTTTTGATTAAACTATGATAATTCCTGAGGTTCCACGTGGAAGTAGATGAGAAAGTAGCACTTGCATGGCACACGCAGTTAGTTGATATTGAAGGAGGCAGTCTTCTAGTTATGCGAATCCTGGGAAGTAGGAACGACCAATAATGCAGGGCGTTATTAGATTGTTCCTGTAGCTACTGCACACAACCAAATTAAAGAAATGTGTATCCACCAGGTGACGTTATTCTACTAATTCTTGTCACTGCGAGGACATTGTGTCCGTATGTTCTCTAATTACAGTGCATGAGATAGTTGTAAGAAGGACTCGTGGAAGTTTTGTTTGTTCCGTGATCAAATGGAAAAGTTCCATAGATTCTAACAAGTAATCAAGTTCGAGGAAAAATTCAGTATTTGACATTATTTTGGGTGAACACTTAAAAGTGACTTAGAGTGTTCGCCCAAATACTAGCATCAAAAATTCAAATAATATGAAAAATTTCGCAGAAAATTACTCTATTTCTGATCAATGTAAATGTAAAAATAAATCGCAAACGTCGTCATTAGCAAATCCGTCGCACAGTTTTATATATAAAAAAAAAAAGAAAGAAAAAAAGAAACCCATACACTCTAATCTTCCAAATCTAGCAATCTTCGAACCTGATCTTTGTCAGATCGTGGAATTTTTCAGACTCTGGGTAGTCATCCTGTAGTAATGAAACAAGCCGTAAAAATATTTAATTTCTGTTTGTTGTAGGGTTTAGGTGCATCAGCCACTTGGGATATTTTGCACCGTATACCCTATATTATGTCTGTAAATTTCTTGTGTTCAGTGTGATGTTTTGTTGGATGAAAATCCGAATTTCCGGAAGAAACTATATGGGCCGTCATCTGAGACCGACTAACTCGGCCAAATTATGATAACGGCCCATAAAAGTTCCCTGCGTCATCAAGGTGATCCGAACTCGAGTTTTTCCCACTCGGTATGCGGAGTACGGCGATTCTACCAACTGTGCTACCGCGAGGGCATTTCATTTCTGTACTGCCGCCTATGGTGGATAGTATTGTTCAAGTACTGTATAGCAATTTTTTCCCAGATAAAGGTAATCTAGAGTACACAGAAAAGTATAGTAAATATTGCACAGTACAGTAAAAATAAAATAGATTATTTCTCTTTCCGAAATGTGCAATACTGAGCAGCATATTTTTAAGGAGAAAAAGCAAATATTTTCACACAATTGTTCCACCAAAATCCCAATTTCGAGCATCTTTTTGAATACGGTACAACCTTTTCCATAAGATGATTTTTGAAAAGACAAAATCCTCTGGGCTATTTTAATTTACTTTTAGGTGGTATAAGAGCAGCGGATGAAAGTTGCTGTGTGATGCCCGATTTTGTTTACAAACGATAGTCTTAAGATTTCTGAAAACATTTACTAAACGTGTTTAATTAACTGTTATCTTAATATAATCCTTCAATCATCATCATCATCATCATCAGCCATTTTCAATCCACTGCAGGATGAAGGCCTCTCCAGCAACTTTCCAGTTCCTTCTGTTTTGAGCACTGGCCATCCATTTACTACTCAAAAACTCATGAATTTCATCTATCCATCTCCGCCTTTGTCTTCCAGGTTTTCTTCTAGCTCCTCTTGGGTACCATTCTGTTATTTTCTTAGTCCATCTGTCATCATGTCTTCGAGCTATGTGTCCTGCCCAAGACCATTTTAGTTCTTTAGTTTTGATAAGAATGTCCTTTACTTGAGTTTGCTGCCTAATCCATGTGTTTCTCTTCTTATCTAACAGTCTGATTCCCAATATAATTCGTTTCGCTGTGTAGTTCTTAGCTTCTCTTCCATTCTTTTGGTGAGTGCCCAAGTTTCACTTCCATAAGTCATGGTGGGGAGTATACATTGATTCATTATTTTACGTTTCAGACAAACTGGGATATTGCTCTTCAGTATGTGACTATATTTCCTGAATGCTATCCATCCAAAATTTATTCTTCTCTTGACTTCCAGCCATTTATCATTATTACAGCTAATAACTTGTCCCAGATAAGTATATGACTCCACCTTTTCAATTACTGCTCCTTCAATCATTATTTCCCTTTCCGTGGCATACTTGTTCATCATTACTTTTGTTTTAGCCATATTCATCTTTAGTCCAAAATCCTTACTAACTGTGCATAACTGATTAAGATTTTCCTCTAATTCTTTGGGATCGTGGCTTATGACCACAATGTCATCTGCAAATCGTAAATGGTTTAGGTACTCTCCGTTCACATTGACTCCTTTCTGCGACCAGTCTAATCTTCTGAAAGCTTCCTCAAGCGCAGCAGTAAACAGATTCGGAGATATTGCGTCTCCTTGTCGAACTCCTTTCTCGATTTTAAATTTGCTACTGTCTTTGTCTAGTCTAATAAAGGATGTAGCACTCTCATATATTTTCTTCAAAATCATAATATATGGAGTATCTATGCCTTGTCTTTCCAGTGCCCGAAACATTGCCTTATGCTGTATGGAGTCAAATGCCTTTTCATAATCCACAAATGCCAGGCATAATGGTGTTTTATATTCATTTGCTTTCTCCATTAGCTGTGATATTACGTGAAGGTGATCCATAGTTGAGAATCCTGTCCTAAAGCCAGCTTGCTCTTTCGGTTGATTCTCATCAAGTATTCTTTCTAATCTGTTAGTAATGACCCTTGTGAACAACTTGTAGATATGGGATAACAAGCTAATTGGTCTATAATTTCCAATTTATCATTTATCTCCTTTCTTATGCAGCAAAACTATGATTGCATTATTCCACTGCTTAGGCATCACACCTTTTCTAATGCACTTTGTGAAGAGCCTTGCCAGTTTTTGTGTTATGTCTCTTCCTCCCAATTTTAACAACTCTACAGTAACTTCATCTTCCCCCGGGGCTTTCCGATTCTTCATTTTATTCAATGCATGTTCTACCTCATCAGGAAGAATATCGGGTATGTCGTATGTGTTGCTACTTTGCAATCCATCTTCCCCACTGCTGGTATCATTCCCTCGCCCCTTGTATAATTCTCTATAGTAGTCTTCTGCTATTTGAATTATGCCTTCTCTGCTGTTTATAAGTACACCATCGCTATTCTTCAGTTTCAGTATCATTTGTCTTTCTGTATTACTGCTCATGGCTGCTGATTTAAATCCTTTGTTTTCCCTTAATGCTTGTTCTACTTTTCTTGTGTTAAATCTTATGTCCTCTCTGAGTCTCTTTCTAATGGCTTTGCATAACTCAGTATACTCAATTTTCTCCCTGTCAGTGTTTTTCTTGCTCTTCATTTGTCGTCTTCGGTTCATCATGACAAGTGTTTCTTGACTAATTTTTTCTTCTTTGGATTTCTGTTTCCCTATAGGTTTCTTGGGCTTTATCACTTTCAGAAAGTTGTAATATTCCTCGTCGATATCTTGGTCCTGAGCAGTCTGCAGAAGCTCAAACTTGTTCTTCAATAATCCTTCAATACAAATCGTAAAAACAGAAACTGAGTTTTCGTCATTTATTATCAATATGAAGCTAATGTTGTTCGTGAACAGATCACACAATTCCACGTCCCAATAAATTTCTGGATGCTACTAGCCCGAGCCCTCGTGGGTAGCACAGTTAATATAATCACCATCCTCCCCACACCGGGTGAAAAAGCCCTAGTTCGAATCCGGTCAGTGGCGCGAGGAATTTCTATGAGCCTTTTTTACAATGTGGCTGAGTTAGTCGATCTCAGGCGAGCAGAATAATTTTTATTCTTCCAGAAACTAGAGTTTTTTTTGTCCAGCAACCCGACTACAGAACACACGCAATTTACAGACATTATATACAGCGCAAATGGCCTAAGGTAAATCTGTTACAGTACATTACCAGCGCGCGTTAACCGATGCACAACTGAGTGAAAAACTCAGTTTTCACTTCTGCGATTCTTTTGAGTATATGATGCATTACAGACCTAATGCATGCACTGAGCACTTCATACAACTTTTGGATTGTCGAGTTTGTAAACGATATGGCTTTTATCTATTTGTGTTTTGCCAGGAAAAAAATTCGAACATAGTGAAGATATCACCCATCTTGATTGGCCTCCAAATTCGCTGGACCTCAAGTGCTGTAATGAAATATTGCATGTCGTATGAAGCTTTTGTATGTACTGATGTACACAGCTCGAGGGTTGTCTACCTTTCCACTACATAACAGAGAAAATTTAATTATGTGAGGCCCCATGAAAGCTCGAAGTCCAATCAGGTTGCACCTATTGCATATGACTAATGCAGGCTCAGCTTCATGGACTTAGTTGCCTCGACAAAAATTAAAATCGACACCAATTGACCAACCCTTCAAGTTAAGCCCACCATGGCAGTCTAGTCGGCATGATACATCGCCGTCTGTGGTTAGTTTGGAGAGGTCTGGGTTAGAAGTCTCCAAATTCGAGGCTGCAGTTAGCCGTTCTCAGGCGGAGGGTGTATGGTTTTCCTCCGTGAATTATATTTCAAGTTGTTCAGCCCCACAACACGCAAATCGGCCGCGAACAGTCACTTTTACAAACGTAAATCCACATACGGTTATGTGTGCACGCTTGGGTCGTTAATACCAGTAATATTATATATTAACTTTCAATTTAAAGTCATGTAAAAGAAGCGTAGCAATTTCTCTTTATAATGAGAGTTATTTGCAAACGGATGTGACGCTCATTTTGAGACAGTTAATTTTTAACCACCTAGTAAACAACCAATGTTTTTTCTAGCTTTGTAAAAAAAAGTTTCGCGAAAGTCGACAAACTTAAAAAAAAAATCCGCTTCCACTGCCAATTAGGACCTTTTATTCGTATGGCATTTCTTCTAAAAATGTAATGTAGCTCCTACTCAACGTTCAACTCCAACTCAAGTTCTCCAATCATTGTTGAATTCAGGAGAAAAATGCCTTCCCAGGATAAAATTAGTATTCCTTTCAGTAAAGTTTTAAAAAGTCTATTATTACTTAACTTTTCTTACATTAAATTCCTCCTCTTGTCCTTGTTAGAAAGGATTCGACGCTTTTTCCAACGATTGTATAATACATTACCGAAAGTAACAGTCCAAGAAAAATGAGAAAAAAAAAAAAAAAAAAAGAAATGAAAATATATATATGTAAAACCTGAGTTTAAATGGATCAAAGAATGCATCAGTCGGTCTAGCAGTCACTGAAAAGTGTTATTTTCTCAGAGGAATAAAAGTTGCACTTGACTTTTATGATGTGTAGTGTCTCGGCAACGAAATAGCGGCCAATTTCGTTTGAACGGTTTCAAGAAATAGTATGAAGTTCCTACGTAGCTAGATGGTATTAGAATGCATTTCGAAAAGGTTGCGGAATGACTTTACTTTGCGGCGAATAAAATGAAAGCACTTAGTTATATCCAGGATTTAGATTATCGTAATGATGTATCACGTCTATCATTATAAGTATAAAAATTTCCTTCCTTGGTCAGTGTCTTTCCTCAAGAGCAGCAGCAGCAGCTTTGTGCATTAATTTGTTAAATGATTTTTTATTTTCTCACAACATCCAATAATTGATTTTCTTTATGGCAAAGGTTATTTTCAGCAATATAACGCTGCGTGTTGGAAATTGCTTACTGTAGTTCTAATCTTAAATCTCCCTTCTACACAGTTGGCATGTACAGTACATGACAGTAGTTGCAAAGAAGCGCTATTGGACAAAAATGGAAACTTCTAGAGACATTAACATGTTTTATCTTCTCTCTCTCACACACATACAAGTTATTTTTTTGAATATCGTATGAGACATGACGAACTTAATGAGGCTGTTTTTTTTTTTTTTTTTTTCTTTTTAAACCATACCTGAACTTACTCATGGCAGCGAGTATTGTTCCATTTAAAGTAATCGCCTTGTAAGGCTATACACGTATTCCATATACACTCAGTGATCACTGAATTATGACCATCCCATCCATAATGAACTATGCCGCATAGCTCACAGTATAAAAAGCCGAACTAGCTAGAGCAGTGGCAATTTGCATCTGGTCATGCAAGTCAAAGTCATAAAGTAGCAGTTATGGGTAGTAGTAAAGATATCAAGGAGTTTCAAAAGGGCATACCTGTGGGAGTGTGTGGTGTCGGGTGCTTTTATATCAAAAGCGCACGTCTTGTCAGTTACTCACGGCCCGCTGTGGTTAATGAGAAACCGCCTGAGAATTCTCAAACGTCTCAAAATTTCTATACAATATACCTTTTGACTTCTTGAGATGAATTCTGCCTAAACATTAGCATTGTTATCAAAGAAACAAATCTTCCCTTGTGTTTATGAAGACCTTGCGTGTATGAAGCAGGGGTACTGGGGTTTTCCAATACACACATGATGCTTTGTTTGTGGGTCAAGCTAGAAAAATCATGTTTCATCACCGTTTGCCACGGTCCTTAAAAAGGAATTATTCTGTCCAGCTTACCTTGAAAGATCAGAACAAATAAATCTTTGCTGTTGATAACGCATTTTGGGGGGCTGTTCATCATACAAAATATATGAAATATTCTTTGCAGAAACGTTTCTCATTGTAAAATTTTCTGTCAGAATGAGTCTGTTTCTATTATATATATATATATATTTATTCTGGAGAGCAAGTCTAGCATATATATAATGTTTGGTTTTTTTTTGTTGTTGTGGTTTGGTTTTTAGGAGCATTAGCAACTAAGGCCATATTGCTCGGGGATATAGCGGTCGTCATTCCCTGACCTTTCCGTATTTGGTGGTGACGGGCTCGAACACCGGTCTAATCAAGAAGCGTGTGCAATACACTGCTGCTCCTTCCCACCTGGCTATGGAAGCGCCATATATAATGTGTAATAAACTTTTCTTTGTCAAAAATGGCCCAAAAAATATTTAATCCTTCCCAGCAGTGACCGAAATAGCCTCGGATCTGGGCCGTTTTAATGCATGGGCGCACCCGGCGAACGTCAGGGGCCTTGGCCTACTGAGGGCCCCACTTAGGGTTAGGAATGCGACTAAGAGAGACCCAGAGAAAAATTTTAAAAATTAAAACAAAATTTAAACTGAATAGGGGCCCGAGAGTTCTTAAAATAGCCCTGGTTTCGGTTTTCGTTATTTGAAAATTTTATTTCGAACCTCTTGCTCGCTCTCTCGCTCTCTCGCTCTCTCTCTCTCCCTGTAGGATCCGTGTAATATATTTTTTAGGGTAAGTGTACAAATATTTTTATCTAAAGCCTGTAAATTATAAGTCCCTTCCTATAATGTATACACATATATAGACATGATGATCCCATAAGTTATCTTTTAATTCTGTATTATAATTAATTATTATTGTGAGATCTGAACATTTTATTATATTTGAATCGTCACTGTTATAATTATTTTCAAAGCTTTGTTATTTGTTACGATTTTTTCCTCATTATTAATTGTAATGTTTACTTTGGGCTTTTGTTTGCATGTTTTAGGTTATTAGTAGGCGCTCCTGAAGCACAAACTAATCAACCACAAGTTACTACAGGTGGCGCTGTGTATAAGTGCAGGATAGACGTATCAGATGCTTGTTCACTGATTCCTTTTGATACGACTGGTAAGGTGCAATAGTTATTTATTTAGCGATATTAAATGAACTGTAATCACTATTTCTTTTGATTTTATTATTAATTCAAACTAGTTAAATAAATTCATATATATATATATATATGTGGCAATTTTGAATTACTTTAATACATATATCGGAAACGCAATTCATTTTACATTTCACTTAACAATTTCCAAAAGACGCTGTTATAACCGTTATAAATACTGTTCGTTTATTTAAAAGCAAATTGCAATTATTATTATTTTTGACACTGTGTCGATATATCATCATACATAAAAAATAATAAAAATGAATAATCCTTCCCTTAACAAAGTATGTGTATAATATTAAAATACCGTATATGGATTACATTCATGAATTAAATGAAAATTTGAGAATTTTCAAGTTGTACAGAGATTGATCTAATTGGTAGTCGCCTGCACAGATAACCTTACGAGTTCGGCAGCATTAAAAATGGCTCTTCGTTTTTATTTTAATTCTTTTACTTTACTTTCAATATCATAGTTGGGTTGCCAGATTGATTAATACCTTTCTTCAGTTTGTGAATGATATATATATATATATATATATTTTTTTTTTTAAGTATAACACTATACATTTGTTTTTGTTCATGTATAGTGTTGTTTTATATATACTGTATATATATATATATATATATATATATTTTTTTTTTTTTTTTTATTATATATATATATTTTTTTTTTGACATTTTTACAATACAGTACTTCATTTGGCCACAAGTAAAAATTAGCGGGCAAGTACAGAAGACTCGCCTTAATGTTGTGTTTAAAAGTATCTAAATAATCACTTTACAAGTACAGTATATTTTGTGCCAAAATAGAGCCGAACGAGAATACGAGGGGTGATTATACTTGTTTATGAAACTGAATGCATTATTATAATACCACTTTCTATGGACAAAAAATTCATGCAAACAGAATTCCGAATATCAACAAACACTTTCTCATTCCTTAAACAAATTAAACAGTACAGTACCAGAAACTAGTTATACATTCTATATAATTAATAATGCAGGATAACGTATGTATTTGTCAATAGCCGGTATTCGAGACAGTGATGAACATATTGTCTGTAGAGTCGCTTTAAAAAGAATGGATACTAATGGCATATCCTATAGTGTATATAGCCTTAGTGTAGTGCAACTACACTAAGGCTCAGGTGGGAAGAGGAAGTTCCAAAAGTAAAAGAGAAAAATGACAAAGGTACATTAAAAAATTGTAACAGGATCCATACTCGTAATGATATATTCCATTGATTCCTTAATAAGGTGGAGAGTTTGGCACATTTTGTATCAGTTTAAATTTTGTTCGTTTTTATTAAAAGTTTGTTGTATTGCAATTTAATTGTATAACTATAATAAAATCGTAATTCGTTACCCCGTATATATATATATAAATCTTTTATACTGAGGGACGGCCCTGCATTTTTTTTGTCGAGTGAATTCGATCTTGAAATTTAAATAATTACAAAACTAACTTCCTTGTCTAGATAAATAGTTGACAGTCTAAACACCAAATGGTTAGTAGATGGCTTGCCACCGTGATATGACTGACTCGCTAATTCAGAGGTTGCCAAAGTGTGAGATACGCCCCCTGGGGGCGCCCTTGGTTTTTGGGGTGCGCGCGTTGTTTTTTTAAAGTAGTTTATTTAACGAAATATGGACAAACCATCCCACTTATCCAGGTATGAAACGTATTTTATTTCAGTCGTTGAGATTAAATGTATTAATTTATAAAAGTATGTATACTCATAGCTAAAGTTTATGTCAAATCTGTTTATTTTCCTGAAAAAGGCCTTTGAGGTTGGGAAAATTCATATTTTAGCATTAAATAAGCTCACACACCAACCATAAGAATAAGTATTTACTGTAACTAAAATATTTACATATTAAAATAAAATAAAGTAACTATTTACAAAAACTGCTATTATATTAAATTAAATTATATACATGTAAAAACATTAAAACTGTGATAAAATCCTTAAGATAAAATACACTAAAATAAACCGGATTAAAAGCGATAAAAACAATAAAAGTCTCTGGAGCTTTCGGAAGCATCGCCTTCCTCAGCAGTAACAAAACTTCCTACAGCCCGTCCATATAAATTAAAGTCTGTTTATTTTCACTTGTTCTGGAAAGTGGCGGATCGCGTGAAATTTAGAAAATATTTTAAGGGGCGAAAGGCATAAAAGTTTGGGAATCTCTGCGCTAATTACATGATCAAAAAATTAACCCCATTTTTAAAATAAATCTTTGGATACTGAAAATATAAAAGTAATACGCTATAGGTAAATTCTTCAAGCGTTCACAATGAACATGTTAGAAAACTTGTATTTATTTCAAACTTTTTGTGGTTCATGTTTACAAAAGTAAACAGATGCATCGCCGCATATGTGACCAGCTTCATGTTTTCTTTTATAATTTAACCAGAAGAAATAACCGGAAATATTTGCGGAATTAAATATTACAAATTTCTGGGAATTGAAAAATCTGGAAGTGAAATTAATCGAGTTCAGAAATTAAAGTCTGTGGTCAGAGAAATTGAAGTTTGCGTCAGAATCCCCAGAAAAATGAATCTAATCATAATATTATTTTTTCTTTCCATACTTTATTTTCAACAAAATTTTCTTGTATTAAAAATTCGATTTGGTGTGAGCAAACATTTTCTTAAATGAAATTTATATTCAAGTTATTACGAAATAGACTAACAACAGAAAACTCAAACGTGTATTCGACTGAAAACTTGGATTTATGTGTTCCACGAAATATCAACCGAATATATCGATCCTAACCGGTGCGAGACGAGGAGGTCATTAAAAATCGATGCAAAATTTGAAATGGCTCATGGTCTGAAAATAAAAGTGTAGTCTCGTTAGCAAATATTGTCTATGTAAATGTCTCGGTTTGAGTTTTTATTTTCACTTAATTTTAGATTGATACGCCGTACATTGCACAGATCATTTATTTAACTCGCTATCAAAACAGGTTGAAGAACACTTCTACAGATAATCGTAACTTTAAAAAGATACTTTTTTGATGGTGGTCTAGAATACGAACGGCATGATGGAAGTATGTTTACATACTAATTATTAAATCTTTTTTATTTAATTGAATTCAGTGTAGAAAGTATTCACATTAATATTTTTGATAATGAAATTAAATGAAAAGCTTAATGTATTTACACATAAAATCTTCATGAATCCTTTTAAATCATAAATATAGTGGAGACATCGCGCAATAAAATCAATATACGGTAAAAGCCCAGCTATCTGACTTCCGTCCACATGGAAAGCTCATGCAGCCAGCATATTTTAAAAATCATATATTAAAAAAGGACATTTGCAGCATCTACCAAGTATAACGCAGTTGCAAACTAAATAATTAAATACAATAGACTCGAAATAATGACACCACAAATAACGGAACATTCGAAGTAACGGCACATTGACATCGGATGTTTACAAATGTCTTGCAGTGGCGGAAAAAGAAAACCGAAAGTCACGTGATTACTGTATTTGTTTACGTTCGCCATTTTGAAAGTGAATTGTGTACTGATATCACGGATTATATGGCTGTTTTACATTTGTGTTAAATTAAAACCCCTCACCATGGCTCCTAACGTTAATAAACCTCATACAGAAAAGAAAAGAACAACAACATTAAAGCTTAATGACAAACTTGATATGGTCCAAACCATTACATTACTGTTACCTGGAGAGTCGAATTCATATACCCGTGTGTATTGTGACGGTAAAGTGCGTGTGTTCTCTGGGCGATTTGTCTGTTTTGCTGGACGAAACAGCACAGTTTCTGGAGAAAAAAACTTTATATCTACGCCTGAGACTGATTAACTCAGCAACGGACTGTAAAAAAAGGCCCATAAAAGTTCCTCGCGTCATCGACGGGATTCAAACCTGGGCCTTTTCCACCCGGTGTGGGGAGGACAGGACGAAACTACTGTGCTACCGCGCAGACTAAACTTGATATAATAGAGAAAATAGAACGGGGCGTAAGCAGGAATGTATTAATGGCGAAATACAACATTGGATCGTCAACATGTCTATGTTTTTTATGTGCAGTTAATAACATTGCATTCTTAATCTCTCTATTTCTTATTTAGCTTCATTATTTCTGCATTAAATATATTAAAAATAAAACTTTATAGATAACGGAAAAATCGAAATAATGGCACCTTGAATCCCCGAAGGTGCCGTTGTTCTGAAAGTCTACTGTTTTACAAAAATATATTAAATAAGAACAGCAATGTTTACCACGGCAACGATTAACCTGAAATTTTGGGAAGTTTAAAAATACTCTATTTATTGTTTACATTACAACAAAAGTGACCACCAGAGGCGTTAAAACCCAGCCTTCTTCGCCCAGTTGCCATCATTAAAGTATCGGTTACTTCGATAAGCGTTTTTATATCGCCATATCCATGAGGCAGCCAACCATCGACTTGATATCCAAGTCGATGAAAAACGTAAACGTTTGTGCTAACCTAAAAACAGAAGTGGTTACCCTGGAAAACTAGAAACAGTAAAAAATAGTAATGTATTTATTTATTTATTTATTCAGTTGTTTGCAAGTTTCTATCGCCGCTAGTACGGCGTGCAAGCCAGAGGGGATATAGTTACATTGTCGAGGATAAATTTACAAAAATATTTACAGTTTAGTAACAAAGAAAATATCTATATTAACATAAAAATTGCTTTTCGTTGCTGGATGTCTTCGTAGAGGAGCATTCGCAACACTAAAACTTATTTAACTTCGCACCCAAATGTCGTGATGACATCATAACTCAGAGTAACTGAAATACGATGGCTTCCAGCTTATAGTTTTTCACAGTTAACCTGAAATCGGTTTATGATTTCTATGGTATTTGGTGGGGACATCCTCTTTAAACTTTTCAAGAAGTTTAGATTAGAGTGAAGTGGCCTAATTTTCAGGCTGCACGATTGCGTCTGACTTCGCGGATGCGAGATGGTGCCTGTAAGTACTGGCGCATCATATCTTCCTGTCAGTAGCTTGGCCAGGATATGAATATTTGTCCAAGTGACAATAAATATCCACGGTGTCCACTCCATATTTGCATACAATTCACTGTCTACTTCCCCTTCACTGTCTCCAGAGATACCTCTGGAGACAGTGAAGGGGAACAGGAAAATCTTGTTTAGCCACCTAAGTATCCAATATTCTATGTTTAGAAAGGTTTTAATGTACGTTTCAGGAGCTGAGGACCAGAGGAGAGAAGCGTATAAGGCAACCGGAGCAATGTACCTAAGAATGTTTTCCTTCACCAGTTGAGCATTTTGAACCCCAGCCAATTCTTGTATTGAGTGCCAGATGGCAACTAGTACTTTCTTCCCAATGGTAGTGAAATGCTCAGTGAAGGATAACTTGTTGTCTCAGGTAATTCCCAGATCCTTGTGATGACCGAGTTTTTGGATGGGTTTTGGCCATTTAAGAGAATGGTGATGTTATGTTTTTATGCTTTCTGGAGAAGGACATCTGGGCAGTTTTAAGAGGGTTAATTTCGAGCCCAATCGAGTGGAGGAAGTTGGCCAGATTAGTTAACTGCTGGTGGCTTGTCGAGCAACGTTATGCTCACCATCATTGCTGCTGGATGGAAAGAATATTTTCAATTCGTCCATATAGGCTAAGATGTTATTGCAGGTTGAGAGGAAAGGATCGAGGGCTGCGGCGAATGGTGTCACAGAGAGCACCTCTCCTTGGGGAACTCCTGTTTACTGTGTGATGGACGCTGAAATTTTCATGCTTTACTATTATGATCCTCTGTGTAAATAAATCTCGCAGTGGTGTGAGTAAGTTTCCTGTAATGCAACAGTGAGATTCCAGGAAGTGAAGGAGGGGTTGGATTGCTATCCTGTCATAAGCGGCTTTGATGTCCAGGAACAGGATATCCATCTGGCTTTTATTGTTCAGGGCTGTTTGGATCCTGCAACTTGTCTCCAGGAGATTAGTAATAATAAACCTGCTTTCAATGACTGAGTGAAGATAGGATGGACGATGGCCAAAACATTGATTATTTATTTCTTTCATTATGCATTTCTCAAAAGTTTTTAATAGGTTGCATCCTATGGAAATAGGTCTGTAGTCTTTCCAGGTTTTAGGTATTGGTTTTTTGTGTACGTTTTCCAGGCGTTAGAGAGATTGGCTGTTTCCATGATTCCATTGAAAGTATGCGATATTTAAGGAGTATAATTTTGGCTTTTCAACAATTTTATATAAAAGTACAGCGGGCGATATGTTTCCAGTAATAAAGAAGTGATATTTTAGAAGTAAGCCAAAGGAAATAAAGTAATAGTGTATACATGGTGTGATTAAAAAGTTTTAACTCTACATTACGGGAATTCATTGCATAGTGTAGGCACTTATAAGAGTAGGCGTCATTAAACCGATATCCCCACCATGTTCCCATAGATTGGGCTTATACTGAATACATTAAGATTGGTGTTACCTGAAAACTTATTTCTAGTGAAAATAGTAAACGATTGCAAAACGCAAATTCGTTTAGAGATTCCTTTGACGGTTACTTAAGTTACAGTGCAATGATACTGTGAATTATTTTACATTGGACAAATTTTTTAAACAATGAGCGAAGTAACTCGATGGAAGATGACTCTCATCAACCGGTGCAATATCACAAATTTGCTTATTGTAGGCTTGAAGTGGTGGAACGCATGTTTAGTCTCCAGAGCTAAGTTCCGGTCAACCCTTCCCTATCTCTTCCATCATTCAGTATGACTGATAACTTTTGAGATTATGATGGACGTCATGGCGAGATCCAATCTTCCTTACATTTTGAGGGTACAGCTCTAAAACGGTATTCGCAGGTCGGCCGCGGGTTATTACACCGGACGGAACCTATTGGTAACTTTCTAGGAGGCTTCCGGATCAGCCAGTGTATAATCTTGCCACCTCTATTCTGCCAGATAGTGACTGGAGGGAGTCCGAGTAGTGTGTATGCGGGGGGGGGGGCATTGTCGAAGCCACGTTATGTCAAGGATCTGAGTATATTCTAACCATATGTACGCAATATCCAAACATTTTTACTTCATACAGCATGTCCGCCCCACTTTTTCTTACTATTGAATAACTATGAATTGTCAAACTAATAGAGTAAGCTTATCTGCGAAAAGATCTAAACCTCCTAAACACTTCCTAGTTCATTTCACAAATATACGTGGTCTCAGTTCTAATCTCAACGATGTCCATTTCCACCTGCAGTCTGCCAAACCCCGTATACTTTTTCTGACAGAATCTCAATTATCGGTTGATTCAACTACTGCTCATCTCAGTTGCCCAAATTATTCGCTGTATGATTCCTTTCGCCCCAAAGGTGATGCTTGTGCATAACCCCACGGGCTTACATCTGGTGAGTGTGGGCTTGGCACACCCAGGGTCCTGAGCTGGATATTATCATTGTTCTCTTCCTTGGTGATTCCCTTTTATTCTCTCTCTCTCTCTCTCTCTCTCTCTCTCTCTCTCTCTCTCTCTCTCTCTCTCTCTCTCTCTCTCTCTCTCTCTCGGGGTAGTTCAGAAATTTGTTTGGTGTTTTAGGCTGGTGCGGCATAAGCCTCAGGCTTCCTTGCACCATATGGCTAATAATAATAATAATAATATGTCCGTTCTGATATTCCCTGTCAGAGACTTGGTAATTTAGAATCTCCTCTTCTCTGGCTTAAAATCTCTCAACCTCATCCTGTCAAATTCATCTGTTGTCTTTACCGTTCTCCCAACTCCACTAATCACTTGAAGCTCTTTGACGTCCTCTCTTTGGAACTTGACTTTCTCCAGTCCAACTTTCTTAACAGTGAGGTAATTTTCCTTGGTGATTTTAATGTTCACAACTCCAGCTGGCTTCCGTTTTCTACTCACACCGACCCAGCTGGTCGAAATGCTCAGGCTTTGGCAATTACTAATGACCTCTCACAGATTGTTTATTTTCCTACCAAAATACCGGACAATCGTAACCATACAGCCAACACGCTTGATCTTTTTCTCACAAACAGCCCTTCTACGAGGGGTTTCCGAAAGGTAAGATAAAGATAACACATTTTTTCTCTCGATGATGGTTAATAATACGAAGTTGAAATTACACACCAAGAAATAAGTGAACATGCAATACTTCTCCGCAAAGTCTCCAGCTTTATTGATGCACTTGTCCCAACAATGGATCAGTTTATCAATACCAGTACTAAAGAAGTCAGTGCCCACACGCAGTAACCAACATCGCACCGCCTGATGAACTTCCTCATCCGTGGTGAAATGCTTTCCTGAAAGATGTTTTTTCAGATAGCCGAACAAATGTTCGAAAATGTTAGTCTGGGCTGTGACAGAGTTTCCCAACGATTACGGCGCAACCATTCACGAGTGGTGTGGGCAGTGTGTGGAGTTGCGTTGTCGTGCAATAAAATCACGTCGCTTGTCAGGAGTCCTGGTCGTTTGCGTCGAATGTTGGCTTTTAGTTTTTCCAAAGTTGCACAGTAAAGCTGTGCATTGATTGTTCCTCCCTTCGGCAAGAAATCCACCAATAGAACGCCTTGGCGATACCAGAACACTGTGACCATGACTTTTCGGACACTGGGAACAGTTTTGATTTTTTTACGCACATGAGATTATGGATGTTTCCAGGTCATGGAGCCTTGTTTGCTCTCTGCGGTAAAGTGACGAACCCAAGTTTCATCTGTTGTGACTATGCGAACGAGAAAATCCTCTCCTTCGTCTCTGTATCCCAACAGATTTTCCAGACACATCCCCATGCGTTTTGCTTTGTCCTCCTCTAACAATTGTCGGGGCACCCAGCGGCAGCACATCTTTCGAAAACCAAGGATATCGTGAACAGTCGACTTACTCACGTTCATTATTTCTGCAATTTCATACAGCTTCACTCGCCTGTTTTCATGAAACGACGCATATAATGCGCTGAATGTTGTCTTCTGTCTTTCTCGATGAAGACCTAGCAGGCCCGATGTCGATCTTCAATTTCAATACGGCCCATTTTAAATTCATTGCACCAAAAACAAACCTGCTTTTTTGTCATCACCTATTAGCCATACACAGCAACTAGTCCATGGTGAAGACCCTTTTGCTTGCAAAAAGCGAATAACTTAACAGAGACCTGCTTTGAAGCACACTTCCATGGTAGCTGCCATTTTCAAACTCAAATCTGCTGTGAGGCGATAGTACCGCAACACGGAACTGGCAGTCTTTTTGAACGTTATTAATTTAACGGGTCTATCTGTTCACCGCATTCCCTTTCACCACTACTAAGAAAAAAATGTGTTAACTTACTTTTCGGAAACCTCTCGTAAGTACACGGTCGAAGTCAGTGGTCCTTTAGGCACCTCAGATCATAATTTGGTGATTGTCTCTTCCTTAATCGAGCCTTTATCGCATGGCTATTCCCAACCTCGTGATATTTGGCATTACAAGAATGCAAAATGGTATGACCTGCGAGATTTCTATTCTTTTTTTCCTTGGTCGGATTACTGTTTCAAAACTGCTGATATCAACGTTTGCTCAGATCGTGCTAGTGAAATTGTTCATGTAGGAATGGAATCCTTTATTCCACACTCCACTTTAAAATCTTGTCCTTTATCTAAACCTTGGTTTTCCAATAAATGTGCTAAGGCTGTTCAAGAGAAGAATGCTGCATTTCGTAATTGGCTTGTTTCCGATTTTTCAGTTTCATTTTCTGCCTACATCAAAGTTCGCAACAATTTTAAAGCAGTTGTTAATCAGTCCAAACTAGATTTTGAACAGGCTAAGAGTAGAAAACTTGCTTCTTGCCCTGATGGTAACCGAACATTCTGGTCTCTTGCGAAAGCTAGAGACCAGAATGTTCTGGTCGTTTTCCCATCTCTGCTCCTACCTCTGTCAAAACCAGATGGTTCTGTTGTCACTTCAGCCAACGATAAAGCTGACCTGTTAGCATCCCATTTTTCTTTCAACTCATGCATTAATGATCTTGGTAAAACATCTCCCACCATTCCCAACACGCTCCATTGAATGCCTCCTGTGGTCTTCCGTCAAAAGGATGTCAGAAGGATTTTGACAAATCCTGATGTTAAGAATGCTCCAGGTCCTGGTGGTATTTCTCCACTTGTTCTCAAAACTTGTGCTTCTGAACTTACTCCTGTTCTTTGCCGCCCTATTCCAAAGGTGTTTTTTCGTCTGTTTGGAAATTTGCTCATATCCATCCAGTTCCTAAAAAGGGTGACAAATCCCTTCCATCCAATTATCGTCCCATTGCAATTACTTCTACCCTTTCTAAAGTAATGGAGAAATCAATTAACAGCCAATTCTTAAACTACCTAGAAACCTTCCGTCTGATCAACGGTCGCCAGTATGGATTCCTTCAGAGTCGATCCACTGGTGATATTCTGGCTTATATTATCCAATTTTGGACAAATTTCGAGTGTTGGCATTCGAGGTGAGCGGACACGCTTCGTCAGGGCTCTTCAGTTTAGTGGATTGGATTACTGTTGATTATTGCTTTTAAATATTGATTTATGTAGTATATTGTTGGATTATTTTGTTATAGGTTTTCCTCTAACAGTTTGATTTTTGTAATATTATAGATATCATTTTTTAAAGTTAATTTTCGTTAATATTTAGCTAATTTTATAATGGTAATTACGAGATCTGCCTTAAAAATGTCACAGGGTATCATGACCCACATGGATATAGCCGATGACTTTTTACATGTGAGTCATGACTTAATCCGTTGCGGAACCTGTTGGATGTTTTCTAAGGTCGACCTGGTCACTAATCATAGCTCACCTGAGGATTCTTTTCTTTGTGATCGATGTAAGGACTGCACCGATCTTAAATTACAATTTGGTGCGCTGATGGAACTATTTGAGTCACTAAAAAAAAACGGGTACTTGCCCTCTAGAATAATGCATCTGGGAGCTCTTCAGAGACTCAAGACTCCAGCAATCTACCAAGTGATGCACTCCCGATTCTGGCCTCAAAACAGAAAAACCAAGTGTAAACTACTCTGGTTCAAAAGGAACCAGAGTAGTTTGCACTTTGTTTTATTAGGAGACTCTATTGTCAAGGAAACGGGGAATATTTAGTTTAATGTCCAAGTTTGCAGATGATACAAAGGTTGGCAGGGTTGTTAAGGACACTACTGACGCTATGCTGCTGCAACAGGATCTGGAAAGGTTGAACAGATGGGCTGAGAGGTGGCAAATGAAGTTTAACATTGACAAATGTAAAGTACTACCTATGGGAAACAGTAACCCCAGAGCAACATATCAACTCTGCGGTACTACACCGACAGTGGTGGAGAATGAAAAGGACCTGGGGGTAATTGTGCAAGCAGATATGAAGTTCTCTGAGCAGTGCAGACGAGCTGCAAGAGTAGCTCATGGAGTCTTGTCAATGATATACAGGAATTTTTCTAGCAGGGATAAGGAGGTGATTATTCCCTCGTATAAGGCAATGGTTAGGCCACATATTGAGTACTGTATACAGGTCTGGAGGACTCATTTCAAGAAGGATGTAGAGCTGCTGGAACGGGTACAGAGAAGGGCAACAAGATTAGTGAATGGAACAAAGGGTTGCTCTTACGAAGAAAGGCTTAAGTTTTGCAAATTACAGAGTCTGGAGACTAGGCACCGGCGAGGTGATCTGATAGAGGTGTATAAGGCTTTGAATGGTTTGAGCATGCTCAATGCCAATGGGATTCTTCATCTTGCTCAAAATAATCACCTCAGAGGGCATAAATTCAAATTGAGGAAGGACGGATGTCGGATAGATGTGCGGAAATTTGCCTTTGGCCAGCGGGTGGTTGGTTGGTGGAACCGACTTCCGTCACTTGTTGTTGAAGTTTATAGCCTAAACAAATTTAAGGCTCAACTGGACAGGTATTTCGAACGAACGGAGGGGTGAAATGAGAGTGGTGTTTTTTTTTTTTTTTTTTTTTGGCTGATGCTGAATAAGCTTGCTTTCTTGCATCATATGCCTCTACTAATGCTAATGCTAATGCTATTTTTTGTAATAAGGATAGGTGGATGGGAACCAGGGTATGTCTGCTGGGAGCAACTATTAATGATGTCACCAACAGATTGTCAGATATTAAGGGGGTAAAGAGAATATTATTATTCATGTGGGGACTAATGACATTAAACATACACAATCTGACGATTTGTTGGAAAAATATAGGACCATGCTGAGGAAATGTCGAGAGCTAGGCCACAATGTCTGTGTGTGTCTGCAATTCTACCCAGACGCGATAGGATGGATTATATGTTAAACGCCGTGGGGATTCACTAAAGACTTGAAGGACTCTGCAACGCTTTTGGGGAGGGGGAAATTTCTATCAGCTTGGCCCACACTTGTAGGTAGAAGGAATTTGTTTTGTAGAGACGTTATACACTTAAACAAAGGTGGTGCAAACGTTTTTGCCAGTATTATTGATTATACATTAAAGATTCGGGGCACTGCTAGTTAGGGGGGGTGTAATACTGACACGCGTTTATCTGATAATATTGGTCAAAGTAACTCTTACACATACCTCAAGAGTTCTTATCTGTTTCCCCAACTGTACATATTTTCTAGATATTCTGGGGTCAAAAACGTTTCAAGTGAGCGGGTAGCTAATGCCAGGGAAGAGAGCCTAAAAAACTTCAAGGATTGTGTTAGGGTAGTTATACAGGAACAGTAAGTCTTAATTGTTTCTATAGTAATGTTAGAAGTGTCGTCAATAATATGAGCGAATTCGAACTGCTGGTTAAAACAAGTAACGCGGACATAATAGGGCTTACGGAAACGTGGTGCCACCCGGAAATAGGGGATGATGAGTTTCAGTACGTCTTGTATAATGTATTTAGGATGGATAGGGTAGATAGAAGGAGTGGTGGGGTAATGCTTCCAAAAGCAGAAGCAGAAGCAGCCTGAGTGCGACGATAGCTTTCCCGGATTCAGACGTTTCACATGCTAGTATAGAATCTGTATGGTGTGAGATAGCATTAGCATTAGCATTAGTAGAGGCATTTGATGCAAGAAAGCAAGCTTATGCAGCATCAGCCAAAAAAAAAAAAAAAAAAAACCACTTCCACTTCACCCCTCTGTTCATTCTAAATACCTGTCCAGCTGAGCGTTAAACTTATTTCGGCTATCAACCTCCACCACAAGGGATGGAAGTCTGTTCCACCAACCAACCACCCGCTGGCTAAAGGCAAATTTCGGCACGTCTATCCTACATCTGTCTTTCCTCAATTTGAATTTATGCCCTCTCAGGTGATTTTTCTGAGCTAGAGGAAGAATCCCATCAGCATTGAGCATGCTTAAACCATGAGATAGTTGGAAACAAAGGTATAATGCGAGTAGGAGTAATCTACAGATCAGGTGATTTTGAAGATTATGAAGAAAGTCTCTACATGCAAATGAATGGGTAAGTAAGCGTGAATGTCTTATTATGGATAATTTCAATTTGCCTCTAATTGTTGGAGTAAATGGGCAGGAAACTCGACATGGGGAACAAAATTTTTAAATCAACTAGATGACTATTATTTGTATCAACATGTCAGGGAAAGTACTAGAGAAAAGAATATCCTAGACCTCATCATCACCCATGAATTAGATGACATAATAGGGCTGACAGGAGAGGAACGAGTATCAGGACGTAATCACGGAGTTCTACGTTGGAGGATGAAGAGCGGTAGCTGTAGTAAAAGGCAAAGGAATGGGTTATAATTTCAGAAAAGGAAATTACGATGCCTTAAGGTGCTACATGGCCTCTATTAACTGGATAGATATCGCACAGAGAACGAATACAATTAAACTGTAGTATTCTTTTAAAACATTAATCACAGACGCCTTGAATGCGTATTTACCATTAAAAAAATACTCCACGAGGAGGGCTCCAAGTTGGATGAATAGTGAAGTTGCCACATTACTTGAGCAGAAAAAGGTGGCATGGAAAAGATAGAGCAATAAAAAGTATTGAAGCCTATAACAGCTACAAGATGATCTGTAATAGAGCCACAGAAAAGGTTCGACAGGCAAAGACAATTTATGAGAAATCACTAGCAAAGAGGGGGGATAAAGAATTCTTCACATATATAAATTCCAAGAAGAGCAGGACAAACTAGATCGGACCTTTACGTAAGGGAAAGGGGATAGTAATAAATACACCAGCTGCCGTTGCAGATGAACTCAACAGTTATTTTGCATCGATATATACAAATGAAAAGCCTTTTGTGGCAATGGGAAATTGTTGGAGCGAAGTTAAAAAATATGTAATTAATGATATTGAAATTTCGCAAGATTATTTAATGAAAAAACTTTCGAGCCTACAGGCCAGTAAGGCTCCTGGAGTTGATGGAATATACCCTTTAATCTTAAGGGAGGCAGCAAGTGAGTGCATTGAACCATTGAGGCTAATTATGCGAGCATCACTAGACTCTGGGGAGATTCCGTTGGATTGGAAAAGTGCCAATGTATCTCCCATACATAAGGGTGGTTCTAAGAGTGGGATAGTGGGAAATTATCGACCTGTCAATCTGACTTCAGTGGTAGGGAAAATCATGGAGGCAACGATCAAGGGTGGAATTCAGGATTATTTGGATAGAATTGAAATTCTCAAGGATACTCAGCATGGTTTTGTAAAGGGAAAATGGTGTTTAACAAATCTGGTTCGCTATTTTGAAAGGGTCACTCATGAGCTGGATTTAGGGAATAATTTCGACATTGTTTATTTAGATTTCAGCAAAGCTTTTGACTCAGTCCCACATGAGCTGGAACAGGTTGGAATCACTGGGAAAATCCTTAGATGGATAGCAGGGTGGCTTCAGAGCAGGAGGCAGAGGGTTTCGATAAATGGCTATTCTTAAGATTGGGTTGATGAAAGAAGTGGGTTTCCCTAAGGATCAGTATTAGGTTGTTTTTAATTTTCATAAACGACATTGATGAAGGGATAGAGGGCGTGATGTCTAAATTTACAGATGATGTAAAAATTGGTAGAGTATAGTAGTTAATGATCACTGTCAAGCTGAGCTTCTTCAGAGAGGCCTAGATAGACTGCAGGAATGGTCAGAAAAATGGCAGCTATGCTTTAATCCAACAAAGTGTAAGGTATTATACCTGGGAAACAGTAATCCCAAAATAACTTATTCACTTGGTGGAGTTCAACTAAAAAGGGTGCAAAGACAGGTAACTCGCCTGGTGAGATCGGCAAAAGGGCGTTCTTATGAAGAAAGACTTCGAAAATGTGGGTTGCATAGTTTGGAAACTAGACAGCTTAGAGGAGATTTGATTGAGGTGTTTAAGGCTCTGAGAGGCATCAGTAAAATGAATGAAGACGAAATTTTCAAGATTATAAATGATGCTACAACTAGGGGACATAGATTCAAGTTACGGGGGGGGGGGGGAGATTTTTAGACTGGACTGCAGGAAGTTTTATTTTAGCCAGCGAGTTATAAATTACTGGAATAAGTTGCCTAAATGGGTGGTAGAGGCTAATAGTTTGGGGAAATTCAAAGATCATCTGGATAGTACCTTCGGGTGAGGGAAACGCATAGGATGATAGGTTTAATTTCCTTTTCTTTTATTAATTATTAGTTTTTTTTATCATTGTTTTATTCGTTTTTTTTTTTTTTTGTTTTTTTGCAGCTGGTACAGCATAAGCCATAGGCTTTCTTGCACCATGCGGCCATTACTAATACTAATGCTAAATTCAATGGAAAAGTTCGGCGAAACGCAAGCAGTTGCTCTTAATATCTCAAAGGCTTTAGAAGACCTTTATTTGGCATAAAGGTCTTCTAAGCAAGCTTCCATCTTATGGTTTGCCAACGGTTTTTTGTAATTGGTTATCGAGTTTTCTCTCGGATCGCTCATTGAGGGTGATGGGAGATGGCTCTTTGTCTTCTGACTTGTCCACTAATGGTGGTGTCCCCCATGGTTCAGTTCTTTCCCCCGCTCATTTCCTCTTATATATTAACTGGAAATCATATCCATAGTTTTGCCGATGAGAGCACATTGCATTCCACATTCGATTATGAGAAACCTTGTCCTGCTCAATCAGCTTCAATTTCTGGAATATCCGCTACCAATTCTTTAAATGCCGATCTCCAGGTAATTCTCCAGTGGGGCAAAGATAACTTAGTTGATTTCAATCCTTCTAAAACTCAGTCTTGTCTTATATCTCTCGAAAAGGATTCTTCTGCTTCTATGCTTACCTTTGATGACACTTCAATTTCTAGGCAAGTTGATATATCTCTTTTGGGGATTACCCTGGCTCTCTTGGCACAAGCACATTACAAATATTGCTTCCTCTTCATCTAAAAAACTTGATTTTCTCTTTCGCTCTCGGCGTTACTTTTCTTCCAAACAGCTGTTCATTCTGTACAAATCGCAAATCCGCCCTGCCATGGAATATTGTTCCCACATCTGGGGTGGTGCCCCCAAAACCTCTCTCAGGTTTCTAGATTCCATTCAGAAGAGGGCAGTTAGGTTAATTAATGACTCATCTTTAACAGAGTTTATCCACTCTCTGTCTCATAGACGTACTGTTTCTGCTGCATGCCTTTTCTACAGATACTTCCATGGGCACTCTTCTGAATTGGCTTCTATAATTCCCGCTCTCTCTTTCAAAACAGTCCGAACACGTGCCACCACTAGCCAACATCCATTTACCGTCCAACTTCAAACTCACAGAACCAACTTTTCATCTTCCTCGTTTATTCATTCGACTGCCGTTTTATGGAACAACCTTCCTTCATACCTATTTCCTGAAAATTACAGTCTACAGAAGTTCAAGTCTAATGTCAACAGATATCTTCTTTCGTCTTCTCAACCTACAACAGAAGCACGGTACTAAGTACCATAGGTTCTAATACGTGTCGTATTTGGGGGTTTCATAAAAAAAAAAAAAGCCTCACTATTCATCAGGATTTTTTTTTTTTTAAAGAGTCTTACTAGTACGACGAAACTTTTAGCAATTATATCCTCTCTTCTTGCCGTGAGATCGTGTTCTCAGCGTTTGCGGAGTGGACACAATACAAGATGCCATCTTAATCCTGCGATTAACGTGTATGGAACGGCGCTGCTTTATCAAATTTTCTGTAAAAGATAACGTGAAAACGTGGTTCATGTGACACATTTTCAGAAGGCTACGAAGCGTTATCAGATAAAGTGTTAAGCAACGTAAAGTCTAAATTTATTTATTGCCCTCCTAGTATATGAATGCTGTGTTGGGGCCGATGCTATTTATTTATTGAATAAATAATAATAATAAGACTGAATGCTAATTTTCCATCTATAATTGTCAACCGCTATTAATAGGTGGAAATATTCGTCCCGTTGACCAAACGAACATGTTACCTTGGGTGTATGGCCATTTCCTATTCAAAAAACTGTGTGTGCCAAAAATGTTAGTATTTGACTGGAATGCACAGTACATTTGTACCGGAATGGAGAGAGAGAGAGACAGAGAGGGGTATTTCTGCAGTGAGTATCGACTTCTTACGAGACATGAGTTTTAGGATGCAGAAAGAGTAGTCTGTGTCAATTTTCTGCTACAGGGATCGACAATTGCTCCGCAGCATTATAGTTACCTGCTACGCAATGATATGCGCCAAGTCATTTTCTAGCCACATTATCTTGTTACATACTAACGCATATCTTAACTTTGATGACAACGACACTAGCAACCTTTGGCTGGTAAAATTACGAGCCACTGTACTTAAAACCGTACTTTTCACTCTCCCTGCAAAGTATAATTTTCACTTGTTCTAGGCAATGAAGGATCACCTGGGACCGCAGAAATTTCAATTGGATGAAGAACTTAGCTCGGTGTCTTTAGTAGCTGCTTAATCAGCGTACATTTTCTCCGATACTGGCATGACACTGATTAGTGTCATGCCACAATGATAGCATAATTTAACACATTTATTCTATTGCTGTTTTCAGTCTCATGAAATATCTTTTGCAGTTATCGCAGAATGTATTTTTACAAGATTCCCTTTTTGAAATCCGTTTTATCATTTAAATTATTTATGAATTTTTTTCCCTTCCTGCATTTTCTGAGTGAAAAATTAATGTTTGCATAGTAGAGTTATCTCTCTGCGGTTCTTTCTGAATTTGTTATCCCTTTGCCGTTGTCTTTCTTATTATTTTAGCTGTTTTTCTGGGAGGAAGGCAAAGCTATCTGTGTCTCCTTTTCAGATAGAGGGCGTTTACAATCTCCGATCGAAATCAAATTTACGAGACGTGTAACGGGGATGGGGGGTACCAGGGGTATCCTTACGTTGGTATTTATTGAGGTGACTAGTCGGCATATTACCTCAACTACTGAATTTTATATTTCTTGGTTAGTTGAACTGATTTAGGTTATAACTGGCAACCGTCATTGCTGGTACTGTAATTGTTAATTGTAGATTCGGTAAGAGCTAACAGTAAAGGAAATATTAGGTAGAGGGATTTTTTTTTTTTTTGGTAGTTGTTGGCGTATCGGCTTCTGTGGCCATAATGCACCTCCCAAGGTTTTTGCAGTACTTTGATCCAAGCCCGAGGCGGGATTCGAACCCGCGACCTTTGGGTTGCCAGGCAGGCACTTTACCCACCCGGCTAGCCCGGTCGGCCTCTCTTTCTGTTTTAATCACTAAATAACACATTTTACCGATTTACTGGAAATAAGGCTTTGCTGAAATATATATATATATATATATTTTTTTTTTTTTTAGGTTCAAAGTTCACATTTATCAGGGGCCAACAACAGCAGCAACAGACAGATGAAAAATCAAACCAGTGGTTTGGTGCTGCAGTTCAGAGTTCTGGAGAGGATGGAGTAGTCGTGGTAAGTTTAAACTGCAATTAAAAATAATAATAGTCAAAGATAATAAAGTAAAAATAGTCGTATTCATATGAATATTTTCTAACGCCCCTGAATGCAAAGCACTGTATAATATTAAGTAACTTGTTAAAATTAAGCTCAAAAGCGCCCTTCCGTTTGTTATAAACTTCCAAAAAGGTTTTCTCAAAATGTTAAGATGATTATTGCTGATTATAAATTCGAACACATTCATAATTAATCATGGCGTTCAAGTCTCGAACCAATGATATGTCTACATGTGCTGGACAAACTTTTGACAAAAAATAAATTTAATCTTGTTTTTGTTGCTAAATATTGCCGATTGTTAATATTTCAAATCCATGATAATAATACTTGCATAATAATAAATTGAAATTTTTCTATTATTTTAATAAAATAAAAAGCGTAAAAGATATTGGTGGTATGTGTAAAATTTGTTCAATTGAAAGGCCAGCCGTGGAGTTGAAAAGGTTAAGAATCATTGACAGATATGTGTCACCGTACACAAGGCTGTGGCACAGTATCTTTCATTACAACCTTTTAATTATTCGTTGATTGTTCAATTTTTTTAAGGCGATTAATGTTTTTTTTAATTGGCAAATGTCTTGTATTATTCTCTTTGGTTCCGTTCATTTTTATGGGCTGCATTCACGTTGGACTGAAGTCCCAAGCGTGACAGATGTTATCACACCTGGAAAACAGTCAAAAACAAAAACTTTCTCCAGGATTCTTTGACATTGACTGCTGAGCCGGACATTGACTATGAGCATATGAGCGAAGAAACATAACTCTTTGTGCTAAGCTCATTCTAGATTATTACTGCTCTCCACCCCTGATGTGCCTAGGTTATCTTGTTAGAAATCAGGTTACGGAACAGTTTCGGTTCTGTATGCTCCTGCCTGACGTCCCACATGGTCCTCTAATCCATGTGCCAATTCCAAATATGATGTGATTTCGTTGTTGACAAATCGTTAATTTTTTTTTTTCCATTGGCAAGTTCACATTACTTTTTACTATAAGTTCACTGATAATTCCTTCATGTAAATAAGATATTGTATGGTTTTGAAGTACCTGGGAGAAGTGGATTTTAAAAAAAATGCCCTGATGTATTACGAAGGGATGTAAGTTCAATTTGATTTAAATAAATAAAAAATATAAATAAAATGCGCATATAATCAGCCTTCAGTTCTAAATAAAAAGATATAAATTTTCTGCTTAAGACTCAGAGACAGAGAATACCAAAATAGTAGCACCATATTTAGTTCATGGGCTTGAACCACAGTCACTCAAAGTGAATGTACATTTCTATTTTCGTGCTTGACCACTCGGCTAAATGTTGTATACAAAGGAAATATTACGAAAAATGAGAAAAAAATAACGTCAAGTAATATTAATTTCTTGACGTCAAGTAATTCGCTATGTATTTACGCAGTTGATATTCCTACTTATTTGAAAGAAAAACAAATTATCACGGCTGCATTTGTATTACTAAGATCCTCTATATGACATCGTAACTTCTGCTTTTGAAATTTTCTCAGCTATAATTTTATCATTTTTTTATAGTTGCGGCAATTGGTAAAGTTTAAGAATTCCTATAAGATCACTAAATAAATACAAAGATAATCTCCTTTATGTATAGGAATCTTTGAACAGTATTTAGAAATACTGTTCAAGGTTTAGGCTCAAATGTCACATGAACTAAACAGACTTGTGACAGAGAAGATATGAGATAGTCTGTAATCAAGTCATAATGGAAGTTAGGCAGGCAAAGGCTGATAACGAGAAATCTCTGGCAAAGGATGCCAAGAAAAACAGCAAAGACTTTTTTACTTATGTTAACTCTAGAAGGAAGGGGATGAATCAGATTGGTCCGCTTGATATCGATGGTTCGACTGTTGTTGATGATCCTACTCAGATAGCTGACAAACTGAATGAGTATTTCGCATCTACAATCACACATGGGGGATTCTGTAAGGAAGGGGAGGACAGAAATTTACTAAACTCTAACAGGGAGCTAAATGGTTTTGTAATAACTGAGAGCAACATGGAGGAGAAATTCTTGAAGTTAAACATAAAGGCACCTGGGGTGGATGGAATCTATCCAGTTATACTGAAGGAGGCAGCGAGAGAAGTAAGAAAACCCTTAGCCATAATTATGAAAGTTGCCTTAGACTTGTGGGGACTGGAGATGTGCAAATGTATTCCCTATTGACAAAGGGGGATCAAAGGATGACACGAGTAATTACAGACCAGTTAAATTAAATGTCGTTCACGGAAAATAATGGAGTCACTGGTTAAAGAAACATTACAGATCATCTAGACACAGCATAGGTTTGTTAAGGGGAAAGTCTTCTCTGACCAATTTGATTGGATACTATGATGTAGTCTCAAAGGAACTGGATCCAAAAAAAAAAAATAATAATTTTGATATCATATACTTGGATTTCAGCAAAGCTTTTGATACTGTTGCACTTGCAGTACTACTGTACAAATTGGAGCAGTATGACATTGAGGGCAAGTTGCTACAATGGATAAAAGGGTGGTTAAGTGGGAGAAGACAGAGAGTGGTAATCAATGGACTCTGCTCTTCGTAGACTAATGTTATTAGTGGAGTCTCCCATGGTTCATGTTGGGCCCATTGTTGTTTTCTATATTTATTAATTGATGAAGGTATATCAGACAATGTCGAAGTTTGCAGATGAAAGTTAACAGGGTTGTTAATGACAGTATGCTACAGGATCTAGAAAAGTTGGGCAGATGGGCTGAGAAGTGGCAACTGAAGTTTAACATTGACAAATGCAAAGTACTGCATATGGGTATAAGTAACCCCAGAGAAATATACCAACTGTGTGGTACTACACTCAGGGTAGTGGAGAATGAAAAATCCCTCGGGATAATTGTGCAGTCAGATATGAAGTTTTATGAGCATTGCAGACAGCCTGCCAGAGCAGTTCATGGAGTGTTATCAATGATATACAAGAATTTGCTAGCAGCGATAAAGAGATGATTATCCCTTTGTATAAGGCAATGGTCAGACCACACCTTGAGTACTGCATACAGGTCTGGAGGCCTCATTTTAGGAAGGATGTAGAATTGCTAGATCGAGTATACAGAGAAGGGCAACAAGACTGGTGAGGGGAACAAAGGAGTGCTCTTAAGTTCTGAAAATTGCAGCTTTTGGAGACTAGCACCTGTGAGGTGATCTGATTGAGTTGTATAAGGCCTTGAATGGTTATTTTGAGCAGGCTCAATGTTGATGGGATTCCTCCTCCTGCTCAACTTACGAACCTGAAGGGGCATAACATGAAATTGAGGAAAGACTGTTGTAGAATAGATGTGCGGAAATCTTCCTTTAGCCAGCGGGTGGTTGAATGCTGGAACAAGCTTTCATCTGCCGTTGTGTAAGTTAACAGCTTAAATAAATTCACGGCAGTATCAGACAATCTTTTGGAGTGAATGGTTGGATGAAATGGGAAGGGTTTTTTTTTTTTTTTTTTTCATTGATGCTGTATGAGCTTTGATTTTTTACATCATATGCCTTTGATCGCTGGAGTTTTGCTCCATAAAAATTATGTGTTAGTAGAAGTTAAAGATTAACTCAACTACTCTGAATTGATGGAATTTAACTGAGACTCTTCAACTGGTAATGCAGTGCAGTTATGGGAAAATCTGTGCCCAAACAATTGGGCACAGATCTTTGTGGTGGACATAAAACATTTCTTTTAAACATTTTATTAGTACAAAGGGTACTAGGAAAGTTTTGCAATATGATGCAACAATGAATCACAGGAAGCTGCTTGTTGCTGCATGTTGAGACATGTTCATACGTGCATAGTAGCCGCCGCGCCAAGTCGATGGGCTCAGTTATTCATTAGTAGTGAGAGTGTAAAGTGCTTGCGATGGCATCGTGGTCACGAAATGAGATAAGCACAGTTTTGCTGTATAATTTCGTGCGTGGTTTAACCATAGACCAGTGCTTAGAAGAAATTACTCTTGCACTAGATGATGATTGTCCACATTGTACAACGATATTCAGGTGGTATAGAGAATTCCAAAGGGAATTTCACTCTGGAGGATTCTGAGAGGCTGGGAAGGCCACGAACGTCAGTTACGGAGGAAAACGTTACTGCTGTGAGGAAAATGCTTGACGAAAACAGGCGAGTGACCTACCAACAGATAGAAGATACTTTGGGCCTAAATGCACCAGCAATTCGTTCGATTCTGCAAGATCATTTGCACGTGAAGAAACTTTGTTCTCTCTGGGTGCCGCATTAACTGACTGAAGAGCAGATGACACGACGTATGACTTGGTGCCGGGAGATGTTAAAAAAGTTTGATAAGGGACAATCTCGGTATGTGAACAACATCGTGACAGGTGACGAGACTTGGCTGTACTATTACGATCTGCCGACCAAGGCTCAAAACAAAGTTTGGGTCTTTGATGATGACGACACACCCGTAATTGTCAGAAAATCCCGATCTGTAAAGAAGAAAATGATAGCTGTATTTTTCAAATCGAGTGGAATTGTGGAACATGTCGTTTTGGACACGCAGAAGACAGTCACAGCTAAGTGGTATACTGAACAATGCCTGCCTAAAGTCATTGGATCTATGAAGAACCTGCGGCCAAAGTCAAGAATGGACACCTGGTACCTCCATCACGATAATGCTGCAGCTCACCGCGCCAAAGCCTGCACCGAATATTTGACCACGACAGGACTGAAACTTCTCGAGCACCCTCCCTACAGTCCAGACCTTGCTCCCTGCAACTTTGCACTGTTCCCGCATGTGAAAATGAAGCTAAAAGGGAGGCGGTTTTCCAGTGATGAGGACCTTCTACGGGCTTGGGAAAACGAGTGTGCTTTACTCCCCAGTGAAACTTGGCAGAACTGGTTTAAAGATTGGTTTCGGAGGATGGAGAGGTGTATTGAATGTAGAGGAAATTACTTTGAAAAAATTAAATAAACAAAGCTGTATTGCAAAACTTTCCTAGTACCCTTTGTACACAGGTTAATCCTAGGCCTATGTGCTCAACTAAAAAACGCAACATAGATATGGTTTCGTAAAGATATTTATTGGACTTTAAACGTATTTGGTTATTTTTCGCCAACAGGATGGCCCAAAATAACATAACAGAACCTGACATACTATTGAAAAATATCGGTAGTTCAATAAAGAAAAAAAAAAAAAAAAAAAACTTCCTATGAACGAGAAGGTTCTAAATACCTTCTCGTTCAGTTAAAGCTTCTTTGCGTTTTTTTTTTTTTTTATTAATTTATCAATAACATAGGATCGACTTATCACTGACTATTGAAAGAGGTCCCCTTATTGTGTGACCAATACGATGGAACATCTCCGCGTTATCTAGGACGACCATGGGTTTAGTTAAACGAGAATCTCTCTCTCTGCTGTGGGCTGGTCGCTTGAGATCAATTACGTGGCTTCTCCGCTCTCCCGGCCTAATCCATTAAATTTTACTTATGGGAATACCTCTAGCAACTGATATGCATGACTTAGGTGTCGACTTAGGAGGAGTTACTTCGTATTTAGTTTTCCACCGGTCGGAAATTTTACAAGATTTTTCTTACTTGAGGCGTTATTCAGTTCTGTCGAGCAAGGGTTGCGCATTTTTCTCCCCCCCCCCCACAGAAACGGGATTTTCATCCAGAAAGATAGACACTCACTATAGACTACATGCAATTAAACTTAATGCACTGACTGCTCATAGCTTTAATTGGACAAAAAGAAACATTAATATTCTGCTGAAGAGGTACGCCGTATCCCACAGGAATTGAAATTTGTATCGTTCGCTGTAAATCACTCGTTGTTCAATATGAGGTATACATCCAGTGATACGTACACATTTCCAGCGCTAATCATTTTTCTACTTAAAAAATTAATTAGTAAATGTAATATTTAATTACATAAATAAATTAACGATTGTTTGAAGGATAGACTAATTTGCATCCAAATTCTGTCAGGAGATTCTGGAATTGCTCTACAGCAATCTTAAATGCCCAATTACTGCATGAAAACGCTGGAAACAAGATTTCGGTTATACACCAACCGAGAATTATAAAATTATGACCACAGAAGTTTCGATAAATTAAGTTTTCCTTTCTTCATACTGATGAAGGTCAACCCAACAAACTTTTGGACTGTTGGACAAAATTAACCGAAAAAAGGGCTTTTTCATGAATATTTTATTGTGAACAGTGTCGCCGAAGAGGAATATTTAATATAATAGGCATCGTAGCATCCCAATTCTGTGTAACCATTAGAAATCGATCTACCACCTTAAAAAGCCGCACATTATGCAAATTATTCATGCCTATTAAAACACGGGTTGCGACCACATAATTTTTTCCTGTTTTTTGGCTTGCTCAGTGGTTTAGCCACATCTCAAGTACTCAGGATGGCAAGTCATCGTCGTTTAGATGATCTTTGAGATGGCGGGCCGTTGGACGACTTGAAGCGGAGCAGTCGCAGGCGGAGATGGTACGTTGGCCAATGTGTCGCGCAGTGAAAACATTTCCAACCGGACTGCGTTAAGAAAGCTCAAGTCAAGTGGATTCTACACAAGGAAGCCATTGGTTTGTATCCCATTAACCCAAAACCATCACAGAACTCGTCGAAACTCGTGCCATTAACATATAACTTGGAGCTCTGACAAATGGAGTAGAGTTCTGCCCTCTGAGTCCCGTTTTAGTCTACAAACAGATTCTAGACGTTATTTCATCTGGAGACAACGAGGAATGCGGTACCATCCCTTCCATCAGCAAAGGGATATTTACGATGGAGGCGGTGTTCTCGTGTGAGACGGGATAATAATCAACGGCCACGCCCCCTCCACGTTTTTGATAGGGTTGCCGTAACTGTGCAGAGGTGCCGAACTCTTCTATGTGCGACTTTTTAGGAGTGTGATTGACCTAGATTTTCTTTTCATGCACGACAACGCCACTGCATTATAGAGCTTAAGTGTTGGAGGAAATATCTTGAAACTGACGATATCCAACGATTGCCGTGGTCATCACGATCGCCATACCTAAATCCAATCAAAGATGTGTGGGTCGCCCTTGGGCGTCGCAGTGCTCCCCGACAACCAACTGTTCGGGAACTTGGTGAGCTAAGATCTGCGCTGGTGGAAGAATTGGGAGTTGTTGCCACAGGATCTTATAGATTTTTTTTATTTTATTTTATTTTTTTATTTTATTAACAACAAGATAAACAACAGGTAACCATTAACAGTGTATCTGAGAGCAGAACAATGAACACAATTGATAACAATAATATGAAATCCAACAGGAAGATAAACATTGATATAGATTTAAAAATAAAAATCATATGTACAAAAGAGGATTGCATTAAGTTAAGTTACCGGTAAAATAAATAATAAATTAATTAGTTAGAGAATAGAAAAATAATTTTAAAAAAATAATAATAAACTACAATAATTAGATGACAGCTAGTCATTTTGCATTTGAAGAGAAGAGGCAAACTTGGGGATGGGGTTCATCAGTGATTGGGAGTTGTCAAAGAAGTCAATGAGAGAGTGATTTGCTGATTCTGTTCAGTGGACTGAATTTCATAAAGTCCGTAGTGGCAGATTCAAGGCGAAACAGTGTGAGGTTCCTAACTTGTCTACAAGGAGCATTGAAGTTTATTTTACTAAGTAAATCAGATGCTTCATAAGTTCCAGTGATTACTTTTGCTAGAAGGGTGATGACAGCAATAACTCTTCTAGTGCACAGAGGCCTCAGATGAAAGTAATCACACAGCGATTCATAGTACACTGGGTGATAAAATAGAGGATTACGGAACGTAAGGTAACGGACAAAATTTTTTTGGACACTTCAGTTTTCTTAATTAAAGTTTTCGTGTGAGGATTCCAGATGGGTGAGTTGAATTCAAGGATTGGGAGAATTATAGTTTTATAAAGGATGACAGCATATCTGTAGTTTTTGAACTTGTAGGTGTTCCGTTTGATAAATCCCAGTGTTTTGAATGCTTTGCTGGTGATTTTAAGGACACGGACATCAAATTTCGCACTGCTGGAGAAGAGAGTCCCCAAGTCGTTAACTTGGTCACGCCTTTCGATGATCACTGAGTTAATAGTGTACCCATATTTATTAGTTGTGGAGATCTGCAGGATGAGAAAGAGATTACTTTGCACTTCGAGGGGTTAGCAGACAATCCCTTCAGAGATAGCCACAGAGAGAATTTATTGAGGGCACATTGCAGCTGTTCAGAATCCGTTGTCTCCTTCACTGCTGAGTAGATCTTAAGATCATCTGCATATAGAGCGACTTGAATATTGGAGGTGCAGATGAAAGGAGGAAGATCATTTATGAAAACAGTGAAAAGTAGAGGATCTAGAGGAGAACCTTGAGGTACTCCACTTAGTGGTATAAAACGGTCTGAGTTCACTTGATTGATGATAACTCTCAAGGAACGATGCGTAATATAGCTGCGTAGCCATGAGAGCAAAGGGTCACGGATACCATATAGCTTAAGTTTTTCCAGAAGTTGTTCGTGCGGGACTTTATCAAATGCCTTAGATATATCTGTGTAGACTGCATCAGCTTGAAGGTGGTTATCACGGACTTCAGAGGTGTATTGCCAGAAAGGAAGCAATTTGTGACTACAGACTTGCCACTGCAGAAACCATGTTGGTTCTGATCAATGAAAGGCCTGAAGAATTCGAAGAGATGTTTGTGTACTGCTGTTCCGAAGAGTTTTGCAACGATATGGGTCTGTAATCAGTTACATCATTTTTATCGCCTTTCTTGAAAACTGGAAGTTGACCTGCCTGAGAGACAAGTTGAAGATCCGCAGTATGAGGGGTACCCTTATATTGAGCATGGTTCACCACTGTCAGGCCTTTTTCGCCGTTTGAGGCGATCATGCGTTGTACTGATGTCATGTGACCATATTTTTGAGGATCTTGTATCGACTTCTGTAATGTGACATTTTCGGTGATTCTTGTACAACTCTATAAATGTCCCTTATACCGAAGTTTCTTGCTGTCTTCTCATTTCATCGTTATTCTATGATACACCACCGTACCAAATTTTGCCCCGGTTCATTGCAAGCTGCACGAGTTACACCACATTTTCTGAGTGTTCTGTTAACTTTCTCGAGCGTTGTAGTTCAACCAGAGTCTGAAGAAGGAAAATTATTTTCCTGAAAACATCATGGTTGCAGTTTTTATAATTGTCGGTGAGCACAACATTCAAATCTTTTCTGGAATAATTCAAACAAATAATTCAACATTCAAATCTATCTGGAATATTCTCTGGACAAAAAAGAAAAAAAAAAAGAATAAATATGCCTGTATTTAATAGTATTATCATTCATGGGCTAGTGATAGAAATGAAATAAATGATATAATTAAAATGCATTGTGGTCTGCAATAAACGTAATCATGTGTATAACTGGGAAACTAACGATTGTTAAGGACTATCACATATAATATGTAAGCTCGATAGACACGTATTGAGTGGGGGAAGGTGTGTGTGTGTGTGTGGGCGCGTGCAAGAGACAGAGAGGGGAACACGTTTCTCATGGAACACAAATATTTGAACTTATGTTCTACGGCTACGCAATACTATAGAGAAATTCCTGTGGATTACACGTAGCTTCTTGAAGAAGAAGCAGAGGCGAAAACATTGGAGACAAAAGTATAAATAGAATTAAATGAGAAAAGGGGATGAAACAGCAGGAACTTGCAGAGAGCTTGCACACGCACGCATTCGAGAATGAAGAGGGGGAGGAAAATGCCTTGGGTAAAGATAACGATCGCTCCTTGGTGTTTGTATTAAGCAGACAACTGTCCTGTGTCGGAAAAAAAAAGGGACGCCCCTTCTGCTTCCAGCTCTTTGTCACATTTATATATAGACGAGGGTCGGCTCCCTAACGCATTCTTTGCGTCTTCGGACGGCAATACTAATTCCCCTTCATCTTTCTACCTTAAAAACTGGAGTCTGTGTTTAGTGATCACTACCATCTCATTTATCATGAGACACGGGAAGGGATGCAGTGGTAGACCATCGTTAGGGGTGGATCCACACCGATCCATACTTGCGGAAACTCAAGAAGATACTAATAATGCAATACCAAACTGTTTATTTCCTTACAGTGATTTGATATCCTCAGACTAATTGCTTGTGCAGTCTAGTGTCGACTTAATATTTTTGGAGGCTATTTCTGCAACGTTAGCTCTTCGTATTGCCCATCGGCAACGGCATTTTATAAACTCATATTTGTAACGGCTGGAGCCTTGTCTCTCCTTTTAATTATAGAAAATCGTTCTTTGTCCTAATTTAAATGAAAGTCAAACTTTCAGTTCGAGAGAACCGAGTCCTTTAATTGACTTTCTCAATAACCACTAAATCGACTTTAGAATAAATTCGCTTAAACGAAATTCGTGGTAGAAGGAACTGTTTGCTTTTCGTTAAGGAAGAAATCGAACATTGTGAAGTTAATGTTAGATTTGGACTCACACAGTCGGCATTGTGAAAGTTAACTTTTATAGCCATAAGTGTATTGAACCACTATAATGTGATTAATGTTCCGAGTGATGAAAAAAAAAAAAAAAAGGGAAGCAGAATGGCTCGTCAAGTTTAATCTGGGTTGGGGAGGGGGGGGGGTAGAGAGAGAGAGAGAGAGAGAGAGAGAGAGAGAGCGGGAACGAGACCGACCACAAACTTCTTGAACTTGAAAAATGAACGAAAATCTCTCTTTCCACTTCAAAATAAGAAAAACAAAAATAAAAATATTCATCCCTGTTAGGCTCTGGGATGTCACATATTCAGATATTTCAGCTTACAATTTTGTCACATTGCATTGGCTTTACATACATTTTAAGAAAATTACCGTGTCTCTCCACATCTTACCTCCGTAAACCATTATTGCATCGTTTATTGAACCTTTCCCTTCTGAGAAGTCGATTCATTATATATTTATTGAAAATATCATTTCATTTTATTTATTTATTCTCGTTAAAAGCAACGAATTAGGGAACCTTTAATGCGGAATTAATAGGTGGTTCTCCTTTGAGTTAATCCGGTTTTTTCAGCCCTAACAGCATGCAAATCGGCTCGTGAACACACGCTTGGCATACATTTGTGTGGTCCACAACGGACCATATGAGCTAGATTACCACTGTTACACTATAGCTTGAGTAATCGATTGGTTGGTCATAATCTTCCAAGAAGAATAAAAACTGGTTTCACTGCTGCATTGTGTTGCTTCTTACTATCTGTTTTGGTAATAGTATGCATTTTTAGCGCAGTTCAACTATAAATGTTCTGGAGCAGCTTTGAGTCCGCGAAAGTTGTCTCAATAGAGTAGCAAATTAAAAGATGTGGATAATGATTGAAAGGAAGCTTTAATATAGAACACTGTTATACTGACACGTGCAGTGTTGTAGTGGAGGGAATACGGTGGTACGTACAGCCTCTGCCGGCTGGTTTTTTCCGAGCAGGTATCGTATACCCTCTCCTTTTGATTAATTTCCGTTGACGTGGATGTCTTACATGCGATGTTTTTTAGACAGCTAGAGAGAGAGAAAGAAAGATTGGCTCGTTGTTTTTTAATTGAATTTCATAATCGATTATTTTAATAATCGAAATAATTGATTATGGATATTATTTGAGTAGTGAAATAATGAGTATGCCTATGTACAATACAGCTGTAGCAGCAGTGCTACACGCTTGATGAGGCTTTCAAGAAGCTCAAGTGATAGTAATGCAACTAGTCCACGAGAGCACTTCTGAGCAGCTGGAGGGATTGTGAAGGCGGTGGCAATACGTTTTTCAAGAATTTTCTCCATTGTTATTGCTCCAAGGGATTCTTATAATAAGAATCTCTCCACATTTTGCAAGGATTAGTTTCTCACCAAACGGGATGAATGAACAATTCCGGTATGGTACTCGAATATGGGGTCTCTGTGTTAGTGGGGAATTTTTCAATAGGAAGAAGGGGGATATATATATATTGTAGAAACTTTTCTATTATGCAGAAATGGATGCCAAGTTGAGTGGAAATTTTAAAATGTATTACTGGAAATCACTAAATATGAAATTGGAATACCGCCATCCCTGATGGTCTTTATGGCAGTTTCGTGGTATTGCCTTGCTGGGATGATTATTTTGTCTAAGTGGTGCCATTCCGAACAGTCTCTGCCGCTTTTACATCATTGCCTTAGGTTTCCGATCCCGGCTTTGTAGTACTAAGTGGGATCGGCAGGTCGCACTGGTCACTCCATATTAACAAAGCTCATCTCCAGAGAGCAGAAGCGAATTTATAAATTTGTCGATCCTGGATAACATATTCGCACATATCTCTATTTGATGGGGGAATGTACAAATGTTCAGATAATGATTTTGAAATAAGTCAACTGTTAAAATATATTGAATAGTTACCACTTAAAATATTCTCGGATTAGTGTAAGATGTAATTTTTGTTTTTATTCACTGTACATTTTAACATTCGCATTATATTATTTCACTCAGGAATTATAGAATAAGGTCAGGCCGAATTTGCCGTATGACATAAAACAGTTATCCAAATGTGTATGTGTTGACTTTTATATGTACATGTCACAGATTTCTGAGAGCGAGTCATTATATTGGCTAAGAAACTTGTTTTAAATTGTGACATTAACATGTTCTGTAGTAATTTAGATATGGATTTAATTATTGCGCGATAGGACCGATGGGGTTTGAGATAGAGAAGAGATGAGGTGCACTCTGGAGAACTTATCATTGGCAAACTGTACGTAGTCCACGTCAGGGTGCTGGATTTTTTTTTTTTAATTAAAGGAGTTGGTTCGGTATAAGCCTATTTGCCCAATTCGCCTAGTTCGTAAGCATGGTGAGCAGGCCTTGAAGAAAGGAGGAGGAATAATTACTTTTAGGCGCTCCGTTTAGTCGGATATTTAATCTGCTTAAAATTGTCTTCCATGCAACGAGCATGTTTTTCATATTTAAAAAATTTGTCATTGAGTCATTCTGACGATTACGGTCTGTTATCAATTCATGAAACTTAAGTGCTTTTTAGCAAACCTAATATCCATCTAAAATTTGTTTATTTTATTCACTGAAGAATTATTTTCATTTTATATGGCTTTGCCAAAGATGTATATGACAGGAGGTGACTTAGGTGATGCCTTCTGTTACGTAATTTTTTATAAAAATAGATTCATTAGTTAAATAAATAAAGTTCCATTTCCAACTGGTTTGTTTAAATTTTGAATATATTTTATCAGTGTCGTTAGGCCATTTGTTTGAATAAATGAAATTATTTCAGTTCATATTTAACTTGTCAGTTTGGTAATTTTTAATTCTGTCAGAATGCAAGCTCTTAATTAGTTTTATAAAAATTTATTGTTAAAATGTATTAAAATTTACCGAATGATATGTTTTTTTTTTTTTTTATCCACTGTTTAATTGCTTCCTCAAAATTGGAGTTCTTTCCTTTACGCGTGCTATATAGCTATCGAACCCATATTATGCATAATACGCCCCTCAACTCCTTACTGCATCAGACCTCAGTTCTCTACAAGAAATGTAAAGGTAGATTACAATCGTGTTAACCACTTTTCGTACATCCCCAAAGGCCGTCCCGACACGTGTTCCTCATCTCTTTTCTCTCCATTTTCCCCTTGAGCGTTCTAAAGAAAAGATAGCTGCTACATTTTCCCCCAGTGGCAGTGGCTAACGATCTGAAAATCGTCACTTTATAAGACGCCAGATAAATTATTTTTTTTTTTTATTCAGGAAAGGCAAAAATATAATTCCATTATGCAGTGTCATACTTATGGCGATACATTTTTTTTTTTTTACATGTTGATGTTTTTATTTTAATTTCTTCTGAACAAAATAATTCTACAGCTTATTACTTATTGTTTTCACACAGCCTGAGTTAGGTGGCAGGGCTTGCCAGAGTACTTATAAAATGTGCTGAGTACCTGACCTGCCTCCCTGTGCTGGATCCCACAGGGCCTAACGGCTAAAAGGTCAGAAGAACAACGGTACACAACACTACACACCTTCCACTCCCCATACACTTTTTAAAATCTGTGGCCTTGACAGTGTACTGTGACACATGATGTATACAACGCAGAGATGGAGAAATCCCTGGTGCCGTTAGAGTTTGGTTCGTTGCGTAGCGTGATCGATTCTACCCAATATCTGTAATGAAGCTTCGCGTGTTGGTATTTATTCATTTTTTTTTTTTTTTTTTGTTTATCTTTTCGTACTTGGTTTGGCTAAGTCTCAATCCTGAAAGGTCTGAGGTATTTCAAGTGTCACAATATAAAAACTAATATTCCCATTCGAAGTAGGGATTACAACTGTGCTGGAAAAAGAAAATTTCAAAAAAAACACTTATTTACCACAAGCTGGTAATAAATGTTTTCGATAAGTCGAAAGTGCGTGTTATAAATGTTAACTTTAAATACAGTACTACGATTACACATTTAGTATACTTCTACGATACATATTAAAAACAGTAATTTTACTTTACCCGGAGGTATGCTAGAGTGTATGACCGACTTGTCCGTGATATTTGCGATCCAAGTGGATCGGAGAATACCGTGGAGGTTGGTTTAAAGGTTAAAAATAAAGTTCCGGTTCAATAAGCTAACCACTGGACGATGGTCCAGTGATTAGCTTATTTAATCAGTAAATTCCCTTCCCGATGATATGCTTTTTTATTTATGTATCTCATTTATTTCACTTCATTCAACTTTTTGTCAAAAGAATATCGGAATACTTTAAAGTTTGTATTTGATTACGTATACTCAAAGTAATAGAAGCACACAAGAAACTATTTCATCCATTACACTGCGGATTCAGCTGCTGTTATTTCGCAAACGCATCAATTACTTAATTTCGTATTTATTTTTTTTAATTATTTCATTTAATTTTGGTTGATATCATAAACTGGATTCTTGGTAATTTTTGCTTCATAATAAATAAATAGTGTGTGTATTCGATAAATTGCTGAAAGTTAAACCATATTTCCAGCTTGCGTGAATACTTGTAAATATACAGAACTTCCTCGGCCTTCAAATTTATGGTTCGCAACTATTAGTAGTGTATTAACGTGTCGTTATTTACGATTAATTTAAGACTCTAAAACCATTTTATAAATTAAAATCACCACATACACGAATACAATAGCGATACCTGTTATAAATGGGCATCCAAGAGTGTGTACACGGGCCTCTTTCGTTATGTAATAGATTGTGAACAGTCCGGATCATTCGCTGTAGAATTCCATGAAATATTTTATAACTTTGTTTCTAGCAACGATATAGACTCTTTTTTTTTTTTTTTTTTTTTTTTGTCTACAGGAATCGAAGAAAATGTGTATTCAAGCAAGTACAATGGCACTTTTTTAAAAATCGATTTTGGTTTTCGTCATATGAAGCGCGTATTTAAAAACAGGCTTTCTCCATTAAAATTAGATTAAAATAATTAATAACTTCACGTTTCAAACGCAACCCTTTGTTTATTGACTCTGTATTGCTGAGAAACGTATATCAGAATATTCCATGTACCAAATTAATTGTTTAGTTATAAGCGAAATTTTAGAATGTACTTTAATATTCTGTTGTTAAGTCAAAGAAAAAATAAACACGGCCATCTTCAAACAAAGATCGAAGGAAAATCCGGTTTCCTTTGATCTCATTGGAGGTCAAAGTAAACCGAGTGGAGATGACCCACTCGATTTCACCTAAAGGTGAAAATAAACTGGGTCATTTTTGCTTTGTGTTGGTAACAGAATCCTAAAGTGGATTCAGAAACATCTGGAAACATCTGTAAATAAGTAAATTCAAAAAATTATAAAAAAATTTAAAAATTAAAAAACAAAAACATTTAAAATTAATTTAAAATTTTAAAATTAAATCTTAATTATTAATTCCTACGTCATACCTTTCACTCAAGAAGTCTGTAATATTATTAATGCAAGGAGGCATTGTAGCATAAATACCGGTTGACAAACTTACAATGGTAAACGAAAGAAATATTAGTCAGTGAAGTTGCTAGATTTTCCCTTGAAACTACTCATGATTCTCAGGCTTTTACCACTATTTTTTTCTTTAGATGGCATAGTTGGTATATTATTATTATTAAATCCGTTTATTATTAGCAAGTGATTGCTTTCACACCTTTTACACAGCCGAACGGCTGGAAGGGTGTACAAAAATGCAAGAATGGCAATTTTTACAATGCAATATTTACAAATCATGTTTACAATATTTACAGAAGTGCGAATCATTTACAGTATTATTTACAGAATGTTTTTTTTTTTTTTTTTTTTTTTGATTTGGTAGTTGTTGGCGCATCGGTTTCTGTGGCCATATTGCACCTCCCAAGGTTTATTGCAGTACTTTGATCCAAGCCCGAGGCGAGAATCGAACCCGCGACCTTTGTGTTGCCGGGCAGGTACTTTACCCACTCGGCTAGCCCGGTCGGCCAGAATGTAATTATCGACAACTTTAGAAGAGGAAATTATTCACAGTACCATTTAAAAGTAGATGTCCAACAGCTATTTTATATTTTGGTCATTCCTTCCTATTTATAAAGTTCAAGTTCGTAGCTTTTTTCTAGTTCAAGCTTCTTCTTCATACTTCTATAGTTCAAGCAAGCTGTAAACTTCAGAGAGGCTCTTAACTCTGTACTGCTTGCTTTCACAGTATTTCACAGGATCTATTGCCAATGTATTGAAAATGGGGGCTGCGTTGTTCGGAAAGAAGTTCTTCAGACAGCACAGGTTGGATAGTGTAGAATGCAACGGTAAGTAGGATTGTCATTACTGCGTCCAGCACGTGGAGTAGCGATAACTCCGTGAAGACTGGGGGCGTCAATCACACCAGCTAGCATCTGGACAGAAGAAGAATATTCCTGGATTCAATGTGAACTCTCCAGGGAGTGATATTTAAGTTGGCATATAAAACAGCCCTGGAGATGGTGAATGCGCTGCCCGTGACTCTGTTCATCCATCGCATTACCCAGTACTCGACTGCCAGGAATCTGTTTATGTACGAGGTCGGTGCAGAAGACCAGATTGGTGATGCATATAGTGCGATTGATTGTAGGCACCACTGGACATATCCTCCGACTACATCGACGTGGAGTAACCCCGTCAGCTCTTGTCGAATTGCCCACATCGCCGAGAAAGTCTTAGTTTTCATGGTCGAGAAATGGTTTTGAAAAGTGAGGCCCTCGTCCCAAGTCAAGCCGAGGTCGGTGTGAGACTTCACTTTCCTTATCTGCACTCCGTTATGATAGGCTGTGATGTCATTTTTGATTCTCTTTTTTGTAAATGTGATTTGGGCTGATTTAGATATGTTTAGCTCCAGACCTATCTGCAGTAGATGGGTTATAAGGCTGTTGATCAGGACGGCGGGTTTATCAGGTGGGTTTGTTCAGGGTCATTTGATTTTATATATAATTTGAGGTCATCTGCATATGATGAGAAATCAGTGTACCTTGCGAGGAAAGGTTCAAGGGCCGCGGCGAACCATAAACCGAACAGGACACCTCCCTGTGGTACTCCCCGCGTTACAACACGCTCCTGTTTGAAGGATTTATGGCTGATGATGAGTAGTCTTGGCGTCAGGATGAGGCTGATGGCTTTTAGCAGGCTTCCTGTAATGCCAAAGTATTTTTCCAGAATGTAGATGAGAGTGGGAATTGAGAGCTTATCATAAGCAGATGAAATATCAAGGAAGATGACATCCAGGTGAGATTTATTGTTCAGAGCAGTTTGAATTTTAAACAGGGTGTCTAGTAAGTTTGTATATGTAGATCGTTTGGGGATCACAGTATGCAGATGTTTGGGTCTATGAGAGAAGCATTGTTCGATCAGTGCTGATAAGATAGTTTTCTCAAACACTTTTAATAGAGTGCAGCCCACCGAGATCGGTCTGAAGTCCTTAGGTTCCTTAGGGTTTCTTCTTTTGGGTATGGGTTGTACCCTGTAGTGATTCCATATTGTCGGGATTGGCCCGGAATTTAATATCTGATTAAAGATTGACAGAAGGGGCTCCACAATGAAGGCACTGCACACTTTAACCATGAATAGAGGAAAACCGTCAGGACCAATTGTAGTTTTATTGGGAAGTTTATTGATGGTATTTATAAGGTGTTGCTTTATTAGAGATATATTTGAAAGGGGCTGTCTGGAGTGTATGAGGAAATCGCCCAGTTTTGGGGTTTTTGGGTCTGATGGCACCTCGTATAGATGAGTAGGCTAAATGGAAAACTCCAGGTTTCGATTTCTGCCGATAACTGAACGAAAGTTTACTAGCGCGTTTTACCCATTATCGAAGTAATTAGTTTCAAGCTTAGACTACTACTAAGAACTTCAATTTTTTACTCTGCGGAACAAATAGTGACCCTTCAAACATACGCATTTTATAGGCATAAAGACGCTAGACAAGCTTACTGTCTTTTCTAGTGAATTATTGTTTAATCATTGCTGGGCCAACACAGGCAAGCATCTCCTTACATTTTAACACGGAAAGAACCAAATAGTGATTATATAAAATAGTGAATAAACCATTGCGATATCGGCCTCTGAGATTCGTCCTGCTATTATTACCATTTTATTGAGTTCTATTAGAATCGAGTATTTCGATTAAAGTGATTTTCTCGTCATCATAGCTTCGTATTTTTACTTATACGAAATATTCTCGATCTTTTTCGTACCATATATACTCTTACGTATATTAAAGGGTGTTTCAGTTAAAAGGCATTGGAGTTTACTCGCTTTTTTTTTAATTTGATGAATTTGAATTTTAAAATTAGACTACATATTTGTATTATCGTTTACATATACAATTTATGAATTTAAGAATTTCCTAATTAACTACTTTTTTTTTAATTAGAAAGTTCTCTATATCTGAAATGAAGGCAAACCGATTTTTTTTGGAAAAATAAAAAGTAAAATAAAGCGGTTCATGTGATGATGTTCACTCTTCAGTACGCGTGTTTAGCTGAAGAACAGCTTCGCTGCGTGAGAGCAGTTTGTGTTGCGTCTCTTCACTTTCTATTATTTTTCTCCCGTTAAAATGATTGGTTTACTTTCGTTTCAGAAATACATCGATGATAGTTTTAGACTAAACAAGGACATGGAACAACTTTCCCATTGGGAATGCAATTGATTTGGCAAATTTTAAAATTAGAAATCGTATACTTAATCCAGCTTAAAATCAAATTCAGAAATTTCAGCCCAAATATGACAAAAATAGGTCCAGATAACAAATAGCTTAAACCTAAAAATAAGCGAGATATATGAGATATATCCCCTTGCCTTTTAATTGAAATAGCCTGTGTACTATACTACGCAATATAGCACCACCTAGATAATGAAACCTAGAGATCTGAAATTTTGAATGCATACTAAGAAAACCGTAGGGGTGTACACCTTGGCATTTTTTAAACGCATTAATTAATGAGGTATTAAAATTTCCAATTAGTATTGGCACCTTGTGTGAGAGGAAATCCTTATCAAGGAAGTCATTATCAATTTACGAATATCGTAAAAGTCAGAAAGTGTAAATACTTCAGATTTCTTTACATGATTAACTTTCATGGCCAATTGGCAAGGGTGGTGTTTTTCCTTTGTGCTAAGAGAACGCAGATTTTACTGTGGCTGGTGATTTCGAAATTTTAAGTTTACTAACATCGCAAACTTGGTATTAGTTATGAAAGAGGGCGCCTTAAATATCACTTGACAACGTTACAATAGTAAACAAAAGAATAATTAGTAGAGTTGTAGGATTGTACCTTTGAATGTCTCAAGTTTTCAGGGTTTTATAATTGCAACCCTTGCAAAGCTAGTCATCTTAGGTAGTGTAATATAACATTAAATTATACAGCGAACATATTTGTCGAACCTCTGTTATATTTGAACATCTTCCAGCCATCTCACAATTTACAGATAGGCCGAACTATCCTTATTAACTCTGCCAGTGTTCATAGCGTTATATTTATAGTGGAATTAAGCCTTATTTACCTTCTTGAAGCACTTTCTGCATTGCTACCATCCTTGTTCCTCTCTTAGCAGAAATTTAATGCTCTGACAACAAATTACTGAAGTTGTTGCAGCTTGATTCTTGAAGTTCTAGCACCGTTATCAACACGGCTTAACTCATAACCTCACAATGACGTCCTTGCTTCTCGTCCAGATTTATAACCTTTGTCTTCCATTAGCACAGACCAAGTGCCATCTTTTGGCGAAAACGTGGGAGCACCTTTGAACTGCCGTTGTGAAGCTTAGTCTGTTTACATTGTTGGTGCTTTGGGCCATTAGTGTGATGCAGCATCAAGCGTCCTTTCTCACTACTAGGTTACGTTAATACAAGACTAAACATCTTACGCCTTAATGGCATGTAACGAAATATTAAAAGGATTAGGGAGAAAAGTGATGCTCTATAAGAAATTCAGAAAGGCTGTAATTTTCGCGCCCAAAATCTCTCATTATAAGACGTACCTGTTTCATTGATTTGTTTGTCCAAGGCAACGTACACTGAGTGAGTTAGTTCAATATGTCATTTTGCAGACAACTAAATATTTATCTTTGGATTATTCTGATCGAATGCTAGCACAGAGTTAATTACAAACACAAGCCTTATAAAGGTTAGGAAAATAAGCCGCTTACGCTTAATCATAGAAAAGAAATCATAATTCAGTATACGAGTATGAAGTTAACAGATTACAGTTTTGTTTGCTAATGCATTGTATTATTAAGCAGCTGTCGACTGTTCGAGACTAAATTAAGGGTGTTCAGACTTCCTTGCTATGGAGCTGTATATCGAATTGTTGTTTGGCAGAAAGCCAGAAATGCAAACGATACAAATTGTATTCGTAATATGAGGATCGTTTAGAAGTTCATGTGTAGACATTTGTGGTTGGTTTGGACGAATGAAACGGAACAATTAACCATCTCCCATCAATATAATCGCTAGTATACGGAACAACTTCTCGTCACATAATCTAAGACATATTCTGAAAGGCTCCATTAGAGTCTGAACGACCACCTGATACTGAAGAGTTTTTAGCCAATAAATCTTGTTCATTAGCGTATCACGTGCAATTATCATAGTACAGCAATTCTAGTGGCAGTAAATCGGTTATGTGCATGCTGTGTGATCTGAAAAATCCGTATCCTCCTGCACTCTCGGCTAACTATACAGCTCTGATTGAAGATACCTGTAAGAAATTCTGCAGTCACCAACGGGATTTGAACACAAACCTCTCCAAACAAGTGACGAAATCACTACATTGTCATACAGGACAGACATTATGTGTGATATGTCATTGGACCAGAGGTCTGACGAACACTGAGGGTCCCCCTGTCTGCACTGCCACCTGGCTTCCATTACATAAAGACTATCTTTTACTGATTGAACTCCTGTTCACTTGATCTACTTCTCAATATCTTCCACCTGTTTATAAAACTTTCTGATCCTTAGGTGAGAAATTTTCTGGTGACAAGGAAATGTCTGCTGCAAATAATTGTTGTGGGACGGAATTTTTTACTGAAGTTGGATCCCAACTTTTGAACTTTTTTGCTCATTTCAGTTGTTAAATTGTCTTTTTTTTTTTTAATTACAAAATTGGGTTTAAATTTACATTACCCACCTAGATTATTATAAGAAAAAAAAATCCCAACTACAATAAAAGCTTTCGATAATCTAGGCACGAATGTAATACTAATGGTTGTCGAAAGCGAACTACTGTATAAACAAAAGAGAAGATTGCTATAATGGTTATTAGTAAATTAATAAGAGGAGTTTACCTCAATATAGTACGTGGAACACTTCCGTATGATACCCTCCAGAAATTAAAACGGAAAAAACGAAAAAATCGACAACTTACCGGTACATTAAAGTAAAATATCCGAACGATTGGTCTGTATTGAATAAATAAATAAATATAAATAAATATAATCTTTATTGTGTACAAAGAATGTATACAATTTACCCTTCACGGCAGGAATGCCAGGGGCTTCACATTGGCTGGTGTACAAAGGCCTTGAGGACGGGGCCCACATCGAGGTTCGGGTTCATCCCCCAGGGCCAATAATATAATACGTTTCAGTTAAATTATTCACAATATTCATAAGAATGTTATACAGTATTTTTGACATTATATACAATATTATACAGATATCCTATTTAAATTTATTATATTGCGACATTACTGTGCAGTTTGCCTGGATGAGAGTAGGTCATCAAGAATCTCCCTCCGGTATTTGCGGTCCTTGACAAATTTGTAGAGGTCGCCTTCGATTGCTTGGACTGTGATAAGCATCTGCTTGGGGAGAAAGCGGTCGCTAAGGGCTAGTCTGTTATGGTTGGATATAAGTGTTGGAGATGATCTCAGTCCGGGTTGAGGGATCCTCCAGCTGCACAGTTCCCATATGCTTGGCTCTGAGATTATTCCAGTGGTCATTTTGACAGTTAGGGTGAGGCGTCTTTCCATTATAAGGTTCGGCAGTCGTGCAAAGTTCAGTGCGGTTGCCATCGCAGTTGTTCTTTGCTGGGGTGGACGATGATGTTTATGTGTGACCCAACGAAGGAGCCAGTATTCGGAGGAGTACACACGCTTGATATTCGTGGGGGCTGCAGATGCCCATATTTCTGAGGCGTATAACACGACGGAGTATACAGAGGTGTATACGTACCGCCGAGTCACATCCAGATCCTTAACGTGAAGTAGTTGTTGTTTGGTGATCCACCGCATTTTGGAGAATTTTGTTATGAGCTTGTCAATGTGGGGCTTGAAGGTCAGTTTGCAATCGAAAACTACTCCCAGGTCTGTATGTGTATTTACCACTGGAAGGAGAATGCCATTTAGAGAAACTTGGACTTCAGTGGGTTGGTGCTTCAACGAAAAGACAATTTGGGCTGATTTTGCAGGATTAATAAGTAGTCCAAATTGATGGAGATAGGATTCTAACTCGTGTACCTTTCGATTGATCTTTTCATTAATTTTTGAGATATGTTCCCCCGGGTTAATCTGGGTGTGTAACTTAATATCGTCAGCATAGCAAATTATATCTTCTCTCTCTTGAACAAACGGAATAATGACTGCAGTAAATAATGCTCCGGAGAGGACTCCGCCTTGGGGAACTCCTGCAGTGATTTTTCTTGAGATTATCTCTTGTTCTGCTGTAAGAACAATGATTCTATCTGATAGCAGGGTTGTTATAAACCACAACAAGTCACCTTTTATATGGAAGTAATTTTCTAGGAGGTGAACGAGTGAGGGAATGTTGATTGAGTCGAAGGCGGCTTCCAGGTCGACATACGTAACGGCAAGTTCTGCTTTGGCTTCTAGTGCACTGAGAATGGTGCTGGTTATGGAAGTTAAATTGGTGACTGTGGATCTTCCGGGAATGGCATAGTGAATTTGTGGGGGTTTGTGAGGCATGATTTGATTTGTGATGGTTGAAAGTAATGCCTTCTCCATAAGTTTCAAGAGGCTGGAAGAGCGAGAGATTGGCCTGAACTGTTTAATGAGGGATGCAGATTGGCATTTAGGATGTGGTCTCACAGCATATCTGTTCCAGAGAGGGGGGAAGTAGTGCTGCGTTAAGATACGGTTAAAAATTGAGAGTAGTGGATCGATGATAAACGTGCTGAGACACTTGATCATGAATTGTGGCACGAGGTCAGGGCCTGCGGTTGCGGTGGGTGGCAATCCATTTATAGCAGTTATAAGCTGCTTCCTGGTGATGCTAACGGTGGCGAGAATATCCGTAGGGATGTTGTTGACAGGTAAGTTGGCTGGATATGTCGGGGCCACCTTGTTCGAGAACCGTGCAATGTGGTCCATCCACAGTTCAAGATCCAGTGTTTTAGGGATTCCTGTATGCCGAGAGTCGTAAAATGGTTTGCCTTTTTGTAGGGTTGCTTTTAGATGCTCTTTGATTGCAGATGATTTCTGGCGGTTGAACACTGCCCTTGCTCTGGAGAAGGCAATCCGATCTTGTACAGCGCCTGACTCTTTCCATTTCTTATGCAGATTTTGTTTTTCTTGGAAGGTTTTGTTCAGTGGAGGCGTCCACCAAGCTCTTGAACGGGGAGTGATGTAGACAGTCCTTGTCGCTCCGTAGTTGGCAATGGTCCGGATCCACCTGGTCATGAGGTCCACAGCCAACTGGAGATCGCAATTGTTGAGAACTTCCCAAGGGATGGAGGATGCGGCTTCGAGACATCGTGGTGGATCAATGAATTTGGGGGATGTTATTTCTTTTTTCTTTTTTGGGCCTTGAATATTGAAGTTAGGTGCGGCTAAGTGCAGGAGTATGGCAATGGGTTCGTGATCGGATTGAAAGAGATCGTGAGGGTTGTCTAAGAGGTCGCATGTTGCTGAGGAGAATACCAAATCTAAGAGATTGGGTCCTCTCGTGGGGTGGCAGTTGAGAAGGCTGATACCCATTGACTCCATACTGCTAACGAGTATCCTACTAAGATGTGCGAGAGTAGGTGGAAGATTGAAATCTCCACAAACAATGTGCTTAGCAGAGGCGTGGAGGTGATTCACTAGCCAATGGATTACATCTTCAATGATATCACTGTTTGGACCTGGTAGAATATATACTGTTGCTATGTCTATCAAGTAGGTGTTAAGCTTGAGGGACACCATGGCAGCTTCAAATGCAAGGGATTGGCTTACCACAGAATGTACCAATGAAAAGAGGGTGGTATTGTAGAGTATTGCGACTCCCCCTCCTCTACGATCCACTCTAGAGGAGCAGAGCATCTGGTAACCAGCCTGAGGTGCACAGGCAATTGAGTCCTGGCCATTCCCAAGCCATGTTTCAGCGATACAGAGGACATCCAGGGTTTTCGAGAGTAGAAGCTGTTCGACAATGTTTAGCTTGTTACAGATACTTCTTGCATTTTGAAAGACAATTCGAATGGTGGTAGCCTTAGCAATCGGAGTTCGTACAGGTGGCAGGTTTCTTTTTTGGGGCCGCATTGGTCTATTGTGCGTTGTGATATGTACAGGGATATTAGAGACAGGTTTGCAGCCTTGGGAATTGACATCATAAACGGCTGGTAGTTGGATTGATTGATATGTGGACATATTGTTTCCTATAGTAGTTTTGTTCTCAGTAGATTCATTTGAATTCTTCTGTGTTTCTATGGCTTGGCAGCTTGGTAGTTTTAATTGCTATTGTATTTGTTGATGATTTTGGTGGTTTATTGCAGTTCTTGGTGTCTGGTCTAGGAAGGGTTTGACGAGAGTTCCAGGGGGCCATAGCCTTGGATCCAACACGAAGCTCATCATCTCTGGGTGGCAGGTAAGGATGAAAGATGCGTAAGTTGGGTACCTAGTTCTTCTCTGTCTCACATCAATATTTATACTGTGACGTTCTGCAAACATGGCCTTAATGCTGCCTGGTTTAGTAGTTGGTTCCAGTCGAGAAACAAAGATTTGCCCGCGAGTCTGGACCGCTGTGATATTGTACGAATATGAGTGATTCCCCTTAATGGAGTGTTGTGTGCCACCTGTTTTTCCCTTTTGTCTTCCACGTTCCATATTCTGATGGGTTGAATATATGATCCCGGTTTCTTTTGAGTGAACCTGTTGATCGGAGAAAAGAGACTTGGGCAGGGAGTGCATGCAGTTTGTAAGCCTTGCTGGTGGGATCTTTTGGATTTTATGATCGTCTTTTTGGCTGGTGACTTCTTCTGCCAATGTGGGTATTAATGGACTCTTTCCAGTTTGAATTGTCTGCTCTAACATTTTAGGTTTGGTATTATTTAGGGTCGATACTGTAGAGGGGGCCACTTGAGAGGTCTTTGAGCGGCTATCTCCGGTGATGTTAGATGCAGGTTTGGTAGAGTTATCTTCACTTAAATCTGCATCTTTCCTGTTCAGTTGATTAGTGGGTTGTTCTCTTTTGCTATTTTGAAGGTTGGGTTCTGTGGTAGAAGGCAGGTTCAGTACAGTGAATTTATTTGCAACTACTTGTGCCTTGAGTTGTTGTATTTCTTCAAGTAGGCTTGAGTTTTGGGCTTTGATTTGCTTAATCTCATTAATAAGCGTATTCAGCTGCGTGTTTATGAGCATTACATAATCATCACTTATCTGCAGGCAGTTTTCCCTGTGCATCAAAGTTGTTACCGTTTGGGTGCACTTTGTGGCCGAGGTAGCTACATCATATATGACTCCTCCAGGGCGTCGTGGAATGGCTGTGTGTTGCAACAGAGACGTGGAGGTAGCGCTGTCGTCTGTGGGGGAATGATTGTTGCCATCGGCGATTTGTATCTGCTGATCGGAAGTTTCCGGTGTGGTGCTTATGCTGGGGTGTGGTAGGATGGCTTTATTTTTCTGTGCGGATGATGTAGTTTCGGTTGATGTGCAGGGTACCTCAGTAGGTTGGGGAGGTGCCCTTGATGCACCGTTGAGGGAGTCACTGTCTGGTATTTCCTTGCAAGAAAGACATGAAAAATTGCGTCTCCGTTGCTTGTTCATCTTTTTTAAATCAATTTTGAGGCATGATCCACAAAACGTAGCGTAGCACGTAACACAAATAATGCATAGGTCAGTGTTTAATTTGCATAATTTACATTCAGCTGTGATGAAGACTTCATTTAACTCGGTCATATTTGGATGCCTGATGGGAAATGCTCGTGTTTGAAAGTTTAACCGGCTAAATTAGTGGTACAGTATTTAGTTCAGAAAGCTTGTCACCGACTTTAGGAATGCAGTTAATCTGTTTCCGGGGGAGGGGGTGAATTTCCAGGAATTAGTAATTGACGCGTATCGCCAGGGCAACTGATCGCAAGTACTGTACTGTACTAACCTACAGCAGTGGAATCTGACCTTGATCTGTAGCCGGCAGCGGTAAGTGGTGCTGGTCAATTTTCCGAGCGTTAATACAGCTTGATCATGTCCGATTATGAGATTCTGTAATATGAAAAGGAACTGCAAATAATAAATACCTGGGTGCCTTGGTCGCCTTGAAGTTGGTGTCTTCTTCTTCAGAGTCACTTGAGGATTATAACGATACTTAAATCACCTTATAAACTTAGGCATAACTTCATTAATTTTAATGTTTACTGAGAGCAACACACATACGTGACCGTACGGTCCGGCGCCACCTACATATGATGTCCTCCATAGATTTGAAGACCTCCATAGATTTGCGACGGGAAGCACAAGCCTCAGAAATAAAAAACAGACACGTTAATAAGTTGCAAACATTATCGAATAGTTCAAGACACGTTCATACGAATTCTAACACATTGTCGCGAGCTTGCGACCAAGTTCACACGAGTTGGGTGACATCCCCCCCCCACAGACACATAACGCACTACCACAGAATATGTCGGCTAGTTCACGAACACCCCCTCACCCAGTATCCAACGAACCGACACATCAACAGGTTACAAATCTTTCCTCGTGTACACTATCGCAGGACCAGATTTCACTTTTATCCAAAGGATTAAATTATAATTTACCACCTCGAAAGCTGCCAAAAAAACAATGCGTAATTGATTTTGAATTTGGACTTCGTAGTGTTCCACAAAAAGATGTATTTATTCAACAAGTTAACCAAGTAGTGAATAACATAAAAGAAACACGACTTCCTAAATTGAATACACATGACAGTTCAGCTTTACGAGAACTTCGAGAAAATAAGGACATTATTATACAGAGGGCAGATAAAGGAGATACAGTGGTAATACTAGATAAACATGATTATATTAATAAGTTAGATTCAGTTGTATCTGATAGCTCCACTTATTGTGAAGTGGACCCGACACTGTTTACCAATTTGGTAAATCAATACAATAAAACGTTAACCACATATCGTAAAAACGACTACATTACTATGGTTCAGTTGAAGGAATTGAAGTCCAGAACATACAATATTCCTGCACTTTTTGGTCAGGTAAAATTACACAAGCCTGGATTTCCGATTCGACCTATTGTTTCCTACAGGAACTCGGCATTTTCAGCCTTAGCCACACATGTATATAACATTATAAAACCTTTTAGACAGGTTATACAATTTGGGATTAAGAATTACGATACATTATTTAATAATCTTAAAGACTGTAGACTCGGCGACAATGACAATTTATTCTCATTAGATGTTACATCATTATATACGAATGTAAACGTTGAATACACATTAGATATTATTTGGGATATGTTAAATAAAAACTCGACACCGATTAATTATACGAAGCTGCCTATAAAGGAGATTTTTCACTTAATTAAACTATTAGTTGAGGCTAACTACATCACCTTTCGAGACAAGGTGTAAAAACAAATTTTTGGATTACCAATGGGTTTGAGCCTGAGTGGCTTAATGTCAGAGATCTATCTCTCAACGATTGAGCAGATACATTTGACACCTTTTCGTCCCCGTATCACATACTATGGGAGGTATTTAGACGATGTTCTAGTTATTACCGATAGTAGTACTATCCAAGATATTTTACATTCGTTTAACAATATTCATTCTAGACTCAAATTTACATTGGAAAGGGAAGATACGGATACTAAGTCATTAAACTTTCTAAATTTCACGCTTACCCGGGACTCGAACAAAATACAATTTAGCATCTATCGAAAACCCACAAACACCGGTATGCTTCTACATTATAATAGCTACCACCCGTTCACCTACAAAAGATCGATTATCTTTAATCAATTTCTAAATGCCTATAAATATTCAACGACGGATTCTGCTTTAGACTCAGAAATACAAATATTAACTAGCAGATTCTTGAACAGGGGTTATCCCATTAACACAATAAATCGAATTAGGGTACAAGCTAAGGATAGGATACAAAATACTGCACCAATCAACAATAGTAATATCAAAAAATACTTTATTTCTGTCCCATATGTTGAACAGTGGCACAAACAGCTTAACAGATTCTTTAAAGATACCGAATTTAAAATTATAGCTAGGCCTATACGGAAGTTACACACTATACTGAACAATCGCTCGGTTCTTTCGGCGTTCGCAACACAAATTAATGATCTAGTATACAACATTTCTTGCGGTGATTGCGACTCGTCTTATCAGGGTTCCACGCGGTTTTCTCTTAATATCCGTGTAAATCAACACGAAGCCTCTGTTCGTGCTTCTCGTTCAGCAGCGTCAGAATTAGCCTTTCATGCCATTAACGAAAAACATACTTTTTTATTTAACGAGGCCAAAATACTTAACGTTCAACGTAATTATACGCGACTATTAATTGCAGAAACCGTTGAAATTAAATTACACGAGAATTCTGTTAATGTTCGGCGGCCATATTTGATCTCCGATGCGTGGACCTTTACGCGCATGCGCGAAGACACATAATCACTATTTAAGTTGCAGGTTTAGCCTGATTCGATAATTTTCATTCCTGTGATCACGACAGTCGGTCGAAAAGCATTGTCAGCTTCAGGAAGGAAAATCGTTTTGAATATTTTCGTTAGATTCTTTTAATTGCGTTAATTTGAATTTTAATTGTTTTGAATTGATTTTGAATTGTGTTAAATTGATTATTTAATTATTTATAATTTACTTTAATTATTTATATTTTACTTTAATGTACCGGTAAGTTGTCGATTTTTTCGTTTTTTCCGTTTTAATTTCTGGAGGGTATCATACGGAAGTGTTCCACGTACTATATTGAGGTAAACTCCTCTTATTAATTTACTAATATCATTATCAACGTAGAACATATTGAGTATTACAGCTCTGATTCATACTATATAATGGTTATTGTAAACGATCATTGTAAAGAAGATTATTGATCTTAAAAATGTCTGGGCCATGAAAAGAAAGATTAAAAATAAAATTACTAGCATAATCCTTGCTCGAAGTGCGATTAAACAGATACTATCGTAATTAGGAGATATAATAAAATAATTTTCTAAAAATTTGCCTAAATTTCTTTGGTTAAACGAATGTTCTTATTCTGTTAGCTAGTAAAAATTAAGTGTCTCCCTCCGTCTTGCTAATATAATGTATTTCATTATATAAGGTAGGTTGTCCATATTTAAATCTTACACGGAGCTCGTGGAAAATAGGGGCATGATTTTTTTTTTCTCTTTAAACTGTTAGATTATTTAGTCGATGACATACCCGTTCATTCATAATTTAGAAATTTCCGACCTTGAATTGGCAGTTTTCAGCAATACTTTCCCTTTCCGTGAAGGTTGCTGAGTAAGATACCTTGAACCGTCTAGTTTCTGTGTGTTTGTATATGTGTGTGCGCTCGCTGAAGCGTTCACCCCATCTTATTCTTGAACACTTCTTTTTCAGGCGTGTGCTCCTAGGTACGTGTATTTCTCCGCTAACCTACAGAGAAGAGAGCCAGTTGGCACATGCTGGATTGCTGAAGACTCTTTGAGCAGGTTCGAAGAATACTCACCCTGTCGCCAGAAATGTAAGTAAGCCAAGAAAGAAATCCTTCATTATGCTGCATGCATTTTTCATTAACTCCAGCTGCCAGTATGTTCTTTGGTGCCATATGTGTTTTATATATTGGAACGTCACCTCTCGTGAAACCATATTGAAGAGTATTTTGTGTTGCTTCGGTAGGTGGGTTAAAGATCAATGCAATGGAACCATTAACAACTCCCCCTCACAATATAATCGCTAGTATACGGAACAAGTTCTTGTCACATAATCTAAGACATATTCAGAAAGGCTCCATTAGAGTCTGAACGACCACCAAAGAATATGATACTGAAGTTTTTAGCCAATAAATCTTGTTCATTAGCGTATCCGCACAACCAGTTGCTGTGAAATGGCAATGTGTTGGGTTGGTGTGTAATTACGCCTCTACAAAAGATTGCATACGAGAGCTGGAGGGGTGCATCATTTTTCTTTCTGAACCATTGTCTGACCCTTTGCCAGTAAAGTGACAAGGTCACGGAAATACATGACAGCAATCATCGACACTATTATTCATTATGTGTACCTACTTGAGAACTTGAGATTACCACCGCTCGATTAACTTCTTTATGCTGCATTATGATGTACGAACTTCTCCTTGTAGCCACAAACTTCTCTCTGGGGAGCGATAAAAAGTCTCCCAGCAACTAGAAAAAAACTTTTTCCTATCCCTGCAAGCAGTACATTATAATTATGAAAGTGTCAGACTGTCTCTACAGCAGCTATCTCCTTACACTGCTTCCAGACTTGCAAGTTTTCTTGGCGATAAGGGCGTGCCTGAGTGTTCTTGGCACACATTTCCCACTCGTGCGATAAAACGACACGGTCATTTTGTGAACGCCATTCGTGACCTGTTTCGTGACCCGGCGATCTAATGTTATATCAATCCTCTACCAGCACAGTGATAAACTACTTACGGTTTGCTCTTTAGTCCTTTCCAGGGTGAGAATTTAATGTTCGCTTATGTCATCAAGAGGCTCAGAGTCATCGACAGAAGTTTAATCGTGACCTCTGACGTACTATCAAATCCCCCCCCCCTATTTCTTCTTCCCCTCTCCCTCAACACCAGTTTTTATTGTTCAAACTGTAATGCTCTTGTTGTAGATAACCACTAACAATATCTTTTCGATACATTGGCACTCATAATTCTATCGCTTACTTTCTTGATGACCTAAGCATTATTCTTCACTAACAGTAATAAACACGTGTAGTTACTACTTTGTGGTAGTAAAATTCGGTCTTAAATCACTTTATGGCCATTCTGATCTGAGGTGTAAATTATCCTTTTCGTAATTTCGCCACATCCAGGGCAGGAAGCGATGCTGTGACATCACAAGCCGTGAGTCAGGTGCACTCATCAGGCTGGTTTCCGGTACCTTTCCGGCCTTCAACTGTAGATAAATATAATATGTTAGTTCCCACCAGATGTAAAATATTGAGATCATGAGAAGAAAGTGACCTCGTCTGTAAACGTCACCGCAACCAATTTTGTGATCAAACTGGTTATATAGTCATTCTGCCGTGATAATGTGTAGACTTCAGAGAAATGAACAAGAACAATGATGTACAGTTGATTCAAACACTGTCATGCATGAAAATTACTTCCTGATTGACAACGTTACTGATGGGAAATACCTTGACTAGTAGGAGATATAGTCATCCCTCTCCCAATTTTTCCTTTCTCTTCCCCTGCCAATTTCTTAGAACCCTTCAAAGAATCTGAGAAATTATTGAGTGAGGTAAGATGGAATATTCTCTGCAGTTCCATTCTTTTGTGTTCATAGAAACATATCTTCGAATCAAATGAGCCCTTTTGTGTGGTTGCCATGGATACACGGCATTCTGGCGGCAACTCCGGTTACGAATGTTAATAGGTAGGTTCGTTTCTCTCCTGTCGCGATAACGAATGTACCTGAGGAAACAGTAGTGCAGTCGTGAGACGTTTTCACACTGTGACGATGACAAAGTTTAAAGATCTGACAGATCCGATTCCCCCCCCCCCTTTCCTCCCGCCTCCGTTTCTGGCATATGTCCGCACTTCGTCATGTCGTGAATGGGCGCTTCCTGTTCCTGGAAGTTACGTGACCGGCAGAATGCCAAGCGAGTTATATTTTAAGACAAGCGTAATGCCAAGACGCTGTCACTTGGTAATAGTACCAAATGGTAGAGACCTGGTTTAGAAGATAAATAGAAATTATGACTATGGTTAGAGCCACATGGAATAGTAATAAAAATATTTACATTCCCGATTTGTGCTGGCAAACACACCCGTGCCCGCGCAGACGCACAAACACACACATGCATCCTAGTCTTCATCTACAGATTATGCGTTTTCTTCCTTTTCTATCTTCCTGTGTCGGTTTAAATTTTGTACCTCAGATTAACCTCTCTCTCTCTCTCTCTCTCTCTGTCCTAGGCTATATTTATAGAATCTGTTTGTACCTAACTTTCTACCTCTTGTGTCTCTGTCTTCCTGACTATAAGCAGACGGATATGGGCCGAAAGGAGAAAATACAAATAGGTACAATATCTAAATTAAACATCTGCCTATATCCATCTATTAATATTGCCAGGAAATCAATTTATACTACATGTGAATATAGTCTACCTGTTTGTATCTTCTTATCGATTTATTATCTGTACATTTAGTGCAGATAATAAGTCGATTAGCATAATTTTTATGCACAGTGAGAAATGCGTAAAGCGCGTATTGTTTTCACTACATGTCCATCCGCCTATCTGTCTACCCGCCCGCATATAACAACTCAACTTCCAGTGGACGGATTTTCACGAAATTTTATATTTCAATCCTTTAGAAGGATTTGTTTTGCCATCCCAAATTTCATTAAAATGAGAACAAACTGGGAATTATATTTTAGCTACAAATTTCGAGTTATATGGATGTTGGATGTTGGCACTGCTCTATAGAAAAGGCTAATCAACACCAAACTTTAAGCTTGTGTTTTTCCAAGTCTATCCCCCTTCCATTAGAAATCTACACATACAAATGAAAACATGTTTCGGGCATTACTCGAGAAGGAAAAGTTGGATCGATATCAAATTTTCAGAGCGCGTTTTGTGGGCTTCTGGAGAGGTTTTGGTTCAGTTTCGATTCCATAATCTTCCACAATTCCTTCTTACAAAAACATCGCTATAACTTTGGAACAGCAGATCTTTTTCAAAATTCAACCTGTTAATGACAATGGAACAAAGTCGCTCAATAAATTTAATAACGAAAATTTTTATTGTAAAGCCTCAAGCACTGTATAAATTAAATTTGGACATTGTTAACGTTTTTAAACGTACTAAAAATTTTATATACAAAATCTATAAAAAAATGTAGTTATAAATAGAATAATTTAATCTGACACTAATGATTCGGCTATTTAACTGTCTGTTCTCAGTACTACAACTTTTGCTACGTCGTATTATCATATTATGTATTTAAAAGAATATTTAAATATGTTTCCTTGTAAAACTTGTGTTTACAAACCTTTGCCTTCAATAGGTTGGATGACTAGAAATTATGATTTACTTTGTGATCAACATTTTGTATTGTTTGGTCGCGATTAATCGGTCTCCTATAAGACTCATAGTTGCCAAGCTCGACAGCACGCATACCCGAAAGTCTTTCTTCATAATGGTGCCCTTTTACAAATCTCACCAAGCGGGTTGCCTGTCTTTAGATCCTTTCAAAAAGTTTCATGTTTTCTTAGGTGCAGTCTCCATATTTGGAGATAGCATTCCAGGTGTAATCTTACTACAATTGCTCTTAATATAGTGGGATTATGACTCTCCTATCTCTAAAAGCAAATGGCCGATAAATCATCAAAACAGCCTCTCTACACTGTTCGGAGGACTTCCTGTCCAACCATATCGTGATTTCCAAATCCCTTTCCTCTACTCTTTCTAATCCAATCCTACCAAGTACTGTATATAAGTTATTTTTGGGTTGCCGTTCACCAAGTGCACCTTGCATTTTGCTGTATTAAAACACGGGTGTGTTTTCTCTGATTATCCTTAAAGCCTATCAAGTCATGCTGAAGTAGTGCTGTTTGTCTGTAGCTCTTTTAATAGGAAGTTTGTCTGTAAATTAAGGAACCAGTCACGCTTTTAATAGGAAGTATGATCAACCCTGGAAAAAAAAAAAGGAGAAAAAACCAGCTCGCACAGTGTTTCATGCAGTTCATAAGACTAATGATAAGTATTGGTAGTAATAAATGCCACTCCTCAACATGAGGAAATCTTAGCACATGAAAGGTTCTGTGTTTAGGTCAGCAAACCCCATTTCGTCTTCCAGAAATGCCTAAATGGATTCATATCCAAAGATTGGCTGGTCACTCCTTCCGAAGAATTTAATCGCCTTGAAGAAATTTGGTCGGCCAGCTGAACAATATGAAAGAGGATTTATCGCCGATGAAATACATTCAAGGCTTATGGCACATCTGGAGCGTTTCACAACAGGACTTATTCATCTCGTCCCAATGAATTCTTGCTCCTTTGAATAGCCAAGGTGCTCTCCTCAATGATAGATATCTCTACATACCATCAGACCATTGCCACAGTGATGGTTCTGGTCTCCAGTACTTGAGGGATAGGAGCATATTCTATATTCTTTCACTGTAACTGCGGACATGGTAATTGCGACTTCCTAGTAGCCAGGTGGCCAGAAAAAAACTAAAGGACACAAGAACTACACTGCACAAACATAGCGTTGTACTTATTTCTGACCAATTTACAGAGTTAAATATCATCGCCGTGTACCACGGCGAAGTTGAACTACGTTGTTCAGGGATCACTACGTAAGACAACACGTTCGCATATCTAAATCAATCATTATAAAAGCCCACCCCCTTTTTATAAAAGTACTGTACAGTTTCGTGGATAATAATTTAACAAGAATTATTTTTTATAATTTAATTCTAATTTAAATAATATTATAATTAACTCAAAACATTAATTAATATACAGTACTATAAATTAATTATTTTTATGAAAAAGGTGCATCTCTGATATGTAGCCATAGGTGTCAAAATATCTAGTGACGCTTCCACAGAAAAAAATTTAATCAGATACGTTTGTATCGCGTCAGATTAAAAATGAGTGGTGCTGTTGTAGGAAGAACTTTTGTGTTCCTGAAGCTTAATATCGTATTTCGGTGTTATATTCGTATTTATCTATTTAAATTATATATGTTTCATTTAAAAATTTATCTAAGTATGCTGAAAAATACTGATTGTAATTTAATTTTTGGACACGAGTGTATATGTAAATCTTCGGATGAATGCTTCTCTGAAGACAGTTGTTTCTTCAAATGCCAGTTCTGCTTGGACGATAAAATCTTTACGAAACAATATCGTTCCGACTGAGAAGATGTAATCATACTGACGGTTTGCCAAACAAGACAGTATCGCTGAGCGGTCCTTGCGCCACAAAGAAGTTAGATATTTGAACTATGTCGCCTCCCAGCACATCCACTGTCACGTGACAGTTGGTGCACCACATGACACCAAAGGAATGTCTGCCAAACTGGCGATGTAGGGCAGTGACACCTATATCTTAATGTGACCGTAAAAACATGGTTCGCTTCCTTGTCACTCTTAGTATAGAGTGTCAGTAGATGCCTCGCAATCATGGAGAAGTACGTTGGGAGCTAGAGAAATCTATTTTACTAAGATGAATCACTAGACTTACTCCAAGAAGTTAAGCGATTAGATGAATAAAAACTTTGTACACTTTACAACAGTAACCCGATGCTAGCGACACCTTTCTTAGTATATGAACTTGACAGTAGTAATGCATTCATTTTCCGATGATTTAACACGGCTTTTGTTTATAGACCAGAAACGAATTTTAGGCTGCAGTACTAATGGATTTTATGGCTTTATTAATAACGTGGTTGTATAATGTTTATCAGCGCTAACTGCGATAAATATATAACACAGGTCATAAAGATGCGCAAATATTTACAGTGAGAACCCTTTCAAAGCTTAACCAGGCTTTTCAATAGACCTCTTTCTGGAAGTGGTATAGGTTAAAAGACTTGAAAGGGTTATTACATTGCTGATGGGTAGTGAAAAAAATATTACAGACGGATGAGTTCGGAAATAACACAACGTTTGAAAAAGAAAAATATATATCATTTAATTGTTTGAACCTTAATGACCCATATATATTGTGTTTGGTTATTTTATTAAAGGGCCAAGCATCAGATGTATGGACGTATAGAATTTATGGCAGGAAATTTATGGCTTCAGATATAAATAAATTGAGATATACCGGGTGGTTATAAAATAAGTTTCCCTATTCAGGAGACCCTAGTTTCAAAACGGTTAGAGTTAGCTCTGTGAAAATCGGCGGGGATGTCATTTAGGGTATGGGAAAGCGATTTGTAGAAGGGGGGGGAGTTCAAATTTCTGCCACCAGGGGGAAAACGGCGCTGCACATATGTAAAAGTTGTCATTTACTTCAAGACACGCTGTTTACGCAAATGACGTCCTGTTAAATAAAAGTAGAAATGCCAACGCCACCGTCAATAACCATTGTGGCTCTTACAAAAAAGAACGTGCTCTTTTAGTAAAACTGTTCTACCTGAATAACAGTAACGCTAATGCAGCATGACGTCAATATCGGAAACTTAAAGGTTTGCGTAAAGGACCTTTGACCTTGTCAGTGGTGCTTCGAAAACTAATAAAGAAATTTGAAGCGACCGACCGTGGAGTTAGGTGTAATTTCAGTTAGGGGACGACCACGTATCGGAACGGAGGTAGTGGATGAAGGGGCGATTGCAATGGTCAGAATGCGAAACACTACCAGTCAGTAGTGCCAGAGGTGTATCAAGAGACTTTAACCTTCTTTGGTCTACTGTACGTAAAGTGCTTCGAATAATTTTACGCTGGTTCCCGTACAAGATTCACATAGTGCAAGAACTAAAGTCTTGTGATCAGCAACAACGAATAGACTTTGCTCCACGATTTCTGGCTCGTATGGAACTTGATGATACATGGGCCTGAATGATCTTGTGGTCTGATGAGGCACATTTCACTCTTCATGGGGCTGTAAATGCACAAAACTGTCGAATATGGGGAACTTCTCGTCCATCTGCTGTGCATGAAAGACCACTACAAAGTCCATACGTTACAGTATGGTGTGGATTCACAGCAGGGTTTGTAATCGGACCATTTTTCTTTAAAGAGTCTATATCTCATGGCCTCGTAAGGTGTACTGTAACTAGTGCACGGTAGTGTGCCCTTTTGAGATCACATTATTCTCGCTCTTCAAAAAGGGCAATGCTTGGAGACCGTAGTGTTCGTGCCCCTCCCCACGTTGGTCGACAAGTGAAGGAACTGCTCCGTTCAACATCCGGAAATCATTTCTAGAGACTTTCCGCAGTTCTGGTCAGCCTGATCACACATCTCAATCCCAGTGATTTCTGGCTATGGGGATACCTGAAAGGCAGAGTTTACCGTGGCGACATACAGACGTTTGTCGATTTTAAAGCAAGCATTAAACAGCTGTTGTTGTTGTTGTTATTTGGTTTTTAGGAGCATTAGCAACTAAGGCCATATTGCTCCGGGATATGCGGTGGTCATTCCCTGACCTTTCCGCATCCTCCGTATTTGGTGGTGACGGGCTCAAACCTCGGTCTAATCAAGAAGCGTGTGCTACGCACTGCTGCTCCTTCCCACCTGGCTACGGAGGCGCCGTCATTAAACAGCGTGTAGCCAACATCCCCAATGAGATGCTACACGAAACTGTGTCGCACGCAGTCCTCCGTTTTCAGAATGTCATCTGAAGTGAAGGAAAGCACAGAACAATATCTGTAGATTTCTAAGTTCTGATATTAAAATCTAATCCTAAGTTAAGTATTTCATCTCATGTTTACAGTGCCAATTTTCCCCTGGTGGCGGAAATTTGATTTTTTTTTTTTCCCTTCTTCTACAAATCACTTCTCTATACCCTAAATGACATCCTCTCCGATTTTCAGAGCTAACTCTAACCGTTTTGACACTAGGGTCTCCTGAATAGGGAAACTTATTTTATAACCACCCGGTATATATATAAAATTCTAATTAAATCCGAATGAATCGAATATTCGACAGCAGAAATAAGTGCAAAATTATTTTTTATTTTCACTTAATTTTGCATTTAATAATGTTTCTCCAATAGTACTCTGTTCTTAATTTTGCATATTAAATTCTTCTTCGCTCTACTGGTTTTCCACGCTACTGGCATTCTTTCATTTCTTTTATTGAAACAAAATTACAGTTTATATATATATATATATATATATATATATATATGTGTGTAATTTCCTTGGCACACTGTGAAATTGATTGCATAGCGTTCCGTAATGTATTCAGATTTTTTTGCAAGAATCATCGTCTTAAAGAATCTTCCGGCCTAGCAGCTTTGAGAATCGATCATAGCAGATTCTCAAGAGTCAAAAGTTGGCATCCTTGCTTCCAACCTGTCAGGCTTTGACTTGTTTATAAACTAGGACCAACGGTACATTATTTCCATTTACAACCAAATTAAATCCTCATTATCTCTAGCTTACAACTAAATTAATTTCCTATTCGATATAATTTCTATATCTATTAATAAAAATCTGAGCTATGGACCATAGAAACGGTTATGTTTTAGCTGATTGCTTTCACTTGTACATTGATGGGTGTTGGTCCTTGTTGAGTGCCCATCAATGTATACAGGCAGTAATCAGCAGAAATTAAATTTAAATATTAAAATTTTAAAGTGTTCAGTATATTAAGTTTAGTTTTAATATCCCTATTACCATTCTTCACAATTACCCTTAGTTGCACATAACTAATTGATACACTAGAAATCCTATTATGAAACAACAGGGATTATCTTTATTTTAGATATAGGAAGCTTCTTTTCCAACCAACTCTCCTGGTCCAACGTGTTAATAATTCTTTGGAAGGCGATATCAATTTTACAAAACATGTGGGACATCTTCCCCACTGTCAGAACCGTAGTGTTCAGACCCCTCGGTCTCAACCTTGAGCGCTCAAGACTTCTGTCTTCAAAAAACCATACCTCTGGCAGCAAGGAAACCATTACGTGGATTGACATAAAATTAAATTTTGTAGGTCTAAACCGTTTAATAAATATGGACCGATTATTTTCTTCGGTCCAGTAGCTTGACATTAGAGTTAAATTTAGGGGTCTAAAAAAGTTTAATGGATATGATGGGGGGGGGGATTATTCTCTACATTCCTTAAGTCGGACTAGAACTTTTCGGGGCGATATGTTCACAGGAATCTAGAAATTCTAGTACAAAAACGCAATTTATAGTTTAGCTATGGCTTGTATTATAGGTTATAACTCATATAATTTCAATTGCATAATAGATTTAATTATATATAACTTGAGTTACCCGCACAGAAAACCTCGTTTATGGGGGAAGAGGATTGTCCATCTTATGCGGCAGTTTGAGGAAAATATATTTAAAATTAAGTACACGGTACAGTATTTAAAATTAAAAAAATTACAAGTGCGCTTCATTTTTTACTCACTCATTCGCGATTAAGCTCAAGTATATTGCAGTTGTTGTTGTTATTTGGTTTTTAGAAGCATTAGCAACTAAGGCCATATTGCTCCGGGGATATGCGGTGGTCATTCCCTGACCCTTCCGCATCCTCCGTATTTGGTGGTCACAGGCTCGAACCCCGGTCTAATCAAGAAGCGTGTGCTACGCACTGCTGCTCCTGGCTACGGAGGCGCCGTATATTGCAGTGAGGATTCTAGTGTTATGTTACTTTCAGTGCTGAAAGCAGCTGATGATGATGATGAGAAGCCTGCTTGTGAAAAATGATGCTTTCACTTTAGATCTTGAAGGAGGAGCAGGCTTTAAGAAGGTATCAGTTTTTACCTGATTGTGTCTGCATTTGTTTGCATATAATAGTTTCCTTTATGATTCTAACGTGGTCATCGTAATAAAGATGCATATTATGATCATAAGTTGAATCAATGAATTTTATTACGGTATATGTGGATTCTCTGACCAATTAAGTTTACGTTCTCTCTGAGATCTTATTTTCTTTATCATTCTTCTTCCAAATAAGGAATTGTAATATTTTCTGCTATTTCTTCTCGTGAATTTTTAGTTTGGATCATCAGCTTTCAGCTATCTTTAATCATATTTAATTATTGCACTCTTTCTTAATGTTTAAGGACAATAAGACCTGACACTGTCTGGTGTTTACAGATTATTTTCCGGAGCTATGAAACTATGTTAAAGTAATTTACTGATTCGATTTACTTCATCTCGAATACTGGGAATGTCTACATTCATATACAGTAATTCAAAGATAGTAGTTGCTAAGACTGTTATTCTACAAGCGAAATGTGGTGAAGGATCTTGCATTCTTTCATTATTCTTTAAATTTTAATTATTGTCAAAAACTACAGAAAATTAATCTCTGACATGATAATGAATATCAGAATAACTTCTGATTGTTGCACACCAGTCGATGCTTCAATTTTTTTCTACTTAAACTACTAGTAAACACGTTTACTTCTACACGAAGAATGTGGCAATGAGGAGAAAGAATGTGGAGTTCACTTCTCCTTCTGGTGAACTAATTTCGATTTATATACTACAGAAAATTACACGCTAAAAGATTAACATTCTCTACTTCACAATTGTGTTCCACTTTCTATTGCTGTTCATTAGTTATTACCAAATTTGAAACATTTATTTTTCCACAACTTAATTTACGTTTTGTAATCTGTATTTTAAAGATATCTTGAAATCGGTTAATTGCTTTTGTATTGCAGAAGCATTTTAAATGAGTGAGAAAGAATAAAATGTTTATGGATTTTATATTTTTAATGGTTTCTTAAATTTTACAAATATTCATTCTTAAAAAGTAAGCTGCACTTCCCTGGACTTTAAAAAAATGTTCGTCGGGGTGACGTCATTGTACTGAGAGTCGAAAGAGGAGCATGTTGTGAAAAGTTTGAGAAACAGAAATACAATGCACGTATTTTGTTCACTGGCTAATACGGTATTAATCTACTTTTAAAATGAGATATACCTTCCCCTCTCCGGCATCTCAGAATACATCACCTGATTTTGAGACAACTAAACCGCTTTAAGATAAGTTTATATTTTAGCTGACACGAAATTCGTATGTTCATTATATTACAAATACTATTGGTGAAATCAGTACTGCTCTTTGTGTCTGCCTACAGATATGAATGTAATTCGTTTCCATGGAGCTTTTAGTGAGTATTGAAAACCAAATGCTTTATATATCGATTGGGAGAGACAGAGAGATAGCAAAATTTATCTTCGGACAGAAATAAACACAATGGAAGTTGCAAAAACATTTCCACTCGGTAGATACATCGTCCTCTTCATGAATTTTGACTCTGCGTCACTTCAACCTAACGATATGCAGAGAGTGTAACGATCCCACTAGGGTCAAGGAGGAGTACTTGTCACATTCTATTGAGAGGTGTTGAAGTGCTTCTATCTGAGTGCTAATAGTGTGTGATAACATGCATACAGTATTTCCAGGTTTGTCCTTCCTCTCCAGCCTCTTTCTCTGTAAATTATTTTATCTTTTCTCAAAACAAAAATAGAATCCGAAGGATCTTAAAGTGCTACAATTAAAATAAGTTTACAAGTTCTTAACGACATAAGTTATTACTTCCGCGCTACTTAAGACTGAAAATTTTCGTCAGCGTAATAGAGTGGAGCTCAGGAAAAAGTCTTTATGTACTTGTATTTAGTTTTTGAAGGCAAATTTTCTCTCGCTTATCTTTTTATTTACTGTATCGATTATTTGAACAAGTTAATTTGCATCTCTCGTCCATTTTCTTAGTACAGAAAGTACCACTGGACAGCGAACCTACGAATTAATATTCTCCTAACAAATGTTTGACAAATGCTGTTTATTTTTTTAAGTTTTTATTTCTTTTAGAAATAAAAAGAAACAGAAAGCGAGAAAGAGGAAATACTGAAAAAAGCTTAGGTGGAGTGTGAGCAGGATCAACCGGTTGGCATATTTACAAGGCAATCCACAATTACACTGTAGTCGCTGTCAATATGGGAATATACCTCTATGTGATGAAATAGATAGAATTCATAACAGATGCTTAAAATTTCTGCCACCAGTAAGAATGTGATCCTATTCAACTTTCCCTCAGTCTTGAACAATTTAAAATATTTGAGAACCTTGACCATGTCAATTATGATGATATCCTGTGATATTATCTGGCTTGATTCTGAATTCTTTACCATTCAGTAAGCTCCACAAGAAAAATCTGGAACTTATAACTTATTACTATCAGTTTATTAATCCAATAGGATTCACCCTGGTCAATCACGGACTAAGAGGGTGTTAACTGCAAACTAAGGTTCGAGTTACCAAGCGCACCAAGGATTACATTGCAGTTGATGTGGGCTCTACTTGTTGAAATATTTACAACTGCTTATATTACTCAACTTTAAATTTACTAATGAGAGAATTTATTTAAGTAAAAAAAAATCTTAGGTGGAGTGTGAGCAGGATCAACCAGTTGGCATATTTACAAGGCAATCCACAATTACACTATAGTCGATGTCAATATGAGAACTGTTACATTTGAGCAAGATCTGCTTCCCTATTATTCCTAGAGTTTAGGATTGAAGATACCTTGACGTAAAAAAAATAAAAGTAAAAAAAAAAAAAAAAAAAAAACAACTTGACGTATTGCCCTCTAGCTAGCAGAGGAATAGACCTGTTGCAATTTAACGCGCAGATACACTGAACAGCGTTGTCAAGAGACCATAAATTTGGAGGTGTTGTTCATAATTGGGTGATGAGAAAAAAAGGCCACAAAAGCTTGCTTTCTTTATGTGGTATTATCACAAAGCCTTTTGTTTGGCGTCAATCAGTGAATAAAGTATTTCAAGTGTATTTGCTGGAAAGCATCGTTGAAGACTTGTTGAGTAGGGCATGGAAAGGTACGCTCGTACTAGTATAGCCTCGGGGATGAAATCATATTGTCGAGAAAAGTTCGGCGAGCATCAGCAAATCCCTTGTGATAAGTCACAGCCATAGAGCTTCTCGTGGAATGGTGAAGGGATTCTCAGCCATCCTATTGAGCCATATAGGAGCTGAGAATCAAATCTGCGACGCATAACTATGCATTTCATGATGTGAGTTGAAAGCATTGAGTTCCGTTCCCCGGTTTACAGGTCTCAATACAGTTTTTCTAGATTTTGGACTTTTCATGTTTGGCATCTATCTATGGTCGGGCCAACGTTGACCGTAGCTAACTTGGCCGGCCCTACTGTAATTTTATCGCATACATTATCGACAACTTATACATAAATCACAAGTGTTTATGCAATACTTGATGCACACTTCACGCTTTTCCAACTCTATTTGCTGTTCGAACGATAGTTCAGGCTACACTTCAAAGGTGAATCAGCATTTTCTATTTACAAATAATTAAGAAACATAACATAGAGGAACATAATTTTGGAATAATCTTAGGCGATAATTACCCCAATTATTTGCTCTTGCTTCGCTTAAATGTTTCCATTACACGTTGAAGTTAACGCTCTCTTTATGCCCGTGATGGGAATCAGTTGCGTATCCAGGTATCATTGTAAGGGGGAACATGGCGACCAGGCTTTTGAGGTTTTTTTCAGAACGCCTCCTGAGTTCTTTTTCTTTAATTTCAAATTTTTGGTTAAGGGGACATACGCCCTCCATGAATATGATCTGCCCGCCCCTGATGGGAATTGTATGCATATTGCATAACAACAAAGAGTATTGGTTTAATCAGTAGTTTTGCTTGTTAGGTCTGCACATGCTAGTATAAAACTTTAACTGACTGTTTCCATAAATTTGTGATACAATTCATAAATCCCAGGTCATGATGGACTTTTGCGTTTATATATCGCACGGAAGTTCTATTGAACCCATTTAATTTAATTAAGAAACGCACTCTGCCTCTTTTTTATTTTTTTTTTTCTTCTTTACCTTTTTTCTTCATATTTTTTTTGTTCTCCTCCTCGTCTTTTTTATTCTTGAACACTTGCTATTTTTAAGAAAAAGAATGAAAAAACATGAATCCCTAGAAAATTAAGATATTAGGGTTTCCGTAGCATCCATACCAAGACCCTATATTATTAACCGTTCTTGATAAGCAAATATATGAAAACGGAAAAAAAAATCCTCCCTCTTATCTATAACAGTAAATAATGAAAATTGAAAGAAGAGTAAACGAAGAATTAAAAATTATTGAAAAGGGATAAACAGGAACGACTGCACAAAGAGAGAGAGAGCTTAAAAGATAAAAGAAAGAGCAAAGACCAAGAAATAAATTTTTGTAACTTAAAGTCATTCAGTCGTATATAAATATAATACATACTTATTGGTACTGGTGTATCGTTTAACAGTCTTCTGTGTAAAGTGATTGATATTATTTCAGTAAAGATCTAAAATGCCATCGTTATGCAAATCTGTATTTTGGATGAAGGAATTTGAACATCCCCTTGGAACACGCGCGCATTGCGAGAACGCTACCATCAACGTTATTATATTGCTTTTGGTAATGCCTCCCTCAGGCGATATTAGGATTGTCGAACCAACTTTGACGACATGCAGGAAATGTTAGGACTATTATACTTTCTCGTTTGTTAGCCCTTTACCTAATGCTTCATAATCACAGAACGAAACTTTATGTCCGTAGTTTCCTTACGTTCTGGCCAACAGTACATTTATATTTAGGAACAGTCAATGATTTTGCGCAGATCTAAGATAACGTCGACTTTATTATAAAATAAATTGTTTCCAGAGAGAGATACTTGCAGATAACGTAGGCCCGGTGTTCGCATGCGATGAACTCAAAATCATACATAAATTGTAGAATATCTCATATGAGTTTGCGTGTGTGTGTGTCTGACTTCCGCGTAATGGAAAAATTTTCAAGGAAGTTTCAGGTCAATGCAGAGATCCATATTTTGGGCCGTGAGGGCATCCAGCACTAAAAACTCAACGTCAGGTTTCTGCTTTTTATTTTTAAAGATATATTTATATACATGCATTGGATAACTTGCTAGCAGTCCACCATAGTCATATGTATAGACTCCAGTTGGCCTCCAAAAAAACAGCAGAAATTCACTTTGATATTACTTTCTTTCTTGGAATGGGCAAGACCGTCGATATATTTCACAAAACCCATTAATAAATCCATTTTGTATATGTTTATATCATTCAAGGGCGAGTCTAGATAATGCGACACCACTTGCACTTTCTCAGCGTTAAATGCTGGTCTCGAAACTTCATTCAGGTAATCATGATGCTCCCTGAAAAATCCTATTCTGGATAGTAGCCAATCAAATACAGGTTCCTCTCCGTTTTGATTATTAGTTGTGAAGTCACCAAGCAGAAGCTTATTGTCACTTGTTTATCTCCTTGGTATCGTGTATGTTTGACAGCAATAATTAATTCTATTTAATTGATATTGATGGTGTTGCAAATTGTCTTACAGTGCAATCTATTTAATGTTATAAGCGTCAGTTTTGAAATTTTGTACAACTATCCTTCACTGGGAATCAAATTGTAACCGATACTGACAGTCATATGTCAGTGTTTATTCATTTGAGGGGTGGGGGAATCCTCCAAAGTTTTTGAAAACAGGATTTTCTTTCGTATATATCGTAGTATAATAGAAGCTCTAATAATTGGGGGATTTGTAGTGAAAAAGTCTTTTCATAATGACATCACACCACAAATGAACAATATTTTTTTAGAAAAAAAGATGATGGTATTCCATTACAACTAAAGGTCAGTAATGCTTCTTAAACGGAAAGCGTCGTCTGTTCCTACTACAACACTGAGGCAACTTGTTTCCTTGACAAGTATGAGAGATCACAGTACGTACTACACTGGTGAGCAAAACTTAAGGTACTGTTGCGATTTGCATAACTGTGTACCTTCAGTAGAAAGCTGGTGCACATGCAAAAATTTGAATCGTGATGAGAGGACTCACATAAACAGATAAAAGCAGCAGTTCAGCAGTTATGTGCAAATTACCGAGTGGTGAGCACGATTGTTACAGACGTTCGATTGGTTTCGTACAGTGCTACATACAACGAAATGACCAATAGACAACATCTGGATGACTTTAACCGGGGTTGAATAATTGGGAAGCTCGAAGTACGAGACATGTAACTGCAGAGTTCAGTATCTCCCACAGCATCGTCTCACGTGCGTGGTCGACCTTCAGAACGACAGGTACAGCTGTTTGATGGACCACTGGTGGTCGTCCACGAAACACAACGCCCATGATGACCGCTATATATGCCTACAGGCTAAGAGGGATCGACACCAGACAGCGGGATCCATTGCAAACCAGGAGCACAGGACGCAGGTTATCGCGATTTACTGTGGCCAGGAGACTCCAAAACGGTAGACTGTTTGCCCGACGGCCAGTACACTGTGTCCCTTTAACACCTGCCCATCGGAGACACCGTTTACAGTGATGCATAGAACACAAGGACTGGACAGCAGTGCAATGGGGTAAGGTACTCTTTACTGATGAGAGCAGATTCACTTAAACAAAAGTGGTGCAAACGTTTTTGCCAGTATTATTGAGGATACCTTAAAGGTTCAGGGAAACTGCTAGTCAGGGGGGAATGTGGGTAATATTGACACGCGTTTATCTTATAATATTGGTCAACGTAACTCTTCCACATACCTCAAGGGTTCTTATCTGTTTCCCCAACTGGACATATTATCTAGATGTTCTGGGGGCAAAAACGTTTCAAGTGAGCTGGTAGCTAATGCCAGGGAAGAGAACCTTCCCTGGCATTATGTTAGAAGTGTGGTCTATAAAATGAGCGAATTCGAAATGCTGGTTAAAACAAGTAACGCGGACATAATAGGGCTTACAGAAACGTGGTGCCACCCGGAAATAGGGGATGATGAGTTTCAGTACGGCTTGTATAATGTATTTAAGAAGGATTGGGTAGGGTAGATAGAAGGGGTGGTGGGGTAATGCTTCCAGAAGCAGAAGCAGCCTGAGTGCGACGATAGCTTTCCCGGATTCAGACGTTTCACATGCTAGTATAGAATCTGTATGGTGTGAGATAGTTGGAAACAAAGGTATAATGCGAGTAGAAGTAATCTACAGAACAGGTGATTGTGAAGATTATGACGAAAGCCTCTACATGCAAATGGAATGGGCAAGTAAGCATCAATGTCTTATTATGGGTGATTTCAATTTGCCTTTAATTGATTGGAGAAAATGGGAAGGAAACTCGACATGGGGTACAAAATTTTTAAATCAACTAGATGACTATTATTTGTATCAACATGTCAGGGAAAGTACTAGAGAAAAAGAATATCCTAGACCTCATCATCACCCATGAATCAGATGACATAACAGGGCTGACAGTAGAGGAACCAGTAGCAGGAAGTGATCACGGAGTTCTACGGTGGATGATGATGAGAGAGGTAGCAGAAATAAAAGGCAAAGGAATGGGTTATAATTTCAGAAAAGGAAATTACGATGCCTTAAGGTGCTAATGGCTTCTGTTAACTGGGTAGATATTGCACAGAGAACGAATACAATTGAACTGTGGTATTCTTTTAAAACATTAATCACAGACTTGAATGCGTATTTACCATTAAAAAAATACTCCACGAGGAAGGTTCCAAGTTGGATGAATAGTGAAGTTACCACATTACTTGAGCAGAAAACGGTGGCATGGAAAAGATAGAGCAATAAAAAGTACTGAAACCTATAACAGCTACAAGATGATCTGTAATAGAGCCACAGAAAAATTTCGACAGGCAAAGGCAGTTTACAAGAAATCACTAGCAAACAGAGCAAAGAGGGGGGAATAAGGAATTCTTCACATATATAAATGTCAAGAAGAGAAGGACAAACCAGATCGGACCTTTACGTAAGGGAAAGGGGATAGTATTAAATATACCAGCTGCCGTTGCAAATGAACTCAACAGTTATTTTTCATCGATATTTACCAGAGAAAAACCTTTTGTGGCAATGGGAAATTGTGGGAGCGAAGTTGAAAAATATGTAATTAATGTTATTGAAATTTCGCAAGATTATTTAATGAAAAATCTTTCGAGCCTACAGGCCAGTAAGGCTCCTCGAGTTGATGGAATATACCCTATAATCTTAAGGGAGGCTGCAAGTGAGTGCATTGAACCATTGAGGCTAATTATGCGAGCATCACTAGACTCTGGGGAGATTCCGTTGGATTGGAAAAGTGCCAATGTATCTCCCATACATAAGGGTGGTTCTAAGAGTGGGAAATTATCGACCTGTCAGTCTGACTTCAATGGTAGGGAAAATCATGGAGGCAGTGATCAAGGGTGGAATTCAGGATCATTTGGATAGAATTGAAATTCTCAATGATACTCAGCATGGTTTTGTAAAGGGTAAATCATGTTTAACAAATCTGGTTCGCTATTTTGAAAGGGTCACTCACGGGCTGGATTAGGGAATAATTTCGACATTGTTTATTTAGATTTCAGCAAAACTTTTGACTCAGTCCCACATGAGCGGTTGCTTTAAGCTGGAACAGGTTGGAATCACTGGGAAAATGCTTAGATAGATAGCAAGATGGTTTCAGGGCAGGAGGCAAATTTGTGATAAATGGCTATTCCTCAGATTGGGCTGATGTAAGAAGTGGGGTTCCCCAAGGATCAGTATTAGGACCACTGTTGTTTTTAATTTTCATAAACGATATCGATGAAGGGATAGAGGGCATGATGTGTAAATTTGCAGATGATGTTAAAATTGGTAGAGTAGTTAATGATCACTGTCAAGCTGAGCTTCTTCAGAGAGACCTAGATAGACTTCAGGAATGGTCAGAAAAATGGCAGCTATGCTTTAATCCAACAAAGTGTAAGGTACACCTGGGAAACAGTAATCCCAAAATAACTTATTCACTTGGTGGAGTTCAACTAAACCCAGTACTGGAGGAAAGGGACTTGGGTGTTACGATACGGTCAGACATGAAATTCTCTGAGCATTGTAAACATGTTGCAAGGAAGACCCATGGTGTCCTATCGATGATCTATCGAACTTTTGCAAGTAGAGATAGGGACGTGATAATCCCATTATATAAGCCTTATGTTAGACCACACTTGGAATACTGTGTTCAAGTATGGAGACCGCACCTAAAGAAAGACATCGAGCTTCTTGAAAGGGTGTAAAGACGGGTAACTCGCCTGGTGAGATCGGCAAAAGGGCGTCCTTATGAAGAAAGACTTCGAATATGTGGGTTGCATAGTTTGGAAACTAGACACCTTAGAGATTTGATTGAGGTGTTTAAGGCTCTGAGAGGCATCAGTAAAATGAATGAGGACGAAATTTTCAAGATTATAAATGATGCTAGAACTAGGGAACATAAATTCAAGTTACGGGGGGGAGATGTTTTGATTAGGCTGCAGAAAGTTTTATTTTAGCCAGCGAGTTATAAATTACTGGAATAAGTTGCCTATATGGGTGGTAGAAGCTGACAGTTTGGGGAAATTCAAAGGTCATGTGGATAGTACCTTCGGGTGAGGGAAACACATAGGATGATATGTTTAATTTCCTTTTCTTTTTATTAATTATTAACGTTTTTTTTAATCATTGTTTTTTTTTTTTTTTTTTTTTTGGTTGGTGCAGCATAAGCCAAAGGCTTTCTTGCACCATGCGGCCATTACTAATACAATACTGATTCAGTCTCAGCAGTGATTCTGGACGTCAGCTGATCTGGCGAGAGGTTGGCACACGGTATCACCCCGCAAACATCACTGAAAGGGATCGATATGGCGGTCGATGTGTTCTCGTCGAGGGAGGCGTTATCTTGGATGGACGTACACAACTTCAGATACTGTAAGGCGGTACTGTAACCGGTGCACGCTACTGTACTGAGGTAATCCTTCCCTATGTGCGTCTGTTCCGAGGTGCCATTGGCCCCGAGTTCGTGTTTATGGACGATAACGCCACACCCCATCGCACTGCAGCTGTTGATATGCTTTTGGAAAGTGAGGACATTGTTCGTGTGGATTGGCCTGCCCATTTTCATCGATCTAAATCCCATCGAACACATATGGGACGCTCTGGGAAGACGCCTAGCGGTACATCCACACCCAGCAGAAAATCTTCATCAGCTGAAGATGGCATTGACAGAGGAATGGACGATATTATCGCAAGAACTTATCAACAACATTGTTCTAAGTATGGACAGACGGTGCAAAACCTGCATCGACATTAAGGTGGCCATATCTACTACTGAGGACCACCCCTTCCCGTTGTTTCATCTTTGGCAGTGATGGATCTGTATCATGGCAGCCAGTGCTATGTTGCCATTTTTGAATAAAGTCCCTCCGTACTGTTTTGTTTCCTTCATCATTTCTGTACCTCACAAGATTCCTTTGGTATGCTTTTCCCATATCCAGACCACTCCTATGAGAAGCTACAGGTGAAAACGTGACTGGTCCTTAACACCAGTTTTGCCCAACAGTGTATTACGAAAAGACTGCCTCACTTTTTTTGTTGCGGACTTCGGCATACCTGGACGGCTGTTATACTGTGCGTGTGTGTGTGTGTTTTAAGTACCAAAGCAGCTAAGGCTACGGGGCATCAGCATACTGTAAATTATCTGTAAATTGTGTGGTCAATTTTACTGTGTGCTAGACGAAAAACTCGAGTTTCCTGGAGAAACTCGAACCGTGCCTGTCGCCTGAGACCGACTAACTCAGCCACGTTGTGAAAATAGCAGATAGAAATTCTTTGATCATTTGCCGGATTCGATTTGTTTTTTCACACCCAGTTTTGGGAGGGCAGTGTTTATATTACCACGTCCTACCGCGAGGGATACAAAATATGGCAGGGATGTTGGCATGTATAGTACCTTGTGTAGGGCGACTCCCGAACGGTAATTCAACTCCGCCGTGCTACAATGTGATGACACAGAAACTCTGCAGAAAGGTCAGAAATGTATATAGTGCTACGTATGTGTTTGTTATGTTTAGTTGTTTCTGACCACTTTGTCAGGAAGGTGCGTCCTGGTACGGATAACCACGGCTTGTGAGCAGCACCGCTTTCACATCTGAAATGCAAACTCGCGGACAAATGTGCTGGAACAGTATGCATTAGAACAAATTAGAGCATCAAAATAATATTCTTTTAACTATCCTTATTACTGACGTTATGTAAAATCAAAACGAAACTATTAATCTGTGTCTTGAAACGACCGAATTTCAAACGTATATTTTTATTGAATGGGTAAATCATATTTAATAGGAATAATATATATGAGGTTGTTCAAGTGAAACTTTTGGAATTCACTCTTGGCTGCCGAAGAGACAACGACATCTCTAGACCAGTGTACAAGTATCGAATATTCAAATGCAAGCCGGAAACGGTGGCTGGTATGGACGACATTGAAATGTTAAAAAGTGCCCAGCGTGCATAGATGCAATTTTTGAGTGCAGAGGGTGAACAACCATTGAAAATTTATCTCCATGTGGTAGCCAAGTATAAGGTGGCCTATTTTGAACCTGATATTGGTCTTCTGTGATGTAAGAAATGCACACAAGGACGGCGGTCTACCCAGGAGCTTCCTGGGTAGACGGCCCGATCGTATTTGATGCAACATGATGCTTTTATCTTATGCGGATCTCATGCCCTTTAGGCGTGACTCTCTTGTGTGCTTCTTAAGTTTATTCTACACTTCTGCTATGGACGAGTTTATTAAAAAAAAAAAAACCCTACATATTAGAAAAAATCACACGGAACAGATGTCTAGGTTAATATTCTGTCTGAGTCTGACTGGGGACTTTTATATCAAAATAAACCCACTGAATATGTAAGTAACAATTTTTAAAACGAACTTAGCTTTTCTGTTGAAAAGCCCACTAAGAATACGTAAAACTTGTATATGAAAAATTCTCTGAATTAAAATAAAAAAAACACTTAATAATATATTCTCGTAGTAACACTCAAATAATTAAAAATCTTAAAATATGATTCCAACTAATTTTGGAAATACGCCAACATCCTTAAGCATAAACAACCTATTACTATATCGAAAGTTACAAACGATCACCAAATAGTTTGTGGCATTCAACAAATAGTCAATCTAATTGCAGAATACTGTGCAAATTTAAATTTCCATCCTTTACAATACATTCCTCACGAAAGCATTACCTCTAACGTTTTTGATATTTTCTCAACATTTTATATTGAGGTAAAACAAAAAATGATATTCAAAATGTTTTAGTTCCCTTAAAAAAGAATACTCATAGAGCCCGACTAAATTCCTCTAGATAATTTGGCAAAAATGCTCATGAAAGCATTTACAGTTATTACGCCAAATATTTGCCCTGGCGAGTAGCACAGTTGATATAATCACCGTCCCCCCCCCCACTTGGTGGAAAAGACCGGAGTTCGAATCCCATCAGTAATGCGAGGAATTTTTATGGACATTTTTCACAATGTAGGCGAGGGTAGCGTCAGAAGCACATAAGAAACAAGCAAGTCGACTACAGAACACACGCGATTTATAGATATAATATATACGGCGCAATATGGTTTAAATTGCTGTGTTCCTCGACCACTAGTGTACAGTATGGGCCCGATGACACTGCGTATTATCCTCTTGGAAGATCCCCTTTCTGTCAGCGAAAAAATGCAATATGCCAGGTGCATATGGTCTCCTAAGAGTTGTCAGTAGATCTCACCATTGAAACGTTGGTCGATACGCAGCAGGGATCCTAGTTCTTGCCAGAAAAGCAGGCCACGGGGACGTCAGTATATTGTTAGGTCGTTTTCTGAATAAAAAAACACAAATCGACTAATGGAGGGTTTCATAATTTTTTTTCTGAAAGAAGAAAAAGAAAACATGAAATCTACGCCAATATGGGAGAAACTAAGTCGGCCACGTTGTGAAGAAACCCATTAAAACTCTTCGTATCATTGACCGGATTCGAACCCAATCCTTTTCACCGGGTGTGTTAGGAGGGTGAATATACTCACCGTACTGCCTGTGGAGTCTACGTACTAAGAATATATATAAACGTGTTGTTTTGGCAACTAAATAAAATGATAGAATTTTCAAAACCATATAACGCATTTTTTCATAATTCCAAATTTTCCTACTACGTTGTTTCCAATCTTCAGGAGAAAAAGACGCGTGTTTATCACAAGGGATAGAATTTAATTAAAACAAAACACGTAATTGTATATGAAAAAAAAGCTCCATCAGCTCACACATTTAAGTAATACAGTTTGTCTCTTACTCTGTCGTTTATAACTTTCTGTAACAGACATTAACGACTTTATTGTCTACACACATGAGAGGACACTTCAAGCGAAGAATATATATTTCATGTCTTTTTGAAAGACGCAGACAAGAAATAAAAATCCTAATATGATGTCAAGACGCAAAAAAGGAGGGAAAATCACAGTAAAATACGATAATAGAGTCTCTAGAAGAAATCCATTTCTCCACTAGTGGCGACATTATCTCCGCCTTTGCGTCGTGAAAACTGTTCGTTTATGATTTCGTTTTCCTCTGGAGGGTGATTTAGTACTTTTCAATACTTGTACGATGTGTACATTTTTCGTACTCACAACTAGGAGCTTTCTTCCTCTTTTTGTGCGACTGAAAGATTTTCTTTCCGTGGATAATATGATTACTTCACGTATCACTTGAAACGCATTTATAACCGTTGCTTTCGTTCGCAAGAATTCACAGCAAAGTCGAAGTTTTTTTTTTTTTTTTTTTTTAAGCACTACAAGAAATAAGATTCTGCTATAGACAGGTTGTTACAGACCCAATACAATCTCGTCAGTGGTGATATTAAACACAATTGTTAGGGGTTCTAGCGACCATTCCTACTCGCTGGGGTACAATTCGAACTCGGAGTGGCGATTTCAAGTTGAAAATGATACCTTGGAGACGTTGCTGTCCTGTTTTGGCTTTGTTGCCTAAAGACACAAATCTTTCGTTTATCAAATGCAGGAGTATTTCTTGAAAATAATATTAGAAGGTTCCTAGGAAACCGTAACATTGTAAGAGAGTAGAAGAAAAGAAGGAAAATAAAAGAAATCAAAATAAAAAGGAACACAGGATGGCTTTAGAGCCAAGAAGATCCGAAGAAACTATAATAAAGATGTTTTGATCGGAACGTTACGTGGTTGTTCGTTCATTGAGAATGAACAACCATTAATTAATGGTTTGTTAATATTAATAAAATCACATGAATATATTGAGCAAAATAACTTTATTTTGAGAGCGGGAGAGAGATTACAAAGTGTAGTTTAAAACCATCACAGTGCAGGGCAATTAAAAAGGCCTCGGCAATTTTTAAAAATTTAACTGTAAAAGGAACCATCAGAAAACACTTTACAAAGGCATAAAATTTAATGTAAAATTTTGAGAAACAAAAAATAATACCAGTGTTCACCACCAAAGGGCCAAGATATACATATGAACCTTGTGGTATTCCCACCCAGTTTTAGGTCATTACGTGAGGTCACCCCCATATGAAATCCAGCTGGAATGGAATAGCTTATTTCGGCTTGATTAACTCTAGCCAGGTTTCTGCGAGACAAGATATTCACGTTTGATAGTAGGGGCTCTTCCACAGTTCCATGTTTATTCATTGCGACCTGAAACATCAGCAACATCGCTCGTATGATGGGATAAGATGATATCCTTATTCTGGCTGGATTCGAAGTCGCTCTTCACGTGTGTAGTCGTATACATGTGAAGGATTCTATGCGTTGTGAGATTATTACAGGAATAGGATTCCTACATATCAACACGATAGAGAACGTTGGTTTCGTCATTGGATATATTTGCCTTATAATGGGGGTTTCTTTGGCTGGCATCAGTTGTAGTTGACATATCTTGATGCTGAATCTGCTCAGATTATTTTGCGTTTCTGGCTTTTGTCGAAAACTACATTATTAAATCATAAAAGTCTCTTAATAAATCCTAATATCTTGTAGACCTTAAAAGTTTTCACTATATGAGGTACAAAAGAGTATGTCTTTATGGTGGGAATCGCACGGAATATGTTATTTAAAATTAAAATTTAAAATAAAATTTAAACAAAATCTAGGGTCCGCGTAAACTGCAACGGTACATTTTCATATGTTAAGATTCAAGTTATTGTCGCAGTCCCATTGTGAAAGTTTGTTGAGTGCCTAGTCAAGCAATGCTGTAGATCAGAGCAGACGACAGCATAAAGCAGGTCATCTGCGTAGGACAATTTAATGAGGAATCTCTCAAAATGTGTGGCCATATCATTAATATATAAATAAAAAATAAATCTCCAGTTATTGTTAATTCTCCGCAGGATGGAGGTCTCCTCAACAAGTCATGTTGAGGGAAATAGACCATAATCTTCCACACTGGGCCTGTGCGAGTTGACAAATCGACCATATTTACCATTATTGAGATATATATATTTGAAATGCTAAATATAAACACGAGTTTTATTTGCACTTTTATTAAACCCATTAATTTCTCCATATATATATATTGCCACAAAGCAAGGATTGTGAAAGCATGGTTTGAAGTGAATAACATCGGAAATATATATATATATATATATATATATATATACACACACACGCACGGTATATGTTAATCAGCAACACACAAGAGCGGAGGTCTATGGAGCACCCCATTAAAAAAAAAAAAAGATAAATAATGAAAACTGGATCATTAACACAAACTTGATATAACTTAACTTGAAAACAGCTAAGTAGCGGTACAATTCATCCCTAAGGTTCAGTTGGATCGAGGTTGAGATTGTGCTAGCCTTGCAGTTTTCCGATGTTATTCGCTTCAAACCATGCTTTCCCAATCCTTGCTTTGTGGAAAGGATTGTGAAATCTTTATGTCGAGTTAAATTTAATAATAAATTGTCTGTATATACTCCGGAACTACCACATAAGTGTTAATGAGTTCAGAAGATAGAGACAGTACAAGAACATGCGCTATATTTAGTAGTCACGTGGGCTTGAACCACAATCACTCAGATGCTTATGCTTCAATATTCTTTGACTTCACGCAGCTGGAAGATGTAAGTCCCCGTTCTATAAAATTTCCACAATTTAGGGCACAAAATTTTCCAAAACATCAATGATGGATGCAGGATTTACAGTTCCTTGTTTATTGTTGATATTTAGGAGCATCATCAATTACGACTGTATTGCTCTGTTTTATTTGGTCCTTAAGGCTATCGCAGACATCCTCTAAGATATGCCAGACAAGCTGTCTTGCAATCTGGGAGTCTAAAACTCTGATGGAACTGATATTCTGGTGACATTCAAGTCAAGTGGACCTAATTTCAGCGAAGTCCGGACGGTCTGTGACAGCAAAATCCTCTGTTTGCACCTTCACGATGGTGGAACTGTTAGTAATCCTGGGTATAAACCCCATGTGCAAGCACACTGTGGGTGATCACTCAGGTGTGAACCAACGTAAGCAGGGGTCGAGGTGTGGCGCCCACACCACAGGAGGAATGCCGCCCCTCTGTATTACCAGGCAATACTAGGTGGTAGATGACTCTCATCAACTGGTGCAATACCACCACTTTGCTTATTGGAGGCTTGAAGTGGTGGAACCCATGTTTAGTCTCTAGAGCAAAGTTCTAGTCAATCTTCCCCTTCTCTTCCATCATACAATATGATTGATGACCTTTGAGGTTGGATCAAACTACTGCAAAAACCTTGGGAGGTGCATTATGGCCACAGAAGCCTATGCGCCAACAACTACCAAAAAAAAAAAAAAAAAAAAAACCCTTTGAGGTTATGATGAACAACATGGCGAGAACCAAACTTCCTTGCATTTCGAGGGTACAACTCTAAAACGGTGTTCGCAGGCCGGCCACGAGTTAGTACACCGGACCGAACCTATTGGTAACTCTTTAGGAGGCTTCCGGATCAGCTAGTATATACTCTTACTGCCTCTACTCTGCCAGATAGTGACTGGAGCACCTAGTAGTGTGTATGCGGAGGGAGGGGCATAGTCGAGGCTACGTTATGTTAAGGATCTGGATATGTTCTTACCATGTGTACTCCATATCAAAAAATGCATATCCCCCACACAACTTTTTCTTACTACTGAATACACCATGAATTGTCAAACTAAGAAAACAAACTTATCTGTGCATTGATCTAAATCTCCTAAACACTTCCTAGTTCATTTCACAAATATACGCGGTCTCAGGTCTAATTTCAATGATGCCAATTTCCACTTACAGTCTGCCAAAGCCATGTACCTTTTTCTGACAAAATCTCAGTTATCGGTTGATTCAACGACTGCTCATCTCAGTTGCCCAAATTATTCGCTATATGATTCCTTTCGCCTCAAAGGTAGTACTTGTGCATATGTCCTTTCCGATATTCCCTGTCAGAGACTTGGTAATTTGGAATCTCCTCTTTTCGATCTTCTCTGACTTAAAAAGATCTTTACCTCATTCTGTCAAATTCATCTGTTGTCACTACCGTTTTCCCAACTCCACTAATCACTTGTAACTCTTTGACTTCCTCTCTTTACAACTTGACTTTCTCCAGTCCAACTTTCCTAACAGTGAGGTAATTTTCCTTGGTGATTTTAATGTTCACAACTTCAGCTGGCTTCCGTTTTCTATTCACAGAGACTCAGCTGGTTGTGATGCTGAGGCTTTTGCAATTACTAATGACCTCGCACAGATTGTTCAGTTACCTATCAGAATACCAGACATTCCTCACTACACAGCCAACACCCTTGATCTTTTTCTCACAAAAAACCCTTCTAAGTACACGGTCGAAGGAGTGGTCCTTTAGGCACCTCAAATCACAATTTGGTGATTGTCTCTTCTCCAATGGAGCCTTTATCTCATGGCTATTCCCAACCTCGTGTGTTGTTTGGCATTACAAGAATGCAAAATGGGATGATCTGCGAGATTTCTTTTCCTTGGTCGGTTTACTGTTTCAAAACTCCTGAGGTCACTGTTTGCTCAGATCGTGTCAGTGAAATTATTCTTGCAGGAATGGAATCCTTTATTTCACAATTCACCTTAAAATCTTGTCCTTTATCTAAACCTTGGTTTTCCAATAAATGTGCTAAGGCTGTTCAAGAAAATAATGTTGCATATCGTAATAGGCTTGTTTACAACTCTTCAGTTTCATTTCATTTTCTGCCTACACCAGAACTCGCAACAATTGTAAAGCAGATATTAATGAGTGCAAACTAGATTTTGAACAGGCTAAGAGTAGAAACCTTGCATATTTCCCTAATGATAGCCGGACATTCTGGTCTCTTGCAAAGCTATTGGCTACAACTTTTGCACATCTCTTCTCCCACCTCTGTCAAAACCATATGGTTCTATTGTCACTTCAGCCAAGGATAAAGCTGACCTGCTAGCATCCCATTTTTCTTCCAACTCATGTATTAAGAACCTTGGTAAAACACCTCTCCACCATTCCTATCACGCTCCATTCAATGCCTCCTGTGGTCTTCCGTCAAAATGATGTCAGAAGGATTTTGACGAATCTTGATGCTAAGAAAGCTCCAGGTCCTGGTGGTATTTCTCCACTTGTTCTCAAAACCTGCGCTCCTGAATTTACTCCTATTCTTTGCCGCCTTTTTTCACCTTCTTATTCCAAAGGTGTTTTTTCTTCTGCTTGGAAATTTGCTCATATCCAGCCAGTTCCTAAAAAGGATGACAAATCCCTCCCATCCAATTATCGTTCCATTGTAATTACTTCTACTCTTTCTAAAGTAATGGAGAAATCAATTAATTGCCAAATCTTAAACTGTCTAGAAACCTTACGTCTGATCAACGATCGTCAGTGTCGATCCCCTGGCAATATTCTGGCTTATGTTACCCATTTATGGGAAAATTCAATGAAAAAGTTCGGTGAAACAGAAGCAGTTGCTCTTGATATCTCAAAGGCTTTCGATCGTGTTTGGTATAAATGCCTTCTAAACAAGCTTTCATCTTATGGTCTGCCAACTGTTTTTTGTAATTGGTTATCCAGTTTTCTCTGACTGCTCACTGAGGTAGATGGCTCTACCTTCTAATTTCACCACTAATACTGGTTTCCCCCAAGGTTCAGTTCTTTCCTCCACTTTTTTCCTCTTGTATATTTATGACCTTCTTCCATTGACCGGAAATCCTATCCATAGCTTTGCTCATGATAGCATATTGGATTCCACTTTTCAGTTTGAGAAACCTTGCCCTGCTCAATCAGCTTCAACTTCTCGAATATCCGCTACCAATTCCTTAAATGCCGATCTCCAGGTAATTCTCCGGTGGGGCAAAGACTTGATTGGCAATTGGGATTGAAATAGTTGATTTTAATCCTTCTAAAACTCAGTCCTGTCTTAACATCTCGCAAAAAGGATTCTTCTGCTCCTATGCTTATCTTTGGTGACACTCCGATGTCTAGGCAAAATGATATATCTCTTTTGGGGATTACCCTGACTTCTAATTTCTCTTGGCACAAGCACTCTTGCTTTCTCTGCATGCTTAACACAAATACTCATTGCTTCCTCTGTATCTAAAAACTTGTTTTTTTTTAGATGCAGAGGAAGCTCTTTCTCTTTTGCTTTCAGCGTTACTTTTCTTCCAAACAGCTGTTCACTCTGTACAAATCGCAAAACCATGGAATATTGTTCCCACATCTGGGGCGGCGTCCCCAAAACCTCTCTCAGGCTTCTAGATTCCATTGAAGAGGGCAGTTAGGTTAATTAATGACTCCGCTCTAACAGAGTCTCTCCACTCTCTGTCTGATAGACGTACTGTTTCTGCTGCATGCCTCTTCTACAGATACTTCCATGGGCACTGTTCTTCTGAATTGGCTTCTATAATTCCCGCTCTCTCTTTCAAAACAGTTCGAACACGTGCCGCCACCAGCTAACGTCTATACACTGTCCAACTTCGAACTAACAGAACCAACTTTCATCTTCCTCATTTATTCATTCAACTGCCATTTTCTGGAACAACCTTCCTTCATACGTATTTCCTGAAAATTACAGTCTACAGAACTTCAAGTCTAATGAAATTCAGAACTTCAGAACTTCAAATATCGTCTTTCGTCTTCTCAACATCCAACCCAAGCACGGTACTAAGTACTATAGATTCCAATACCTCCCGTGTTTGGGGTATACATAAAAAAAATATATATATGGTATGTTCGTAGAAATTGTGTGTTTACGGGACTATTTGCACGTTATGCGGGTTTTCCTACTTCCTCATGTGTAGAGGGAGAAAATCCTACTCCTCTCCTCATGAGATCGTTTAACTGCAGCCCCTTTCGCCTAAACCGAACGAAAATGGCGTAAACGCTATACTGTCACAGAGGACACTTTTCCATGCACTGTGGCCCGTCCATACCACAAGCCCTCGTGGGAGCACAGTGCATATAAGTACTATCCTGTCCACATCGTGAAGGAGGAAAAGGCTATGTTCGAGTCCAGTTATTTACTTTTGTGAACTTTTTTCACAACATGGCTGAATTAGTCGGCCTCAGACAAGGGTTATATGGATTTTATTTTTCTCCCTCTTCCTGAAACTGGGGTTTTCGTCCAATAAACAGACAAATCGACCGCAGAACACACACACACACACACACACACACACACACACACACACACACACACACACACACACACACACACACACACACACACACACACACACACACATTCCCAGGAGACAGGACAGCAGAAGACGAAGAAATAAGGATGAGAATAGCATAAAGTAAAAAAAAATAATAATAAAAAAATAATAATAAAAAAAATAAATAAAGCTAGAAGATAGAAGAGTGGGGAAGATAGAGTCAAAGTAGGCAAAAGGAGGAGGATACGGAAAGAATAGGTGGGAAGGTAGAAGTAGGAATCGCCCCTGGTCTGGGAGCTCACTGAAGGCCAGGGATAGGAGGATAGCTTGCAGAGCAAGGGAATTCTGCAAAGATGGGGTAAGTACAGTGGGTAATGTGTGAGTTTGATTGCTTTCAGATCAGTGCCATCATTCCTACAAGGAGGATTTCCAGTTGAGTGTTCATTCAGTTCTGATTGTAGCCGGTGATGAGGGAAGAGCGGGTACGAGGAGTGACAGGGCGGTTTCAGGAACGCCTGCTCTGCATGTCTCATTTTTAGGATTAGACGTAGAGAGATGATACCATCTCTTGAAGACTGCAGAGGCATACCTGCTAAAAGCTAAAAACGCTTTTTTTGATTTTAACAGGTTGCTCTCCGGATTGAGTGTGATTAAATTTAGATCCAGTATCAGTTGATTGCGTAGGTCCAGGTAAATCTTACACGAGTGCATTACGTGGTGCCAGTCCTCCAGTTGTCCGCATTCACAATGGGCATCGTTTACAAGCCCCAAGTCCTGAAGTCGCTTTTTGAATGACCCTTGTCCTGTTAGAAGAAAGTTAGTGTGTACATCAGGGAAGAAGTCAAGTCTTTGTTTGTTGAGGTAGGAAACACTAGGTAGAAATAGCTTGGTGGTTACTGCCTTTGGTGGAATCATCGCAACGGATTTGCCAGATGGAGACAAATTCCAGCCAAGTACGCCAGAGTTCTTGTTTTGGATCTGCATCGACAGAGTTTTTATCCCGAGGAATTCAGCTTCTTTGTTCTTTTTACAGGCATAAATTTATACGGCGCAATATGGCCTAACTCGCTGATATGCCTGAAACCCTATAACAACAAACAATGATAACCATACTATAAAATACGCCGCCAAATCATGACACCCTCTTGTCTCAACTGTGAAGTTGGGATAACGCACTCATACTTAAGAGTTCTCGTCCATATCCCCAAATACGTTCATCAGAGTGAAAAAGCGTGTAGCGAGACTTGTCGCTCCACTGGACTGCTTTCATTGATTTACAGTACAGGTTTATGTGCTTTCTACCATTCTAGTCGACGCTGTGAATCCTTTTTTGCTCCTTGAAAATTCACGGTATGCAGCTCTCTATGTGTCATTGAAACACTTACAGATTTGCCTATGGCCTCTGGCAGGTCCTACCTAAAATTCTCTAAGCTCCGATGGCGAAATGAGGTAGCCACTCATCTCATGGCGCATCGGTTCTTCCTGTTAAGCAGTATTTTACTTCAAACAAGGCAAACTGACTTGAAATGAGGGTTATGGCTCAGTATCCTCTCTGAAGTTCCATTCTTCAGCTCGTCGCCATTTGGGGAGAGACCTTAGAATTTTTACTTTCTGTGCAGTAGACGCACTGACATTGCCCCCCCCCCCCTTCCACATGACATCCAGCTATCATTTCACTCTGTGCTCATGATTCGGCATACATATTTGAATTTAGTTCAGGACTAATCTCTGATCTCCTATACAGGCCATTTTTTTTTTTTTTTTTTTTTGTATTCTGCTGACTACGGAATATTTCATATTCATTTAGTAAGCAGAATTTCTTTTCATATTTCATAGTCTGCAGTTGGGTGGGGGGGAGAGAGATGTCCCATGTTTCATAGAATAGCGTTCATGCCCTAATGTCTTAGACATTGGACATTGGAGCGCTACAGAAGAAGACAATTAATAGAGTTTATGTATTTATTTATTGAACACACAGTAAAATCTTCATTAGAGGGTATATACGTTAGAATTGCGAACTAACAGAATCACTGTTCACATATTGATATTAATAATATTGCAGAGTTGCGGATGAAAACTGCCCTCTCGTAAACCGATTGTTAGTCGAAATAGGACATTATGTTGAGTAGGATGTATGATTCCGCCAGAACTAATTTCCTGTATGATTTCTTTTCACATGACTTGTCAGCATCACACATAGTGAGTTGAAGGATATTAAATGGCTGCCAGTGCACGTACGTTTTAATTATTAGTTGTACTCTATATGATACGCAACACTCACTGCATCAAAGAAGCACTGCTTTTGCTAATGCAACGATTTTAAACCCTCTCGTTTCCCATTTCCTCTGTGGTTTGTAAATTCACTTTCTCGAATTTTTGAAATTCGCCATCAGTGTAACAAATGGAATAATTAATAACCCATTAAAATAATCTGAGACCTGATGACACTTCCATCTCTTTTGTATATTGTACAAAGGGTGATATAACTTTATTTTATATCAATGTTTTATGCCGTACTCTACAGTGTGTGGTATAATTTTTTCACAAAAATAATAAAAAGAACATTCTGAAATATAAATTAGTATTTCCTTTTAACAGATACATTGTTTTACAGAATAGTTTAGGACCTAAACTATTCTGTAATCTAAATTACCCCACACCATCAGGCATCTCTCATATTGTGGAGTTATACTTCGCAATTGGGTTGTCATCATTTCAACATCAGGGTACCAGCCCACCCACTGATGAGGAGCCAGTAAGCTCCGAAACGGTGCCGTATGGGTGATGGTATCCGCTAAGAATAAGTAACAATAGTCTTCTCCTATGGTGAATCGTTACTTATGAGGTAGTGCAATATCATCGTAACTTGTTGTGGAGGTATTCACAATATGAGTTATACTTAATGATGCCAATTTATAACTACTTAAGTAGTTGGCTACGTACAGAAATGATGCGATTGCACTAATTCTACGCTATACATTGTTTTTTTAACACATCAACAAAAAAAAGCATATTTTATTGACATACTTACGTTTAATATTTTAAAATTTATACAATTTTTGTAAGGCAAATTAACCAGCAGAAATATATCCATTCAGTCTGTATACATTGGGGAAGATGAAAATATTATTTGTAAATAAAACATCCCAATTGAAACGTTTTTAAAAATATGTACAGTATTTACTTACAGGGATAAAACAGAACTTTTAATCTATAATACCAGGCCCCTTCTTCGTCAGTTTTTTGTATTTATTTTTTGCTTTTTTCACCATGCATATCTTCTTTAATTACAAGTCATGTTTCTCATCTTCCCTATTGCAGAGCGAATGCCTATATTGCGCAATATATCTATCAGTTTTAGACCGGTTACAAACTAGAAGGAAGGTTAGGTTGCGCCACCTATCGGAAGATATTGTTAATATAGTATTTTTAATTGCCTGCATAAAAACTCTTGAAAATATCAATTTTAATGTGACAGGACACGCACACAAAACACGATTTATCTGCGTGAAGTAACTTGTATCTCTCGTTGCATCTTTGACTTACTGGCGCGTGCTGCTTGTTGGCCTCCCCGAATAGATATGCGTCACGACGGAGCATCGTTTTCAGGCCTCCACGTGTCACGAGAGACACATGAAATAGCACTCCCGCTACGGACAAGAATGAAGGATGGTGTCCTGACAGGAGACTATCCCCCATGAAGGATGAGATCTAGAGGAATGTTCGGAAAACTCATTCTTCTTCCCTACTTGTCACATAGCTCTCTTTGTTGGAACCTGCCAAAAAAACACAAGTTATGGAAACATTCATTTAGAAGTTGTGAGCAAATTTTGCATGATGTCCGAAATGACATCGCTGGCCGCAACTGTCTTTATTGGTTGATTGTTTTCGTGTCTGGATTCCGAACTGTGCTCTCATAGTTACAATTGTAATAGAGAGTTCCTTAATCCAACTATGCAAATTCTAAGGAGAAATTCCTATCTCACTTGAACATTTTTTGTCTGACTTAATGAAATATTAAATATACATACATAAGTAAATTTTCTGTTTATGCTCCAGGATGACTATGTAAGATCAGAGAAGATTAATATGTAAGATAGAATTGATTGTTAGATTTACAATATCCTTCAGAGATGGTTTTAATATTTGTATTTTTTATTTTCGTATCTGATATTTATTTTTTTTGGCAGATGCAGAAAAAAGTCCGCTTCTTTACATCATACTAATTATAGAACTCTTTATTGCATACAAAAAGCACAGGCGCCTCCGTAGCCTGTGCTTTTTGTATGCAATAAAGAGGTCAGGAGCAGCAGTGGGTTCGAGCCCGAAAGGTCAGGGAATGACCACCGCATATCCCGGAGCAATATGACTTTAGTTGCTAATGCTCCTAAAAACCAAACAACAACAAAAAGCACAATACCCTTTACGGCTACAAGCCAGGGGTTAGGAGGATTCTTGCCTCCTCATATTACTTTTGTAACGTATTATCGTTTAATAGAGTTTCCTTTGGATTCGATGCTCTTTTGCCACCGATTCCGCAATGAGTTTATTCCATCTGGGAATAAAGTTTTCCATTGGATACCCCAGGAACGCATTCACTGCAACAATGGCGTAACTGTTGGTGGGAAAATGGATCCCAGCGAGGCATTTTTTCAAACTAGGATATAAGTGAAAGGTCCCATGGTGCTAAATACGGTGAATATGGGGGATGGCCAAGATTTCAAAGCCGCGCTCATGCAGTGCAACCATGTCATTGACAAACTTGTGAGCAGGCGCGTTGTCCTGGTGAAACAAGACGTCTTTGCTGAGTTTTCCTCGGGGTTTGTATTTTATAATTTTACGCAAACGCCTCACAAGGCCTGCGTAATATGCCCCTGTGCTGCCTGGCCGTTTTGAAGGTAATCCACTAACAACACTCCATCAGCATCCTAAAATACCTATGCCATCACCTTGTCAGCAGAATAATTCAACTTTCCGTTCTTTGGAATGGGAGAAGAACTGTGTTTCCACTGTTTGGACTGCTCCTTTGTCTCTTGATGAAAGTTATGGAACACGTCTCATTCACGGTCACAGACCTTAAAAGGAAATTTGCTGGATTTGCGCTGGCAATATACCAAACTGCCACTTGTCGATCACTCATCACCAGATCATGCACACGGTCAACAACTTCTGGAGTAATGATCGTTGCATGTCTTTGTTCCAAAGCGCGTGTCATCGTTCGTGTTTAAATTCTGCTGCGCACTTCTAACCATGGAATAGGAAGGTGCATCCTTCTTCAACGTTGTAACCATATCCTCATGAATTGCCTTTGCCGTTAGTCCCTTTTTTCCTAATAATTGGACGACTGCACGGTGACAGAATTTTTCCATCTGTTCTCTTACAACTTTGTTGACTTCAGGACCTGTAATTAAAAAAAAAAGACGTTATTGAAACTGTATGAAACTTGGTGGTTACTATTTGAAGTGTTATACAGTACATCATGTACAGAAATTTTTAATACTGTACAACTACCTCTGATACTCAGGCAACGAAATTTTCAGAGCCCCCTCGTAATGAAAGCAGAAAATTACAACCTCTGTGTTAATTTGGTTTGTAATAAGTCATGCCTGTCGCTTTCAATATGAGGTGATTTATTATGAAGCAAGATCTTTAGCAAATGGGCCTTGAGCATCAGTGATTATATTACATACGCTGGTGCGCAAAACTTAAGGACCAGTCAGACTTTCACCTGTAGCTTCTCATAGGAGTGGCCTGGATAAGGGAAAAGCATACCAAAGGAACCTCGTGAGGTACAGAAATGGTGAAGGAAACAACACCGACAAAACAACAAAAACAAAACGGTACAGAGGGACTTTATTAAAAAATGGCAACATAGCACTGGCTGCCATGATACAGATGCATCACTGCCAAAGATGCAACAAAGGGAAGAGGTGCTCCTCAGTAGGAGATACGGCCACTCCTAATGTCGATGCAGGCCTTGCACCGCCTGTCCATACTTAGAACAATGTTGTTGATAAGTTCTTGCGTTAACATCGTCCATTCCTCTGTCAGCGCCACCTTCAGCTGGTGAACATTTTCTGGTGGGTGTGGACGTACCGCTGGGCGTCTCCCCAGAGCATCCCATATGTGTTTAATGTTGAGAGTTGTGTACGTCCATTCAAGATAACGCCTCCCCAGACGAGAACACCACGACCGCCATATCGATCCCTTTCAGTGATGTTTGCGGGGTGATACCATGTGCCAACCTCTCGGCAAATTAGCTGACGTCCAGAATCGCTGCTGAGGCTGAATCTACTCTCATCAGTAAAGAGTGCCTTACCCCATTGCACTGCTGTCCAGTCCTTGTGTTCGATGGACAGGTGTTAAAGGGACACAGCGTACTGGCCGTAGGGCAAACAGTCCACCTTCTGGAGTCGCCTGGCCACAGTAAACCGCGATATCCTAAATCCTGTGCAGCTGGTTGGCAACGGATCCTTCTGTCTGGTGTCGGTCCCTCTTGGCCTGTAGGAATATATAGCGGTCATCATTGGGCGTTGTTTTTCGTGGACGACCGCCACTGGTCCTTTGAACAGCTGTACTTTTTCGTTCTGAAGGCCGACCACGCACGTGAGACGATGCTATGGGCGATACCGAACTCTGCAGCCATATGCCTCGCACTTCAACCTTCCTCGAGCTTTTCAATTATTCGACCCTGGGGTAAAGTCATCCAGTGTTATCTACTGGGCATTTCGTTGTCTATAACACTGTATGAAACCAATCGAACATCTGTAACAATCGTGCTCACCATTCGGTAATTTGCACATAACTGCTGAATTGCTGCCTTTATCTGTTTATGTGAGCCCTCTCATCACGATTCAAATTTTTGCATGTGCACCAGCTTTCTACTGAACGGCGCCAAAGTTATGCAAATCGCCACAGGCTGTTTCGTTTGATATTTTGGTTGTAACCTTTAGAAATAGCGTTGGTCCTTAAGTTTTGCACACCAGTGTATATGTAAAATAAAATACATATATAAAAATAAAATAACTTATGTGTTTCCTTTCTCGCGTTTGAATTTCCCCAAGCTGTCAACCTCAAATACCAACAGAGTAACCTTTTGCAATAATTAACAACTCGCTGGCTAAAAGAAAACTTCCTATAATGCAATCTGAATCTCTTTCTCTGGAATTTGAATTTATGGCCTTTGTTTTGGAATTATTTATAGGAATGAAAATTTGACAAGGAAACCATTTCAAATGACACCACTGGTATCCTGATCAGGCATAACAAGATATTTGATAACATTATTGGAGCCAATACTGTTGCATATCGTATAACATGTATTGCCAACTAAAAGTTCCAGCAAAAACAGCATTGATATGTTCCACTTAGGTTTTCTGCAGTTTTATAAGGAGTTGTACAGTATAAAGCTGTTGAAAATGAGTTGATAAAGAAGTGTTTAGTTTTGTAAACTACTCTGATTTTAGTGGTTTTGTATTTTATTGTTTTATTACTCATTTAATTTTTCTGTACTAGTCGCAAATGAGGAGGTGTAATTACTTCGAAATGAAAGTGAAACTGGGCCTCTTTACCAAAAGCAACATTGAAAACCGATAAATCCGATGAATACTGACTGCTCCGCTGGACTCTGCACAAACATAATCTTCCTACGCGCGCGCGCGCGCGCACGCACACACACACACACACACACACACACACACACACACACACACACACACACACACACACACACACACACACACACACACTCTCTCTAGGGAACATTATTTCTTCCCTTGATGGAAACAAATATAAGATAACAGCATAAAAATGCCCAATTTCTGACAATTGTGCCAGCAGAGCCACCCCACACAAGTTAAAACTCTTCTTTACTCTATAGCCTGTCGAAGAAACTTAGAAGGGTGCGCAAAGACACTGTGATAACATTTATTATTACAGAGTTTCAGCTGCTGTCTCCATGCAGACATGGTAAGATTACTTTTTTGCATAATCACCAACTCAGTTTATGTATACTTATTTAGCGGGGAACTAGCGCATTGAAGCCCTTCAGAGTAGTCCTGGTCAAGCATCTGTAACCAGGTCGACAAAGCAGCAATAATGTCATTATCATTCACAAATCACAGATTCGATTATGCTGCTTGAAGGGCCGAAAGAGGTGAAAGCGTTGTAGGAACTGTGCGTGTGATGCTGCAACATTTCCCAGCCATGCTGCTGCAGCTAGTGTCGACACAGCCACTGCAGTATGTTGAGGGTTGCATTGTCGTGTAGTGTGATCATTCCATCTTCTATCTTCACTAGTCTCTTTCAACGAACAGCTTCCCTCAAATTTTTCAATGTGTTTTAACTGGCTGCATTGATTGTCTCACTTCTTTTTTTTTTTTTTTTTCCCCTCGCTAGTAGTACTTTTGGTGGTGTACTTCCATGTCAAGCAGTTTTATTTTTGACTCTGGTGTGGCATAATGGACCCAGGTCTTATCATTGGTGATAATTTTGTTCAAGAATGCTCTTCTGGTAATCAGAAGAGCGTTGTTGACCAAAGTCATCAGTTTTAAAATCCTATACGCATGCTATTTTGTCGCTTAATGAATTGTTTTGGCATTCACGCGTGTTTATAAATGAACTTGCGGACTCTCGTTGGAGCGAAATGTTCAGCTCTTCTGAAATTTGTCGAGCTATCAAGGGTGGATCTGGGATAAGGGCGTGAAAGTAACAACAAAAGATCCTGATGAATTTGCCCAAACTGCTACCGTTACTGTCATTCTGCTTTGAATGTCATGTACATATAAATAGATCTAGTCCCATTCTCTCCCTGCTAAAACAAGTACTCATACCCCTTTTTCAGCAATTTCCGGTAAACCCCATCTACTTGTGAGCATTTACTGTGTGCTGTACCTGTCTGCACCTCATTTTTGGAATACTCGCATATGCAGCGATATAATGTGGAAGCTGCAGTACAGGGTACACAATCTCCATCTTGGTCCACATTCCAGTAACACCATAATTATGATAAGAAATTTGAGGACACGGTTGTATGCGAAATAACCTCATAAAGTACAATCTTGTTAGATCATGTGATCAACATAGTCTGAGGATCCTTATTTAAAAGTTTTCTTTATACAGTTCTTGCCCTCGTGGGTAGTACAGTTGGTATAATCACCGTCCTCCCCACTCCGTTTTGAAAAGTCCCGAGTTCGAATTCCCACAATGACGCGAGGAATTTTTATGGGTCTTTTTCACATGGCTGAGTTAGTCGGTCTGAGCCAAGGGCAACATGTCCCCACCCCGGAAACTCAAGTTTTTCGTCCAGTGAACAGCAAATCGACCACAGAACACACGCATTTCCAGATATGTTATTTATGGTGCAATATGGCTTAAGTTGCTGATGCGTCTAAAATCCTACAAACCAACCAGCCTAATCCACTCTTCAAAACCGTTTAATCATACTCTCCGAATTGATGGGGTTTGAATTCACACCTTTCGAAAGTACAGATTGTATATACAGATGGTTCGGTTGCATCATAAATGATGTTGAGGTATAGTATAGGGATGGCGAACCAATGGCACGCATGCCTTGAGCAGTACACACAGGAAAATATATTGACACGCAGCCCATCTGATTTTTTTTTGATTTGGTAGTTGTTGGCGCATCGGCTTCTGTGGCCATATTGCACCTCCCAAGGTTTTTTGCAGTACTTTGATCCAAGCCCGAGGCGGGAATCGAACCCGCGACCTTTGGGTTACCGGGCAGGTACTTTACCCACTCGGCTAGCCCGGTCGGCACGCAGCCCATCCATAAAGAGGTTATATATATATATATATACACACAGGGTGTTTCAAAAATGCTGGTCAATAATTTAAAGGTGAAACGTACAAACTAAAATAAGCAAAAAAAGTCCCAATGAACCGTTTTCGAGATAATGCACATTTTCTGTTAAGATCCGCCACTGACTACGGAAGCACTAGTTTAGCAAAAAGCTGTGAATCCTTTGCTAAGAGTGGTTTTATTAAACATAAGATAATACATTTTTAATTTTTGGTTTCAACACTACAGGATTTTACAGATGTTACACGTTAGATGATGTTCTTTCTAACACCCTTTCTTCAACATCAGGTGTTATGCTTCTGGGCCTACCTGCTCGTACTCCATATGCAAAACGCCCATGTTATTTAAGGCGTTGATGTACCCCTGATGAATATGCGCCTGTTGGGCTGCCTTCGGCGGGGAAATGCTTCTTGGTACAAACGTGCAGTACCGAGTGCACTGCCGTTGCCTTGCCATACATGAAGTGCATGTCCGCATACTCTTCGTTGCTGTAACCTCTTTCCATGTTGACTATCCTTTTACAAGTACTAGTATGCCTGCTACGTCTCAGAGCTTCATTGAAATAGGGGAAATGGAGAGAATGAGCATAACATAACCTAACCTAAACAAACAAGTCAGCGGTGGATCCCAACTCTGTACAGTTCACCTTGTCAGTGGTGGATCCCAACTAGAAATGTGCAATATCTCTAAAACGATTCACTTAAAGACCCATGTTTACTAGGCTTTTTTGCATATTGTAGTCTGTACAGTTCGCCTTTAAATTATTGACCATCACTTTTGAAACACCCTATAGTGTATATGTATATATTTTTGTCATTTAAATACATTTGTTTTATGGTGTCTGTTAGCCACATCTGTCGGTGAGAATTGTAACTGTATGCAGAATTGTACAGTAACAAAGAGCTCATTAGAAACTTTTTAAGTACGGTACTGTATTGTTGCTTTTGTTTTTTAATAATGACAGAAAAGATTACTTACTAATTTTAATCACTTGTTAGTTACGTTCGCATATATACAGTATATACAGGGTTATTAAAATTAAAGTATCCCTATGTAGGGGTCACTGGAGCGAGTTCTTAGGCTCGTACTGAAGAAAAATTTGGACAACAGGTACAATAAAGAATGCGCTCGCCATTTATTGGGGAAAAAATAGTTACAAAAATTGTCACTATATGGCGCTGTGGCAATACAAATCACTTGAACAGCGCTACAATTATTTAATGTATCCTCCATTTTGGTCAACAGCAGTTTCCATTCGAAGAACAGCATTTTCTGCAGCATAACGTAACATGTCAACTGGAATAGCCAGCACATGACGTCTAATGCTGTCCTTCAGATCTGCCAGAGTTTGACATCCTTCCCGATACACATGGTTCTTCAAAAACCCCCACAACTAGAAGTCGCATGAGGTGAAGTCCGGTGATCGGAGTGGCCAAGATGTCTGGAAACAATGGCTGATGACCCGTTCGTCTTAGTAATCTTTGGACACAACGGTGGATGTGGGGTGGCGCACCATCTTGCAAGTATATGATATCCTGAAGGCACCCACGTTGTTGCAGCTGTGGTATTGTGAAATTGCCAACAATTCATAATATCGCTGTGCAGTGACGGAACAGGTGCGGGGTCCAGTCGGTGTTACCTGTTCAAAAAAATATGGGCCCAATCATGAATGTGGCCGTAAATCCACACCACACTGTCACTTTTGGAGGATGCAACGGGACCTCTTGGATAACTCGTTTGTTTTCTGTTGCCCAAATGCGACAGTTGTACGTATTCACTTGTCCATTTAAGCAGAAGTGGGCTTCATCACTCCAAAGGAAGTTCCATGGCCAAGTGATATCCACTGCCATTCGCGCCAGAAACTGAAGTGAGAGAGAGAGAGAGAGAGAGAGAGAGAGAGATAATCTTTTATTACCCTTCACGGCCATAAAGCCAGGGGCTTACAGTTTCCCAAACTTGGGAAAATTGAACAATTATTTACAAAAAGGTAATTTTACAAAGAAAACATATTATAATACAAAGGAGAGAACTCCTTACGAGAGTTAAATCTGCTTGAGCTGGCTTAACATCGAGATAAGAGCACCAGCTCAATCAGACAGGAACAGGTGCAAGGTATACATCAGTCATTGCTGATTAGTCGTACTCGTCATAATTTTTTTCCAGTAAGTCCGGTCAGCAGCGAATTTGTTCAGGTCGGCGTCCAGTGCCTGGGTTTGCTTGAGCATCTGCTGAGGAAGGAACCTGTCCGAGAGATGGAGTCGTGCTGAATGCGAGTAGAGCTCGGGATTGGCCCTAAGGGCAGCAGAGGGGATCCTCCAGCCACAGGTATCCCAGAATGAAGGTGTTGCCATTATGCCTGTTATCATCTTGACTGTTGCTAGGAGGCGTTGGTCATCGATTAAGGTGGGAAGCCGTGGAATTCCGAGAGAGTTGGCAAGCTGTGTGGTACGAATCAGAGCTGGAAGGTTGTGCTTCCTGTTGGCCCACTTTAGGAGCCAGAATTCTGTGGCAAAGAGTGGTTTCTTTATTGACGGTGCCGCTGACGCCCAAATTTCAGCAGCATAGAGTAAAGGTGGAAAGATAACTGTTCTTATGTACCTCACGGTTATCTTTTTGTCTGTGATATGAAGGAGATGCTGTTTTGCTATCCACCGGAGTCTTGAAGCACGTGTGAGGAGCATATCCATGTGGGCGTTGAATCGAAGTTTTGGGTCGAATACAACGCCCAGATCACGATGGCTGGACACAATTGGGATGAGGGTGTTGCCGACCGAAGGCTGGAGAGAAGAAGGAGTTTGCTTCAATGAATACACCATGAATTCGGACTTAGCAGGATTGATCTTGAGCCCAAACTGGCAGAGGTAAGATGTGACTGTGGTGAGAGTGTTGTTAATTTCCACTTTTACCAGATCTAGGCCTTGACCGGGAATGATGGGAGTGAGTATCTTGATATCGTCCGCATAGCTCAGTAGACATCGAGAATGTGCAACCAGTGGGAAGATAATGGATGAAAACAGAAGGCCCGAAAGGACCCCTCCTTGTGGGACTCCTGCGGTGACGGATCTAGTAAGGGTGCGATCTCCTGTATGAAGCTTTATAACTCTGTTATTCAGAAGAGAGGAGAGAAAGCATAATATGTTCCCTGTGATCTGGAAGTGGCATTCCAGGAGAGTGAGAAGTTGGTTTACTTGGACGGCATCAAATGCAGCCTCAATGTCTAAGTAAGTCACAGCTAGTTCCTGCCTATTCTCCAATGCTGACAAGATAGTATTCGTGGTGGCTAGCAGATTGGTGATCGTTGATCTGTTTGGAAGGGAGTAGTGAATTTGGACTGGATTACTGGGCAAGATCTGCTTAGTGAGGATGGGGAGTAAGGCCTTCTCCAGGAGCTTCAGCAGGCTGGAGGAGTTAGAGATGGGTCGGAAGTGTTTAGGTTTCGATGGCGACTGAACTTTGGCTAAAGGTTTGATGAGATAGTTTTTCCACTGCTGTGGGAAAATTTTGTTCGAGAGTAACTGGTTGAAGATAATTAAAAGTGGCTGAATAATGTACGGACTTAGGCATTTGAGCATGAATTGGGGAACTCCATGATCACCGGTGGTAGACGAGGCAGGTAGAGAATTGATGGCTACGATCAGCTGTTGTTTTGTAATCTGAATGTTGTTCAACACTTCTTGCTGGATGGGCTCTGTTAGTAGAGCTAGATCTGAGTTTGGCATAGGAATACGGTTAAATCTTGTGACGAAATCGAGCCACAATTCAGGATCAAGTTGTAAAGGAAAATGAGGGTTCACTTTCTTGTATGGAATTTTTCCTTTAGCCAGCTCACGGTTAACATATAATTTGATTGCCTCAGATTTCAGGCGATTAAAATGAGCCCGTGCCCTTGAATAAACGATACGATCATTGACATTTTGAGATTGTTTCCATGTGCGATGGAGCTGTTGCTTCAGCTGGAAACTCATTTTGAGTTCAGAATTCCACCAAAGTCTTGTATATGGACTGATTGTGATCTTTTTAGAAGCAGCATATTTGGCAACCGTGTTGATCCAGTTTGTGAGAATGTTCACAGCTAGTTCTGGGTCACAAGTCTCTAAGGCCACCCAGGGAATGAGAGAGGCGGCTCTGATGCACTTATCTACGTCAAGTAAGTTGGGGCTAGTAATGTCAACCTTTGTTGTTGTCCTTCTGGCTTCTAATTTGGGGGCTGGCAGATATGCGGTTACATGCATCGGGACATGATCAGAGTCAAATGACGTTTCTGTAATGTAATCAAGGGTGCAAGGGAAAGAGGCTAGAACTAGATCTAAGAGGTTATTCCTCCTGGTTGGAGCTTCATTAATAAGTTGTAGGTCAGCACATCTCAAGTGTGTCAGAAAATCCTTTTTCAGATTAGATAGCTGAGGAGGTAAATTGAAATCACCACAAACTAAGTGAGAAGCTGTGGGATGCAGCTGATTGATTAACCAGTTGGAAACTTCAAGGATGATTTGCTGGGACGGCTTTGGGGGTATATACAGCACACAGACGTCAAACGTCACGAAGTTGTATCCTAACGTAACGAAGATTGCTTCATAGTTAGGAGAGTTACTGGATTTATTATCCAATAGCTTGAAAGCAGATTTCTTGTAGAATAATGCGACGCCTCCACCCTTGCGTGCAATCCGAGATGTGAATACGACCCCATAATCAGCTGGGGCAGCTGCTGCAAGGAATTCTTCATCATCATTCAGCCAGGTTTCGGTGATGGCGAGCAGGTCAAAATGTTCGGAGAGCAGAATTTGCTCCATAGTATCAAGCTTGTTCCTAAGACTACGCACGTTCTGATAAAAGATGGTGCAGGCAGGTACTCTGGGTACTTTGATACGGACGGGTGGTCTCTGACATGGCACTACTCGATTCAGCGGGGTGTCTCTAGGACTGATGAGCACAGGGATCGGCATATTGGTGTTTTGTGTCTGTGATTCTGGTTGCGGTAACAAGATCTGTGATTGCTATGAATCAGGGTACCATTGGTGGGAGTCTTTCCCATTACTTCTATATCGCTGCCCGAGATATGGCATAACAAGAGCTCCAGCAGGCCAGATTTCAGGATTGAAGAGTGCTTCAAAATCTGCCTCAGCTACATCGATCTTAAAGGAGGCGTAGGTGGGATATTTCGTGGACAGCTTAGTGACTCTACCATTCATTTTGAATGCAGCAAGAAGGTTTTCCACATCATCGGCTGAGGTAGCAGGGGAGAGCCTACTAATGAAGACATTACGCATCCGCTTGTCCCTCATTCTAGTGTTCGCAATTTGCATCTTGCTGAAGTGCAAATTGGTTCCAATAACTTTAAGATTGGGGCTCAGTTCTTTAAGAGTTGGATTACGGGTCAGTGTTTGTTCTTTTGTTCGTTGGCTTGCAATCATTGCATACGTTGTAGTGTCTCTATGGGTCTGTACATTAGATACAATCGTAGTCCCTGTATAATGGTTACCCCTCACGTTGTTTGAGGTGGAGCCACAATTGCTATGTACTTCCGCAGCCAGAGCATTATCCAGTCTCGAGCGCGAGGACCCCATATATGAGCTTTGTGATCGCGAAAAGGGGCAATTTGGCAGGTTTTGCTCCTGATGATGACTTCTTTGGATCTTCTGGGAGGCAGTATTTCCAGAGTATTCGCTGGCATCTGCTGTGATTTCAGGGCACACATCTTCAGACTCACAATTTGTAAGAATGGGGGATGGAGAGGAGTCATGTGATAATAAAGATGGGGTGGTTTGGGTAGGAGCTCTCGGTTTCGCATGAACGTGTCCGTCCGGCGGATGCTGCTCATGATGGTTAGTTTGAACAGCAAGATCACAAACAGAGTGCTTCAGGTCATCAAAGTTTTTTCCCAACACCTCCAATGTTTTATGCATGCATTCATTTTGTTCTCGTAGTCGCTTGTTTTCAAGCAGTAGGTCTGCGAGGATATTATGAATTGGGGATAGCTTCATGCATAAAGTTGTCTCGATATTTGTGAGGAGCGAGACAAAGAGTGGACTGTGTTCGAGTGATGCTTGATTAACTATTGCTGAGATCTCTGTTGATAGGATGTTATCCTGTTGGGAACTACTTGATTTTTGCATGATGAGATTTTGTTCTGCCAGTAATGAGTCAGGGGTCAATTCCACATGTGAATCTGACGATCTCAGTTTTTCCGTGTGTACTTCAGGTGCGGGTTGGGTCCTGTGCTCAAGTGAATCCGAAATTTGGTTAACGTCGTTGTTAGAAGTTTCACCAGTTGTTCCTAGTGACTGCATATAATTTTCTCCCTTACAGGGGGGACACTGCCATACTTTCCGTCGCTGCTTCCCGAGCCTCTTTAGGTTCAACGCGAGACATTCGCTTCCGTATGTCTTGAGACAGGAAGTACATTCTATAGCTACGTCCGGAACAATGCCACAAATTACGCAGCTTTCATTATTTGGGTGATCTTGCTTTAAAGGCATTTTCAGATTTTAGGCGCAGATAAAAGGATTACGAGTGGGTTGAAAAAGAGATTACAATTGTGTTTAGTAGTCAAAGTAAAAGTGGTCTGTTGAGAGCGTTGTCCAGGCAAAAGCTGACAATTTCCAAAACTTCGTTGCCAGGCAAATAGCAAATCAAAACAGCACAAATTATTAACTTTAATCGGAGCTCATTCGCAGGCTGCCACACACTATACGCGCACGAACTTTCTCCAATTCAAAACTTTATGTACGTATCGTATTCCCAGGATTATCCACTAGGCCTAACTGTCAACAATGCGTGTATTACTACAGCAAAGCGTTAGCAGAATACTAAGCCTAAAGGGATTTGGTGGATGACGAGAGAGTACAGACCAGATAACCCTCGTAATAACAAAATTTTTTCACTCACTTAATCCACTTGCGAAGTTCTTTTAGCTGGTACACTTTTCCAGTGGAAGAAAACACTTGAAACACATTAAAATAACTGAAACATTCAGGAGCTCCAGAACACGTGGCTACACTGAATGAAGTGCGTATGTGAAACGAATATCTGAATCACCATGCTTTAGCTGCTGTAGCATGTGCATCCTGTAAGGATAGTACCGCAACACCTGACGCATTACTAGCCTTACAGTGGAATACGGCATGTCCACTTCAGGAGAAACAGCTGGCACGCTTGCGTACCACATGATAAATCCTCGACAGCCATTGCCACATCTTCAACACAGGAGGAGTCCACTCGTTTTCGACCTCTACTTGGTTGAACACCAAGACGTCCTGTCGCTTCAAATTTCGCAATCATTTTGCGGACAGCACAAACAGTCATAGGTCCACGTGGGCCTTATGCGCTTCTGACGCCGGAAATTCTCTGATAGCCGCAGCTGCATTGTTGCTGTTCTGATAGTATAGCTTCACTAATAGCGTCTCTTCATGCAACGTCGTTGGCATTGCTGCTCTAGTGCAGGCAAAAATCTACTGATAATTTTGAAGAGACTGCTTTTCTTTTACACAGTACAGTAGAGCTGTAATGGCGCTGTGACAATAACTTACGATTATGCAAATAACGTAAGTTATTCGCATAATCTTAACTAAGATAGTTACGCGCCATACAGTGACAGATTTTGTAACTTTTTTTTTCCCCCAATAAATGGCGAGCGCATTCTTTATTGTACCTGTTGTCCAAATTTCTCTTCAGTACGAGCCTTAGAACTCGCTCCAGAGCCCTCTACGTAAGGATACTTTAATTTTAACAATCTTGTATATGCATATGCGCCTGTTGCCTTCACTATGTCTGTCTGTCTGTCCGTCTGTGAGCATGTAACAGAGGGACTGATAGTAGACGGATTTTCATGAAATTTTGTATTTGAGCCATTTAAACATTTGTGTAGCATTCCAAATTTCATTAAAACTGGAAAAATAGAAATACGCCAATTATTGTTATTTTTTTCGATACAAATTGTATTTAAAAAAGAAATTCATAGATTAAATGTAGTTTTAATGTATTGTTAACTTTAGGCAGTCCGTGATGTTTTGTATATATTGTTTTGTAAGACTCATGAACGTGTTACCGCTTGTAACGAGATACATATACGATATACAGTATATAGAAAAAAAGAGACTTAAAAAGTATACGGAAGGAAAGAAAGAAATATTACACAATTGTAATTAAACGACTGAATTTAGAGAACGTAAAACTATACAGTTTCATATAGTGTTCTATAAATTTATAATTTTAGTAATTAATTGATAAGGAGATAACTGTATTTAGCTTTCACTGCTATTAATTACAGAAAAGGAAAAAAAAATCAGTTAATTTAAGAAAAAAATAAATAATAAATTGAATGCGCCTGAAATGTTTTTTGTTTTTTCTCTCTCTCTCTCTCTCTCTCTTCTGAAGTTGGAGTTTTGCTGGAGTTTTGTTAAGTAAATGGCTTCCCATTTAAAGTTAGTTTTAAATGGCACCCAATTTAAAACTAATTTAAAATCAGTACGTACAAATCAGCCCAGTCTTAAGAAGACTGGGCGTCATATGTACCGATTTTAAGTTAGTCTTAAAATGAAATTGGTATAAGTTGACTAAACCCAGTGTATGGCCGGATTTAAGATATTATTGTTTTTTGTTATTATTTTTTTTTAAATAATAAACTTATAACTATAGTACTAACTCCTAATCAGCACACATTCTAAAATACCTTTCAAACAAAGTAAAATTTTCAAAAGTATATTATTACCAAATTAAAGGTCTGGATAATTATCGTTAATCAATGGGGAAAAAAAAAACTAGTGATTAAAAATTAAGAACTAGAAATACCATTGTACAATGCTTGAATTTTAGTTTAGTTGGCTATTAGCGAAATCTTTCGATAGAATGCATTACTTTATAAATCCACTTGATAGACAATATTGTCGGTGTAGAGTTCCTTGATGGGTTCTGATTTCATTTGGTAATAAACATTTTTTAAAAGTTGACTGTATTCGGAAATATTTGAGAATATGTGTTATGTTAAGCGTTAATACTATGATTACACATTTGAAATATTTGAGAATATGTGTTATGTTAAGCGTTAATACTATGATTACACATTCAGTTTTTTTCTACAATACGTATGCGAAGTAGTCATTGTAACGTGGTATGCAGGATTCTGTAGTAACGATTAGTAGTGATACTCGTGATCCAAGTGGATTGCAGAATGTCACGGAGATTTGTTACAAAAGTAAATATAAGGTTCCCATTTAATGTTCAGTGGTTAATTTGTTTAATCAGTAAATTATCACCCCATCACATTTTTTTTATTTCATATACGAGTAAGAATTTTTAATTTTTCGGTATTAAGGAATAGTTAGTAGCATTATTAGTAGTAGTGGCTTAACAATAGTTTGGCTAGTTCTTTAAATTTATTCACTTCAAACTACCACTTCCACAACAACATATGGAAGTTTGTTCTAAAATCAACAACCTGCTGGCAGAAGACAAACTTCCGCACATCTGTCCTGCAACCATCCTTCCTCAATTTGAATTTTTGCCTGTTCATATGTGTAATCTGATCAAGAGGAAGAATGCCACCAGCATCTTCAGCCTTCCCAGTCCATTCAAAGCCTTAAACACTTCAATCAGATTACCTCGCAGGTGCCTAGACTCTAGGCGCTGCAATTTGCATAACTGAAGCATTTCTAGGTAAGACTACCGTTTTGTGCTACTTATCAATCTCGTTGCGCTTCTCTGCATCGTCCCAGCAGATTTACACCCTAAAATTAGGCCCCCAGAGCTGTACATAGTACTCAAAATGTGGCTTAACCATTGTCTTGTGCAATTGAATATTCACTTTATCCCTGCTAGCTAAATTCTCCTATATAATTTACAAAACCCCTAGAGCAATCCTGGCAGCTTCTTTGCACTGCTCAGAAAATTTCGTCTCTAATTGCACAATTACCTCCAGGTCTCTTTCATTTTCCGCTACCCTGATTGTAGTAAGGTATAGTTCGTACATTAATCTGAGATTACTACTTCGCGTATGTAATATCTTGCATTTCTCAATGTTAAATATCTTGCGTTTCTCAATGTTCATCTGCCATTTCTCAGTCATTTGCATAATTTTTCGAGATCTTGTTGCAGTAGCTTATCTTTGTTACTGTCATTAACTACCCTACCTACCTTTGTAATTATCTGCAAATTTGGACATTAAACCTGATAAGCCTTCATCAATATCATTGATAAATATAGAAAACAACAATGGCCCAACACCGAACCGTGTGGGACTTCACTAATAACATTAGTCCACGAAGAGCAATGTCCATTGATTACTACTCTCTGTCTTCTCACGCGCCCATGCCTTTATCCAAAGCAGCAATCTGCCCTTACTACCACACTCTCCAGTTTGTACAGGAGTCTTTTATGTGCAGTAGTATCAGAAGCTTTTCTGAAATCCAAGTACTGTATATGATATAAAAATTATTTTTTGCATCCATTTGCTTTGTCACTGCATCATAGTATCCAATCAAATTTGTCAGACAAGAATCGCCCCTTAAAAGATCTATTCTGTGTCTGAAGTACACTGGTGTGCAAAAATTAAGGGCCAACACTATTTCTAAAGGTTACAACCACAAAATCAAACGAAACAGCCTGTTGTGATTTGCATAACTGTGACCTTCAGTAGAAAGCTAGTGCACATGCAAAAATTTGAATCGTGATGAGAAGACTCACATAAACAGATAAAAGCAGCAGTTCGGCAGTTATGTGCAAATTACCGAATTGTGAGCACGATTGCTACAGACGTTCGATTTGTTTCATACAGTGCTACAGACAACGAAATGGCCAGTAGACAACGTCTAGATGACTTTATCCGGGGTCGAATAATTGAGAAGCTCGAGGAAGGTTGAAGTGCGAGGCATGAGGCTGCAGAGTTCGGTATCGCCCATAGCATCGTCTCACGTGCGTGGTCGGCCTTCAGAACGAAAAAGTACAGCTGTTCGAAGGACCAGTGGTGGTCGTCCACGAAAAACAACGCCCAATGATGACCGTTACATACTCCTACGGGCTAAGAGGGACCGACGCCAGACAGCGGGATCCATTGCAAACCAGCTGCACAGGACATCGCGGTTTACTGTGGCCAGGCGACTCCACAAAGGTGGACTGTTTGCCCGACGGCCAGTACGCTGTGTCCCTTTCACACCTGCCCATCGTTTACATTGGTGCATCGAACACAAGGCCCGGACAGCAGCACAATGGGGTAAGGTACTCTTTACTGATGAGAGTAGATTCAGTTTCAACAGCGATTCTAGACGTCAGCTAATCTGGCGAGAGGTTGGCACACGGTATCACCCCGCAGACATCACTGAAAGGGATCGATATGGCGGTCGATGTGTTCTCGTCTGGGGAGGCGTTATCTTGGATGGACGTACACAACTCCAGATACTGGAAGGCGGTACTATAACCGGTGCACGCTACTGTATTGAGGTAATCCTTACCCATGTGCGTGTGTTCCGAGGCGCCATTGGCCCCCGAGTTCGTGTTTATGGATGATAATGCCACACCTCATTGCACTGCAGCTGTTGATATGTTTTTGGAAAGTGAGGACATTGTTCGTATGGATTCCCCTCCCTCACCGATCTAAACCTCATCTAACACATATGGGACGCTCTGGGGAGACGTCTAGTGGCACGTCCACACGCACCAGAAAATGTTCACCAGCTGAAGATGGCGCTGACAGAGGAATGGACGATGTTACCGCAAGAACTTATCAACAACATTGTTCTAAGTATGGACAGGCGGTGCAAAGCCTGCATCGACATTAGGGGGTGGCCGTATCTCCTACTGAAGACCCCCCCCCCCCCTCTTCCCTTTGTTCCATCTTTGGCAGTGGTGCATCTGTGTCATGGTAGCCAGTGCTATGTTGCCATTTTTGAATAAAGTCCCTCTGTACCGTTTTGTTTCCGTTCTTTTGTCGGTGTTGTTTACTTCATCATTTCTGTACTTCACGAGGTTCTTTTGGTATGTTTTTCCCATATCCAGGCCACTCCTATGAGAAGCTACAAGTGAAAACCTGACTGGTCCTTAAGTTTTGCACACCAGTGTATAATTGCATTCCTGTGTAGATGGTTCTGCATTACTTGTGACCACATTATTTTTACATAATCGGTGACCCCATTATTTTCCTTCCAACAGAAGTTAAGCTGGCAAGTCTGTTACTGGCTTCACCCTTTGATTCCCTTTTGTGAATTGGGATACATCTGCACACTTCCAGTGCACAGGAACTTTTCCTGAATCCAAAGATGCTCTCATAATTATAGATAACTTAACGTTAGTGCGAGAGTGACAGAGTGATACTCATCTGGACTTGATGAGTTATACCTGAAATAACTAAAACCATAGATTAAACTATTTGTCCATTCCGCGATGGCTTCAGTTGCTATTGTGCATATTATATTCTAATTTCCTGATTTCAGATATCAGTTAGTTATTTGCGTAAACGCATCAGTTACTTAATTTTCGTATTTAAAAATGAATCTATTGATATTAATGTCATAAACTATATTCCTAGTTGAGACTTTTTGAATGATAAGCGATTTATCTTTGTGGATAAAAAAACTGGACAGTATCGTGAACAAAATGCAATAACGAAGAAATTAAAGCGCGTGTAGCATCAGATGACTGTTAAATAATCTGCTAACACATGAAGCAATCTATTAATATAAGCATTATCTGCATGGTAAAAATGATTCTTATGAAAGGATAGACATTTTCGAATAATTAGAAGACGTTATTACTGTGCGAATTAATCAGAAACCGAAGTAAGAACCCAAATTCCCCCATAGCAGTATGTTTGTAGGGGGAAGTATATCATTTCCTATAAAGATATACTGACCCTTTCAGTATATTTTTATAGGAAATTGTAAAATCCCACTCTCTGCCCGAAATTCTTTAAATCCAGCACATCAAAAAATATTAAAAAAATTTACAATCCAGAAATATTAAAGAATGCAATCCGGTACTTGTAGCAACGATCTCATCTGCTGAGTACTTGATGAGCTCATGAGTACTTGAAAATAAAAAGTGACATTCCTCTCTTTTAGTGCTATCCTTTTCAGTAAACTTCTAACTTAGCGCAAACTTTTCTTGCAAATTACAGCTATAGTGCTTCTGTGATGACACTTTAGAAGTTGAGTTCTATGAGCCGCTGACCAGTTTGATGCCACTATGAAACAGTTGAGAAAGATGCAAGTTAGAAAATGTGGGTATAGCTGGAAAAATGTACACCCTGTTAAATCTGTGGTTAATCTCTTTTATAAACAACGACTTACTAACGCGCACGTATAAATTTAATTCCACGCAACCAATGTTTCTGCCTTTAACTGTCGCCAGTCGCATAACAACGGTTTGTTATTACGTGCAATAAATTGATTGAATTTCTCCACAGTCAAGGCCTGATTTGCCGGAATGCAGGGGCGCAGTTGCTCCAGTCCCCAAAGTTGTGGGTAGCCTGGACCAACGCGATTACTGTTGGTCCAAATACCCTATTCGCTACCTTATTTTTAGGACTTTTAAAAATATGCATCAGGACCTCTGAAAGCCTAAATGACCATATAAATTGATTGCATAATAATAATAATTATTATTTTTTACTCCAATGCGAAAATACTTTTTCTCTGAAGCACATCCATTGGTATTCATTCTAATACTGTACTATACAGGCCTTTAAAATTGAAATTATAGTACAGTACATGATAACATTGCTGTGACTTTGTTTACATTTAAAATGAAATGTTTTATTTACATTTTTAACCACTAACTGTCTATAATTACCTTTCGGTCATTATAAATGTTTACAGTTGTAAACAAAAATTCGGTTGTTAGTGCTTAATATTTGGAACGTGCTTCTCTAGAACTGCTCAAATACTAGGTATACCTTTCTAGAATCCAGCACCTCCCAGTCTACGAGAGTACAGTATTTTAAAGAGTTTACTGTATATATGTTTAACTACTTTAAGAAAAGCAAAAGGGTTCCATTTCTGGGGAAAATATTTCCCTCCTGATGCTCATGACGGTGAATTTTTTTTTAAATACTTCTTTTGAATAAATTTCTTAGAACAGTTCCTGTTGTACCTTCTTCATTACTGGTTTGACCGACAGCATCACTAATTCCCTGTCTTTAAATTTTTCATTCAGTTTCTAATTGATTTTTGGTGGATCTCTTTCTTGTAATGAGTTTCGAACTATCATCTTACTTTAGCGACTGACTCATTTGACCAAGAACGCAATTTACTTCTTTTTTTTTTTTTTTTTTTTAACGCACACAGTTAAGTAGTAGCAGTTGTAGTCTTCATCAGAGTGTGGTGGATAGGATGGGAACTACAAAAATCTGACAATGAAAGATATTGCTTATTGCCAATTGGTCCTGTCCGAAAAAAGTAATCGGAAAGATTAATAACCAGTCAATCAAGATCTGTATATTGCATTTAGTCAATACAGAAGCCAGCAGACTACAGCAAAGTTACACAAACACAGATTCGGAAAATCTTACGTTTCGTTTTGTTATTTAATCTCTCTCTCTAGTGTGTACTCACTCTCAGGCACTCTCACGTATTCCTTACCAAACCACAGTAAGAATGTAAAAGTGTTGAGAAATTATTTTCTCCACACGACGTAACACAATCCTCTCTTAAGTGGCGATGTTTACTTTTGTTTTGGAACAGAAGAGGTTGCTTTTTTTCTGCATTCGTTTTCTTTCCAGTCCCAAGTGATTTTCTTATGCTGGGCACGGCATAGGCGAAAATACGACAAAAACTGAATAAACAGACGGTGCATATAGAAATATCAAGGCTACTTTATATTCTATTTTTCCTTGTAAACTTTACGTTCACAACGAATGCATTTTTTTTTTTTTTTTTTTGGGAAATTCTCAGAATTGCTATAGAGATAGAAACACACCGAGATATATTGGTTTAGAAAACTAAGCACAGAAATAGAATCGCGATGACCATACAAGTTATTTGGAAATTCTTCAAATTCTACACCAAATATCGTGCACCAAAAAATTCAACAAAACGGGGTGCAGCATGGTTATTGTATTTATATATATATTCACTTTTCATAATGCTAAATATCGATGTCAGATTCTAACTGCCACAAGAATAGAGAAGAGCCCTCCAAATGCCGTATCCCCTAATGATAAATTGCAATTACCGATTATCATAAAAACTAAATGTTGCCGTAAGCAACGAACAGAAAACTATTGACCAGGATTGACTGAGTTCATATTTGTGCTTACCAGAACTAAGCGTAATCTGCAAAAGCACTGCTCGTGTACAACTCCGTTTGTCTCTTTGATTATGTGCGTGCGTATACGTGATTTAGAGAAATGCCATCATTTGTAGGGAGCCTCTACATCATCAAAGAATACGATGTCTTGCTCAGTAGTTACAGAAATTCGTTTCCTATAGTCCCTCAACATTCTGATTAGTTTTCTATAGTTGTAAACCATTAACCCAAATGTGTACACCATTAATAATGTATCTGACTCATCTGCCACAAACGTTCTACAGTTGAAAAGCTGTTGTTTACATACCACGTAAACAACATCATTGTAGATTTATTGGACGCCTTTATCGAACGCGTTAAAATGTGACAAACGCACGCTCTTGCGCTGTGCTTGAAATGGCTATTGATGACACGTGATCAGTTTCCTTGTGTGTGAGTGTCTAGCAGTGTGTGATTTTCTCACTACGTGCGCGTGTCAATATTACATTCGCAGAGACGCAACTTGAAGGTGGCTTTAGTTTTGTAGAACTCGAGCAAGTCTGCTTCATCTTGCACTCGAATAATGTCGCTCAGCATCATTCGTAATGGTTAATAAAATATACGAGAAACCATATCCTTAAAGAAATATGATGCTTATTCATAAAATTTTAGATTTTACGCGTACGTATACATTTGCAAGTTTTGGATTTGCAAATGGGTAAGGGACATACTCTCTCTGACCATCTCTGATGGAGGTAGACTAACAAAACCAGTTATAACGGAGATCCAAGACACTTGGTCAGCGATGGAGCAGCTACCTACCAATATAATTCTAGAAAACGAGCGTTTCAAAGCTAGGCTGGAGGAAAAAGAATTTCAATTGAATAAGTTACAGGAAAATTATAGTAGCCCTACTTGTTCTGCTACGCCCCCTATGTCATATGCACTAGCGACACAGCTCTATGTTGTTGTTTGTTGTTTAGAAACATTAGCAACTAAGGCCATATTGCTCCGAGGATATGCGGTGGTCATTCCCTGACCTTTCCGCATCCTCCGTGTTTGGTGGTGACGGGCTCGAACCCCGGTCTAATCAAGAAGCGTGTGCTACGCACTGCTGCTCCTTCCCACCTGGCTACGCACAGCTCTAAACACCAACAAAGTATTGCTACCAAACAGGGAATAACAACCAAGCCTTCACAGCAGCATCATGTGATTTTAATTAAGGCTCAGGAGGGCAGCACCTTTTCTACCAGCGAGGAGGTCAGACATGAAATAAAAACCAAACTGGCATCTGACATCAAGGACGTCAAAATAAAGTATATCTATAGTTGTATCTATATCTATAGCATCATATTTCGTAAACCATCCGCCCTTCATATCAAAAGAGGGGGTTTTTACCATGATATACATTGATTGTAACTTCTTGCCAGGCAGTTCAATGCATCCAATGTTATTTAGGTATAGCCTCGGACAATCCAACCTAAAAAGAGAAAAGAGACAATTGTACCCCTCCATCCTGCTTCCTGGCCAGAGTTTCATACCAATCCTGGACAGGCCTTGAGAAAGCTGTACTGACTCAAATCATTCCAAGCCCAAAGCTTCGGAATTTCTGTCCTGAGTAATAGGACAGAAATCCACTGTAGTATTTATTAAATAAATTATCTTTATTGTGCAACGAGAAAATGAACACTACTATTGCACAACAAGCCCTTCACGGCTAGAAATGAGCTAAAATGTTCTTTTTTATACTTTGGCACGGCCACCAGGACAGAGAAATTTACAGTAAATAACGAATACAATCATTAACCGTATTCGATAGTTGCGAGGACTTGAACCACGTCCACTAAAAGCACATGTGCTTCTGCACCCACATTTGACCACTGTTCTACGTCAGCCCTGTCTCGAGTATTATATTAGTAGTGGCAAGTGACGCGAGGAACCAAGTTTATATAGCATCAACAAACAAACAAAAAAAAAAAAAAAAAAAAATCCCTTCCCACATCACCTGTCAATCCTCTCCAATATTTTGTGAAATCGTTCTATAAATGTATCCAAACTACCATCTTCCATAACACCAGATGGAAGTTTGTTCCACAATCAGTTACTCTCTGGCTGACAGAAAATTTTTGCGCAGCTAATCTGCAATCATCCTTTCACAATTTGAATTTATGCCACCTTATGGGTGTTGTCTGAACAAAAGTAAGGATGCCATCAGTATATAGTTTAGTTTAGGTGAGTACAGTGGTCTCAGACAATTTTTAAATTCTGTACAGTGGGATCAACTGACAGTTTTATCAACAGCAAATTCTAAGTGGGAAGCATTAAAGAAATTAATCATGGAAGCTACTAAAAGTTTCATACCTTTTAGTAGTATGAAACTTTTAGTTTCATACTACTAAAATTTAAATTTAAAGGATTAATGAAAATTATCCTTTAATGAATTAATGAAATGAATTGGGCTGTTTTTTTTTTTTTTTTCCCCTTTTCGTTTAAGAGTGGCAAAATTATACTTCTTTGCATCGTTTGCCACATCGTTTACCAGATCAGAGTAGGAGTGCTTATTGACAGATATGCACTCCTACTCTGATCTGGTTATCAGCAGTGATCATTTCGTGTATTAAGAATTTGCAAATAAAGGAACCACTAGGTGGCAGTGATCACAGTGTACGGATGTGGGATTTACTTAAAGATTTAATTACCATCAGGGGTAAAGGAAAGGGTTTTTGCTTCGGTAAAGGTGACTACAGTGGTCTCAGACAGTTTTTAAATTCTGTACAGTGGAACCAACTAACGATGTTACCAACAGTAAATTCTAAGTGGGAAGCATTCAAGGAATTAATCGTGATGCTACTAAAAGTTTCATACCTATTAAGAAATATTGTTCAAGGTTTAGGCCTAAATGGTTATCTAATGAACTAATGAGACTCGTAACAGAGAAGAAAAATGCATGGGATGCATATAAATTATCAAGCGACTCAGAAGCCTATGGCAGATATAAGCTAGACTAATCAGGTCACAAAGGAGGTTAGGCAGGCGAAGGCGGATTACAAGAAATCTTGGGCAAAAGATGCTAAGAAAAACAGCAAGGATTTCTTTACTTATATAAACTCTAAAAGGAAGGGGTGAATCTGATTGGTATTCTTGATATCGATGGTTCGACTGTTGATGATCCTGCTCAGATAGCAAACAAACTGAATGAGTATTTTGCATCTACATTCACACATGAGGAGTTATTAAGGTTTGAAAATGGCAGAAGGTTATCAAATTGTAGCAGGGTGCTTAATGATTTTGTAATAACTGAGAGCAAAGTGGAGGAGAAATTGTCGAAGTTAAACATAAGAAAGGCACCTGTGGTGGATGGGATCTATCCAGTTATATTAAAGGAGGCGGCAAAGCAATTAAGCAAACCCTTAGACATAATTATGAGAGCATCCTTGGACTCAGGGGAGGCACCAACGGACTGGAGATGTGCAAATGTATCCCCAATTCACAAAGGGGGATCGAAGGGTGACATGAGTAATTACAGACCAGTTAGTTTGATTTCTGTTCCGGGTAAAATAATGGAGTCACTGGTTAAAGATGCATTGCAGGATCATCTAGACAAGACTGCAGCAATAATTCAGACACAGTATAGGTCTGTTAAGGGAAAGTCTTATCTGACGAATTTGATTGGTTATTATGATGTGGTTACAAAAAAAACTGGATGCAAAAAATAACTTTGATATCATATACTTCAGGAAAGCTTTTGACACTGTTGCGCATGGAAGACTACTGTACAAATTAGAGCAGAATGGTATTAAGGGTAAATTGCTACAATGGATAAAAGGATGGTTGAGTGGGAGAAGACAGAGGGTGGTAATCAATGGGTGCTACTCTTCGTGGACTAATGTTATTAGTGGAGTCCTACAGGGTTCGGTGTTGGGTCCACTGTTGTTTTGTATATTTATCAGTGATATTGATGAAGGTGTATCGGGCATAGTGTCCAAGTTTGCAGGTAATACAAAGGTTGGCAGGATTATTAATGACAGTGTGCTACTGCAACAGGATCTAGAAAATTTGGGCAGATGGGCTGAAAAGTGGCAACTGAAGTTTAACCTTGAGAAATGCAAAGTATTGCATATGGGTAAAAGTAACCACAGAGAAACTTATCAAGTGTGTGGTTCTACACTTAGGGTGGTAGAAAATGAAAAAGATCTGGGAGTAATTGTGCAGTCAGATATGAAGTTTCCTGAGGAATGCAGACAGGCTGCCAGGGCAGGTCATGGTGTTTTGTCAATGATATATAGGAATTTTGCTAGCACGGAAAAGGAGGTGATTGTCCCTCTGTATAAGGCAATGGTCAGGTTAGGCCATGCCTTGAGTACTGCGTACAGGTCTGGAGGCCTCATTTTAGGAAGGATGTAAATTTGCTTGAGCGTGTATAGAGAAGGGCAACAAGATTGGTGAGGGGAATGAAGGGATCCTCTTACCAAGAGAAGCTTAAGTTCTGCAGATTGCAGTGGCTGGAGACTAGGCACCTGCGCGGTGATCTGATTGAGGTGTATAAGGCCTTGAATGGGTTGAGCACGCTGAATTCTGATGGGATTCTTCCACTTGTTCAGATTACGAACCTAAGGGGGCATAAATTCAAATGAAGGAAAGACAAATGTAGAATAGATGTGCTGAAATTTGCCTTTAGCCAGCGGGTGGTTAATTGCTGGAACAAACTTCCGTCTGTCGTTGTGGAAGTTGATAGGTTAAGTAATTTAAGGAGGAACTGGACAAATATTTAGAGAGAATTGTTTTTATTTTTATTTATTTATTTTTTTTTTTTGGCTGATGCTGCATAAACTCATACACTTGCTTTCTTGCATCACATGCCACTACTGAATCCATTCAGAACCTTAAAGCGTTCAACTGTGGATTTTTTAAAAGTTTCCCTTTAATGCTAGCGCTTATACAGGAATATTATGCTTCCTGTATGTGTACGACAGGAAGTAAAATCAGTAACAGGAGAGTGAATTCAGCCCTTTATGGTGGCCTCTGTAGTCACTAGATGTCAATCCAGTTGAATACCTGTGGTACCAGGTCGAAGGAACTCTTCTGAATAGAGATCTGCAATCCGCAACAAATGTTGAAGCAATTCAGCCGTCACCATGGATCAGCATCACATTAATAGATATTAATAGATTTATGGGGTCAACGCTTTGTTTATTAATGATTATTCTTACATCCCTGTACCACGCTTTCGACACTTCGTTGAGTCTTTGCCGCGACAAATCCGAGCTGTTCTGAGGACAGTAAGGGATCTGCGCGCCATTAGGTAGCTATAGCTAATCAAATGGTCACACCCTGTAATTGGAATGAATATTAATAGATTTATGGGGTCAACGCTTTGTTTATTAATGATTATTCTTACATTAAGGACATTCCGAATGATTGTTAGTAATTGTTACTGTTCTTTGAGGGATTGTTTTGAATAATTTCTTTCAATCAAATTCAGAATTAACTTTTAATCATGTAAATTTTTCATGTATCATTTGCATATAAAATATAAGGTTATTATAGAAGTTCATCCATATGCGTATATAATAACATTGGTTAACAACAACATTTGTTTATTATTCATTCTCTGGTGTATCCGATTGATTTTATAAGTTTTGTGAAATTTTTGGCATTAGTTTTCATGAAATATAGAATTACATAATTAGATCTTATGTATAGCTTAGCTTAATTTTCAGCACTCACCTCATAGTAATCCGCTTAGCTGGTGGAGGGTTTTACCACATACATAGTGGTTATAGGATTCTAATACTTCATGGGGATTATGGGTTTAAATTAAGTTATGGGCTAAAAAAATTTTTTTAAGAAAGGAGGGTGCACCTTCCATGGTTGCCTAATTAAATTAAATTAAATGAAGAGAAAAAAGGAAAGGAAATTATAAGCTAATAATCGCGCACGAGCGACTTTCGAGTTTCCTCGTCTTCAGTTAGCTATAGTGGAGGGGGGGAAAGAGAGCGCGCTTGTGTTATATACGGGTTGGGTTCCCGAAATGCATTTCAGTGCACGTGGAAATTTAATATTAATTTAATTTAATTTAATTTAATTAGGCAACCATGGAAGGTGCACCCTCCTTTCTTAAAAAAATTTTTTTAGCCCATAACTTAATTTAAACCCATAATCCCCATGAAGTATTAGAATCCTATAACCACTATGTATGTGGTAAAACCCTCCACCAGCTAAGCGGATTACTATGAGGTGAGTGCTGAAAATTAAGCTAAGCTATACATAAGATCTAGTTATTACATTACAGCACATAAAGACTTCTTAAAACAATCAAGAGAATTACATAATATAATTCTCAAAAAGGGAGGAGGAGGAGGGGAATATCATGTAAATGTTTGGAAGAATGTCGATTTCTTCGTTCGCTTATTATTTTCGTGGATTTTGGAAGGAACTAATGTTACTGGAACCAGTGGAAAACTAACCAAACAGTTTGTTTCTGTGGCTGTTAAAGAGCACAGCGGTGGTGGATTCGTTTAAACATCTCGGTGGCAGCTAAGTATTTGTAGTTTTGCTACCTGAATGGAACAGGAAGGTGTTAATTTTTGCATGTACATTTATTTCTTAAAATACCTCCTCTTCAAGAGGTATTTTAAGGAATAAATCTCAACAAGAAACTTCCTTGTTTTAAGCAACGTGCCTCACTGGGTGAGTATGGGCTTGGCTCACCCAGGGTCCTGAGCTGGATATCATCATTCTTCTCTTTCTTGGTGATTCCCTTTTACTTCTCTTTCTCTCTCTCTCTCTCTCTCTCTCTCTCTCTCTCTCTCTCTCTCTCTCTCTCTCTCTCTCTTGCCTGGTACAGCATAAGCCTCAGGCTGGCTTCCTTGTATGATATGGCTAATAATAATAAGGAAAAGGCTACCTACCTGATTGACATAGCGGTGCCCAACACTAACAATGTCCAGAAAACCCATGAGGAAAAAATTACGAAGTATACGAACCTGAGACATGAGGTCAAGGAGATGTGGCATATGCAAGAAGTAACGACCATCCCGATCATCAGGTCGACCACCGGTATAGTGCCAAAGATCCTACATAGCAACCTAGCTGCAATAGGTCTCCCGGAGAACACCTACAAGGAACTCCAGAAAGTCGCAATCCTGAACACCTGTAGGCTAGTCAGAGTTCCTCGACCATCAGTAACACCGGACATTACAACCACCCTGTGTACTTGGTAGCAGTACCCGTCACGGAGTGGAATTCCCCAATCAGGAGATATAATATAAGAGCAACAACAACAATAACTTTGAACACTCGGGGAGTGAACATGGTATAGTGTCACACCATACAGGTCGTTTTCATGCCAACAAATACGATCTCTTAGTTCAATCGACGGACCGAGGAGTGACAGCGACATTCAAAGCGTGTTATATCTCCAGTGGACCTTGCGGCAGCCGATTGCAGAATCAGACGGTGAGGACTATCCATTATTTCGGGAGTTCTAGAATGTATTTGATATTAAGAATATTATAAACATTGCAGCATCATGGGAAGAAGTCACTGCCTTGTTGTTGTAATGTTGTCTGACGATAAATAGCGTGTAGCAGAATATATGACCAAAGCGTGTTCGCGGTGTTCAGTAACTTGCCAGTGTTCTCGAAATTCAGTTACAAACTGCGGAATGGGGAAATAAGATTGACTCCGGCGAAGTGGACGTAAGTAACGTGGTGAAGACGGAATCGCACGATGCTAAGCTGACCTAACAAGAATTTGAGTTGAAGAGTAAGTGTTCAGGAGTAAGTGGAAATGCGACCAGAATCCCAGAATGGGTCGATCGCATTATTAAGGGGCTATAGTCCCCATCATTAAAATAATGTTAATTTTTTCACAGCTGCATAATGATTAAAGCTTAATTGATAATTCCCTGGAACACTGCATTAGCTCCTCTTTTCTGTAGAAAATCCTGGAACCGATCCTGACCGCAAAAAAAAACAGCTCACAATAGAAAGAAGAACAAGCTTTCAGTTTGTTCAAGAAAAGGGGTGGCCATTTTCGTTTCAAATTTTCGTTGTAGATGACTCAAACAAACATGGAACAGAGCGACAAGTTTGAAGTTCACTCGAGGATTGGGTAATTTTGCATAGCTGTCATGAACTGTATCAAGAGAGGAAGCAAAATTCTGTTCAGACTAAATTTCACCTTTTTAAAGTGAATAATTTGATATGACTAAATATACTATATAAATAATTGGTTTAATTTTGATTTTTTTTTATTTTAGCTTTTAACGAGTAATTAAGTGAAGCTTAAAATAAGTCGGCGAGTCCAAAAATTTGACAACAGTACTGTAATGCATTTCATCTTTATAACATATAAATGTATATTCTCGTATGTAAAACTGTCCGATTTACGGCTTTTCGACATGCGAAATAGGAAGACATCCCAACGTAAATTGGAGCCTCCCAGTATTTTATTTTTCCCCCTACAGATTTTAAGACTATTAAAATTATCGTGAGAATTTTTTTTTATATATGTCTCTTCAGTTTCATTCTCTTATGACTGATATAACTCTTTTCAATAGTTTTTTAATTTTTTTATATGTTTTTAGTGGCAGGGGGCACCACATGTGCCCCCTGCCACTAAAAAACCTCCGTAGCCAGGTGGGAAGGAGCAGCAGTGCTTCTTGATTAGACGGGGTTCGAGCCGTCACCACCAAATACGGAGGATGCGGAAAGGTCAGGGAATTACCACCGCATATGGCCTTAGTTGCTAATGCTCCCAAAAACCAAATGACAGTAGCACCACATGTCACTCATCTTGGGTTCTGGCCTAAAGTGAGCCCTGCATATAAGATATACTGACTCAAATTTTATATCATACTTAACTAAATCAGCTGAAATTTAGCTGTTCGAAGTAACTTTTTGTATTTCTAACAAATGAAATTTCGATTATTGAAATCCGGATTATTTAATCATTTGATCATTATGCGCATCATTACCAAGAATCGATAGTTCTTAGTTACATAAAAGGCATGCGAAGTTTCATGAAGAGTTTTGTATTACGTAACAAAGTACTGCTAAAGAAATTAGCACATCAACTGAGTCGTTACAATACCAGTAAAGTCCATTTAAATGAATTTTGGAGTACAGCTCTGTACGACATTTTGATGGGAGTTATCGATGAAAGGAAATAGAACTTTGAAACTCGTTCCTTGTATAAGCTAGAAGCCATTAAGTTATCACGTGGAAAGAGAAAAAGATCAAGCTGTCTAGCGTGCTCTGGAGGCGATGGTAATCCCTTCGGCAGGTAAAGAACGTGACATGGTATAGCGCTACAACTGCCTCAGTCGACATTACAGACATTATCAATTATTCAGCTAGTCAAGATGTTGGCTCACAGATTAGGAGATTAATCGGTAAAACCTTTCTCGTGATTATCCTTGTGACCTCGATCGATACTACTCCATCAGGAAGGAACTGTACCTTTTGCTGTAATAAGACCATTGAAACCGGTTGCATTGTCACATCATACATTACAGTTGTAAAATATTTTTCGTTCTGTTAACCGGGGACAACATTAAACTTGAGATCATTAAAATATCAGCAGCGGGTTTAAAATGATTTTACTGCTTTTGAGATATATTTATAAAAAAACTAATTAATATCATCTTTAAAGTCCTCAAGACACATGATCATCCTCTAATGATTTTGGTGTTTGAAGCTTTCCGCTTATCACTAATTAAGCATATTATCTTGGAGTCATTTTACTTGAATGTTAATAGTCCTAAGTAACGAAGACGACAGCTTTAATTCATTTCTTCGGTGACCATTTTGATTGGAGGTTTAAAGCGCTAGGGTGATGGTGTTTAATTTCGTTTCTGCCTTACAAGAGGCTACAGACATTTTATTAATTTGCAAGTGCTTAAGTAAGAACATTAGCTTGAGAAAAGTGCAGATGAGTGGGGAAACTCATCCGTTTTGTGACCTTTTAAACCAACATTTTACTAAATTATGGGCCGTAAATTAAAGCCTTCCGGTTCATTACTGTACACACAAAACCAGCACGCACCATAGAAGATCTTCCATCGCACGAAGCGGTTAGCGTAACAATGAACTTAATTAAAAATGCGAATAGTGGTATAAAAGTGATTTATGATACTTGATCGTTTTAGAAAGAAATAATGCACCGAAAATGAAAAGTGTTTTGTAATACGAAAACAATTAAAAAGCCTGCCGCTAGTCTACCGGGAGGATTATGGGAAATTAATTTACCTAATTACGTGCTATACATAATCAGAAGATTTCATCATTAAAGGGAACCGACATTATGTTTGGTCCGTTGTCTGTAAGCATCGCATAACATGGGATCCTTTGAAACTTAACTCTTTATTTCTGGTATTCAGTCAGTAATTTAAGATTTGCTTCGAAATTTGATTCGCAGTTCGATAAACTATTTTAATCAAGAGTTATGTTTTATAAACTTAATCATAGAACTATAATAGCGATGCATGGAAAATTGGAAAATATTAATTGGATTAAATAGCGTAATTTAGTTTAATAATTTTCTTATAATTTTAGCTGGTACATTTGTAGAGAAAAAGAAATAAACAGGTGCCTCTCATCTTCGTGGTGTTATGATTAACTCTTCTGGTATTCATAGCAATATAGGACATTATTGAACGTTCATAAAATATAAAATTTCATAAAAAACGAGGAGAGCAGTAAATATTCACTTGTGAAAAGAGTTCTTTTACCGAAAACTTTGGGAGCTACTTTGCGTTAAAACATTGCTAATCTATCTTGCCATAATTGTTAAACAGCTCTTAATAATAAAAAGAGAAAGAAAAAGAAAAGATAAGTGCTCCTATAAGAAATTAACATAACTTTAAACAAAAAATTAATGAATAAATAAAAAAAGGTAATGAAGTTGTTATTTATGTTTATGAAATAAATGGAAAAACTTGGTTCATAAATGGAAGTAGCCATCGCTTTCTAAGTAAAATAATTCTTTTATAGGTCTATGAGGTTAGGAAACGTGGTTATTTCATGTATTTAGAATGAATTGCTTTACTTGGGTGAAGTAAGATTAATTGTTGGAATTCATCTAAGATACTTCAGTTTTGTAGATTGCTGTGTTATCAACCATACATTTTCAAGTTACGGGTTTCTCATACACAGAGGCAGTCCAAAGATTTCCTAAAGGAAGGATTATAAACTTAATAATTCTTCAGTGTTCTGGAGAATTATTTGCTCCATAAACCCAAATGTATTTTGTTTGTAATATGCGTTGTTCTCTGGTTGGGTTGCTAGCCGAGAAAACCGACTTTGCTGCCTTCGCCAGAGAACGACTAACCCAGCCACAGTGTGAAAAGGAAGCCTATAGAAGTTCTTATCGTCATTGACGAGATTCAAACCTAGACTTTTTCCACACGCTGTGGGAGGACGGTGATTATAACCAGTGTGCTAGTGATGATGTTCCTTGTGTTACCACAAGAAGAATCGACGATTAGACTGCCTCGCCCTAGTAGAAATACGCCGATAACTCATTCGCCCAATAAAAGAGCATGGAATACTGTAATTGGCTAAGGACGCTAACAGATGATTCCCAAACTGATTTTCCCGATTTTGACTAAACCAACAAAGATATCAGTACTTAATTTTTTGTAAGCTCTTAAGATGAATTTCGAAAATACAGTAGTTTATATTTTCTTTCAGGATTTTAGTATATAAATTTCTTATAAAAAAACAACAAATTATAGTGAATTTGTGCATATATATAGGACTTCTATTAATTTTCTTGTGGCTCATTGTTTTCAAGCGTTTTATACACGGACTTGTTTTTCCATTCGGTTACCATGTTATTAACATGTTCGTCATTTCCTATGTAGGACGGGAGCTGTTGAGTACTGCAATAAGGAGACCGTATAGAATAGTAGGCTCTGGTTCGGCCTCAACTGGCAAGGATGGAACCCAGGTGGCTGTCCATTCTGTCGTCATCTGAGCTAAGAGGCCAGTCAGACAACACAATCCAATACCACAGTACACTATTCGCACGTCACTGATTGGCCTTTATCTAGTATTATATACACTGAGTGGACAGAAATCATGGGATACCTACCTAGTAACGGGTAGGTCCACCTTTCGCGAAGATAAGGGCAGTCACACGGTGAGGCATTGAGTACACTTGTTTACGAAAGCGTTCCACAAGTATTCCCATCCATGCTTGCTGCACCGCTGTCCATAATTCCGTCGCATTCCTGAGTGATGGATCCCAAAGCTCGAACGGACCTTTCCACAACATCCGTAAGATGCTCCACAGGGTTCATGTCCGGTGAATGGAGAAGCTCTTCGAACCATGTGCTAGTCACCACAGCCCTGTGGGGAGGCGCATTGTCCTGCTGGAAGAGTCCATTTCCCTGTGGATGCACAATGACCATGAAGGGAGGCAGATGGTCTGCAAGGATGGACACATAACCTGGACTATTCAGAGATGCGTCCAGACGTATCAGAGGTCCCAACATGTGCCATTTGAACACACCCAGGACCATTACCAACCGTCCAATTGCCTGAACAGTTCCTTGTTGTCATGACGGGTGCATAGCTTTGTGCGGTTTCCGCCAGATACGCACCCTCCCTTCCGCTCGAAATAACTGGAAACGGGACTCATCCGACCAGGAGACCCGGGTCCAATCATCCAAGGTCCAGTGCCGATGTTCTTTTGCCCAGTTCAGGCGTAGAATCCTATGTCGTGGTGTTAGCAATGGGACTCAGATGGGTCGGCGGCTCACATAACCTATTGTGGCCAATGATCGCCTGGTGGTCTTGGTGGAGGCCTTTCTGGCACTTACCTCGTTGAAGTCGGCGGTGATTTGTGCCACTGTCGCACTCCGGTTGGCTGAAACAATGCAAGACAGACGTCTACGGCCACGTTCATCCACCTTTCTTCCCCCATAGCGCTGTCCACGATTAGATGTTATTCTGGAAATGGCGTATTCCGGATACTCTTGAATGGGGATAGTGCAATTTCTGTACCACTCCGCAATAGAGTGACCCATGCGTCAGGCACCCAATGTCATCCCTCTTTCAGTCGGTTAACCCGGGACGTTTATCCATACTGACATCGAATTACTGTCTACGCGAATGCACTGATGCAGTGTACCTATATACCTGCCAAGCGGTGGGTTCGTCCATTAGTGAGAGGTGTGACAGCATCGCGTTGCCCAGGAATAAAGTATCCCATGAAGGCCCGTGCAAAAATACTTGGGGGCCCGGATGTAAAAGGGGTTAAGGGGCCTCGTTTATTTATGTTGAGACTTTGATTGATGGCTTCCTCGATTGGGACCCCTAGATCGGGGGCCCTGGTGCGGCGAATCCAATGCACTCCCCATTTGCACGGCCCTGACTACAATTGTTACGAAATACTACAACAAAGCATATATATTATCAATTTTGTTGTTGATTAGGAGTCATACTAGATGAGAAACTAAACTTTGTAGAGCACGCAAAATATCTAAGAAATAAAACCCAACAATTAACAGGAAAATTATTGAGAATTGCCCGGAAAAAGTGGAACATAAAATCATCTACACTGGCAATGTATTACAAATGTCTATTCCTACCCATTATATGCTACGGAGCAGGTGCTTGGGCACCCAGCATTAAACACAGCCTAGTAAAAAAATACTTAATGCAGGCACAGAGAATTTTCCTGCTGGCCTCCTCCAGAGCATGTAGAACCATCTCTACATCAGCACTCCAGATAATATGTGGTAAAATACCAATAACATACGAAATTATACAGGTATATCTAAAATACTATAGAAGACAAGGAACCCCACATTCCCTAGGAGAATATACAACAGATCCAAATGAGACAGATAAGGAAGAAAAAAGAAGATTAAGAGAAATGTTCATTACAGACTGGCAAAGAGAATGGAGAGAAGACACCAAAGGGAGAACAACATACCAGTTCATCCTCCTGGCACAGGAAATAAATAAAAACAATAAACCCTGGTTGAGCCCAGATTTATATACTACCTTCCTCCTGTCGGGTCATGGAAGCATAAATGCAAGACTGCATGCTCTGGGGCTGGCTGATTCCCCCAACTGCAGATGCGGGTCACTGGAAACCGTACAACATATAATGCTCGAATGCATAAACTACACAGACCTGAGACAACCATTCCAGCTTGTAACAGAAGTGTATCACACTGAGGATTTCCCCAAAGTGCTGGAATCACCAGATAACTTTCAAGCATTAGTAAACTTTGCAACAAGTGCATTCAAAAGAAGAAGAACCCTCCTCGGTATGCCGGAGTAAAGCAAGAGGCAACACACAAGCCCATACCTAAAATTGGGAGAGAGGACACAGCATGGATGGAGACTAACCGACGGAAAGGGACTGATATATATTCTCAGTACCCATGCTAAAAATACCACAATAAAAAGGAATACATGCTGACTGCAGCACTGTCATTTCAGATAGTAATAACAATGGACATAAACTGTACATGTACCATAATAAACAGTACCAGGAACAAAAGACCAGTCAAAAGACCAGGAACAAAAGACCAGGCATAGAAGACAACAAGAAGGGAGGAAAGGGAAGGAAAGAGAGTAGAAGGAAAAGGGGAAGAAGAGAGACAGAATAAAATCAAGGGGCAGGTCACTGAATCACATTCCCAGTGCCCATGCCTCAGACAGCTCACCCTGCAAGCAGTTAAGTGCCAATGAGAACAAAGCAGGTTGACTGCAACACTGACATCACAAATTACACCAAGGGCCAAAAACTTTGTACCTCACATCAACAGTACCAGGCACAATAAGGCCAGTTAACCCTAACATTGCCAAAGCCAAAGGCACATCAAGTGAGCAGAGGTAATGGGGTGAAATTCCCAGGTCACAATAGTATGACATGGACAACAAGCAAAGATTGAGACATGAACAACAACAAAGAAGAAGGGAAGGGGAAGAGAAGAAACTTTGTCCCCTCATTCCCACTCTTGGTCAGGATTGAGCCCTGCAAGAGATGGAATAGTACATCCCTCCCACTCTTGGCCAGGACTGAGCCCTGTGAGAGATGGGGTATAGGGATATCGAAAAGTAAATGATAGTCCTTATATTATTATAGTTTAATTTATTTTATTTTATTTATTTTATTTTAATATATTTTACTTTATTTTATTTATTTTAATTATCTTATTTTATTTTACTTTACTTTATTTTAATTGTTTTATTTATTTTATTTTACTTTACTTTATTTTAATTGTTTTATTTATTTTTTTTATTTTATTTTATTTCATATCTAAGGGGAAATAAAACCAAAAAAGTGTGCCCTGGTAATTCTGAGGGGACCTTCCCTGATGCATTACCCGGCCACACAGGATTAACTTGATGGGACATCAGACGTCCAAAAACTTAACCACAGGACCGGATCAGTCCGTGTCCTCTTAAGATACAGTAGATCCTGGCTGCCTCCATGTGGCTAGGGATGGGAGTGAGGGGCTGTGACACAAACCTGCCACAGCCCCCTACTGCTAAATGCCAGGTGCCGGCTAACACACAACGCAAACACAACACTAATGCACACCTAATTACATATTTCATCTATCAGATGCATTTTTTTTTTTTGTTTTGAGTTAAATATATACGTGAAATTTTGATGCTCTTTTAAGTTCTTTTCTAAGCCGGCAACTTGGCAAAAAGCCTAACAAACGGCGGATATAGGGGAAGCCCTGGAAGCCGCTAATAACTTACAAATACACTTTATCTGTATACATGTCGCGAATGGATATATATGTGAGAATGTATATAAATCTTGTATCATGTATATATAAATGGATGTATATAAATCTTGAGAATGTATATAGAATTGTGTGTATAAATAAATGTAAATGTAAATGTTGATGACGGCACCCTGTCTCCAATTGTTTTATTGATGAATGACGTTCCATCTTTCTGGAAGTGTTAATAGACATAATGTTCAAACGTGGGCAACGAAAATATGCATCTTGTTACTTATTTTGTACATACAAGGGCAGCTCAAACGTGAGTGCATGTTGTGCTGAAAACTCGTACTGGTCATTCTTATTTCCGAATGGATAGGCACAGGAATTAACTACTTTGAAATGTTAGAGCTGTGGTTTGCTCCGCCAATTGTCAGAGGACAAATTAGATGTTTTATTAGAGCACAAGATTGTGCTCTACCACGTTTCACATTGCAGTTACAACATTCCTAAATGAGCAACTTCCTGCATTAGATCCTGATCAGTGGGCTTATTCTTTGGACAGTTCATTCACTCGATCTTATGATACAAACACAAAAAATTGCATTATGTTCCACTACTGCCAGCAAGTGCGGATATTTTAAAGGAAATGGCACATGGGACTACTGCAAGAGTTTAGCGCTGTGCTGTCCTCATGGGTACCACAGTTGGTAGGATCGCCGCCCTCCCCACGCCGGGTGGGAAAAAACCTGAGTTTGATTCTGTCGATGATGGGAGAAATTTTTATGGGCCTATTTCGCAACGCGGCAGAGTTAGTCGGTCTCAGGCAAGAGTAGCATGGTTTTTCTCCCGGAAACTTGGGTTTTCCGTCCAGCAAACCTAAAATGGACTCAGAACACACGCAATTTGCATACGACTCAGATGTGATTGCGACTAAGATAACCTTAGTCGCTGGTGCTCCTCAAGCCGTCCTACAACAACAATAGAGCTGTACTTTTACGGAATGCATGGCAAGGATTTTAATACCGTCTTAACGGTCACAACTGGAGAACATATCGAACTTGGAAAAAAAAACTTTGAATTTGGCTTTCTAAATCTGATTTTCTCTGCATCGTATTGGCTTAGTCGCAGTAAATACTGGACATGTGGGAGTGAGAAAATTACTCCGTACATGTAATCCTCAGGAAGGGTAAATGAGAATTTTTTGATCTATTTGAGACCTCAATTCTGCATTTCAAAAAAAAACCCCAACACTGTTCCAATACTGTACAGTGATTCTCAAACTTTAGTGGCGTGAGGACCCCCTCCCTCTTTTAGCTTGAAAAACTTTTCGCGACCTTCCCTCAACACTGTTCTTTCTATGTTCTAAATTGAATGATGATGGGATTCTTCCTCTTGCTCAGATTAAGAACCTGAGGGGGCACAGATTCAAATTGAGAAAAGACAGTTGTAGAATAGATGTGCGGACATTTGCCTTTAGCCAGCGGATAGTTAATTGGTGGAAGAGACTTCCATCTTTTGTTGTGGAAGTTGATAGCCTAAATCAATTTAAGTCTGAACTGGACAGGCATTTGGAACGAATGGATGGGGTGAAATGGGAGGGGGGGGGTTTGGCTGATGTTGCATAAGCTTGCTTTCTTGCATCGTATGCCTCTGTTAATGCTAATGTTTTAAGTTTTTAAATATTAATAACATATTTCGAACATTATTCGCGGATCACAGTTTGAGAAACACTGCTGTATACCAACCTACTACCTTTGATAACTTCCTTGAATATCACACTTTATTAAACAAAGTGTAATTTATTTAACTTTCTAGAAATTTTTCTTCCTATCTTTAGGATCTTTGCATTGTGCGATTATAACCTATACGGAAGGGGAAATAATAAATTTCCATCAGCGACCGCAGTTCGTATGTTTTAATTCCAAGGTAATATTTCTTTCTGCATCCGCGCACATGCGGCTTAATTAGAAACATACTTATAAATGCCATTTTAATCACAGCAGTGGAATATTTGAGCTCTGTATTAGATTACATTATTCTATGGTCGTTTCTACATTCAACCGGCATCATACTTCTGTTTAATAACGTGAAATAAATGAGACGCATCTTAAAAAAATCATTTTCCCTCTAAAATATACATTAGACCAGGACTCAAAAGGCATATTTCAATTTAATGAAATGCCTTTTTCTTTTTCTTGTTTTTTACTTCCGCTGTCGTTCAAAGACAGGAAATCACTTTCATATTTTTGAAAATTTTGATCTGAACTGCAGAGCAGTTGATTTAATGTAAAGAAATGTAATTTACAAACTCTGCACAAAGAGAGATGTTTCTTAAATGAAAATAATGTTAATAAAAAATCTTGCATTTATATCATGTGGTCTACTACAATTCTATATATATAATATAGTTGCCTTTGTCCATAATCAATTTTCTTTTTCATACTCCTCCTATTAATCTTTACAGTGTGTGTGTTTGTGTCTGTGCGTATATACACTGTGCTGCCGCTTTATCAGGTACACCTACCTAGTAGCGTGTTCAGCCTCCTTTAGCCTTCAAAACAGCCTGAATTCGTCTAGGCATGAATTGAACAAGATGCTGAAAACGTTGTGCAGGAATGAAGTATCGTGCAGACAGTGTGTCACGCAGTTCCTTGAGATTCGACGGAGGTGTAGGCCTTCAGCGAACAGCCCTTTACAGCTCATCCCAAAGATGTTCAATAGGATTGAGATCCACGGACTGAGCGGGCCCTGCAGCAAAGAAAAATCATTGTCATGCTCCTGGAACCATTCCATAGTGATTCGTGCTTTGTGCACCGGCGCATTATCCTGCTGGAAGTAACCATCTGACTGAGGATAAATTGTCAACATGAACGGATGCACTTGGTCAGCAACGATGTTTAGGTACGATGTGGCATTCAGACGTGAATCTATGGGTATCAATAGACGCAACGTGTACCAAGAAAACATTCCCCACACCATAACACTGCACCTTGCACAGTAGTCGTCAGACATGACGGGTTCATGGATTCATGTTTTCGCCAAATTCTGAGCCTTCCATCAACATGATGCACCAGGAACTTCGACTCGTCAGACCCCAAGCAACTGTTTTCCAATCCTCGATAGTCCAGTGCTGGTGTTGCCGTGCCCACAGGAGGCGTGCTCTCTTGTTCTTAATTGATAACAAAGGTACGCGATGTGGCCGTCGGCTGTTGTAGCCCGTTCGCGACAAAGTGCGACTAGTGGTCCGTTGCGATATTTTGTTCTGCACTCCAGGGTTGTATTCTGACGTGATGTGCGACATTGTGGCCCGTCTGTTTGCTTGCACAATGCTAGGCATCCTCCTCTGACCTCTCATCAACAAGCTATTTTCTTCCACAGGAGTGCCGTCGAGAGGATGTTTTCTGTTCGTTGCACCATTCTCGATACACCCTTGAAACTGTGGTGCGTGAAAAGTTCAGGAGAACTGCCGTTTCAGAGATGCTTTGTCCAGCACGTCTTGCACCGACTACCATGCCACGTTCGAAGTGCGTTAGATCACTCCTTTTCCCTATTCTTGCTACGGTTTGTACGCTTAACTGATATTAGAAAGGTTGTTCTGCTGCATTTGTATCCGTAACTGTGGTCATGAGACTTGCAACGTTGTCGGACAAACCAATTGTGTGCACAGCAGGGGTGTACCTAATAAAGTGGCAGCACTGTGTATATATACACGAGGTGTGACAAAGTTTCTAGAATAATTCATTTAAAAATTTAATTTTCAAAATTATACAGATGTGAGGCCATCGCCTTCAAAGAGTCCCCTTCAGACTGTACACACGCATTCCAGCGTAGGATCCATTGATCGTAACATTTCACTTTCTGGTATCTGTTTTAATACCCGCGTTACATTACTCTGAATTTCAGAAACTGACTGAAAATGCGTTCATTTCATGACTCCTTTTAGTCGAGGAAATAAAAGGAAGTCACAAGGAGACAAATCAGGCGAAAACGGAGGGTTCTGCAACCTTGTGCTCGATTTTGAAGTTAAAAACTCTTTCACTACAATGGCGGAATCATTGTCATGTGTCATCCACGACGAAGCAATTTCAGGTCGAACCCGGTTGACTCGCTTGCGAGGCCTTTCCAAAACTTGAAGGTAAAATTGTCGATTCACAGTTTCATTAGGTGGAACAAACTCTTTGTGGACGATTCCTTTTCGATCAAAAAAGGAAATTAACATAGTTTTCACTTTCTCACTTTTTTGGGTCTTGGCGAGGAAGCTCCTATCCATTGTTAACTTTGCCTTTTTGTTTCGGGGTCGTAAGCAAATGCTCAGCTTTCGTCCCCTGTAATCACGCGAGAAAGCAAATCTGGAACATCTTTAATGCTTTCCAACATCTCCTGAGAATGTTGCAACAGAATTTTTTTTCTGCTCATGAGAGAGGTTTTTTGGTACCAGCTTTGCACACACTTTCCTCATCAACAAATTTTCAGTCAAAATTAATCTAACACTTTCCCGATTAATGTTTAATTTTTCGGCAATCATTCTTGTGGTTAACCACCTATCGCTTCGAACAAGATCATGCACACGAATGTTTTCGTCATGTCGTGGAAGGACGCTCTGAACGCTCAGCATCTTCGATGGATTCACGTCCTTCTCGAAACAGTTTTGTCCAATTGAAAACGCGTGATTTCGACATGGTATCATTTCCATAAACTCTGGTCAACTTTTCATAAATATCAGTTGACGATTCGCCACTTTTCCACCAAAAATTTATCACAACTCTCTGCTCTAAATTGCGTTCCATTTTTCACATAATACGGAACTGAAACACGTCTTTACACGAACCAACTTGTACAATGACTGAAACGACTGACAACGTTTACCTTAAGTTAAAAAGAGATGAAGTAACACAACTCTAAAGAATTAGAAGAATGGTATAAAAGAGAATATAAAAAATTATTTAAAATAAAATAACACATAGCCGTATTACTCACAATTTCAGTGTCTTCGTCAGAGGTCATCCACCGAAATTATGAGAAAGAGGGCCTCTGTAGTATGTGTAGGCCTCTGTTTCTGACATGGTCTGTATGTTCAGGAACACGTGTTGTAAAATGAGTTTGAATTTTGCGGTATAAATAGGGCCGAATAAGGTATGCCAATAATTATATGTAGAGAATACAGATTATGGATGACCTTGAAGTTTTTATATTACTTGCAGTTATATATATATATATATATATATATATATATATATATATATATATATAACTGCAAGTCGGTTATATATATATATATATATATATATATATAACCGACCATAATGTGTATATAATATGTTGTATATAGTAATTAATATTAAAGACAATAATATATACCAAGATAGATTTATAGAAAACGTAAGGGATAATGTAGGGTTAGTAGAAGGCAGAAAAATATACAAAAAAAAAAAAAAGGGGGAGAAAAGAGAATATAAATATATACAAATCATTGCTATTTATCTACAATCTAGGTGATTTCGTCTGGGTCTAACCACCCAGACTGAAGGCAAAAAACGACACGGAGACATTACTGTCTCTGTAATGATCAATATAAAATAATAATAAATTTAGAGATTAAATAATTTGAATCTAAACCATAAAAGGTTGTTAAAACTTTTAGAAATCAAAAGAAAGATAATATAAAGTAATAATGCAACCACATATTGAACATCGTTGACACGACAGAGAACGTAATTTATTAATTAAAATAAGAATAAATGTAAGGCATATCTACCGTATCCAAGACGCGACCCAAATGTAGTAACAACAATAGTCGTCATGAAAGAAATGTAAATCCCGCTAGTGAGAGGGAATGTGCATGTGGTGGCCCCTATGTGATGGAAGCGGTAAAACGCCTGTACATAGCCAATTAGTTAAAATTAAGTTAACGCAAAGAGAAACATGCGGATAGTAAGATGAATGAGAACTAATAGAGTAGGAATAATAGTACCTGAACTCCATGAAGGCGTAAATATAGTAGTACAAACAAGTTTTTATATTCTCTCCTCTCCCCCCCCCCCCTTTTGTATATTTTTGTCGTCCTACTAACCTTACATTATCCCTTGCGTTTTCTATAAATCTATCTTGGTATACAGTATATGATTGTCTTCAATATTAATTACTATTTGTACAACATATGTGTATATATATACATACTGATGAGCCAAAACATTATGCCCACATACCTACTGTGATGTTGGTCCTCCGCTTGCAGCCAAAACAGCTCGTACCCGGTGAGGCATGGACGCTACAAGATTTCTAAATGTGTCTTGTGGTATCTGGTACCAACACGTAACCAGCAGATCCTTTAACTCTAATAAGGTCCATGGTTGAGAACAGCAACTCCGCAGATCGGAGTTGCTGTTTCAACACAAACCGCAGATGCTCGATTAGATTGATGCCTGGGGAATTTGGAGGCCAAGGCAATCTAGGAAATCTTCCTCATGTTCCGCGAACCAGTCTCGAACAATCCGGGTGGTGTGGCATGGTGCATTATCCTGCTGATAGACGGCAGCGCCAGAGGGGAAGACCGTTGCCATGAAAGGGTGTACCTGATCAGCAATGATGTCTAGGTATTATTATTATTATCATCATCATCTCTACGGTGGCACCTAGACTTCCGTCTATCTCCAAAGCCGAATTTACGCAGAACTTCTGCAAAACGGCCTGTATGGAAGAGGCCTCTGCGCCACCGGATAGCAGCCGGCACCCAGACATTCCCCTCCGATGGCCATCCCCAGGCACATAAAACCGGGCCTGAGTCCACCATTCTGACAGTGCCTCATGCACTAAAGTCTCGCACCCACCGGAAGTAGTGCTATACCGGTGGGTGCTAGCGATCCTGCTCCCAGGCTGCCAAAACCCGGGATCCAGCAAAAAAATAATATATATATATAAACTGAAGTGAGAATAATGATTAAAATAAAAATAATAAAAATTAAAATGCCAGCAGCATGGCAAGACAGAAGAGCGAAAATTGTGAAATTTACGTAACGATCAAACCAACAGGGAGGGAAGAGAATAAAATTATTGCAACAGAAACTTTCTAAGATAATTTAGAAAGCCTAAATACAAAGATAATAAAATATAATCAATTAAATTTTCAATAGCCAATTAAATAAAATTTAACGGCGCCTCCTCTGACGGGCACGAGGTCCAAATTTATGTGAAATATCACGGGCAGAGATGTGAACAACTACAATAAAATAAAATAAAACAAACTGACCATTATGTCCCATCTCAACAGAGGACCACAAGGCCAATAATGGTCAGGGAATCGCTGCATTTCGATCGCTAGACAAATCGCCGCAAAGGCGAATCAATCGAAAGATCAGTACCACTATCCGATCTGCGGATCGAACCGCCAATGCAGAGGACTTGAATAGCGGTGGTCCTAATGCAGCGAAAATAGGACAGATACAAGCACTCAAATGCAAAGCCACACCCACTGACAAAAGTAATCTTAACCAGATTATATAGGCAAAACATGAACTATGGATGGCAGCACAGGTGCAGCGTTACCAAATCAGCCCACTACTGTTATGTGATATACATGTACTTGTATTTGAATAAAAACTGAATCTTACATTAAAAAAGGGGTAAAGCATACATTTTGCTGCCTGATGTATGCTTTACCCCTTTTTTAATGTAAGATTCAGTTTTCAATTATTTCAAACATTATTCAAATATATATATATATATATATATATATACACACACACACACACACAGGGTGTCCCAAGAGGAAAGGTCAATATTCCAGGAGGTGATAGGTCATTTTAAGCAAAAAAGTTCATATAAACATGTGCCCTGTCCGAATGGATTCCGAGATAGAGGCATTTGAATATTTATTTTTCAAGTGACAAATAACTGGCACAAAATTAAGGTGGCAAAAATGCCACCATAAACTTCAATGCACTTTTCTACTCTCTCATGAGAACATGGCGTGTTGCTTGTCTAAGTGTATCTTCTTGTTCCTTTATATGGGCAACAGCGTCCATTATGCGAGCTAGCAGATCATCTCTTGTATCCACCTTTCTTCTGTACACTTTACTCTTTATCCAACCCCATAAACAAAAATCTAATGGGATTAGGTCTGGAGATCTTGGTGACCAGTTAATGGCACCATCACGACCAATCCACTGATTAGGGAAAATTCGGTCCAGATGTTGCTTCACACGCCTGGTAGAATGGGAAGGGGCCTCGTCATTCTGAAAGTACATAGCACACCGTGTGGCCAAAGGAAAATCCTCTAGTTGTTCACCTAATGTATTTTGCAAAAATTGAAGGTACTTGTGTCCTGTCATTCGATGTTCTAAAATAACGGGACCTATCAACAGGTTATCCATCATATCACACCACACATTGATTGAGAAACGAACTTGGAAATTTGTTTCCACTGTACCATGTGGATTCTCGTGCGACCATCGATGAGTGTTACGTGTGTTGTTGATTCCATTCCGGGTAAACGTGGCTTCATCAGTAAAAAGTATTGATGGAAGCACTTCACGATTGGCATTTAACCAATGACAAAATTTAAGACGCGTGTCACTGTCGCCTATGTGAAGATTTTGTACACGCTGTTAGTGAAATGGGTACAAGCTCTCTTCATGTAGTGTTCACCATACACGTGTTCGTGAAACACCGAGACGTGCAGAAAGTCTTCACGTGCTAATTGTAGGACTGCACTGAACCATGTTCGAATGTGTTCCCGTTCCTGCACATTTCCTTGACGTCCTCGTTCAGATGAAACATGAGCACTGGGAAGCACTTTCACGTAATATGTTGAAAACTTTGAAAACACTCTACAATCCGGAATTCGACGTGTGGGAAAGCGCCGACGGTATTCTTCAACAGCAGCGGGGGCACTACCATCGCAGAAGCCGTAAACATACAGCATATCTGCATATTCGTCATTAGTAAAAATGTGCAGCATTTTTAGCTAATGCTGAATTAGCGAAAAAATTAGGACTGACAACTGATGCTACTCACTGATTCACTCGCAGTCTGATTCACTTCTACAGTCACAACAATCAACTGATAACTGGCAACTGACAATCAAATGGCGCAGTCTGATGGGAGGGAAGGAAAATATTGCGCGCCAATTAAAGTAGCTCTATGTCAGAAACCATTCGGCATAGGGCACATGTTTATATGAGCTTTTTTGCTTAAAATAACCTATCCTTTCATCTCCTGGAATATTGACCTTTCATCCTGGAATACCCTGTGTGTGTGTGTGTGTGTGTGTGTGTGTGTGTGTGTGTGTGTGTGTGTATATATATATACAGGGTGTTTCAGTTAAACGTTTCAGAACTTCTAAGAGAGGTAGGGTACATCCTGACAACTCGAAATCATATAGCAATGTGGGGTCGGAAATGCTTTCCTGAAGCGGTATTGTACACAGAAGCACCATAAAGAAAAGAGACCGTAAGTGAGAAATCGTTTTAATAATACATGAAAAGAAGCAAAAGGTACATGGATTAAAGTAACTGTTCGAAGTTTCTTCCACGGGCTACAATGCACGCCTCACATCTCCGACGCATGGACATCCGAAAATTCTGGAATACGCCAGGCGAATTTCGAATTTCTTCGGCAGCTACTGCGATTCCTGCTGAAGTGTTGTTTTCCGATAAGGCATCCTTCACAAGGGAAGGAATTTTCAACACGCATAACGACCATATCTGGGCGGTCGAGAACCCGCATGCAATACGACGTCGTGCAGCACAGATTCGATTTTCGGTCAATGAATGGGCCGGTATTATGGGAGATCACCTCATCGGACCTTACCTGTTACCGTGTCGTCTAACCGGACCTATCTACTTGATCTTTCTGCAGCAAGTATTGCCACAACTTTTGAGAGATGAACAGATTTCTGCATCGACGCAACAGACAATGTGGTTCCAACACGATGGAGCCCCTGCCCATTATAGCGGAGATGTTCGTAACTACTTGGATGTCACATTTGGTCAACAGTGGATCGGACGTGGTGGTCCCGTGCGTTGGCCTGCTCGGTCACCCGACCTATCGTGTCTTGATTTTTATTTCTGGGGTCATATGAAATCGCTAGTTTATGACACCCCTGTTGACAATGCTGAGGAGCTGGTTGCAAGAATCGCAGTAGCTGCCGAAGAAATTCGAAATTCGCCTGGAGTATTCCAGAATGTTCGGATGTCCATGCGTCGGAGATGTGAGGCGTGCATTGTAGCCCGTGGAAGAAACTTCGAACACTTACTTTAATCCATGTACCTTTTGCTTCTTTTCATGTATTATTAAAACGATTTCTCACTTACGGTCTCTTTTCTTTATGGTGCTTCTGTGTACAACACCGCTTCAGGAAAGCATTTCCGACCCCACATTGCTATATGATTTCGAGTTGTCAGGATGTACCCTACCTCTCTTAGAAGTTCTGAAACGTTTAACTGAAATACCCTGTATGTATATATATAATAAATAAACTAAAATAAGAAAAAATAAATAACAACAATAACAAAATAAATAATATATATATAAATAAATAAATAAATAAATAATAAAAAATAAAGATGTTTCGGTAGGTGGTAGACGTCAGAGTGCCCGGCACATGGATGACTGGACCTAGGGTATCTCAGCAGAACATCGCCCAAAGCATGACACCGCACCACCGACTTGTTTTCGTCCCACGGTGCATCCAGGCATCATCGCTTCCACAGATAAACGATGCACACGTACCTGGCCGTCCACATGGTGCAACAGGAAATATGATTCATCGGACCAGACGACCTTCTTCCAATCACTCAAGGTCCAGTTTCGATGCTCACGTGTCCATTGTAGGTACTGTCGCCGCGGTAAACTGTGGTTAGCATGGGCACTCGGAGCGGCCTATGGCTACGCAGTCCCATTTTCAGCAGGGTTTGATGTATTGTGTGTTGCGACACATTACTCCCGTCACCAGCATTCCAATTACCTGCGAGTTGCGCCACAATCGCACTTATGTTGCCACATACCATCCGGGAGAGCTTTCGCCCACATGGAGCGTCAATGAGCTGTTGTCGTTCAACTCCTTGCCGGCGGTTCGTGGGTTTCCACTCCTCGGACCGCTTTCGGTAGGTACTAACCACGGCTGACCGTGAGCATACCACCAGCCGTGCCGTTTAGGATATGCTCTGATCCAGTCGTGTGGCCATTACAATTTGGCCTTTGTCAAACTCGCTTAAGTCCGCTGCCTTTTCCATCTGAAGAACAAGAGTAACACTGATTAACGGAGCTCAGTATCAGGTGTTTTTTACACCGTGTTCCGACCCGTGCACGCGCCATAGTTCACCTGCAGTTGCTTCGATTTGCATAACTACTCGCTGATCATAATGTTTTGGCTCATCGCTGTGTATATTAGATCATCAACCAACTATTTCAGAGGGGAATAATAGTTGGATATCATGTCGCCAAAATGTCTGAGTGCTACTGCTCAGGAATTAAACGTTCCGAAGTTGATAATTGTCAACGTGCTGAAGAAATTGAAGTCCAGAGTGATACTGAGCTCATAAAATGATCAGGTAGAGGGAAAATACTGACTGGAGGTCGATACACCTTGAAAAGGGCTGGCTACTTCATTTCGCCAACTGACTCTCCTGTGCTCTTTAGGATCAAGCTATCCCCGCCCCTTTCCCGCGTGGCGGACCTGGCATTGTGGTAGTTTCGTCACTTCATCAGATCCTAAAGAATCTGAATTTAGAGTTGCGAGCGGCGATTGACCTTGTATTTGTAATTGATCTTTTAGCATTAGCATTAGCATTAGTAGAGGCATTTGATGTAAGAAAGCAAGCTTATGCAGCATCAGCCAAAAAAAAAAAAAAAAACCCCACTTCCACTTCACCCCTCTGTTCGTTCAAAATACCTGTCCAGCTGAGCCTTAAACCTATTTAGGCTATCAACCTCCACGACAAGGGATGGAAGTCTGTTCCACCAACCAACCACCCGCTGGCTAAAGGCAAATTTCCGCACGTCTATCCTACATCTGTCTTTCCTCAATTTGAATTTATGCCCTCTCAGGTGATTATTCTGAGCAAGAGGGAGAATCCCATCAGCATTGAGCATGCTCAAACCATTCAAGGCTTTATACACCTCTATCAGATCACCTCACTGGTGCCTAGTCTCCAGACACTGTAATTTGCAAAACTTAAGCCTTTCTTCGTAAGAGCACTCCTTTGTTCCATTCACTAATCTTGTTGCCCTTCTCTGTACTCGTTCCAGCAGCTCTACATCCTTCTTGAAATGAGGCCTCCAGACCTGTATACAGTACTCTAGGTGTGGCCTGACCATTGCCTTATACAAGGGAATAATCACCTCCTTATCCCTGCTGGAAAAATTCCTGTATATCATTGACAATACTCCATGAGCTACTCTTGCAGCCCGTCTGCACTGCTCGGAGAACTTCATATCTGCCTGCACAACCACCCCAAGTCCCTTTCATTCTCTACCACTGTCAGTGTAGTACCACAGAGTTGATACGTTGCTCTGGGGCTGCTGTTTCCCATGTGTAGTACTTTACATTTGTCAATGTTAAACTTTATTTGCCACCTCTCAGCCCATCTGCTCAACCTTTCCAGATCCTGTTGCAGCAGCATAGTGTCAGTAGTGTCCTTGACAACCCTGCCTACCTTTGTATCGTCTGCAAACTTGGACATTAAACTTGATATACCATCATCAATATCATTTATAAATACAGTAAACAATAATGGACCCAACACTGAGCCCTGAGGGACTCCACTAATAACATTAGTCCACGATGAGCAGTGTTCATTGATTACCACTCTCTGTCTTCTCCCCCTCAACCACCCCTTTATCCATAGCAGCAATTTGCCTCCAATGTCACACTGCTCCAATTTGTGTAGCAGTCTTCCATGTGCAACAGTATCAAAAGCCTTTCTAAGATCCAAGTATATAATATCAAAGCTATTCCCTGCATCCAGTTCTTTTGTGACTGCATCATAGTATCCAATCAAATTGGTCAGGCAAGACTTCCTCTTAACAAAACCATGCTGTGTCCGAGCTATAACTGAAGTCTTGTCTAGATGATCCTGCAGTGCTTCTTTAACCAGTGCCTCCATTAATTTTCTTGGAACAGAAGTTAAGCTCACAGGTCTATAATTACTTGTGTCAGCCTTTGATCCTCCTTTGTGAATTGGGGTCACATTTGCACATTTCCAGTCTATGGGTTCCTCCCCTGAGTCCAAGGAAGCTCTCATAATTATGGCTAAGGGTTTGCTTACTTCCTTTGCTGCCTCCTTTAATATAACTGGATAGATCCCATCCACCCCGGGTGCCTTTCTTGTGTTTATCTTCAACAACCTCTCCTCCACCTTACTCTCAGTTATTTCAAGATTCTGTAGCTTACTGCTAGAGTTGAATACACCTCTGGCATTCCCCTCGCTGAATAACTCCTCATGTGTGAATGTCGATGCAAAATATTCATTTAGTTTGTTAGCTACCTGAGCAGGATCATCAACAGTTGACCCATCAATATCTTGTATCTGTTTCCACAACACGTAGAATGCTGAATTGGTATTCTGTGTGTTGTGGAAACAGGCATGAATTTTTGCGGAAGCTGCTACCTACAAACCCTTGATAAGAAAAAAAAAAAAAAAAAAAAAACATACTGTCAACTGGTGTAAGGCATACCGAATCTGAACTGTACAGTAGATATCGGTTCCTGTGGAGCAGCGAATCGCACTACATGTTCTTCTGATCTAATTGACATTTTTGTAGATGTAGAGGATCTCCATTTTGGCACATCTGTATCCAAATTAGCGCTTACTACGCGCGTGTATGTGTGTGTTATCCCAATTGTGAAGTTGGGAGGGGCAGAGGGGCAGTGATCTGGTGATGTTTCTTGTGGTAGACTAGGTCCACTGATCCAGTGCGTGGAATCACGAATGCTGCTCAATACATTGATTTTCCACACAATTGTATGGAAATTACATAGTACACTATAACCGGTGGTAGTTCTTCAGATTTTCTAAAAGGAGAGATGGGCTAAAGCAGTTTACGGAGAATCATTGTCTTAATCATCATGTAGTAGTTAAAAATCCATATTATTTTAATCATGGGGGAATCGTATAGCTGCTATCTGAGACCGCCGCCACTGAGTAAAGCCAACGCTTCATATCACAGAGCAAGGATTCTGAACGCGTGGTTTGAAGAAAATAACATAGGAACATTGCCAATGCAGTAGCGAGCGCAGATGAGCATCTCTGGGATGAATTGGAATGCAGAAAGAGCAAGGCCAAGATGGCTTTCTTTATTAATGGAGTTTGCGTATACTGTACTTTAGAGTATCGAAGAATTGCCTTTGGTGGGCACAATCATCGGAATGGGAACGCACGATGGATTCATTGTTTCACGACGGAAGGACAGTGATATCTCACTGATTATCGATTTCCAAAAAATTCGCCATGTACTGAAAGAAGAAAGAAAAAAAAAAAACACAAACACTGCAAAAAAGCTTCTGTATTTTGCAGTTTTTTTTAGACGCATTCTCATAATATATACAGTACATAAATGGCTATTATTAAGCGGCTAAATTTTATATTTAGCTCTTTTAAAAGAGAGTTGTCAGCCAGATTTCATTGAAATCGGAAAAATAGGAATCCGGCAATTATTATTATTATTTTTTTTTTTTATGCATATCACATGGGTCAGGTTCTCAGCCAGTGGTACACGTAGCACTAGTGTACATTCAATTGAACCAGACAGTACACGAATTCACGAGGGAAAAAAAACCAAAAAAAAAAAAAAAAAAAACACCTGAAAATTAAATAAATGCACTGACATGATTTATTACTGCGGTTATACAATAATTTTCCATTTTTTTTAAATTGGTACATTAGCAGTATATACCGCGATGGTTTAATTTATTAAATAACAGCAATCGTAATCATTTAATAAATCAGATCCTGAGATGCGTGTTGCACTTCGCGCGCTCTTGATTATAAAGTATTACAAAACGTGGATTGATATTACGTTTGAAAGGTATATGTACTGAAGTTGTTGATGTTGTTATTTGGTTTTTAGAAGCATTAGCAACTAAGGCCATGTTGTTATTTGGTTTTTAGGAGCATTAGCAACTAAGGCCATATTGTTCCGGGGATATGCGGTGATCATTCCCTGACTCCACATCCTCCGTATTTGGTGGTCACGGGCTCGAACCCCGGTCTAATCAAGAAGCGTGTGCTACGCACTGCTGCTCCTGCCCACCTGGCTACGGAGGCGCCCATGTACTGAAGTGAAAACTATTTTTTTTTATTAATAGTTAATCAATCAGTAATTAATTTTTAACAATATATTATTATTATTAGCTTTATGGTGCATGGAAGCCTGAGGCTTATGGTGCACCAGCCAAAAAAAAAAAAAAAAAATTCCCGAGTTACCCTAAGAGAGAGAGAGAGAGAGAGAGAGAGAGAGTCAAAAGAGAATCACCAAAAACAGAGAAGAATGATGATATCCAGCTCAGGACCCTGGGTGTGCCAAGCCCATACTTTTTGTTTTATTAATCACAGAAAAAGTAAAGGTTGAAATCATAAAAAATAAAAATATAACTCTCCTGAAAGGTTACGCACTAATTTCTTTGTAAGTACTTTCAACGACTCAGATGGCGTGTAGGGCATCGTTATTCGTTAACGTGTAGTTGGGTCTGTACTGCAATTGTGCTTGTTTCTAAAAGAAAGGTTAATTTTTAACACCTTCAGGTGTTTCGTTTTTTTTTTTTTTTTTTTTAAGAAATTTTGTTATGAAAGATTAGTTACTCCGATTTTTTTGGAGCGATTATCTATATGCATAGATCTATCGATATACAGAAACTATATTCTAGATAATCGAAGTCTTCTCCCCATCTCCCTTAAGGATTTAATGACCTGAGTGCCAGAGGTGCTGCTCCATTCACCAGTAGAGAATGGGTAAAAAAAAAGACGCGAAGGAAAATTATAAAAGATTCGTTACAGTTTAAAATTTATTTATTTTTTTTAAATTATATATATATATATATATATATATATATATATATATATATATATATATATATATATATATATAATCTTCGATTTATTAAAAATGAAAATTTAACTATATATATATATTTTTTTTTTTATTATTTTATTTAAGAAATGATTTGACCTAAAATAATCAAATGGATTCACCATCGTTTTTTCGAAGATTAAGTCTGTTCTTCTTAAATCGGCCAACCCAAATACCGAAATCGCTACAAGAATATTTTTATCCATCATGTTTGCAAACTGCATTGGTGAGCACTGTTTTTTGAAGCTTAAACACATAAAAAATGAACTTCGAAGCGGCACTCAGCAAAACAGATTAAATGAATTATCCATTATAAGTATCGAGTCAGAAGGTTTGAAAGAAATCGATTTCACCGATATAGTAATGGATTTTGCTCATCAGGAAGCTAGAAAACTTTCTTTTCATATATAAATATTTTTGCATCGTAACGTATTTAATCGTTTTTGTACAGCGAAGAAATCAAATATGATTTTTTGTTCTGAAAGAATAAACCTTATTTTATTTTATTTCAATCAAAGTATGTACAACAGTAAATTTATTTACCATCTGTGGAAAACAAGTAAAATAAGAAATACAAAAGAGGAATGGAAGCTTAGGAAAGTTACAAAGGTTTACAAATGTCAACGGTGAAACGGGTAGGCTAACAGGAAACAGTTAAAAATATGAAACGGGGGGGGGGGGACGTGGTGTATACTGAGAGAAATATAATACCGTATTTACACAGTTTGCAAGAAATAGAAAATTAAATAACACTACAAAAACTAAGTTACAGCTAGAGGATAAATTTACACTATTTGCAAAAAAGGACACGCAATAATGCTGTGGCTCAAGTAAGGGTGTAGCACCAAGAAAATGTAGCCTTTGTGTTCAGTTATAAAAATGACTTGTAAATCTTTATGCTACAGTTGCTCCAAAGATCTGTCTGTAGCATAAAAATTTGCAACCCATGAAACCTATGAAAGCTGCTGTGAGAGGGCTTTATGCAAAGTTTTATCGGCGTCCCCCCCCCATCGTCCAAAAAAATAATAAATAATTGTGGACAGTTATTTTAATATATTTTGTAATGAACAATGAACACAACAAAATACATTTTGGAATTTTAAAAAAGCAACTATACCAAGCTGTAATATTTTTACAAAAAAAGAAGAAAAGTCTTTTGTCAGAATGTTTATCATACCTAAAACTAACAAAATGTATTTAGGTATTGTATACTTATTCTATTATATTTTTTAAGCAATTGAAAATTATAAGAACTAGCTTAGGAATAATAAAATTAGCATTCTGTTGTAACAACATTTTAATTTTATTTTTTGTTCAACATAATTTACATTGTAAATAATCACATTATCTTATATTATTGGATTAATATATTAACACTTCAGTGGTTTGAAAATTTTTGCGATTGTGGATTGGATTTTTATTTTTTTAATAGGTGTTCTTGGTAATCTATTCTGAGATTATATTGCCGGGATAAAAATCGCTTTGTAGTAGAGTTCCAAAGTTCTTCGTTTTAGTCCCCAGTCTTTTCTAATGATTCTTGCAATTATGGCCGTATATTTTTCTGGGTTTCTCCTTCTGGTAGCGGAGGTGTTGCTTGAAGGATAAGTTTTAGTCTAAAATGATTCCAAGACACTAAGCTCGATGGTTGCACCCTCAGTTTTAATCTGTGGGGGCCGACGAGTGTCTAGTGCCCCTTTTAGTAGGATTGAACCCGTTTTTGTCGGCGAATTTGTCAATGAGTGCAGCTTCGTCCTTCCAGCAGCTTATCCAGCACCCTGTTTGCCTGGATTTCTAAGCCGGCCCTTGAGTTCGCCTCCACGGTGAGGATGTCATCTGAAAACGCTTGACTGTTAACTTCTCCCAGGTCCATCGAAAGGAAATCGTCTAGAACTACATTCCACAGGAGCGGCCCCAGCACAGAACCATGCGGACAACCCCTGTGTACGGGCTTAGTTATTTTCTGATACAAGTGTAAAGTGTATTCGTGTCTAGCGGCACCGGAGGTTCCCCCAACTCCGCGTTGTTTTCATTGTAGGTGTAAAAGTTCACTGTAAAGGCCAGAGATTTAAAAGTGTATGTATTTTGTAAGTGTAGTGTTGTGTTGTGTATCGTTGTTCTTCTGGCCATTTAGCCGCTAAACCCCTGCTGGGGCCCAACGTTGTCCACACAGCCTCTTGGAGGCAGACCAGGTACCCTGTAGTTCATATTTAACTAGCAGGCCCTGCGACCTAGTTTCCTGAGATTTCAGTGGCTTGGGCCTAAAAAAAAAAAAAAAAAATAAATAAATAAAATAAAATAATCGCTGAAAAAGGTTTAAGCCGAAAGAGTTTTGCGTGCGCGGTTTGAATTTGGACATATTTTAATTTTTGACATCGTGTGGGACATGTTCTGGTGTATAGACAGAGTAGGGGAGGGAGACTAAAGACTGGGAGGGAAAAGTCAGAATTTGGGAACAATAGAGTAGGTATCCCCAAAAGCAGTGGGGCAGGCCCATGCCCCACCAGGAGTAGAGAAGCGGGTAGTGGCAGGGGAGGGAGGGAGGGAACAGGAAACCGTCACCCCCTGCCTGGGGATTGGGAATTAAAGGTGAATAGGACTGGGGAGTCCTAGTCAGACCGCCATATGGCGTACTGCAAGTAGTTCCTGTATTTATGTCCAGTCTGGGTATTTTGTCACTTGGTTTGTTTGTATGTACTCATCTTCGTCAGTTGTGTTCCTGTGACTGTGTCTGACCAGGTTCCTTGTCACTTTTCTATTTTCTTGATCTTTGTAGGGTCCTGTTGGGTCCTTTGATCCGTTTGTGGCCTCACTTTGGTCGGGGTTGTCTTCTTCCATGCTCATTTTGATTTCTTCTTGCTTTTTGCAGTCTTGTGGGGCGGTCGATTTTCTTCGAGTGTGTAATTAACTTTCATTCGTTGTGGATGGCAATTTCCGTTCTTCTTCGGTCAAAGACTTCTCGTGCAAACTGGCTGAAAGCCGCGTAGTCGTCTTCTGTATCCAAGAGATGGTGTTCTTTGTTTTTTGGTATGTACTGTATTTTAGTTATTAGCATGCTTCTGTGTTCCTCATATCACTCACAGTCGTGCATTATATGATGCCATGTTTCAGGCTCACCGCAGGTGCAAGTTAGCTCCTCCGTTATAACCAGCATGTTTAATTTTGCCTTGAATGGGCTGTAAGATGTAAAATCTTACAAATATGTTATTTTATAGAAAAGTGAGATTAGTTTAAAGTAAAACTTATAATAAAGCAATATGGGGGAGGGGAACATTACAAATCAAGAATATTACTAAGATCACTCACTGGCAATGATTAAATTAAACAACGTCTATACAAGGGGAGCGGTAGGCTGAAAAGCTATTAGCAACCTGGGTAAACTCGACTCCCAGCTCACACAGACAAACCAGAACAATAGAAACCAGTAGCAACGGCTATTAGTAGAAGGTGTCAACTCTGGTAAACAATAGCGCGGTGGACCATGTGCTGTCGGGACATTTCTTTAATCGGTGACACCTGGACGAGAGACAGGGGAGTGAAAACGGAACAAATGCTGGGAATTAGGTTTAAGTCTGTCTGGCTGTCGGTGATGGCAAGTTTTATAGATCGTGGGAAATTAGTCTGCTACAGTATAACTATAAGCGGCTGACTTCAAAGGTACAGACAGCCTGAGAAAGTTTACAAATTTCTTAAAATAAGAAATTGGATAGAGCACTAAATAGACAGCGTGAGAAAGATTAAAATTAGCGAATAAGAACAGAGAGAAAGTTGATAAAATGAGTAAGATTGGTTAAACTGAAAACTAGGCCGGCTTTGACATATGTAGGCGGTACAGAAATTGAGATGAACAAAAAAGTGAGTGAACAGGGGGAGACCTAGACAGATCCCCGAGTTGAGTTATGTGGGTGTTTATGGAAATGAGTTAGGAGGGAGACGAAGTAGAGATTCTTGTCGGTGCTTGGAAAAATGAGAGACACAGATCCCCGAGTTGAGTTATGTGAGTGTTTATAGAAATGAGTTAGGAGGGAGAGAAGTTGAGATTCTTGTCGGTGCTTGGGAAAATGAGATAGACAGATCCCCGAGTTGAGTTATGTGGGTGTTTAGGAAAATGAGTTAGTGGGATTCTAAGTTGAGTTTTTGTTGGTGCTAGGGAAAATGAAATTGTCAGCGGACACAGCAGTCGAGATTTTCGTCGAGATAAGTAAAATGAGTTAGTAACATGGACAGTTGAGGGTTCTGATGTGGTAGGAAATATGTGTCAGTTAACAGTTGAGTGTTTGGTCGTGGTGGGAAAAGAGAAGGGTAGTGCCCTGGGAAGTTTTCTTCTTAAAAAAGTTCTTAATAGGTGGAGCGGAAAAACGAGGGTAGCTATGAATTTTTCCTTGTGATAAGTTTTAATAAAGTGGAGTGGAGAAGGAGTTAGTGTGAGATGTCCTATGAGTTTTCCTTGTGATAAGTTTTAATAAAGTGGAGTGGAGAAGGAGTTAGTGTGAGATGTCCTATGAGTTTTCCTTGTGATAAGTTTTAATAAAGTGGAGTGGAGAAGGAGTTAGAGTGAGATGCCCAATGAGTTTTCCTTGTGATAGGTTTTAATAAGGTGGAGAGAAAGGGAGCGAAATCCGCAGAATCAGTAGCTCCAGAGAAAGGAGCGAAAATGCGAAATTAGTAGCTCGATGAGAAGGAAGGAAGCAGCGAATGGATGGTAGCCCGAATAAGGTGGAGAAAGAACGCCAGTCCCATGCAGCCAAGAGTTCCTAAAAAAATTATCTGTAGCAAATTCAGGTGAAAGCAGATGAAGGAGATCCTCAGTGAGCCAAAATATGGAAGTTTGAAACCTCTCCGGAAAGGAAAGAAAAAAGATAATAGTAAGTACTGTAAGTTAACAAGGACTGTTAGTGAAATAGTGTAGTGATTAATTAATGAAAAACAGAGATAGCACTAGAAGTAAATTGATAGATAAATTATCTCTTAAGTAATTTATATATATATTTACAGAGATTAATTAATTCAAAAAGGTTATTGTAAAATGCAAGAGAAACGAAGATAAGTAATAGATTAAACTGTTGTTCAAATGATTATAATATGTTAGAAGGATAATAAAGTTTATATGAGACGTTTTGACTATGTTTTAAGGATAAATAATCGAATATAGTGAGAATCTTTGAATGGTCTAAGGATAGATAATTGAATATAGTGTTTGTATTGATGAAGAATTGTTGGTCCAACTGAAAGACTAATAATAAATAGAGACTTTAGGAAAGTTAAGATTGGTCTTCAGTGTATGGTAACAGAATGGCGAGAACACAGAGTATAATGATGAAAATAGCACATTGATTGTTAAAATAAGAATAATTTATGCAAGGTATCCTTGATTTAACTTACATGCATATTACATGTTTTTTTATTCAATTGTATATTTTGTTGTATATACATATGTAAATAAACTTTGTTGTTTATTAATTTGTGAGTTTGTTATTCCTGAACACTCAGCCTTTCCGAAGGGAATTATAATTAATTGAGAAGTTCCCTCGAATCTGGAATTCTCCTGTGAAGCTAAGTCAGATGTGTACGTGGGGGTGTAAGAAATAGAGGTCTATATAGTTATAAGGGAACAGAACAAATAAGGAATATTTAATAAAGCATTATTATTATATATATTCAAAATAAAATTTAAGGAAAAGTGTAAGCACCATATAGATATGTATATATAATAAAGGACCTCTTTTCACCCCCCACAGGGCCATGGCCCGTTAGTAAGTAGGTTGCATTCAACCCGGGTTAAACCACGGGGGGAGGGGAGGGGCTTTTGGATACGTCTTGCCAACCAGTGGTATGAATCTCTTAGTCACTTCGCCTTTGTTTGATGCCGTCCATCTGTCCTGCCACAGCTATAGCAGGTGAGCCACGATTCTATGCTTTTCTGCTTTGCGGTTGTTGTTTGGTTCTAGGGTGTGAGTCCATAGATTGTAGTGGGTGTTTCCTTAGACAGGTGTTTTTTTTTTTTTTTTTTTTTTTCTGACAGTGTGATAACATCCACTTTTCTGTCCTGTAGGCATGATCTTATGATGTATAGATTCGTTAGTAGGCCTACCTCCCGGAGTCCGCCGAGGACGCTCGGCCACCAAAATGAGTCGAATAGCCCGGCAAAGTCGATGGAAAGCACCAGGAAGTATTTCTTGGAACACTGTTTTACTGCTTGGATAAGGTTTTGGAGTACATCTACTGTTTATGAGCCTCGTTTGAAATCATATTAGAAATAGAGGACATGTGTATATGTAAGGGCGGCACCTAGAACGTTTGTTCAGCACCGCCTTGTATCACTGTGAAGAACAGTATCACTACAAATGGGCCAGATGTGTGTGTGTGTGTGACGTAGGTTTGTGTGTGTTCTGTTGTTGTGTCTGGCCGCTTGGCTACCCAGAAGCATCAGTCACCTGGACAGATGATTCTGAGTACTCGTCCACACCACGGGAAGGTGGGCCAGTCCCAGTAAAACACGCACCGTCTCGAAAGAGACTCTGATCCACCTGGTGTTGTCAGCAGGTGGGCCAGGAACCTCTGGGGGACCATTCCAGAGGGAAGATAGGAGGGAAAAAATAAAATAAATAATAATAATAAAAAATATATAAAAAATAAAAAAATAATAAAAAATAAATTAAAATAAAAAAATAATAAATAAAAAATAAAAAAATAATAAAAAATAAATTAAAATAAAAAAATAAATAAAAAATAAATTAAAATAAAATAAAAAAATAAAAATAAATAATAAATAAATAAATAAAAAATAATAAAAAAATAAAAATAAATAATAAATAAATAAATAAAAATAGAATAAAAAAATAAAAATAAATAAATAAATAAATAAATAAATAAAAAAAATAATTAAAAAATAAAAATAAATAATAAATAAATAAATAAAAATAGAATAAAAAAATAAAAATAAATAAATAAATAAATAAATAAATAAAAAAAATAATTAAAAAATAAAAATAAATAATAAATAAATAAATAAAAATAGAATAAAAAAAATAAATAATAAATAAATAAATAAAAATAGAATAAAAAAAATAAATAATAAATAAATAAATAAAAATAGAATAAAAAATAAAAATAGAATAAAAAATAAAAAAAAGCTAGTTGTGCGTGCAGGTAATATATATAATAATAAAGTAATATATTTATATATGAAAAATAAAAATAAAAATTGATAGTATTGCAAATTTAGCAAAAAAAAACCTAACTAAAATAAAAAATGATAATAATAATATTAATAATAAAATAAAATAAAATAATAAAAATAAAAATAAATAAAATAAAATAAAATAATAAAAATAAAAATAAATAAAATAAAATATATAGAAAAAAAATTGAATTTAGCCTTCCCCTTCACAAGTGTGAAATCTAGGCTGTAGATTTGATTAGAAACAGAGGAGTAAAGATTTCAGTGCTGGCGGATTTTACTCATTCCACGAAAACTTCAACGAAAGCACCCCACACAAGTCTTTCAGTAGTTTCCGCGAAATTATTTCTACCTGTACGACAACTTGCCACAAATGAGTTATTTACCAAGTTTCGCATGGTTGTTTGAGCATCTGTTGTGTGCTTTAATCATAGATAGAGGCGCCTCCGTAGCCAGGTGGGCAGGAGCAGCAGTGCGTGGCACACGCTTCTTGATTAGACCGGGGTTCGAACCCGTGACCACCAAATACGGAGGATGCGGAAAGGTCAGGGAATGACCACCGCATATCCTCGGAGCAATATGGCCTTAATTGCTGATGCTCCTAAAAATCAAATAACAAACAAACAAACAATCATAGATAGGACACCATTTTCTGCCCATGGAGTGTCGAGTTCCTTCCCCCCCCCCACACACATACTTTGAGTGGTTTCTACGAAGTACAAGCATGTAGGTCTCTATTTCAAGAGAAAGCTGGTACCACTTTTATGCAAGAAAGTATCTGCCCGTTCGATTATCTTGTAAAAGGTGTGAAGTTATGTGTACAATATACTGTTTATACACTTTTTTTTTTATTACTGTGCGACAAGCTTAAAATAACTATCTGTATAACATATATTCATAACTTAATTCACGGAGGACATGCATTTTAATTTTCCAGCTGGTGCTTTGTTATATAAAGTCTATTACACTGATATCTGACATGAGCTTGCTCAGTAAACACTAAGCACGGTCATTTATTTACTTCTCAAACGAACATTTTTAACAACTTGCGCCCGTTTACACAGTGATCACCTCCTCCTTAGAACTAGTGTTTTAACGACGGAAATCTGACTGCACTTGAAAGCCTTTCCGTGTTGAGTAAATAAAAGTCCATTGCTAGTTACTATTTTTAGTTTTTTTATTTTATAAACGAACTGCGTTTGTATGGCATTCATTAATGCAGCTCGGTCAAGGAATGTCATGACTGACAGCTTATATATATATATATATATATATTGTCACTCATATGATTTGAAAAGTGAATTACGTATTTATTAAGAGGAAATCACTCATGGTTTTCTCAGTTCTGTTGCTTCTAATTACACCATTTATCTTTATTTAATTAGATTTTTTTGTTTGATGTTTTTGGTCTCCATCTTTTAAAATATGAAACCAATATTTGGGGAGTGTAGTTTAAAAGTAATGAATGAATATATTGCTCGTCGTGCAAAGACCTCCATTTTTCTACTGAAGCGGTAACAGGTTCTTGAGTACTCGGTCTCCTGCTCATTAGCAATCTGAAACCGTTCAGTTCGACCCATATTTCCTCACTCTCATGTGGCCGTTTGTCACCATGTTTGGCATGCTTACTGTAACAGTTATAAGTGCCAAGTGGGTCATGACCTTGTTTCCCCCCCCCCCTTTATCCAAATCTAACTTGTGCACCTTGAGAAATCAAAACGATTCATTGCAGTGACAGAAATATAATTTTGCCTGAAATTGATTGTAATATATTTGAAGGTGGAAGACTAAAAATATAACCCAGGGGCTTACTTCTGGTGATGGGCTTGGCACACCCAGGGTCCTGAGCTAGATATCATCATTCTCTTTCTTGGTGATTTCCTTCAACTTCTGACTCTCTCGGGATAATTCAGAATTTTTTTTTTTTTTTGGCTGGTGCAGCATAAGCCTCGGGCTTCCTTGCACCATATGGCTATTAATAATGATAATAATACAGACTAAAAAATAATGCTATGAATTTTTATTTTTGAATTCAATTCTTACTACAGTACTCTATTTTTTATTATTATTATTTTTTTATTTTCCCATAACTGCGGTTGTGAGCACGGACACAATTTTTTGATTTTTTCTGTGGGCAACTCATCTCATCCACCCACAAAAGAGTGACAAAACGACAATACGGTTACGAAGGACTCGTTCTTAGTAAAAATATAAAAACAGTTTCATCATGTGAAAACTGATAAAGGATTAACCAAAATATTGAATTAGTGTTATTTAGCTTTTCGAATCTCAAAACCTAAACACACAGCGGAGTTCTAGTAAACGTTGCCAAATGTGACATCATATATGACGCATGTAACGTCAATTGTCTATTCATAGTACGTGTATGTAAGTAAGGTATCCAGAAATCTGTAAGGAGTAATGAAAATCTAAATTAATTCAAATTTAATCGTGGTGCGGTCTCACAAACTGCTATAGTTTTTTTTTTTTTTTTTTTTTAAACATTTGGTACCAAAAACATTTTGGTACAATAAGAATATATTTTCGCACTATATAAATGACATTGAATAACTTATTTAATTTATTTTTTCCTTTTATAGAAAGTGTTGTATTTGCATATTCTGAAACAAATTATAATACATGTAGTCAAAAAGTTCCCACACTCTTTAAACACAAAAGTTAAACGTCTTGAAATTTACCAATTTTTATCGCAACTTCAACGATTAAATGTAAAGCAATAAATAGAATTATGTGTAATAGGGAAAAAACTACACATTAATTATTATGTACAGTATACTCATAAATATTTTTTTGAGTATACTTTTAGTACTGTGCGGTCAGTGGCGGATTACCCATTAAGGCAATGAGGCACGTGCCTAGGGGCCCCAGTCTTTGGGGGGCCCCCCAAGCCAAGACATTTTCCTATAGTCTTCTAAAATATATTAATGTTTTCAGTAAACATCATAAAGATCTTCATTAATTTAAGCGAAAATTTAAGCAAAAAATTCAAAAGTACAAAATTTCATTTATTTGCCACCTAACTTTTATTTATTTTTTATTCTTTTTTTATTATTATTATTTTTTGGGGGGGCCTCCAAATATAATTTGCCCAGGAGCCCCAACTATCCTTAATCCGCCACTGTGTGCAGTCTGTCAGATTTCAAGTAGAATTTAAGGATGACTGTGCCTATCAAGATGTAATTAAATTAATCTTAATTAAAGAATTCATTAATAAAAATCAGTTTATGCTACTTAGAGAACAAATGTAAGTGTTACTATTGTGCAAAAATTTGCCTTTAGCCAGCGGGTAGTTATTTGCTGGAACAGACATCCATCTCTTGTGGAAGTTGATAGCTTAATAAATTTAAGGCTGATTTGAATAGGCATTTATTTGGAGTGAATGGATGGGTTAAATGAGAGTTTTTTTTTATTTTTTGGCTGATGCTGCATAAGCTTGCTTTCTTGCATGGTATGCCTAAACTAATGCTATACATAAAATCAACTAATTCTACTAAAAATGGGAGGGGGAGGGAAACAACACAATCATAAAATATAAACACGAAACTAATGGTAATTTGTATTTTCAAATGCAAAAATAAGAAAAAAAAAATAATAATTAACATTGATGTTTATGCAATTGCAGCATTCTTATTTTCAGACTACACCACTGCTTAACTTACCATACTGCCAAGTCCGCCATTGCATGGGGGGGGGGTCAAGGACTAGTATCGTATCTGCCCGAAGACTAGCATCGTATGAATTTTTAACGAGGACGGCTTACACGTTTGTAAATCTCGCATGGGGGGGAGAGTAAGTTTTACCACTGGAAACTACCCCAGGGGCTCACATCTTGTAAGTATGGGCTTGGCACACACAGGGTCTTGAGCTCGATATCATCATTCTTCTCTTTCTTGGTGATTCCTTTCTACTTTCTCTCTCTCTCTCTCTCTCTCAGGGTAACCTGGAAATTTTTTTTGGCTGGTGCAGAATAAGCCTCAGACTTTCTTGCACCATATGGCTATTAATAATAATAATAATATTTAAAAAGTGGTTAGGTACCTATAAGAATTAAAAGGCTACTTTTAGCACTAGCTTCAAGATGATGTTTTAGATTGTCTAAAAATAATGGGAGTTGAGGATGACAGCCTCAAACAATTTGTAACTCTCAGTACACACAGCCTTAATCTGAGCCAGCATGTGGGTATTTTTTCATATGCATCTCTTTCCCTTGGGAAAGAGGAAGAAGTCTGCTGGTGCTAGATCGAGGGGAGGGGGTAGGATTGATGATTGATCTGTACAATGCCATGTTTCATCAGAAATGTCTTCACTACAAGTGTGGAATGGACAGAGGCATTTTCGTGCAACAAGAACCAGCTGCCTTTCTCTCAAAATGTAGCCTCACCCTGGAAATGCACTTAGTAATCTTTTAAGCCCCTGTATGTAGAATGCAAATTGATTCTCTCTCCTTCGGGTATGAATTCCTTGTGAATCATGCTTTGTCTGTCTGGCGCCTCTGTAGCCAGGTGGGCAGGAGCAGCAGTGCGTAGCACACGCTTCTTGATTAGACCGGGGTTCGAGCCCGTCACCACCAGATACGGAAAGGTCAGGGAATGACCACCGCATATCCCGGAGCAATATGGCCTTAGTTGCTAATGCTCCCAAAACACCAAATAACAATAACAGCTTTGTCTGTCGAAAAACATGATTAGCCTAGCTTGGACTTCAATATATGAAACTCTTTGGGCCTTGGTGATGATTTTGAAGTCCACTGAAACACCCAACACACTCATCTCCAGTGACCGTACTGTCAAGGAAATTAGTACTGTTTTGACAAGTCTGGGTGAAGTCTTCACATGGTGACACTCTTCATTGCTTCTGCTCGTCGATGAGGCTGTGTGGCACAAATTTTGCACAGATCTTTGTTTTCCCTAAATTTTCACGATGAATTATCTCTTTATTCGTATTCAACTCATCAGCCATCATTCTGAGGATCAAACGATGATCTCTTACCACAATTCTACCAAACGTTTGCAACTTTGTCCTCATTTTGAGAGGTTGACAGACATCTACTTCTTGGATCATTGTGAATATCCTCGTGGCCATCTTTGAACCACTTACAACATTCAAACATACTAGTATGACAATGTTTCATTACCATAAATAGTCTTTAACATTTTGTAACCTTTCTGTTGGAGATTTTACCAGCTTAAAGCAAAATTTGATATTTGTTCTTTGCTCTATTGCAAAATTTCGACATGGACCTTTAATACTACTAACAAAATTGTTGTTGCTTGGAACCTGTCAGTCTACTAGACAATCACTGTACCACCATCCATTGCATGAACTACAACACACCACTTCTGTTTATTTTCAAACTTGTCAAACTTGATCACAAGAGCATCAGTCCGAGAACTTTATTGCCACACCTTGTGTACATGAATTATAATTCCACAAAAACAAGGCACAATATGGCCTAAGTAGCCCTTGCTTTAGAAAACACCACAACAACAATCCACCAAAACAGTTTGTTATGTTCCTTTATCTTATTGGTAAAATCTCATGCTGTTTTATTACTTTATCCCATCTGATTATTTTATACGTTTGGACATCAAGAGTTTTTCATTTAATTTCTAGCTACTTGGGGATTTCATCGACAAGGATCCTGTCAAGCTGGTCTGTCTGCTGCTCTAACTAAAGTAAGTTTTCTGTTAGTTAAGAAACTTTCATAGTACAAATATTATAGAAAAGAATAAACTGTGAAGAATGCAATGCATGATTAATTGCCTGTACTTTTCTGCTGCAACATTAAAATATTTGAATCTGATTGAGTGAAACAAAAGCAAATAGTTGTCTAGAAATATAACAGCCATGAAATATAAAATATGTATCTGAAGGGGCAATATACACAGGAATTATATTTGATTACTTTCAAAAAAAAATCTCAAATTTAATGCAGGTCTTAGTTATTGCTGTATATATTTAATGTAAAATACATACAGCAATAACATAAGACCGTTGCATATATATATTTATAAACTGTTAATATATAGGAGTTTATTTATATGCTGTAAATGATATACAGTAGAAGTGCTTTTAACCAACCTCCATTTAAATGACTTGTCAGATTAACCAATACTCCTTTAATTAAGGGTGTGAAAGTAATTCTGTATTGTTTGTAGCCAATGGCTGATGATTTTAGCATAATTTTCTGTCTTTTGCGCACTGCAGTATGCCATGGCACTGATCCAAGATGCTCATGGCTTTTAGGCTATTATATTACACCCATGTCCACTTGAAACCCAGGGGCTCACATCTGGTGAGTATGGGCTTGGCACACTCAGGGTCCTGAGCTGAATATCATCATTCTTCTCTTTTGGTGATTCCTTTCTACTTCTGACTCTCTCTCAGGATAACTCGGGAATTTTTTTTTCTTTTTGGCTGGTGCAGCATAAACCTCAGGCTTCCTTGCACCTTATGGCTAATAATAATAATTGTATGCTTCAGGAGAGGTCAGTTGTGTGTTTCTCTAAGACATTGACACTATAAATAACATTTATTGTTATTATAATATGTAAATTTAATTGATTATTACATAAATTAATTAAATATGTGTGAGAAAAGAGTTATTATTGTTTCTATGAAACCAAGTTGGATGCTCTGAAAAGATGATAAAGATGAGTCACTAAAAAAAACATTGCTGTTGAATTAGGTGTGAGCAAGATAATTGTAAAAGACTGGAAGAAAAAATCTAATAATTTATAAGCATTTTTCATTCAGTTTGCCTCATAAGGGTTGTTAAGTCCCTGCTCTGCCTTAAAGAAACCAAAATTAAAGATTATAGATAATGCATCATGGCTGTAGTTTATGTAAGAAAGACAATGTGAACTCGAACCAGCAGACCAGTTGAAGAAATGATCTTGGTCCTATATCAAATGATTGATAGTGCAGAAAGTTTTACAGCAGGTGATGGATAGTTTGGAAGCACTTGAAAAAATATTGTGGTGTCCACATGTTTAGTATTAGCAGGGTGAAATTATTTGCTGATCAGTCTACTCCTCAAAAATCTACAGAAAATTGAAGGTCATTTATATGAGTTGGAGAGCAACTCTGTTATTCTCCAACTAAAACAGGTCTAAATGGATAAAACACATCTGTGGACAAAACAGGTCTAAATTATAAGATGTTACCTACAGAAACTATGGCAAAAAAGCAGAGCCTGAGGCACCAGGTTATAAAAAATCCAAAAAGGGAATCTTGGTAGCCTGCTAAATCAATGCAAATTGCTGTTTTTTTCATTGGTAAGTCAGCTAATCCTTGAGCTCTTAAAAATATAACTTGTTCATCTTGGCCAGTTTACTATGAGCGTGGATGAACTCTGCGTTATTCAAAGAATGTTTCTCTTCCACTCCCATGAATTTTTACCTTTTGTCAAGAAACACTTGAAGAAAATCTTACCCGAAAAGGCTATTCTTTTTCTGGATAATGCTCCTCTACTTCTAATCCCAGTTGTGAAAAACTTAAGGAAGGGGATATAAAGGCTTTTTTTTTTTTTTTTTGTTACTGATTGTAACATACTTGATTCACTCTATGGATCAAGGGGTTCCAGAATGTTTAAAGTGATGATACAGGTGAGAGTTTTTGAGTTCAGTTTGGGAAAAAAATAGAAGACACAAATATAGGTCTTATATGATCATTTAAGTTATCAACATCAAACACTTATTTACAGTATAGAACTAGTATGGAATGAAGTTCCAAATTCAACATTTACTAATTCTTGGAGAAAACTTTGGCCCAAAGTTGACAGTGCTAATGAAAGTCCAGAACTACATGAAGATAATGAAGAACATAGTTTATTAACAGATTTCAGGCAAATTGAATATTTCAAAGATTTACAGCAATAAGACACACAGTGATGGATTCATGGTGATTTTTTTTTTTTTTTTTTTTTTGAAAGATGCAGTTAGGGGTGATGCAATAATTGTACAGGCCATAAGAGAAACAGATGGATCTAAATATGTAAAAGAAGGGATTATATTAAATCCAGAGCCAAAAAATATCTTGTGCAGCAGTCAAAAATGCCCTAGATGCAGCTTTACATTATATTAGGATTCAAGTCAAGAAGGCGATGCTTATAAAAAAAAAAAAAATGTGGCTAGTTTGCTGTAAATTATCTCATTTCATCATCTAAACAGATGAAAATTACTAAATTTATGTAAATGAATGTATATGTGTATGCACACATTTTTAACCAAAAATAAAATAATAAAATAATTATTTATATGATTTTATTATTTATATTTTTATTAATTATATTAATAAAATAACATAATAAAATTAAATGTTAATTGTGATTTTAATTATATATTATTATATATATAATTTTTATTATGTAATTATTTAAATGATTATTTTATTAAATGTCTTTTGAACCTCTGAATAAAATAAAAGTTCAGAACTTTTATGACCTCTCCCCAACTGATTTTTTTTGATTAACTGACTAATGGCCAGTTCTGATTTGCACTTTTTTTTTTTTTTAATTGTATGATGTGAGCAATACATGAAGGAACCAGTTTTTTCCTGCTTCCTTCGTGTATTGTGGCCGTGAGGTCCAACTGGAGAGTACGGCACCATCGTAATATCCAAGCCTGAGGCGGGATTTGAACCCACAACCTTTGGGTTGCCAGGCAGGCACTTTACCCACCCGGCTAGCCCGGTTGGCGTGATTTGCACTGGATGAGTGTGTGTACTCTAAGAATAGCAATCTTATTTAGAAATGGATCTTATTCCTTTCTAAGTCAGCAGTCTTATTTCTATCCTGTTCCAGCATGCAGTAAGTATCATTTTGTGTTCTTATTTCAACTTGTAATGTATGTATTCTTTTTCTAATTTTTTTTTTTTTCTTTTTTCCTCAATTGTAGTTTGAACTTAAGTTAATTTAATTTTACTTTGGAAGAAGAAAGCAAAATAGCTTCCTTCTTCTGAGACAGAAATAAATTTTTTCTTCTAAGGCTGCTTAAATACCATCTGCACTTGGGGCTTTGTCAACTTTTAAGCTCAGCAGCTTTTCTATTACATTCTCATCTGTAATATCAATACCAGAAATCTTACATTGCTTAGGTATATTAGCAGAATATCCCCCACCCAGTGAAGGTTGATGTAAAATAGTGATTCAGCTCACTAGCGACCTCTGGATTACCTATTATTGTGCTATTTCCATTGAGCACAGGTCCTGTCTGGATTAATCTTTTTCTAGTATTTATGTAAGAATGAAACTTTTGTTCCATTCTTGGATCTGATGGCTAATTATTTTTTATGCTCAGACTTCGCCTGCCTAATTCCCTCTGTGGTCACTTTACAAATCTTTTAATTAATACATGAATTTGAACTGCTCACTCTGCAATTGTTTCACTCCCTTCTGTTCTGTCAAGCTCACTTATTATTTTGGCATCATCCTTATGTGGTATTTTAGTTGAATGAATGCACTCATGTCTCCAAAGAACCACATAGTTTGAAGTGGTTATAATCACTGTCCTCTACCTGGTGTGAGAAGGACGATGTTTATAACCACTGTGGATGAAGGCCTAGGTTTGAATCCAGTCAATGACACGAGGAACGTTTATGGGCTTTATTCACTCTGTGGCTGAGTTAGTTGTTCTCAGGCAAGAATAGCAAGGTTTTTCCTCCCCAAAACTCTGGGGTTTTTTTTTTTTTTTTGTCCAGAAAAACAGGTAAACCAACCAGAGAACATGCACATTTATGGACATAATACATGTGGAGGAGGTAGTTCATTTGGATAACCCTAATATGATATTTGTACTTTCTTTTGCCTTACATGTTTTGTCCCAGTTGAAGTCCAAGAACCTCCTCAGTCTACAGTAATTTCATTTATTGAAATTAAAACTCTTGCACTTATTCTTGCCTACTAAATCCAATATGTCATTGTCCACTTTAGGACACTATGATCACTTGCTGCTAATGGTTCCTGCGCCATCATATTTGTGATATTCAGATCATTGGTGAAAAATAGTTCAAGCACAATATCCTTTGTGCTTGCCGTGATATTTTCATACAGATAACAATCATCAAGTTTGATTTGGCGGCCCACAATTTTCGGTTAATGAGTGGTCATTTTAAATCTTCCATAATAAGGTACTCAGACTTACTTGTCCAGTTAAGTTGCATGAAGAGACCCTTATGAAACTCACCTGTTATGTTGTCTTTTGCATATCTGTCAACTTTACTACCAACTGGCTTTACACTTTGAACTGCGTGCTAATATCAAGTTTTTCTTTAAACTTGGGAAAAGTGATACAGAAGTTTATGGAGATGATGCCTGAAGAAAACAGCAGTTTATGAGTGGTTTAATCCATTTAAAAACATACAGGAAACACTGGAAGATGAACCTCACAGTGGATGCTCTTTGATGTCATGAAACAATGCAAATGTCACAAAAGTGAAGGAACTCTTGTGAAATGATTGGCAAATAACTTGTTGACATTGCTCATGAAGTTGGACTGTCTGTAGGCTCAGTACACAATCCTGATGCAAGATTTAGGGATGCATCACATGTGTTCTAAGCTTGCTATCAGACAATCAAATGGACTGCAAGTGATTTGTTCAAAAAGTGTATGCAGGATCCAAGCTTCCTAAGAAAAGTATTCACTGGAGATGAGAGTTGGGTGTTTGCCTGTGACCCCTAAGACCAAGGTGGAACTATCCAAATGGCACACAAAAATGTCCCCATGGCCAAAAGAAGAATGTGAGGCAAAGATGACCTCAAAACTGGAAGGATGGCTGGATTCTGTACCATGAAAATGCATTCAGTGACACGTCGATGGCAGTCCTTGGCTGCAAAAATAAATTACAGTCATGCAGCAACCTCCCTACTCCTCTGACCTTGCATAGTCTGACATCTGGCTATTCCCTAAACCGAAAATGGGACTTTGGGGTCGTTTTGTTACAGCAGATGACATCAAAGAAAACACTAAGGCAGTCCTATGTGTGCTAAAAAACATTCTTTTAAAGAATGTTTCAAAGTATGGGAAGGCTGATGGAGCAAGCATGTGTGTGCAGAAGGAAGGTACTTTGAAGGTGACTAGGTTAGCAAGCCCAACTGTTTACTCAGTAAACTTCTATAATAAAATGCTGGAAACTTTTTGAATGTACCTTGTATTAATGATATTGACGAAGGCACATCAAGCTTATTGTCTAAATTTGTAGATGATACAAAGAAGTTGGCAGAATTGTTAATCATAGTGATCAAGCATAGTACTGCAAGAAGATCTATAAAAATTAGGCAGATGGGCTGAGAAGTGTTTTAACATTAATAAATTCCTGGTACTGTATATGAGCAGCAGTAATCCAAGCATAACATGCCATTTGGGGTACTACTGTTCAAGTTGGTGGAGAAAGAAACAGACCTAGGGGTAATTGTACAGTCCAATATGAAGTTCTTTGAGCAGTGCAGACAGGCTACTCATGGGGTTATGTCAATGATATACAGAAATTTTGCCAGCAGGGACATCTCACTGTATAAGGCAATGGTTCGATCATATCTTGAGTGTTACACACAGGTTTGGAAGCTTCATTTTAAGAAAGATGTGGATTTCTTGGAACATGCACAGAGAAGAACAACCAGATTAGTCAAGGACACAAAAGGATATTCTTACTGTAAAAAACTTCAGTGCTTGGGAACTAGGACCCTGTGAGGAGGAGACCCAGTGGCGTAGCTACCATGTAGGCAGGTAAGGCAATTGCCTCCGGGCCCGGGCCCTTTAGGGGCTGTCTTTGGCTGTCTCCTGTTTTTGCAATTTTCATTAATTAAGTAGAGGTCCAAACATGTTCTTTGCCTCCGGTCCCAAAAAAGGGTAGCTATGCTAGTGAGGAGACCTTATTTAAGGCTTTAAAGGGATTGAGTAAGCTAAATGGTGATACATTCTTATTCTTTTGCAGATAACACACACACACACAAGGGAACATAAAGGGGTGGGTACAGGGTACATGGCTGAAATTTTGCTTTCAGCCAGAGAGTAATTGATAGTTGGAACATACTTCCATCTGGTGTTGTGAAAGTGGATAGTTTGAATAAATTTTTTTTTTTTTTTTTTGGCTGATATTGTATGGTGTTGCTTTCTCACCTCACTTGCCACTACTAATGTTAATAATATATTCTTTATATATATTTAATGTAATCATATTGAGAATAAAGGAGTATTATTATTATTACAAATTGAATAAATAAACTGTGATCCCATACAATACCTGCTTTCAATAGTTTTTCATATTACAATTGAATTTTCTGGCAGATGATTACCAGCTTTCCTGAAGTCATGGTTATCCAAGCTTAGTTAAGCTACTGTATTTTTTCTTGTTTACTGGAAAGTTTTCTTAGGCACATTCTGTTCGGAATTGTTGCCTGTATTGGCATCAGAAAAGCCATCTTAGGGTAAAACATCAGCTGCAGTCATTGTTGACCATTCCTAGGAAGGCTGGAAGTTAACTGGTGGAAACTCCTCTTTTACATTTACATTTCTATAGTTAAATTATTAGAAATTATTATTTTTTCAGGATGGAAAAAGATTGTATGTTGGAGCAGTTGGAAGTTGGTACTGGCAAGGTAAGATTATTTGATATGTTTACTATAACAAATGAAGGTGGTTATTTTTCCTATCCTTAAAATGAATTACATGTTTATTTGGATGTGAAGATGGGTGGGGATAGGAAATTAATCAATATAGAACTGATTGAATGATTTTGAGGAAGATTTAAAATAATCATTAGTCTGTTTTTGGTAAACAAGTGGTAAACAAGAGATGTGAAATGTTATAAAGAGAAATGTTATAAATCAATAATAGATAACCAATTTATTAATTTTAATCATATTAAAACTTTGATGAATTTAATGCTGAATTTTTTAAGTCAATCATATGATATTATGTCTTCTTTTCTATTTATAAATGCAGGGCAAGTATTTTCACGGAATCTTCAGTCTAGTGAACAACATAGCACTTCTGAAGCACCAGAATATGATGATGATAGTTATCTTGGTAATGATGCTATACTTAGAATTTATGCAACTTATTAAATAACTTGCATTTTTTATTGCTTAAATCTTGGTTATTTATATTAGTTGAACAAGCTTTAGGAATTAAAAATATAAGAATTTTGTAACATAATTGGTCAAATCGTAGTTTAGCCAATTCTGCATATGCTTGTTTTTACTTGTAATGAATGATAAATGGAACAGACAGAGCATAAATTATATTATTTAAATTTTTGAGGACTGTATAATGTCAGATACCGCTATTTGAAATAGTGATACACCTATAGGGTGTTTCTTTTAATCTGCATAATTATTTTTTTGAATATTTTAAATTAAATTTTTTTATTTAAATTTTTTTTTTTTACGGTATAGTTTAGGGCTAAAGCCTCAGGTTATGTAAACAGTTTGACTAATTTACAAATTAGTGAAATTGCATCATTTCAATAGATAATACATAGCCAACTACTTAATTAGTTATAAAATTGGCATCATGAAGTATATCTCATATTGTGAATACCTTCACAACGAGTTGCCATGATATTGCACTACCTTGAATAAGTAATGCTTCACCATAGGAGAAGACTATTGTTACTTATTATTAGCGGATACCATCACTCCTAAGGCACTGTTTTGGAGCTTGTTGGCTCTTCATCAGTGGGTGGGCAGGTACCCTGGTGTTGCAATGATGACAACCCAGTTGTGAAATATAAATATACAATATGAGAGATGCCGGATGTGTGGAGTAATTTAGATTATGGTATAGTTTAGGGCTAAAGCCTCAGGTTATATAAAGAATTTAACTAATGTACAAGTTATTGCACTAATTGTACATTAATTATTGCACTAACTTGTATATTAGTTATTTTTTAAAATTTTTTATTTTAAATTTAATTTAAATTTTAATTTAGAATATTTGCTGATGCTATTGAAGCATTGTTAGGTTGGTCGGAAAACTGCTAGCTTGTGGGGGGGGGATTCACAGACTAATAGATTAATAGTAGCCGCAGGCAGAGGTGAAAGTGATTCTTGCACTGTTTCTATTGAAATGAGCAGCATCCTGGAAAGTGAGGTGCTGAGGATTTTAAGGACTGCTGGGAGTCAATATGGAACAAGTAAATGCATAAGCTGTGTTAGGGTAACTAAGAGTAAGAATAGGCGCATGTATAGTAGACTGTCATAATAGTAGCACCCCAAATAACGGAACATTCAAGCCAACGGTACATTGAGATCAGATGTTTACATACAGCGTAGATGTCTTACATTGTTAGAAAACAAAACAGCAAGTCACGTGATTACTGTATTTGTTTAAGTTTGCCATTTTGAAAGTGAATTCTGTACTGATATCACTGTTTTACAATTATTTTAAATTAAAAACTCATCACTATGGCTCCTAAAGTTAATAAACCTCATACAGAGAAGAAAAGAACAAAATTTAGTAGGTGGTAGATGACTTTCATCAACCAGTGAAATACCACCACTTTGCTTATTGGAGGCTTGAAGTGGTGAAACCCATGTTTAGTCTCTAGAGCAAAGTTTCCGGCATCCCCCTCCCCCCATACTTCTCCTTCAACCCATGCACGGTACTAAGTACTATAGGTTTTGATACCTTTCATGTTTGGGGTTTTCATAAAAAAAAAGAAAAACAACATTAAAGCTTAGTGACAAACTTGGTATAATAATAAAAAATAGAATGGGTGTAAGTAGGAGTGTATTAATGGCAGACGATAACATTGGATCATCAACATGTTTGTTTTTTATGTGCAGTTAATAAAATTGCATTCTTAATTCTCTCTATTTCTTATTTAGCCTCATTATTTCTGCTTTAAATATATTAAAAATAAAACTGCCGAGATAACAGAAAAATCGAAATAAACGGCATCTTGAATCCCCGAAGGTGCCTTATTCTGAAAGTCTACCATATCTTCCATGTACACCAATGCTAGGAGTATAGTAAATAAATTTGAATTTGAGGTTCTGGTCAAGACATCAAAGGCAGATACTGTTGTGATATCAGAGATGTGGTGTCACGCAGATATAAGCAGTTGGACAGACAACTTGAGTAGTTGAGACACGCTAATTTTCGTAAAATTGGACAAATGCTAATAATTTATTGTAATTTTTTCCTTGTAGAGGATCTGCTGTCTCATTATGGATTTAAAATAAACTCTGTGGGTTTTTTTTGAAAAGGGTAGTGTAGGCTATTTTTGGAAATATTAAAGGAATATTAAATTTTAGGAATATTATATATTTTATTTTAAGACAGAAGAATACTCTTACCGAGGGTTTTCATCAGGAATGGCTGCATCCGGGTGAGGTGTAATTCAGAAGGTGTTGAAATTGCAATTATATGGAAGGAGGACGAAGGAAAAAGCCAGCTTTTGTCCTAAATCCCTGCATGGAGAATAATTGTAGGCATAAAGGGAGATGAGTACAGAAAGGATAGACAGAATAGGAAGGGAGAGGGGTTATGATGCTAGTTAAGAAGCATATAAAATCTAAGGAACTGCATCCAGTTGACATAGATGGACAATGTCTACAATTACTCCCCATGCAAGGATTTAGGACAAAAGCTGGCTTTTTCCTTCGTCCTCCTTCCATATAATTGCAATTTTACCCCAGGGGCTCACATCTGGTGAGTATGGGATTGGCACACCCAGGGTCCTGAGCTGGATATTATCATTCTTCTCTTCTTGGTGATTCCCTTCTACTTTTGACTCTCTCTCTCTCTCTCTCTCTCTCTCTCTCTCTCTCTCTCTCTCACAGAGTAGCTCAGGAATTTTTTTTTTTTTTTTTTTGGCTGGTGCAGTATAAGCTTTAAGCTTCCTTGCACCATATAGTTAATAATAATAATAATTTCAACACCTTCTGAATTACACCTCGCCCAGATGCAGCTGTTCCTGATGAAAACCCCAGGTAAGAGTATTCTTCTGCTTTAAAATAAAATATATAATATTCCTTTAATATTTCCAAAAAGAGCCTACACTACCCTTTTCAAAAAAATCCACAAAGTTTATTTTAAATCCATAATGAGATCGCAGATCCTTTACAAGAAAAAATTACAATAAATTATTAGCATTTGTCCAATTTTACGAAAATTAGCGGGTCTCAACTACTGAAGTTGTCTGTCCAAATGTCTAATAAAGTTTCAAGACTTTAGGACCGCTACATATTTTTTTACTCTGACAGATATAAGCAGTGCATAATTTGAATTTGGGGAGAACAATGTGTACAGAAAGGATAGACAGGCCAGGATAGGAAGGGGGGGGTTATGATGCCAGTTAAGAAGCACATAAAATCTAAGGAAATGTATCCAATTGACATAGATGGACAGTGCAATGTTGAGTCAGTTTGGTGTGACATAAGCACTGGGAAAGCAAAAGTGAGGGTAGGAGTGTGTTATAGGCCAAATGACTCTGATGAATACAACAAACAATTGTGCAGAAAAATAGAGTGGGCCAGTAAATTGGAATGTCTTATAATAGAAGATTTTAGTTTCCCAGGTATTAACTGGAACATGTGGGTTGGTCACACACACTAGCAAGACTTTTGTGGATCCGTTGGATGACTGTTTTCTACAGCAGCATGTTCAAGAGGCAACCAGCAGAAGTATTACTCTTGATCTGATTATCAGCAGTGATTATTCGTGCATTAAGAATTTGCAGAAAAAGAAACCACTAGGTGGCAGTGATCACAGTGTACTGATGTGAGATTTACTTAAAGATGTAACTACCATCAAGGGTAAAGGGATGAGTTTTAGCTTTCATAAAGCTGACTGCAATGGTCTCAGACAATTTTTAAATTCTATACAGTGGGACCAACTCAGGATGTTACCAACAGCAAATTCTAAATCAGAAGCATTCAAGAAAGAAAATCTTGGACTCTACTAAACTTTTCATACCAACTAAGAAATACTGTTCAAGGTCAGGCCTAAATGGATGTCAGATGAACTTTTGAGACTTGTTGCAGAGAAGAAAAATCCATGGAATGCATATAAATTATCAGGCTATGAACAAGCCTATGGTAGATATAAGCTAGTCTGTAATCAAGACACAAAGGGGGTTAGGCAAGTGAAGGCAGATTACGAGAAATCTTTTGTAAAGGATGCAAAGAAAAACAGTAAAGACTTCTTTACTTATATAAAGTCTAAAAGGAAAGGGATGAATCAGGTTGGTCCACTTGATATTGATGGTTCGACTGTTGATTATCCTGCTCAGATAGCTGGCAAACTGAATGAGTATTTTGTATCTATATTCACACAAGAGGAATTCTGTAGGGAAGTGGAGGCCCGAGGCTTTTCAAACTGTAACAGGGAGTTAAATGATTTTGTTATAACTGAGATCAAATTGGAGAAGAAATTGTTGAAGTTAAACATAAGAAAGGCACTTGGGGTGGATGGGATCTATCCAGTTTTATTAAAGGAGGCAGCAAAGGTAGTAAGCAGGCTCCTAGCCATGATTATGATGGCATCCTTGGACTCAGGGGAGGTCCCCACGGACTGGAGATGTGCAAATGTGTCCCCTGTTCACAAAGGGGGATTTGAAAGGTGACACAAGTAATTACAGACCTGTTAGTTTAACTTCTTTTCTGGGGAAAATAATGGAGTCACTAGTTAAAGAAGCACTGCAGGATCATCTAGACAAGACTGCAATTATAGCATTAGCATTAGCATTAGCATTAGTAGAGGCGTTTGATGCAAGAAAGCAAGCTTATGCAGCATCAGCCAAAAAAAAAAAAAAAAAAAAAAAAAAAGTAACATAAATAAATAAAAATAACCACTTCCACTTCACCCCTCTTTTCGTTCGAAATACCTGTCCAGCTGAGCCTTAAACTTATTTAGGCTATCAACTTCCACGACAAGGGATGGAAGTCTGTTCCACCCACCAACCACCCGCTGGCTAAAGGCAAATTTCCGCACATCTATCCTACATCTGTCTTTCCTCAATTTGAATTTATGCCCTCTCAGGTGATTTTTCTGAGCTAGAGGAAGAATCCCATCAGCATTGAGCATGCTCAAACCATTCAAGGCTTTGTACACCTCTATCAGATCACCCCGCTGGTGCCTAGTTTCCAGACACTGTAATTTGCAAAACTTAAGCCTTTCTTCGTAAGAGAACCCCTTTGTCCCATTCACCAATCTAGTTGCCCTTCTCTGTACTCGTTCCAGCAGCTCTACATCCTTCCTGAAATGAGGCCTCCAGGCCTGTATACAGTACTCTAGGTGTGGCCTGACCATTGCCTTATACAAGGGAATAATCACCTCCTTATCCCTGCTAGAAAAATTCCTATATATCATTGACAATACACCATGAGCTACTCTTGCAGCTCGTCTGCACTGCTCAGAGAACTTCATATCTGCCTGCACCACCACCCCCAGGTCCCTTTCATTCTCTACCACTGTCAGTGTAGTACCACAGAGTTGATACGTTGCTCTGGGGTTGCTGTTTCCCATATGTAGTACTTTACATTTGTCAATGTTAAACTTCATTTGCCACCTCGAAGCCCATCTGCTCAACCTTTCCAAATCCTGTTGCAGCAGCATAGTGTCAGTAGTGTCCTTGACAACCCTGCCAACCTTCGTATCGTCTGCAAACTTGGACATTAAGCCTGATATACCATCATCAATATCATTTATAAATACAGAAAACAATAAAGGCCCCAATACTGAACCCTGAGGGACTCCACTAATAACATTAGTCCACGATGAGCAGTGTCCATTGATTACCACTCTCTGTCTTCTCCCCCTCAACCACCCCTTTATCCATAGCAGCAACTTGCCTCCAATGCCACACTGCTCCAATTTGTGCAGCAGTCTTCCATGTGCAACAGTATCAAAAGCCTTTCTAAGATCCAAGTATATAATATCAAAGTTATTCCCTGCATCCAGTTCTTTTGTGACTGCATCATAGTATCCAATCAAATTGGTCAGGCAAGACTTCCCCTTAACAAAACCATGCTGTGTCCTAGCTATAACTGAAGTCTTGTCTAGATGATCCTGCAGTGCTTCTTTCACCAGTGCCTCCATTAATTTTCCGGGAACAGAAGTTAAACTCACAGGTCTATAATTACTTGTGTCAGCCTTTGATCCCCCTTTGTGAATTGGGGTCACATTTGCACATCTCCAGTCAATGGGTACCTCCCCTGAGTCCAAGGAAGCTCTCATAATTATGGCTAAGGGTTTGCTTACCTCCTTTGCTGCCTCCTTTAATATAACTGGATAGATCCCATCCACCCCAGGTGCCTTTCTTGTGTTTATCTTCAACAATTTCTCCTCCACTTTGCTCTCAGTTATTACAAGATTCTCTAGCTTACTGCTAGAGTTGAATACACCTCTGGCATTCCCCTCGCTGAATAACTCCTCATGTGTGAATGTCGATGCAAAATATTCATTTAGTTTGTTAGCTACCCGAGCAGGGTCATCAACAGTTGACCCATCGATCTCAAGTGGACCAATCTGATTCATCCCCTTCCTTCTAGAGTTTACATAAGTACATAGTTTAGACACAGCATGGGTTTGTTAAGGGGAAGTCTTGTCTGAACAATTTGATCAGATACTTTGATGTGGTCACAAAGGAACTAGATACAAAAAATAATTCACATTTAGTTCCATAAAATAGATGCAAAAATTCCATAAACTAGATATCAGGCACCTCCGTAGCCAGGTGGGCAGGAGCAACAGTGCATAGCACACACTTCTGGATTAGGCCGGGGTTCGAGCCTGTCACCACCAAATACGGGGGATGCAGCAAGGTCAGGGAATGACCACCGCATATCCCAGAGCAATATGGCCTAAGTTGCTAATGCTCTTAAAAACCAAATAACAATAAATAAATAACAAACTAGATATCATAAACCGAGCGCTAAGTTTCCCTATTCAGGAGACCCTAGTGTCAAAACGGTTAGAGTTAGTGCTGTGAAAAACAGTGGGTATGTCATTTAGAGTATGGGGAAGCGATCTGTAGAAGAAAAGAAATTAGTTCAAATTTCTGCCACCAGGGGAAAAAGATGCTGCACATATGAAAAAGGTTTCATTTACTTCAAGACACACTGCTTATGCAAATGACATCCTGTTAGATAAAAGCATAAAGACCAATGCCACCGTCAATAACCATTATGGCTCTTACAAAAAAGGAATGTGCTCTTTTTAGTAAAACTGTTCTACCAGAATAATAGTAATGCTAATACAGCACTACATGAATATCGGATTGGACTGATATTCATGTAGTTCTGTAAAGGACCTTTGACGTCGGTGGAGCTTCAAAAACTAATAAAGAAATTTGAAGCGACCGGGGAGTTAGGTGTAATTCCAGGCAGGGAATCCACGTTTCGGAATGGAGGTAGTGAATGAAGTGATGGTTGCAATGGCTTCCAGGTCAGAATGCAAAACACTACCAGTCAGACTTGAACCTCCCTTAGTCTACTGTACGTAAAGTGCATTGAATAATTTTACCCTGTTTCCTGTACAAGATTCATGTAGTGAAAGAACTAGTCCTGTGATCAGCAACAATAAGTAGACTTTTACAATTTCTGGCTCATATGGAACTTGATGATACATGGGCTCGAATGATCTTGTGGTCTGATGAGGCACATTTCACTCTTCATGGGGCTGTAGAAGCCCAAAACTGCCGGATATGAGGAATTTCTCATCCATTTGCTGTGCATGAAAGACCACTACAAAGTCCATACGTTATAGTATGGTGTGGATTCACAGCAGAGTTTATAATTGGACCATTTTTCTTTGAAGAGTCTGCACTTCATGGTAAGGTGCACAATAACTAGTGCATGGTACTGCACTTTTCAAAGAAATCACATTATTCCCACTTTGCAAGAATGGCAATGCTTGAAGACCATAGTGTTCATGCTAGATGGTGCCCCTCCCCATGTTGGTAGACAAGTGAAGGAACTGCTGTGTTCTACATTCGGAAACAAATCCTAGAGACTTTCTGCAGTTCTGGCCAGCCCAATCAGCAGATCTCAATCCCTGTTATTTCTAGCTATGGGGATATTTGAAAGACAGAGTTTACCCTGGTGGCCTACAGATGCTTGTCAATTTGAAAGCAAGCATTAAACAGCATGTAGCCAACATCTTCAATGAGATGCTACGCAAAACTGTGCCGTACACAGTACTCCGTTTTCAGAATGTCATCTCAAGTGAAGGAAACCACATATAACAATATCTGTAGATTTCTAAGTTCTGATATTAAAATCTAATCCTAAGTTAAGTATTCCATCTCATGTTTACAGTGCCAATTTCTCCCCTGATGACTAAAATTTGAACTAATTTTTTTCCTTCTACAAATCACTTACCTATACCCTAAATGATATATCCACCGATTTTCACAGCGCTTTCTCTGGCTGTGTTGACACTAGGGTCTCCTGAATAAGGAAAGTTATTTTTATAACCACCCGGTACTTTGATTTTAGGAAAGCTTTTGATACTGTTGCACATGGAAGACTACTGTACAAGTTGGAGCAGCATGGCAGTAAGTGCAAGTTGCTGCTATGGATAAAGAGCTGCTTGAATGGAAGAAGACAGAGAGTGGTAATCAATGGACACTGCTCTTCATAGACTGATGTTATTAGTGGAGTCCCCCGGGGGTCTGTGTTGGGCTCATTGTTGTTTTCTATATTCATCAATGATAGTATATTTATGAAGGTATATCAGGCTTAATGTCCACGTTTGCAGATGATATGCAGGTTGGTAGGACTGTTAATGACAGTAAAAATGGTATTCAACTGCAACAGGATCTAGAAAAGTTGAGCAGATGGGCTGAGAGGTGGCAACTGAAGTTAACAATTCAAAGTACCACATATGGATATATCCACCGATTCTACAGGGATGGGATACACTTAAATAGAAAGGGTGCAAGAATTTTTGCTGATGCTGTCGAGGCAGTGTTAGGTGGGTCGGAAAACTGCTAGTTGGGGGGGATACAAGGACTAATAGATTAACAGTAGCCACTGGCAGAGGTGGAAGTGATTCTTGCACTGCTTCTATTGAAATGAGCAGAAGCCTGAAAAACAAGATTCAGGATATTTCAGAGACTGCTGGGAGTCATTGCGGTACAAGTAAACACATGGGTTGTGTTAGGGTAGCTAAGAATAGAAACAGGTGCATGTATACCTGCGTGTACACCAATGCTAGGAGTTTGGTAAATAAATTTGATGAATTTGAGGTATTGCTCAAAACATCAAGGGCAGATATTGTTGGGATATCGGAGACGTGGTGTCACACAGATATAAGTAATGCGGAACTGGAATTTGGGGAATACAATGTGTATAGAAAGGATAGACAGGACAGGAGGGGAGGAGGGGTTATGCTATTAGTTAAGAAACACATAACGTCCAAGGAAGTGAAGCCAGTCGACATCGATGGACAGGGCAGTGTCGAGTCAGTTTGGTGTGAAATAAGCATAGGGAAATCAAAATTGAGAGTAGGAGTGTGCTATAGGCCTAATGACTCTGATGAGTATAATAAGATATTGTACAGGGAAATAGAGTGGGCCAGTAAATCAGAGAGTCTTATAATGGGGGATTTTAATTTCCCAGATATTGACTGGAATTTGTGGGTTGGTCACTCGCACACTAGCAAGGCTTTTGTGGATTTATTGGATGATTGTTTTCTACATCAGCATGTTTGTGAGGCAACAAGAGGGAGCAATACTCTTGATCTGATTATCAGTAGCGATTCTTCATGCATTAAGAATCTGCAGATAAATGAACCACTAGGTGGCAGTGATCACAGTGTGTTGAAGTGGGATTTACTCAAGGAGGTAACTACCATCAGAGGTAAAGGGAAGGGTTTTTGTTTTCGTAAAGGCGACTATGATGGTCTGAGACAGTATTTAAATTCTATACAGTGGGACCAACTGATGATGTTACCAACAGCAAACTCAAAATGGGAAGCATTCAAGGAACTAATCTTGGAGGCTACCAGGCTTTACATACAAACTAAGAAATATTGTTCAAGGTTTAGGCCTAAATGGTTGTCAGATGAACTAATGAGACAGGTGGCAGAGAAGAAAAATGCATGGGATACATACAAATTAATGGGTGACATGGAAGCCTATGATAGATATAAGTTGGTCTGTAACCAAGTCACAAAGGAGATTAGGCAGGCAAAGGCAGACTACGAAAAATCCTTGGCAAAGGATGCAAAGAAAAACAGAAAAGAGTTCTTTACATATTTAAACTCAAGAAGGAAAGGGATGAATCAGATTGGTCCACTGGATATTGATGGTTTAACAGTTGAGGATCCTGCTCAGGTGGCTAACAATCTAAACGAGTATTTTGCATCTACATTCACGCATGAGGAGTTATTCAGGAAGGAGAATGATGTAGGTAAAGTAAACATTGGCAGTGAGCTGGATGATTTTGTAATAACTGAGAAGAAAGTGGAGGAGAGATTGTTGAGGATAAACATAAAAAAGGCACCTGGGGTGGATGGGATCTATCCAGTTATATTAAAGAGGCAGCAAAGGAAGTAAGCAAACCCCTAGCCATAATTATGAGAGCTTCTTTGGACTCAGGGGAGGTACCCATAGACTGGAGATGTGCAAATGTAACCCCAATTCACAAAGGAGGATCAAAGGCTGACACAAGTAATTATAGACCTGTGAGTTTAACTTCTGTTCCAGGTAAATTAATGGAGGCACTGGTTAAAGAAGCACTGCAGGATCATCTAGACAAGAATTCAGTTATAGCTCAGACGCAGCATGGTTTTGTTAAGGGCAGGTCTTGCCTGACCAATTTGATTGGATACTATGATGTAGTCACAAAAGAACTGGATGCAGGGAATAACTTTGATATTATATATTTGGATCTTGGAAAGGCTTTTGATACTGTTGCACATGGAAGACTGCTGCACAAATTGGAGCAGTGTGGCATTGGAGGCAAATTGCTGCTATGAATAAGGGGATGGTTGAGTGGCAGAAGACAGAGAGTGGTAATCAATGGACACTGCTCAACGTGGACTAATGTTATTAGTGGAGTTCCTCAGGGTTCAGTGTTGGGTCTGTTGTTGTTTTCGGTGTTTATGAATGATATTGATGATGGGATATCAAGTTTAATGTCCAAGTTTGCAGATGATACAAAGGTTGGCAGGGTTGTTAAGGACACTACTGACGCTATGCTGCTGCAACAGGATCTGGAAAGGTTGAACAGATTAGCATTTAGCATTAGCATTAGTAGAGGCATATGATGCAAGAAAGCAAGCTTATTCAGCATCAGCCAAAAAAAAAAAAAAAAACCCTCTCCCATTTCACCCCTCCGTTCGTTCGAAATACCTGTCCAGTTGAGCTTTAAATTTGTTTAGGCTATCAACTTCAACAACAAGTGATGGAAGTCGGTTCCACCAACCAACCACCCGCTGGCCAAAGGCAAATTTCCGCACATCTATCCGACATCCGTCCTTCCTCAATTTGAATTTATGCCCTCTGAGGTGATTATTCTGAGAAAGATGAAGAATCCCATTGGCATTGAGCATGCTCAAACCATTCAAAGCCTTATACACCTCTATCAGATCACCTCGCCGGTGCCTAGTCTCCAGACTCTGTAATTTGCAAAACTTAAGCCTTTCTTCGTAAGAGCAACCCTTTGTTCCATTTACTAATCTTGTTGCCCTTCTCTGTACCCGTTCCAGCAGCTCTACATCCTTCTTCAAATGAGGCCTCCAGACCTGTATACAGTACTCAAGATGTGGCCTAACCATTGCCTTATACAAGGGAATAATCACCTCCTTATCCCTGCTAGAAAACTTCCTGTATATCATTGACAAGACACCATGAGCTACTCTTGCAGCTCGTCTGCACTGCTCAGAGAACTTCATATCTGCCTGCACAATTACCCCCAGGTCCTTTTCATTCTCCACCACTGTCAGTGTAGTACCGCAGAGTTGATACATTGCTCTGGGGTTACTGTTACCCATATGTAGTACTTTACATTTGTCAATGTTAAACTTCATTTGCCACCTCTCAGCCCATCTGTTCAACCTTTCCAGATCCTGTTGCAGCAGCATAGCGTCAGTAGTGTCCTTAACGACCCTGCCAACCTTTGTATCATCTGCAAACTTAGACATTAAACTTGATATCCCATCATCAATATCATTCATAAACACCGAAAACAACAATAGACCCAACACTGAACCTTGAGGAACTCCACTAATAACATTAGTCCACGTTGAGCAGTGTCCATTGATTACCACTCTCTGTCTTCTGCCACTCAACCATCCCCTTATTCATAGCAGCAATTTGCCTCCAATGCCACACTGCTCCAATTTGTGCAGCAGTCTTCCATGTGCAACAGTATCAAAAGCCTTTCCAAGATCCAAATATATAATATCAAAGTTATTCCCTGCATCCAGTTCTTTTGTGACTACATCATAGTATCCAATCAAATTGGTCAGGCAAGACCTGCCCTTAACAAAACCATGCTGCGTCTGAGCTATAACTGAATTCTTGTCTAGATGATCCTGCAGTGCTTCTTTAACCAGTGCCTCCATTAATTTACCTGGAACAGAAGTTAAACTAACAGGTCTATAATTACTTGTGTCAGCCTTTGATCCTCCTTTGTGAATTGGGGTTACATTTGCACATCTCCAGTCTATGGGTACCTCCCCTGAGTCCAAAGAAGCTCTCATAATTATGGCTAGGGGTTTGCATACTTCCTTTGCTGCCTCCTTTAATATAACTGGATAGATCCCATCCACCCCAGGTGCCTTTTTTATGTTTATCCTCAACAATCTCGCCTCCACTTTCCTCTCGGTTATTACAAAATCATCCAGCTCACTGCCAATGTTTACTTTACCTACATCATTCTCCTTCCTGAATAACTCCTCATGCGTGAATGTAGATGCAAAATACTCGTTTAGATTGTTAGCCACCTGAGCAGGATCCTCAACTGTTGAACCATCAATATCCAGTGGACCAATCTGATTCATCCCTTTCCTTCTCGAGTTCAAGTATGTAAAGAACTCCTTTCTGTTTTTCTTTGCATCCTTTGCCAAGGATTTTTCGTAGTCTGCCTTTGCCTGCCTAATCTCCTTTGTGACTTGGTTACAGACCAACTTATATCTATCATAGGCTTCCACGTCACCCATTAATTTGTATGTATCCCATGCATTTTTCTTCTAAATGATGGGCTGAGAGGTGGCAAATGAAGTTTAACATTGACAAATGTAAAGTACTACATATGGGAAACAGTAACCCCAGAGCAACGTATCAACTCTGCGGTACTACACTGACAGTGGTGGAGAATGAAAAGGACCTGGGGGTAATTGTGCAGGCAGATATGAAGTTCTCTGAGCAGTGCAGACGAGCTACAAGAGTAGCTCATGGTGTCTTGTCAATGATATACAGGAATTTTTCTAGCAGGGATAAGGAGGTGATTATTCCCTTGTATAAGGCAATGGTTAGGCCACATCTTGAGTACTGTATACAGGTCTGGAGGCCTCATTTCAAGAAGGATGTAGAGCTTCTGGAACGGGTACAGAGAAGGGCAACAAGATTAGTGAATGGAACAAAGGGTTGCTCTTACGAAGAAAGGCTTAAGTTTTGCAAATTACAGAGTCTGGAAACTAGGCACCGGCGAGGTGATCTGATAGAGGTGTATAAGGCTTTGAATGGTTTGAGCATGCTCAATGCCAATGGGATTCTTCATCTTGCTCAGAATAATCACCTCAGAGGGCATAAATTCAAATTGAGGAAGGATGGATGTCGGATAGATGTGTGGAAATTTACCTTTGGCCAGCGGGTGGTTGGTTGGTGGAACCGACTTCCATCACTTGTTGTTGAAGTTGATAGCCTAAACAAATTTAAAGCTCAACTGGACAGGTATTTTGAACGAACGGAGGGGTGAAATGGGAGTGGTGTTTTTTTTTTTTTTTTTTGGCTGATGCTGAATAAGCTTGCTTTCTTGCATCACATGCCTCTAATGCTAATGCTAATGATATATCCACCGATTTTCACAGCACTTTCTCTGGCTGTGTTGACACTAGGGTCTCCTGAATAAGGAAAGTTATTTTTATAACCACCCGGTACTTTGATTTTAGGAAAGCTTTTGATACTGTTGCACATGGAAGACTACTGTACAAGTTGGAGCAGCATGGCAGTAAGTGCAAGTTGCTGCTATGGATAAAGAGCTGCTTGAATGGAAGAAGACAGAGAGTGGTAATCAATGGACACTGCTCTTCATAGACTGATGTTATTAGTGGAGTCCCCCGGGGGTCTGTGTTGGGCTCATTGTTGTTTTCTATATTCATCAATGATAGTATATTGATGAAGGTATATCAGGCTTAATGTCCAAGTTTGCAGATGATATGCAGGTTGGTAGGACTGTTAATGACAGTAAAAATGGTATTCAACTGCAACAGGATCTAGAAAAGTTGAGCAGATGGGCTGAGAGGTGGCAACTGAAGTTAACAATTCAAAGTACCACATATGGGTAGCAGTAACCCCAGAGTAACATACCAACTGTGCAGTACTATGCTCAGAGTAGTGGAGAATGAGAAAGACCTGCAGGGAACTGTGCAGTCAGATATGAAGTTTTCTGAGCAGTGCAGAGAGGCTGCAAGAGCAGCTCATGGTATCTTGTCAATTATATACAGCAATTTTGCTAGCAGGGATAGGGAGGTGATTGTCCTCTTGTATAAGGCAATGGTCAGGCCACACCTTGAGCACTGAATACAGGTCTGGAGGCCTTATTTTAGGGAAAGATGTAAAGCTGCTAGAATGAGTACAGAGAAGGGCAATGAGAGTAGTGAGTGGAACAAAGGGTTACTCTTATCACGGAAGGATTAAATTCTGCAAATTGCAGCTTCTGGAGACTAGGCAGCTGCGAGGCAATCTGATTGAGATGTTTAAGGCCTTGAATGGTTTGTGCAAGCTCAGCGATGATGGAATTCTTCCTCTTGCTCAGATTCTGCACCTGTGGGGGCATAAATTTAAATTGAGGAAAGACAATTGTAGATTAGATGTGCAGAAATTTGCCTTTAGCCAGTAGGTGGTTGATTGCTGGAACAAACTTCCATCTGTCATTGTGGAAGGTGACAGCTTAAATAAATTCAAGGCAGAACTAGAGAAGCATTTGGAGTGGATGGACAGGTGAAATGGGAATTTTTTTTTTTTTTTTTTTTGGCTGATACTATTTAAGCTTGCTTTCTTGCATCATTTGTCTCTACTAATGCTAATGCTATATAAGCAGTTAATGAAGTCTCCATAATTAACTATAATCATAGGCTTATAAAAACATTAAGTGATAAGCAGGCACTGCTCTCTTCCATTCAATTAGTGGAGTCTGAGTCTATGCATTATTTCTATTCATGCTTGCCATGTTGAAAACCATTGACTAAAATAGAGCACTGGAACTTGTTGCTCGTGTGCATATTGTTTATTTTGTGTGTAGAAGCATCTTTCTTTGTTCCCCAATTTGTACAAAAAATTTGGAAAAACTCATGGGAATAATTGGCTAACTACAGTCCTTATAAATTCCTTCAGGTATCGACACAAATTGAACTCAGATCCCTGCAAACAAGTGGTCAACAATAATGTCTGTGGCGACTAAGTTGCCATGGAGGACAATCATTAACACCAGTTAACTGAAAATGATTTATTTATATAAAATTGTTTATTTCTAATCAAATGAGGTAGAAGCATGTTCTTCTTTCTTTACCTCTTGCTGTGGAGTCACACGTCAAGGTCAAAATGGGTGATCAGCCTGACTGTCATCGACAGATGATGACATAGATCTAAGGGTGAATTAAATGAAAATAAAAAAAAAAAATTTTTACAAATAATTGTCATTTATTTTATTATTTTTTTAAAAATTTTTAATATTTGCTACAGTTTAGGCATATATTCCATTGGTATACGAAATTTTTCATATCCTGCTCCCAAAAGTCTTTTGGTTGCTATTGGCACGCCATTCTTCCTTCACTTCATGATCCATGTATAATTGCAGTTCTGCCAGATCAATTTTCAGTCTTCTGAAAACAGAAATCGGAGATGAATGTCATGGGAAGAGCTATGACTGATATCCACCTCCCTGACCACATTAACTGTGGTACACAATTTTGTCCTGATGATGTTATCTATTAATGTAACATTTTCTTTTGTGACAGCTGTGTGTGATTGTCCTGGGTGAGTGTCATCCACCCAGAGTTTTATTCCTTTGCAGTAATGAATTTCCATTCATACACTGCACATGATATGTAATTGTTAACATCACCTTTTCCATATGTCAGTGAATTTCTGTTGGCGAGATGCCTTCCACTGTAAGACGTTGAATAACACTGTAGCACTAGCTTAGATATTCCCATTTGCAAGTGCCATTCTGAGTTTGCTGCATATAGAAGCACTCCCCCATGTGTGTAGAACAGCCAGCGTGCCCTACTATTCAGTAGCAGTAGTAGTACCAATCGCTAAACTTACACCCATGGTAACTTAATTTTAGACAACTGAAATCTCATTTTCAATCAACTCATTCTTACATTAAGTTTAGACTGGAGAAACAGTGGCTCTAGAAGTCTTGGATGGAATTCTTAAAGGAAGTCTGAAATGTTGAGGAAGTCACTTTGACCAGCTATCAGGAATAAAAGGCATTACATAATTTTGTGTTGCTAGTGGACAGTTAACAGGAATAATTTCAATTTATTGGTAAATTTAATGTCAAGGAGGTCCAAGTTGGCACTTAATCAACTAATGGTAAAATATTGTGTACGTGATAAGTTGTAGGATGGATTTGAAATTAAAGATCAGATTAGTGAGGAAAAGAGGAAGTGAGATGGATTATAGATGGAAAATATTTCTGGATGTATCTGGATTTTGAGTAAGTTCAATTTCACATTCCAGTAGGCTACGTGGATGGTAGAATGAAGCTTTGCACAGCAGACTAGCATACTAAATTTATAATCCAGATGTATACTTTAAAATTTAATGATTTACACGAAAAATTATTTTTGAATTGATGATTCTGACTAGTAGGAAAATGGAGGTTAGGGAAGGAGCGAACAGTATTTGGTCTTCAAGAGGTTGACATTCAACATTCAAACCCAAATGTTCAGTATAATGCAGGAAGTCATCGATAAGATTGAGAATGTTCAATGTAACACAGGAAGTCATTGATATGATGTTGAGCTATACGTGATAGATTGAGAAGGTTGATATTAACCTTTTCTTGGGGCAGTGAGTGGATTCAGGGAATTTCAAGGTGCAGCAATAGTTTGAAGTATCATAGGATCAAAAGAAACTGAACTGAAAGCAGCAGTGATATTAAGGAATAAACAGTGAAGATTCTCCTTTTTCTGTGTTGCATAAATTAAAGAAATTAGATGAAGATTACATATTTCAGTTGAACATGCTAAGATGGCATAGTTTGGGGGTACCCAACTTTTTTTTTTTTTTTTTTTATACTTAGTCAAACAGATAAAATTCTGAAGGGTGCATGCAGGTTGCATAGCATCTCCCAGGAAGCAGGTCACAGGCCACAAGAACAGTTCCGTACCACTAATTATGTATTTTTGGAAATAGAATCTAATTTTTTATGTTTATCACTTATATTTACAATTTAATTTTTTTGCATTTAATAATTAGCAAATATTACTGAAAATCTAAAAATGGATATTTTCAAAAGTCAGTGGGAAATATATTTTGTGACATTCTGTTTTAAGCTTGATGGGGCATAACATTTAGAGCCTCGCTGGCCACAAAATATTAAGAAATTAGCCACTGGCTACATGAAGCCTGTAGACGATGGGCTGGACCCCTCCCCCCAACATAATAAATGGATACAAAACTTGTTTGGAAAGTCATGGGTGGTATTCCTCTTCCCCATGTACTCTCTTAGTAAGAGAAGAAAATAAAGATGGTCCTGAAGTGTTTTTGTTCTTGTAGGTTTGCATGCTTAGGAATAGGATTTAACTTATGTTTGGAGTATTAGCTTAAGTCTTGAGGACAATATAGTGATTTTAGATAGCATGCATCACAGCATGTTGCACAGTTAGATGAGATGGGGCCAAATCTGGTAAAATGATCAGCCTACTTGCAACTGGGTCTCAAGAGAATAGATGAGATTCTTTGTGTAAAAATTCCACTTTTTTATTGTGATCAGTCATTAATGAACTAAGTTATGGTTTCGTTCTTTGTAGTGTTTAATAGTGACCAGTGACTTGAGGATTTATCATATATTTTGTAACAATCCATAAAAGTATTTAATGTTCAAAGTATTTATAACTGCCATTTTTATATGTAAACTTGTTCATCATCTCCTGTACAATCGTATTCAGAATTTTCCTGAATTTTCCCTTTGCTTCGTGTGAATTAATGATGAACAGACACAATATGGCATAAGTAGCCCTTGTGTTATTAAACTGAATAACAACAACAAAAGCCCCCTTTTGCTTCTTTGTGGTTTATTTTTTCATATAGTCTGCTAAAGAAGGGAAAGTATGTTTCTTGAAAGCTGTAGTTGTATATGTAATTTGATTTCCTTATATATATATATAGGGTGTTTCAGTTAAACGTTTCAGAACTTCTAAGAGGGGTAGGGTACATCCTGACAACTCGAAATCATATAGCAATGTGGGGTCGGAAATGCTTTCCTGAAGTGGTGTTGTACACAGAAGCACCATAAAGAAAAGAGACCGTAAGTGAGAAATCGTTTTAATAATACATGAAAAGAAGCAAAAGGTACATGGATTAAAGTAAGTGTTCGAAGTTTCTTCCACGGGCTACAATGCACGCCTCACATCTCCGACGCATGGACATCCGAACATTCTGGAATACTCCAGGCGAATTTCGAATTTCTTCGGCAGCTACTGCGATTCTTGCAACCAGCTCCTCAGCATTGTCAACAGGAGTGTCATAAACTAGCGATTTCATATGACCCTAGAAATAAAAATCAAGACATGATAGGTCGGGTGACCGAGCAGGCCAACGCACGGGACCACCACGTCCGATCCACTGTTGACCAAATGTGACATCCAGGTAGTTACGAACATCTCCGCTATAATGGGCAGGGGTTCCAACACGATGGAGTTGTGGCAATACTTGTGGCAATACTTGCTGCAGAAAGATCAAGTAGATAGGTCCGGTTAGACGACACGGTAACAGGTAAGGTCCGATGAGGTGATCTCCCATAATACCGGCCCATACATTGACCGAAAATCGAATCTGTGCTGCACGATGTTGCACGACGACTTCTGTGTACAATACCGCTTCAGGAAAGCATTTCCGACCCCATATTGCTATATGATTTCGAGTTGTCAGGATGTACCCTACCCCTCTTAGAAGTTCTGAAACGTTTAACTGAAACACCCTGTATACATATATATATATTTTTTTTTGTTTAGAAATCGCGAAAATGATGGGTAAACGCAAAAGAGTTGCATTTTCAGTTAAACAAAGACTTGAAATTATTCAAAAGTTTGAAAACAGTGCATCCGTTAAATCTCTAATGAACCATTATAGCGTTGGTGACCAAACCATATGCAACATTGTAAAAAATAAAGGGAAACTATTAGAATTAAAATCGACATTGTAAAAATAAAGGGAAGCATCGTATTGAACATGTAAGTAGTACGTGGTAAGTTTTTTTATCTATTGCCATATTTTTTACGCAACCTAATTCAGCAACCTAAACATAAATGTTTAAGTTGCTTAACATTTTTCGATACAGTAAGTTCCCGACTTATGCAACTATGGATTTATGTAAATTTGTTTTCACTCAGGTTTTTTTTTTTGTGCATGCCGTGATCGTGAACGACGATCACGGCATGCACAAATTGCACAAGTGAGATATGGAGTAACAAGCAAAAAATAGGAAAAAAAAAAGAATATTCTTACAATTATTTGTTTTTTTTATATGACTGAAGATTTCAGTGAAGGGGACACACACTTCAGAAATAACGTAAAAACCCACAGAATTCCAGCTATTGGTATTATTGCAAATGCAATAAGATCGAGTTTACTACCCATTTATAATAGATTGCGCTAACAGAAGAGCCCAATAAAACAGAAAGTGCAAATTGTTTTTTGTTGACCTCCAGAAATGTGCTTTAGTTCACACGGGATGATAATAGTGAGTTTTCGCCTTAACGTTGTGAAGTTCTTTACAGAAAATTTCATTTTGACCGTTATCATGGTGCCTATTATCTTGACGACTAAGAGAACAAGAACTGGTACTAGTAAATCTACTAAGAAAAGGAAAGCCATAGATTTGGATCAGAAAAATTAAACTAATAAGAATGTATGAAAATGGGCAAACATTAACAAGTATTGCGCTGAATTCAGATTTGTCAATAATACAGTAGCAATATGTTACTAGTCATTCCCGAGTTACGTAAAACTCAACGAAGTAAGAAGTCCTTGTATGTTATGTCGGGACTTCTGTATTTTTGGATTAACCGGGAAATCGATTATCTGGGATTTGTTTTTTACCATCTATCCCGGAAAATCAAGAGTTTACTGTATATTATCAATTTAATACACATCACCTATAAATTTAATACATATGTATTTAATTTAATGCATATTACCTATAATATCCATTTATTAATGAATATTTGAAAAAAAAAAGATTTGAGTTCTGTAAATTTTAGACTCTCTGCATCTGTGAGGAGACCTGATTGAAGTATTTAAGATTTTCAGTGGATAGAGTAAACTAAATGCTGATGCCTTATTTTTTCTCCGATGTTATGCATGTGGTGGGGACACATTTAAATTGGAAAAGGATGGGTATGCAAAAAGTTGCTTTCAGCCAGAGAGTAGTAGTAGTAGTGGCATGTGATGCAAGAAAGCAAGTGTATGAGCTTATGCAGCATCAGCCAAAAAAAAAAAAAAAAAAATCACACCATTCCCTCCAAATGCCTGTCCAGTTTCTCCTTAAATTTATTCAACCTATCAACTTAAACACGACAGATGGAAGTTTGTTCCAGCAATTAACCACCCGCTGGCTAAAGGCAAATTTCCGCACATCTATTTTACATCTGTCCTTTCTTAATTTGAATTTATGCCCCTTTAGGTTCGTAATCTGAACAAGTGGAAGGATCCTATCAGAATTCAGCGTGCTCAACCCATTCAAGGCCTTATACACCTCAATCAGATCATTGCACAGGTGCCTAGTCTCCAGCCACTGCAATTTGCAGAACTTAAGCCTCTCTTGGTAAGAGGATCCCTTCATTCCCCTCACCAATCTTGTTGCCCTTCTCTGTACATGCTCAAGTAAATCTACATCCTTCCTAAAATGAGGCCTTCAGACCTGTATGCAGTACTCAAGGTGTGGCCTGACCATTGCCTTATACAGAGGGACAATCACCTCCTTTTCCCTGCTTGCAAAATTCCTATATATTATTGACAAAACCCCATGACCTGCCCTAGCAGCCTGTCTGCATTGCTCAGAAAACTTCATATCTGACTGCACAATTACTCCCAGGTATTTTTCAGTTTCTACCACCTTAAGTGTAGTACCACACAATTGGTACATTTCTCTAGGGTTACTTCTACCCATATGCAGTACTTTGCATTTGTCAAGGTTAAACTTCAGTTGCCACTTCTTAGCCCATCTGCCCAAATTATCTAGATCCTGTTGCAGTAGCACACTGCCATTAACTGAGTAACTGATTGTTGGAACGAACTTCCATTGTGTGTTGTGGAATTTATCTTTGAATAAATTTAAAGAAGAATGACAAATTATTAAATGGGATGAGCAGATGAAGTGCACAAGTTATTTTATTTTTTCTGATCTGGATAAACTTGTTTCTTCCATCATTTTCTACTACTAATACTAATATATTCATATTTGATTTGACTGACTTTGGATATCCAAGAATATTTAAATCAATAACCAATTGTTGCAGACTTTTTACTCTCTTTCTGTCTGTATTTTATACATTTGAGAAACAGGCAGACACACCAAACTTTTGCAGTAATAACACAAAATCATGATTTCTGGGATAAAAGGATCTGTGAACTTTTTACAGGATGTTCCTATTACATTTTATTATACAAAATTGTGTGAAGTTTACTTTTGATAGTTACTGATGAACACATCTCTTATTAGGCTATTCAGCAGCTGTAGGGGAGTTCACTGGAGACAGTGATGCAGATGTGGTTGTTGGAATGCCCAGAGGAAGTAATCTAACAGGAAAGGTATTCATTAATCAAGATTTCTTTTATTGTAACTGTTTTTAAATGATGACAGTTTGTTATCTGTATAAATTATGAAAATTTAAATTTTTGTAATAATTAGGAAAAGAAGTATATCTCTCTCATATGCACACACACACACACACACGCACGCACGCACGCACGCACACACAGTTAAACCTCCCAAATCTCAGGGAGGGACCTAAACCTCACTAGATCTTGGAATTTGCTTGCAGGATTTTGGGTAGTTATACAGGATGTCGATAAATTATTCACCTGATTATGGAGCTTGATTAAAATTTTATTGCAATAGGTATTTTAAAATGGTTTGTGAGTTATCAAAGTAACTCAATGAGTTTTTTCTCAGGAGGTTGCCAGCCAAGCATTACGATAGTGCAGGAAAAAGCAGTGTGTGTTGTTGTTGTTGTTATTTGGTTTTTAGGAGCATTAGCAACTAAAGCCATATTGCTCCGGGAATATGCAGTGGTCATTCCCTGACCTTTCTGCATCCTCTGTATTTGGTGTGTGCTATGCACTGCTGCTCCTTCCCACCTGGCTAAGGAAGCACCGTGTGCGTGTGTGTGTGTGTGTGTGTTGTGGCTATGGGCTACCAAATCTCCAGTGACTGTAAAGAGATGTTTTTAATGGGAATTCCAGAAAGATCCACTTGTGGAATAATCAATGACGCGATAGTTAAAACAATTTCAAGAAACTGGCAGTGTGCTGCACTAGAAAGGAACAGGTAGGCCAAGTGTATCTGCAGACAAAGTTTCAGAAATTCAGGAGTAAGTGTTTAGTTGAAGTCCTACAAAATCTGTCTGCTGGGGAAGTCTGCAGCTGCAAATGATGTGAGCAGTATTGCACAGGGTAGTTTGTAAGAATAAATTTTATGCTTACGAAGTGCAAATAATCCAGCAAATTAAGCCTCACGACAAACCCCAGCGAGATGAGTTTGATGTTCACATTCACCACTGTATACATGAATAAGAACACTTTCTGGAAAATGTAATTTTTAGTGATGAACCAACATTTAACCTGTCTGGTAACATTAACAGACACAATTGTCACATATGCAGTGGTTCTCAAACTACTGAGATCTATGGACCCTTTAAAAAATGAAAAAAAGTTTACAGACCCCTTCAAAAAAGGGAGGAAAAAAAAAGTTTGTGGACCCCCCCATATATATATATATATATAAATAAATAAAAAAAAATAATGCCAGTAGCATGGCAAGACAGAAGAGCAAAAATAGTCAAAATTAAACATAACAATCAAACCAACAGGGAGGGAAGAGAAGGGTAACAAGAGTAAAAATATTACAGCAGAAACTCCAAGATAATTTTGAACATCTAAATGCAACGATAATAATCAATTAAATTTTGAATGCCAATTAAATAGAAATTTAACGGTGCCCCCTCTGACGGGCACCAAGTCCAAATTTATGTGAAATATCACCAGCAGAGATGTATACCAACTACAATAGAATAAAACAAAAATAAACCAAAAATAGACTGACCATTATGACCCATCTCAACGAACACAAGGCCAATAATGATCAGGGAATCGCTGCATTTTAATCACTAGACAAATTGCTGCAAAGGTGAGTCGACGGAAAGATCAGTCCGCCATCTGATCCCCAGATCGAACCACCAATGACTTGAATAGCGGAAATTAAAAATAGGACAGATACAAAAGCTCCAGTGCAAAGTCACACCAATGACAAAAAGTAATCTTAACCAGATTATATAGACGAACAATGAACTATGGATGGCAGCATGGGCGCAGCGTTAGCAAATCCGCCCACTACTGTCATGTGATATACACGACTGTTGCACATAAAATGCTGTTGCTGTACAAATTGTAGCAGTATGGCATTAACAGAGAGTTGCTGATATGGATAAAGGGATGGTTGAGTTGAAGAAAACTGAGAGTAGTAATCGATGGACATTGCTCTTCTTTACATGGACTAATGTTATTAGTGGACTCTCTCAGGGTTTGGTGTTGTGGCAGTTGTTTTTTATATTTATCAATTTATCAGTGATATTGATGAAGGCTTATTAGGCTTCATATCCATTTTTGCAGATGATATAAAGTTTGGCTGGGTGTTTAATGATGGTATGTTACTGCAACAGGATCTATAAAAGTTAGGCAGATGACCTGAGAAGTGACAGTTGAAGTTTAACATTGATAAATGCAAAGTACTGCATATGGGTAGCAGTAACCCCAGAGTAATGTGGCACTACACTCAGGGTAGTAGGAAATGAAAAAGACCTGTGGGTAATTGTGTAGTCAGATATGAAGTTATCTGAACAGTGCAGACAGGCTTCCAGGACAGCTCCTGCAGTTTTGTCAATGATATACAGGATTTTTGATAGCAGGGAAGATAAAGTGATTTTCCCATTTTGCAAGGCAATGGTCAGGCCACATCTTGAGTACTGCATATGATTGAGGTGTTTAAAGCTTTGAATGGATTGATCAAGCTCAATGCTGAATGGAATCTTCCTCTTGCTCAGACCACACACATGAGAGGGCACAGAGGGGACTTGCCAGTGGTTGGTTGATCGCTGGAACAAGTTTCCAGCTGTTGTTGTTGTGGAGGCTGACAGCTGAAATAAATTCAAGGAAGAACTAGACAAACTATTGGAAGGAATGAATAGGTGAAATGGGAGGGGTGTTTTTTTTTTTTGCTGATATTGTATCAGCTTTCTTTCTTGCATCATTTGCCACTGCTAATGCTAAATTCCCCAAATTACCTAGATATGAATTTTCTAAATTACCTGCACCTCAATTGAAAGATATGCAGCCACATGTGTCATTTCAGCAAGATGGGCTATTACCACCACAGTGGACCTTGCATGTGCAGGGTATGAAAAGATTTCCTAACTAATGGATTGGCTGGAATTAGTGCCGTAGCTAAGTTTTTTTTGGGCTCTTAGGCAAGAAATCATTTTGGGCTCCTTATTTTTATTAAAATAAATTTTAATTAGGTATAATATTTAAAAAAATGTTGAATCATTTTAATAACATAAATATGTAATTTATTTACTATTTCTTTATAATTTTACAAACATCAAAAACATGAAAATTAATATTACAATATACTACTTATTAAATACAATTTGATGAGCATAAAAAATTATACTACAACTAATAAATTTACGAAAAAGTTAGAATGTTACTTTTAGTCCTTTTACATTTGCGAAATCATTAATAAAATCCATTTTCCTGGCATATTTATGCTCAATAGCCAACATTCCAAAATTGTACAGTCTACTTTGACCAATAGCATTTCTTTTATAATCTTTTATTATTTGTAATTTACTAAATCATCTTCTTTCATCAGAGGCAGCTGGCAGGGTAAAAAATAACATAAATAAAGTAAAAATTTCTGAAAAGTCAAAAAAAAAAAATTATCTGATGGATGCGTCTGCTGATAAATCTTGTTTAATAAGTGTGATTAAATTACAATATTGGTGGGGGGGGGGGGGGTTAGAGAGAGAGAGAGAGAGAGAGAGAGAGAGAGAGAGAGAGAGAGAGAGAGAGAGAGAGAGAGAGAGAGAGAGAGAGAGAGAGAGAGAGAGTGTGTGTGTGTGTGTGTGTGTGTGTACAGATGAATACTTTTTTATGAGCTTTTCACACTCACTTAATATATCGGCATTTGACATATTAATTATTTTTTTCGGTTCTAGTATTGCAAAATATTTTACTAACTTCATACTTTTGAAATGATTTTTAATTTGTATACAATTTTGTCTAAAACAGTAAAAAAACACTGATTTAAAAAAAAACAGCTAATCTCTATTATCAAACAAAAAATCTAAGCTAATTCATCATACTGTCTTTTAGTTCTACGTTGTTGTTTGTCTTCAAATTTGGGATCTACCCCAAACTCCTTGGCAATTTTCTCAGATTCTTATTTAATTTGTTTGTATGAATTTCGAATGTTTTGTAAATTTTTACTGACTGTCCAATACAGAAGTGAATTCATCAAGGTCTATATCATGCTTCTGTAGAGTTTTTGAAGCATAATTAATTTTGTGCATCACGTTATTCAAAAATATACAAATGAAAATAAAATCAAATGTCATCATTTGCTTCATTATTCTACGTGCTTTGTCTCGGTCTGCTTTTTTAGTTGATTTGAGATTAATTTCTGTCAAAGCTTTTATAATATCCGCAACACAAACTTTCACAGCTGTTATAGCCTGTAATCTACAAGACCAGCGAGTAGGGTTGAGTTTTTTTAATGTAACTTCAGATTCCCCAGTAAATTTAGAAAGAAGATCCCATCTTTTTGTACTCTTTCCAAAAAAATATACAAAATTTGAGAATGTTGAAAAATGATGAAACATTATTACAAAAATTTAAGCTATCATTAATTACTAAATTTAAAATTGTGACTTGCACAATGAATGTACTCTGCATTTGATTGGATTCTTTTAACTGCACACCATTATAAACCCCACTCGTGGCATTAGCCCCATCATATCCCTGGCCATAACATTTTCAGTGGGAACATTTAGTTTGTGTAATATTTTCATTATATTATCCATTATTTTCTGTCGAATGATCATTCATGTCATAGAATCCAAAAAACGTTTCACAAATTTCAAAATCTTTGGATTTTTAGTTTTCATCGTGAATTATGTGATCAGGTCGTACAATAACACTTAATTGATCTTTTTTTGTGAGATCTTGAGTAGTATCCAAAATTAGTGAATAGAATAGTGTTGAGTTAATTTTGAGTGTAACACTTTTCTTTTGTTAATTTGGTACCAAAACATTCTATTAACTCATTTTGGATAGTTGGGCTTAAGTAAGTTACTGAACCAGATGGCTTATTAATAATTTGTTTCTTTACATTATCATAGTAGGAAAGTAAACGGACTTTCGATAAAAAATTGCCTCTGTAATCTTCTGAAAATCCTTCACGATGACTGCGAAATGCTAAAGAATTTTTAGCCAGCATAAGCATTATCCAAATAACCATTCTAGTACCATTTTCCAAAATGAGGATATGTATCTTACTTGTTCCTCAAGATCTTTATCGATTGTTGTGTTCTTTGCCACATTTCATGTATAGCACATGCTTCGATATGATGTTGAGAAACACTGAGTTTTTATCCGAAAAGATAGATTTTTCCAATCTCATAGTCCAGAGTAGAACAGCCACAAACGAGGAACTGGACCATACGTTGAAGTAGAATAGTAGTACATGTCACTAAATCTTCTATTTTGTTGTTCAGGATCCCTTGGAAATGGTCCTTTAGGTCTCTGAGGTGAAAAACTCGTAATGTTTCTTTTTGTTTCATTTGAAATGTTGATGACCACATATTCTCCAAGATCACTTGAGGGAATAAATGGTGCAGTGCGTTCAACACTAATTTCCGACGAAGGCATATCTATTATTGTTGAATTGTTTTCATTTGATGACCCTGCTTGATTTAAATGATCCGCAGATATATTTACACCAGCAGCATTCTTTTCCGCATTTTCTGATTCAATACTGGTTTTTTCTTTACCTTCTTCTGGACATAATTCATTACTGTGCTTTGTAAAGAAATGATCTAATTTAGGTAATTTATTGACTGCTTGTTCCTTTGCTTTCTCCATTGTTCTTTTATGGACTCCACTCTTTCCCCTTTTTCTTTTCATCCATTTTTAACTAAAATTTTTATTAATTTAATTTTAAACTTTATATTTTGAATACAGATAGCAATAATAAAGAAATACATTTTTATATGTCATTGCTGTTTTGATAATAACTTGAACAAACTTGGACTGAAATTAATCACCTAACAACTTTTGACCACCGTATATGGCTAAATGTTCGTATATGGTGGGGTTTATCCCTCCTGTCATGTTGAGGAATCCCGAACACCATATGATGCATACACATAAGTAACCGAACAGGTGTCTGATCACTATACAAAGTTGCATTTGTAAAAGCAAAACAAAGACTGCCGCTGCCTGGGTTTGTTCTGTTTTGGCGATAAAATATAAGAATTCCTTCCTTATTATAGATGTATAACATTGTTGAGGAGCTCAGTGAGAAAAATATTTTCATTACATGTTGCGTCTGTCTATAGGCCCTAGCGTAATAGGGGCGGCCCCTACTTGCATCTGTTTATGGGCCCTGGTGAAGTAGGGTGCCTAATTCACTAGTGCCCCTAGGCTTTGCCTACTTTTGCTATACGGTAACTACGCCCCTGGCTGGAATCGTCCCATTCCATTGTCATATAGTTAATTAATAATGTCACAGAGTTAAAAGGCTGGATTAAACAGGCAGTGACTTCCATTTCTCATGAAATGCTTCAAAACACTTGGAATGAAATCAGCTACCATCTTGACATTCTATTCTATATGTTATCAAAGGTGCATTTAGAGATTTACTGAAGCGGGTGTATAATGGTTTGAAAAATTCACACTCTTACTTCAGGTCAATATATAGTATGAAATATCTGACAATAAAAATAAATTAGTTTTCATTTAAAAATTAGATGGAAAACTTGAAATCACCTACCACATAAACCACTCTTTTCAATTATTTGAAAGGATACATATGGGTAGAACAGCATTTTACCACATAATTTCTGACTTACTTCTATTTTCCAAACTGGTAAAATGCAGCAAACTCTCTTACAATACTTATTACAATCAAATTTTAATCAAGCTTCATAATCAGGTGAATAATTTATAGACACCCTGTATTATAGTCATAAAAATAAATAAATAAAAGAAACCTTTACTTAACAACTTGTATAAGAGCAGGTTGATAAGTAAAGGTGAATAATAAAGTAGTTTGCTATTATTTTGTTTATATGGTGAATTAATATTGAACTAATATAAAGGAATGAGAAAATGATAAAATAAAAATATGGACCAGCGTTTCTCATCTGGTGGTACATGTAACACTGGTGGCATGTGGAAAAAGATTTGGTGGTACGTGAATTTTTCATTTTTTTCATAATTTCATAAAATTTATGAAATTATGAAAAATAAAACATTCAGAATTTCCCCCTCTAAATGTAAATAATTACATGTTTTACCTATCTTTTTTCAATCTAACAGGAGTTCACAAATCATGCATTGATTTTCAGATATTTGTTTGTTCAACCTCTCAGCGGATAGCAATATATTTCTCAGAAAGTTTAAAATTGCGACTGAGTCTTATCTCACATTGTTTTCTATTCCTTCCTGGAAAACTCTTACATGGCAGGTTACTGTCAGTATGCATTGTTGCTTTAGTAAGTTACTGTGCAGTGTTAAGGATTTAGTAAAGGTCTGTATAAGGATTTAGTAAAGAATTTAGTAAAACAACTGCAAATGAAATATTTAAAAAATTGAACAATTTTATGATGGAACACAATATTCTTTGGAAGAACTGCATTGTTGTGTGTACTGATGGAGATCAGGCTTTACAGGAAAGCATAGTGGTATTGTAGCTACAATTAAGAAAGTTGCTCCTGAAGCTAAGTTCACTCACTGCGGTATTCACTGTGAAGCCTTGGTTGCAAAAGCAATACCCGAAGAGCTGAAAACTGTTTTAGATCAGTCGGTTAAGATCGTTAATTTTATTAAGTCCCATGCACTAAATTTGCAAATGTTCAAAATTTTATGCCAAGATGATCATGAAAAACTACTACTGCGTAGCGAATTTAGATGGTTGTCCAGAAGTAAAGTTTTAAATTGTCTTTTTGAACTTTGATCAGAAGTGAGAGTTTTCCTTTGCGATTCAAAATGTGAATTAAAAGACTATTTCTTTGAATTATGGTTGACTAGATTAGCATATTTAGCTGATATTTTTGGAAGACTTAATGATCTGAATTTAACTTTACAAGGACCAAATGTCTCTTTTCACTGTTACAAAGTGACAGAGTTATAAATTTCATACATTCTATATGAATGTATAATTTATGACATCCTCAGAACAGAGCTAATAGCACAGATTGGCCCCTACCCAGGGAAGAACATCTCGTCATCATAGAAGAGGAAAACTATAAAGCCTTTACAACCTTCACACAGAAAGCATTCAAAATGCACAGAATTATCCAAAGAAGGGCAATTCAGCAATTAAAGCAATTAAACAATAATCAATAGTAAAAATTGCTCACGTTTCCCACCACGCCCAGACTATGACTTAAAAACTGTCAGAATAGCAGTATTCTGCACCCTGACATGACAAAACCTGGGTACCCCCTAGGACTACCCTAGGAACCTGGGCTGCACACCAAATAAGTAGCCACGTAGGGGAGGGAGATGTACAGGCAACCAAGGAAGCAGATTAGCTGAAAAATATCAGTAAGCTAGTAGCAAAGGGATGCAATGTAGAATGAATGAGAATGAAAGACAGAATGAATAGGCTGGCCACTGAGTTGAATTGGGAATTATGGTAAAAGGGAATAAATGTCAGTTTTGGTGAAAGAAGAGTGACCCAGCACGAGGGAAAGGGAGAGTGAACGAGTTTTATGGTGAATGGGAATGAGTGGAAGAGCAAATGTAATTGGCCGAAAGAATGCAAAGTTAATAAGAACTTACCTTACTTTATATACTAACAACACAAACACTATCACTGCATTCTTCCCTGGCCTGCAAAAAACTTGCGGCTATTCCTGCAGCACAGCCGAAGAATAACAGTTGAAGAATAACAGAATAACAGCTGAAGAATAATAGGCCTGCAGCACAACTGAAGAATCTGGGCACCTCAACAGTAAGTTGAGGTGCCCAGAGAGTGCAGTGCAGTAAGCAAGAGTCGAAGAAATGAAATTAAAGCCAGAAAAACGAATGAGAGAGTAAGTGTGTGAGAAAAATAACACAAACCATAAATGTTACAGTTAAGTACACACTAACCCTAGCGTTAATCTTTTATATTCTTGCTTATTTAGCTTAATTATTAAGCATTAGTATTTAAATTTACATTACACACCATTGTTGTTGTTATTGTTATTATTTGATTTTTAGGAGCATTATCAACTAAGGCCATATTGCTCTGGGGCTATGCGATGGTCATTCCCTGACCTTTCCGCATCCTCCGTATATGGTGGTCACGGGCTCGAAACCCAGTCTAATCAAAAAGCATGTGCTACGCACTGCTGCTCCTGCCCACCTGGCTACAGAGGTGCCACACACCATTGCATCCCTGCCCTGGTGTGTGCGAAAAAGATGAATGAGCAAGGGGAAAAAAAAATAATATACCTTAGGGGGCTTTGCCCCCTGCTCATTTTGCTTGCCCACCCCCAACGCACACTTTTCTATGTAAAATGTAGAGGTATACTGGAGTAAGTCAAATCTTTTCTATGTAAAAGATACACCTGTCGAAATGCACTGGTTTAAATCTAATCAGGAAATGACCTATGTAATTATTTACCTGTGTATTTGTAGTGCATAGCATTCTTAAGGTCGAATAAATATCACCGTTCTGGAGAACGGTATACACCCTCCAACATGGCAGCGAGCAAAACAGTGGGAAAGTAGTGATTGGCAGATGTCACTGCTTTCCCTGGTGTTTTTCCCCACATTTGCCGCTGTTTTTAAATTGGGAACTCGTTTTCCCATTTTAAAACAGCGGGATGGAAGGATAAACACCCTACCTAAGCTAAGCCCCTCTTCTCGATGTCACAAAGAAATCAGATGGAGGTGCCTTCACTTGTCAGTTATCGCCATCTTTCTCCCTTTCATCGAAGTACAGCTACTCCCCGACTTACGTAAGGGTTGCGTTCCGCAGAACTCTACGTAAGTCGAAATTTCCCTAAATGCTTATGCAGCACTCACAACTATGCATGCTGAATTTGATTGAAGCAAAATGTTCAACGAACTGTAAATAGAATTATTTATTTAATTTTTCATCTCATCCACAGGAAAAATTATAAAAGTACAAAATTAGAAAAATTTCAAATGATAAAATTACAAAAAGACAGAGGAGACAGGCATAATGTCAGCAAGTTTTACCTTTTGAGCATCATTGCCAGAATTAACTCTCCAGCTGATAAGCACGCCACTGTGGAAGTTGAGAGATGTGGAAATTTATAAGGGGTTTTTTTCAACACATCACAAAATTTCTCTGCAGCTGCAGAATCGGCAGTGGCAACTTCACCACATATTTTAATATTTTGGAAACCAGCCCAATGCTTGAACCTATTAAACTATACGTTGCTTGTCACGAACTTGGCTTGGGGTCACACTGTACTTATCCTTAATATCTTCATAAATATTGCTTTTGCTTGAATTATAATTAGACTCAGGGGCACTTGCTTCTGAATCTGATTTTCCATCCATATTATTAATAGCCTTTCCATCTTCGATATAGCACCTGAACACTGTTTTGTGATCACTGTGGATCTTAAATGCATTGATCCTTTAACTTGTTTCTGTTTATATGCACACTGCCCCTTAAAATAGTATTCACTGTTCAATCAGCGAGGCGCCTCCGTAGCCAGGTGGGAAGGAGCAGCAGTGTGTAGCACACGCTTCTTGATTAGACCGGGGTTCGAGCCCGTCACCACCAAATACGGAGGATGCGGAAAGGTCAGGGAATGACCACCGCATATCCCGGAGCAATATGGCCTTAGTTGCTAATGCTCCTAAAAACCAAATAACAAACAAACAAACAATCAATCAGCGAGACCTAATTCCGCGCAATAGATGATAAATTTTGTCCTGCTTCGTACTTCTCAATTAATCATCTTCATTTCTAAATTAATTTTGTTTAATTTCCTAGCACTGCCAGCACTTGCACTTCCCATTGGTCTCTTTCCCTTCACCATTGTAATAAGTAAATAGGAATGAAGAGAGAGAGAGATTCTGAAAATTTATTTATGTTTTTTATATGATTGAAGATTTCAGTGAAAGGGAACTCATTTCACCATAATAAAAAAAACAAAAAGGTAAACTGCAGCCATTATCAACCCACTGCAGGATTGGAAGCCTCCTCAACAATTCATGCTGAGGGACATGGACCATAATCTACGACTCTGGTCCAGTGCGAGTTGGCAGATCGACTGTATTTAGCAATCAGGGGCTTGAACCCCGATCTACTCAAAGAGTGTGTGCTACTGCATTCCCGCTCCTGACCACTCGGCTACGGAGGCCTTTTGTAAAAACCACAGAATTCCAGTTATCGGTATTATCGCAAATGGAATAGGATAGCGTTTACTACTTGTTTATAATAGATTGTGCTAACAGAAAAGCCCAATAAACCAGAAAGTGGAAATTGTTTTTACTGTTTTATGGTAGTGACCTCCAGAAATGTGTTTTAGAAAAATATGACAAGGCATTCAAAATTGATTCTTATAATGGAACATATGATAACGATGAAAGTGCAATTTCCATTATAAAAATTACCTTTTAGAGAGATACATAGTTTAGTTATATAGCGAAAATTTCAACTTCTGAGGTTTTGGAACAAATTACCAAATAAAACAACGTGTTATTGGGTTCACATTACGATATTTTCATGATACCTCCATTTATTCCTACGGGATGCAAAATACGTTTCCAAGATTTTTTTAAGTTGGCACCGGCCGGAAAAAAGTTACGTAAAGTTGAATTTCCATAAGTCGAGTATTACGTAAGTCGGGGAGTGTCTGTACCTGCCAGTCTATTTCAGCCAATATCACTATGTAATTATTACATAGGTCACTTAGGAAAAGGCCCTTAGCTTCGGGTTCCATAATACATGAGGAATATTGTTGCATCCGAAAGAGCAGGGCTAAAATATTTAACTGATTTACAAATCAGTTAAATATTTACAAACTATACAAATATTTAAAATATTTACAAAATACTAAACCACAGTATTTACAAATATACAATATTCATTAATATACAAAAAAACGTTACAATGGAACATCAAATGTTAGACAGCGAATCACATGCATGAGGTTGGTGAACGTTATGGAGGCAGTTGTCAATAATTAATGGCATTTGTAGTGACCTAATTGCTTTACCCTCTTCTCCCATTGGCTTGAATAAATATCACTAGGAGGAAAACTTTTTTAATGTATAGATAGATATATATATCCTAACAGAAAAAAAATATATATATATATATTATAAAATATAAAAATAGAATGCAAGCAGAGTGAGAATGCAGATTACGAATGAAGTAAATGTTTCTCTCTCCCACTCCCCACTGCCAGCTAACGTATCCTACCCCTGGAGCAGGATGGTCAGTTTGACCATTCTGCGGAATCGACTTAACATGGCATTTGGCGATCTGAACTGGGTACTCAAACCTGTTCCCTTTAAAACCCCAACCCCAGGCAGGGAGGGGAGGAGATGGGTTTCTTGTCTCCACCCCTCCTGCCTTCACATACTTCGCCTGGTGGGGCTCATCTCCACTGACCTCTTTGGTGATGCCTACTCTATCGTCCCCATCCTTCTACTGGTTCCCCCCCCAGTCTTCAGTCTCCCTCCCCACTCTAACTAAACCAACCGAGTACCCCTAACAATGCCGCCATCTAATCAACATCTAAATTCTACCGCTTTCTTGTAAATCTCTTTCGGTGTTTCCAAATTCTAGTGTTCAGCCTTTTTTTTTTTTGCCACTGAAATCCTTGGAAATTAGGTGGCCAGGCCAGCCAGAATACTTAAATAATCTACTGCAGCATTTCCCAAACTGTGTTCCATGAGATATGAACAAGTGTTCTGCAAAAATTCGTAATTAATAATTAAAAAAAATATAAATAAATTTTGCATATTTGTAGCGTACACCACTTTTGTATCATTATAATTTTTAACGTTATTTTTTTGCATAGAGAAGTATGCGTGGAGGTAATGCCATCTACGAAAAAGTAACAATGTAGTGATCTAATATGTCATTCATATGCGATTTAGCCTGGATTACATGGGTTGAAGGAGAGGGGGAAATGAACCGATATCATAACTAAACTCAGTTCCTTGTATAAATTTTTTTTGATAATTATCAGTATTTCGAAATATTATTATTAAAATAAGTGACCATGGTTGATAAAAGGAACCTTAAAACGAGAAGCAAGTACTAGTATTACAGCTGTGGCCGAAGTAAAATAGAACCAGATATAAAGAAACTAATTACTGTCAAATAAACTCAAGTGTCACATTAAGTCAATTATTATTGTTAAAGATTTGTTCAAGTTTTCCCAATTTATTGCATTTAATTGTTATTGATTATAGTTGAATCACCATGTGAATCAAGTATTTTATAGTTTATTTTGTATTGTTTTGTTAATATTTGTTATTTAGTTTGCTCAATTTTTTGTATTAAAAAGGAAATAAAAATATGTATAATTTATAACAGTCTTATTATGCAAATATTCTTGACTTAATATTTTTATTAATATTAAGGTGAATTAATAAATATAATATACATCTAAAATTGAAAATATTCAAAAATTTTATTAAGTACAATACACAATAACGTTTACTAAATAACACTTAATATTTAATGAGATGATTGAGGTTGGATATGTTTAGAAAATTGTTCAAAATTTGGTTGAAAATATGTGATCCCAATATCAACATGGAATGAAGATGCTCTTCTGTTATTCTGTTTATTTTTAAATATTTATTTGATTTCATGCATGAAAAAATTTGCTTGCAAAAATACATTGATCCAAACAAAGTAGCCATTTTCATGGCATTTTCTTTTATTAGTGGAAAATCTTTAGATGCGCGAAGAGCCTTGTAGAATTTAAGTAGTTTATTTTGCAGTCTATATCCTTGTTTTTGAACCAATTATTTGGCTTGAAGATTAATAATTTCTAGTTGCAAGCTGGGATTGTAGTTTTCAGCCATAGAAGTAAATGGATTCTCAAACAAGCTTATGTCTTTTTTCATGGGATCTTATATCAGCAAATCGACTTTCAAACTCGTAAAAAATAATTGTAATAACGAGAGGCAACGATTCTTTGGCAATATGTTTCTCTTTTAGCTCAGTACAACATTCAAAGTGAACTAATTTCTCTTTCTCAATTTGAGATTTAAATAATAACAACTTATTTTAAAATGATTTGATGTCACCATAAAAATCAAAGGCCAATTTTCCTTTCCCTTGTGGTTTTAAATTAAGAGCATTTAAGTGACTAGAAATCTCTGTAAGAATTGCAAGATCAAACAGCCACTCCATATTTGATATTTTTTTTATTGATTTCCTTTTTTCTGTTATAAAATATCAATTTCATGGCGCAGTTTAAAGAAATGATATAACACTTTGCCACAACTAAGCCATCTCATTGCGCTATGTAAAATTTCATTGCTTCAATTTCTGAAAGAAACTGTTGAATCATATGTTAATTATGGCTATGTGATCCTATAAAATTTGCAGTTCAAATAAACACATTCATAACTTGTTGGAGATCCAATATTTTCCTATAGAGAGCTTCTTGATGCACATTGCCATGACTAATCGGAGGTTCAGAATTCCGAACCAAAAGTTGTTCGAACAAATTCTTTCCAATATCTTCTACTCTTTCCATAATTATTTGTTGAGACAAACGAATTGTGAAATTCATATTGGTGATCATTGATCACCAGCATGAATACATTAACTCTTGTTGATTTAATTTGTTGACGTTATTTATTTGGTTGGTTTTTAGGAGCGTTAGCAACTAAGGCCATATTGCTCCATGGATATGCGGCAGTCATTCCCTGACCTTTCTGCATCCTCCGTATTTAGTGGTCACGGGCTTGAGCCTCGGTCTAATCAAGAAGCGTGTGCTACGCACTGCTGCTCCTGCCCACCTGGCTACGGAGCGCCATTCGTTGATGTAAGTGCAATAGGACAATAATTGGAAGGAAGGAATTTGGCCCCTTCTTAGGAATAGGCCAAATTATTTGCAAATTTCCATACAGATGGAAATGTGCCGATAGAATAAGAAAGTATTAAAGGGCAACATAAAATGGGAATTAGCTCTAGCTTTTAAAAAGCCTTCAAGTGCATTAGGATCTGGAGACTTTTTGGCATCAAGATTGTTCAGAGTTCCTTAACATCTTTGTTGTAACTGTTAGAAATATATATTACGAGATGAATTAGGCAGTTTTAGGAAGGTTTCTCTATGAACTAAAAGTTGGAGGAAGGGGGATATTGTATGAGATGTTTATCTATGAAATATATACAGCAAGGACGTACCCAGCTCCTTGACATTATGCAGCCTTTGCTTCACCCCCTCCCATACTCATTCTCAGACTCCCTCCTACTGGCAGCTGTATTCTTATAATGTAAAGAATATTGTATCTCAGCACGATGCCTGCCATAACCTCAAATGGCATGACCCATACTATATGAGAGAGAGAGAGAGAGATGATGATGGGGAGATGGTAGACCAAATACAGTTTTTACTAATTCAAGCTTCCATTAAATAAAGTGGTGGTATTGCACCAGATTGTGAGAATGATTTACCTTCTTATATTTTGCTAGTGCCATGGGGGGGTTGGCTGTTCTTCTGTGTTGTGTGGGCACTACATGTTGATTCCTGCTTATGTTGGTTCACACCTGAGTGGTTATCTCTAGCATATTAGGCATACTATTTTTTGACCTTGCATATAGGTGATAAAGTGGAAGTTATTAAAAGTCCCATCAGTGTGAATGTGCAAGCAGATAATGTTATTTTCACAGAATAACCAAAATTTAAACCTTTGCTAAAATTTAAACCTCGAATCATAAGTGAGTCCCAAATGCCATTTCCATCAGCATTTTAGATTCCTAAATGGAGGAAAGGCTCATAGAGCAAAGTCTGGATCTATTTCTATCTACAAATAGTTAGTCATTGTGATGCTGGATTGATTGTTTGTAGTTGGTTTTTGTCATTTGAATCATATTATAAAACTTGGCTGCCAGATTAGTTAACTTTTTAATTCTTTAGGTAAACCATAAATTTAGTCATGTGACTTACACGTTTATTTATTAGTTTATTTTAGAAAATAGTCTTGGCATATTTATTTGAAATGGTTAAAATCAATTTTAATTGCAGGTTGTTTTGTTTAATTCTGTGCTGCATAACATTGTGAACATTACTGGAGATCAGTTGGGAGCATACTTTGGACATTCTGTGTGTGTTTCTGATGTCAATGGTGATGGGTAAGTCAGCTGTTGATTAAAAATTTCTGAATTTAATAATTTCTGCAATTAAAATTATTTAAATTGTAATGACATTTTTTCAGAAGTTGGTGTTGTTTTTTTTCCCCCGAAATATTAGCTTCACTGTTTATTAAATTGCAATAAGTATATGTTATTTGTTGTGAAAGGACAGTTAACTGTAAGTAGAGAAATTAGACTATTTGCATACAGAACAGATTTCAATATGAACTATTAAGAACTAAATTGTTCTTAATAATAACGGAGCTAAAAACATAACAGAACTAAGAATATATAACTATATAATAGCCTAGTAACTAACAACTAAGAATTAAATGATATATATAACAGAATTAAGAACATGTAACTCTTTCTTACAGAACTTATTCTTTACTAGAATTTTTTTACACACAATAAAAGATGAAAAGGCTTATTGTTTAACTATAGCCTCAATGCCATTGTTAGAGGTGTAACATTTGCCATTACATTGGGAGGAAAGAGAGTATTATTTTCTCCTGTGAGTTATTGTGGGATTTGCAACCAGTGCAATGTACAAATTTGTCTGCGAGCACACACTTGTGCAGATATAGATGATTAAACTTGTATGAACTAGAGTAACTTAAGAACTGGCATACCATAGGATTTAGCGGCTAGTGTGCTATAAAAATTAGCATTAGCATTAGTAGAGGCATTTGATGCAAGAAAGCAAGCTTATGCAACATCAGCCAAAAAAAAAAAAAAATTAATTAAAATAAAATAAAATAAATAAATAAATAAATAATAAAAAAAAAAATAACCACTTCCACTTCACCCCTCTGTTCGTTCGAAATACCTGTCCAGCTGAGCCTTAAACTTATTTAGGCTATCAACTTCCACGACAAGGGATGGGAGTCTGTTCCACCAACCAACCACCCGCTGGGTAAAGGCAAATTTCCGCACGTCTATCCTACATCTGTCTTTCCTCAATTTGAATTTATGCCCTCTCAGGTTATTATTCTGAGCAAGAGGAAGAGGAAGAATCCCATCAGCATTGAGCATGCTCAAACCATTCAAGGCTTTATACACCTCTATCAGATCACCTCGCTGGTGCCTAGTCCCCAGACACTGTAATTTGCAAAGCTTAAGCCTTTTTTGGTAAGAGCACCCCTTTGTTCCATTCACTACTCTTGTTGCCCTTCTCTCTACTCGTTCCAGCAGCTCTACATCCTTCTTGAAATGAGGCCTCCAGGCCTGTATACAGTACTCTAGGTGTGGTCTGACCATTGCCTTATACAAGGGAATAATCACCTCCTTATCCCTGCTAGAAAAATTCCTATATATCATTGACAATACACCATGAGCTACTCTTGCAGCCCATCTGCACTGCTCAGAGAACTTCATATCTGCCTGCACAACCACCCCTAGGTCCTTTTCATTCTCTACCACTGTCAGTGTAGTACCACAGAGTTGATACGTTGCTCTGGGGTTGCTGTTTCCCATATGTAGTACTTTACATTTGTCAATGTTAAACTTCATTTGCCACCTCTCAGCCCATCTGCTCAACCTTTACAGATCCTGTTGCAGCAGCATAGTGTCAGTAGTGTCCTTGACAACCCTGCCAACCTTCGTATCGTCTGCAAACTTGGACATTTAGCTTGATATACCATCATCAATATCATTTATAAATACAGAAAACAATAATGGACCCAATACTGAACCCTGAGGGACTCCACTAATAATATTAGTCCACGATGAGCAGTGTCCATTGATTACCACTCTCTGTCTTCTCCCCCTCAACCACCCCTTTATCCATAGCAGCAATTTGCCTCCAATGCCACACTGCTCCAATTTGTGCAACAGTATCAAAAGCCTTTCTAAGATCCAAGTATATAATATCAAAGTTATTCCCTGCATCCAGTTCTTTTGTGACTGCATCATAGTATCCAATCAAATTGGTCAGGCAAGACTTCCCCTTAACAAAACCATGCTGTGTCCGAGCTATAACTGAAGTCTTGTCTAGATGATCCTGCAGTGCTTCTTTAACCAGTGCCTCCATTAATTTTCCTGGAACAGAAGTTAAACTCACAGGTCTATAATTACTTGTGTCAGCCTTTGATCCTCCTTTGTGAATTGGGGTCACATTTGCACATCTCCAGTCTATGGGTACCTCCCCTGAGTCCAAGGAAGCTCTCATAATTATGGCTAAGGGTTTGCTTACTTCCTTTGCTGCCTCCTTTAATATAACTGGATAGATTCCATGCAACACAGGTGCCTTTCATCCTTTCATATGTTTATCTTCAACAATTTTTCCTCCACTTTACTCTCAGAGATTACAAGATTCTCTAGCTTACTGCAAGAGTTGAATACACCTCTGGCATTCCCCTCGCTGAATGACTCCTCATGTGTGAAATGGAAACATAAAAGCATTGATTTTTTGTATATAAAATCATTCCTTAGCACCTTAAAATTGTGCAAGTGGGCATAAAAAAGAAATGTAGTTGGTTGATGTAAGTTTTACCTAACATCAGTATCTCAGGATATGTGTACAAGTTCATGTTTACAGATCAATATGCATACAGAAATCATTAAAAATTCAGAAATTTAGCAATCAGCAGCTGACTTATCCATCATCATTGGTATCAGAAATACATATAGAATATGCAAAGTATGCTCCCAATTTGTTTATTGACTTGTGACTTGTGACTTGGGGCGGGGGGACTGAAAACCCAGAACTCAAGGAGATAAACCCTACCCCTTCTGCTTGCTCCACTACTCTTAACCATTGCTTTGATCGTAGTGGCCTTTCAGGAATCCCTTTGGTCTCTTTTTTTTTTTTTTTTTTTTTTTTTTTTGGTAGTTGTTGGCACATAGGCTTCTGTGGCCATAATGCACCTCCCAAGGTTTTTGCAGTACTTTGATCCAAGCCCGAGGCGGGAATCGAACCCACGACTTTTGGATTGCCAGGCAGGCATTTTACCCACCCGGCTAGCCCGGTCGGCCACTTTGGTCTCTGATGGGGGTTGAGTGACAAATGGTGAAACCACTGTACTTACTGTCATGGAGGACATTGTAGTTCTTAACACAATTAATCGCAGTGTGTAAAAGCCAGTTTATTCAAGGAACTAATCTTGGAGGCTACCAGGCTTTACATACCAACTAAGAAATATTGTTCAAGGTTTAGGCCTAAATGGTTGTCAGATGAACTAATGAGACATGTGGCAGAGAAGAAAAATGCATGGGATACATACAAATTAATGGGTGACATGGAAGCCTATGATAGATATAAGTTGGTCTGTAACCAAGTCACAAAGGAGATTAGGCAGGCAAAGGCAGACTATGAAAAATCCTTGGCAAAGGATGCAAAGAAAAACAGAAAAGAGTTCTTTACATACTTGAACTCGAAAAGGAAAGGGATGAATCAGATTGGTCCACTGGATATTGATGGTTCAACAGTTGAGGATCCTGCTCAGGTGGCTAACAATCTAAACGAGTATTTTGCATCTACATTCACGCATGAGGAGTTATTCAGGAAGGAGAATGATGCAGGTAAAGTAAACATTGGCAGTGAGCTGGATGATTTTGTAATAACTGAGAGGAAAGTGGAGGAGAGATTGTTGAGGATAAACATAAAAAAGGCACCTGGGGTGGATGGGATCTATACAGTTATATTAAAGGAGGCAGCAAAGGAAGTATGCAAACCCCTAGCCATAATTATGAGAGCTTCTTTGGACTCAGGGGAGGTACCCATAGACTGGAGATGTGCAAATGTAACCCCAATTCACAAAGGAGGATCAAAGGCTGACACAAGTAATTATAGACCTGTTAGTTTAACTTCTGTTCCAGGTAAATTAATGGAGGCACTGGTTAAAGAAGCACTGCAGGATCATCTAGACAAGAATTCAGTTATAGCTCAGACGCAGCATGGTTTTGTTAAGGGCAGGTCTTGCCTGACCAATTTGATTGGATACTATGATGTAGTCACAAAAGAACTGGATGCAGGGAATAACTTTGATATTATATATTTGGATCTTAGAAAGGCTTTTGATACTGTTGCACATGGAAGACTGCTGCACAAATTGGAGCAGTCTGGCATTGGAGGCAAATTGCTGCTATGGATAAGGGGATGGTTGAGTGGCAGAAGACAGAGAGTGGTAATCAATGGACACTGCTCAACGTGGACTAATGTTATTAGTGGAGTTCCTCAAGGTTCAGTGTTGGGTCCGTTGTTGTTTTCGGTGTTTATGAATGATATTGATGATGGGATATCAAGTTTAATGTCCAAGTTTGCAGATGATACAAAGGTTGGCAGGGTCGTTAAGGACAATACTGATGCTATGCTGCTGCAACAGGATCTGGAAAGGTTGAACAGATGGGCTGAGAGGTGGCAAATGAGGTTTAACATCGACAAATGTAAAGTACTACATATGGGAAACAGTAACCCCAGAGCAACGTATCAACTCTGCGGTACTACACTGACAGTGGTGGAGAATGAAAAGGACCTGGGGGTAATTGTGCAGGCAGATATGAAGTTCTCTGAGCAGTGCAGACGAGCTGCAAGAGTAGCTCATGGTGTCTTGTCAATGATATACAGGAATTTTTCTAGCAGGGATAAGGAGGTGATTATTCCCTTGTATAAGGCAATGGTAAGGCCACATCTTGAGTACTGTATACAGGTCTGGAGGCCTCATTTCAAGAAGGATGTAGAGCTGCTGGAACGGGTACAGAGAAGGGCAACAAGATTAGTAAATGGAACAAAGGGTTGCTCTTACGAAGAAAGGCTTAAGTTTTGCAAATTACAGAGTTTGGAGACTAGGCACCGGCGAGGTGATCTGATAGAGGTGTATAAGGCTTTGAATGGTTTGAGCATGCTCAATGCCAATGGGATTCTTCATCTTTCTCAGAATAATCACCTCAGAGGGCATAAATTCAAATTGAGGAAGGACGGATGTCGGATAGATGTGCGGAAATTTGCCTTTGGCCAGCGGGTGGTTGGTTGGTGGAACCGACTTCCATCACTTGTTGTTGAAGTTGATAGCCTAAACAAATTTAAAGCTCAACTGGACAGATATTTCGAACGAACGGAGGGGTGAAATGGGAGTGGGTTTTTTTTTTTTTTTTTTGGCTGATGCTGAATAAGCTTGCTTTCTTGCATCATATGCCTCTGCTAATGCTAATGCTAATGCTAATTTTAGAATTGAACCAATCCTTTTTTTTAATATACTTTTATAATATACTATAATATGTTCAGAGAAAACTTTTATAATGAAATGTGTAATTATTAATTATAATTAAATTCATAAAATTCTCTAATTACAAGGGCAGATCAATAAGTAATGCACAATTACACACACACACACACACACACACACACACACACACACACACACGCGCGCGCGCACGCATAAGGAAGGGGAAAATTCATGATGTAAGTTTGTTCTACTGCCAATTACCTAGTAATACATGCAATATCATTTTTCTGATGTTTTTAGATCTGTAGATATGGATGGACAAAGTGACAGCAATTTCCGGCAGTGATGGAGTTCTAATTAAAATTGGGCGATGAGTCAGCCACGTGTAGCCATCAAATTCCTGGCAGTCTATGGGGATCAGACAGTTAATTGAAGTAATGTCCAGCAGTAGCTCCAATAGGTTTTCAGCTCTTGGTTTATAAAAGATAAACCAAGAGCTGGAAGACTGTCTGTCACAAACAGTGAAAATGAAGGACTCATTGATCAGTTCATTCAAAATGACAGGTGCATAACCACAAGACAAGTGACAGATGCCATGAAAATGTCAAAAGGAAATGTCTGGACCATCATCAACAACCTGGGATATAGAAAAGTCTGTTCTTAGTGAGTGCCTAAGCTGCTCACACTAGAGATTGATGGCTGTGAGGAAAGAGATCTGTGGAGATCTTCTGGAGAGGTTTGGCACTGGTGATCCTGAGTGCTTTTAAGGTGTCATTGTTTTTGATGAAACATGGCTCTTCTATTATGACCCATGAATGAAGCAATCCATGAAATGGACACACCCGATACCATGTAAAAAAAAAAAAAAAAAAAGAACCAAAACATTCCAAATTGTTGACATAACTTATGGCCTCCTTCTTCTGGGATCAAAATGACATTGCTTTTATCGATTTCTTGGAAAGTGGAACAGCTATTGACAAAAAAAGATACCGCTTGTCCCTGGAAAAGCTTAATCGAGCTCTGAAAACTAAAAGACACCTGAACTAAATCAGCAGGACATCAAGTTTCATCAGGATAATGCAAGGCTGCATACAGCACAGATGAGACTGTCAAAGATCACCAAGCTGGGGTGAAGCATAATGTTGCAACCACCTTATAATCTTGACCGTGACCGATCAGATTTTTTTTTTTTTTGTTTGGCGGTCACACCTTATCACACCTTACTGTACCCAAAGTACACTTGTACTTCGGGTGTGGTAAGGTGTGATAAGGTGTTTGAGAGTGATATGGAACTTATTTCTGATATTAAACATTGGTGTAAACATCAGCTGCTGATTTTTACCAGGGTAAGTTCACCGCCTGGAAAGAATGCTCTAGAAAATGTAGTGTAGTGGTTCTTCACAAGTTGAAAGATTGTGTTTTATGTATGTTAAGGAGTATGATTACAATAATAAAGATGCTAGAGCTTATAGTAAATATAGATAATCAAGATGTTAGAGCTTATAGTGCGTTACTTATTGACCTGCTCTTGTATTTTATATATTCCTTAGATATATACAGGTGTTTTAAAACAAGGTGTCCAAGTTTTTGGAAATGAAAAAGGGGAGGATAAAAAGGGAACAAAAAGTCCAGCAAACATGCTCTTTAAAATGGATTATTAACTCTTTTCATGGAACAATAAATATCTTGTGCGTCTGTTTAGATATCACTTGATTCAATTTCATCGAGTTCTGGATGTGAATTCCAGAACTCAATGAAATTGAATCAAATTATACATAAACAGAGATGTTATAACAGCCTTTTTAAGCCCAAATCAGGCAACGTTGACTGGCAGGTGTCATCTTCTCTGATTTCATGCTGCCATCTATTATAAATTGTATACTATTATTTGTAAATACAGATAAGAAAGATGGCAGCACTTTCTGGATGCTATCAAGTTAATTTGTATATAAATAGACATTATTTTAAGCATAATTTAAATGCCCTTGAAAAACAAATATATGGGGTGTTTCATAATATTTGGGCCATACTTTCAGGATTGATTCAGGACTTAAAAACAGTGAAAAAATGTTCATATAAACATATATACAATTTTCAGTTAAACCATCAACTGTCAACCTCAACCATCCTTCCTGGATGGTTGAGGTTGACAGTTGTAGGGAGCGGTTAGATCATTACCTTCTGGTGTTGGTGGGATGACTATGTTAAGAGAGATATAGCTTGCATAGACATTTTTTATATATACGAGGTCTATCCAGAAAGTATCCAGCCATGTAATATATAAGAAAAGTAACTTACGTACGATAATGGCACCTTAGTCCCCTTCAGAGTAATCCCCTTGGGACCTCGCATACTTATCTCAGCGTTGCTTCCACTTTTCAAAACAATCTGCAAAGTCCTTTTTTGATTTCCATCAACTGCCTGATGGCAATCCCAACAACAATTTTAACTTTGGGTATAGCCAGAAGTCATAGACCCATGACTCATCTCCTGTTATGACCTTTTTGAGGAAATCTGGGTCATTGTTAGTGGTTTCAATCTAGTCCTGTGCAACTTCAGTATGAAATTCCTTCTAACCTTGTGACTGGAGCTGTGGAACAAATTTTGTGGTCACGTTTCATGCCAAGATCCTCTGTCAAAATCTCTGAAACAATAGTCCGTCGAATCCCCACATCGTCTTCTAATTCTCTCGCTGTCAATTGCTGATTTTCATTGATTGCAGCCTGCACTTGTTCAAAACATTTTCGGGTGTTCTGCTTGTTGAAGGCCCTCCAGAACATGGATCACTTTCAACAGATTCTCACCCATCTTTTAAGCGTCAGTACCACATTTTATCTGAGCTTCACTCATTGAATCATCCCTGAAAGCCTTCTTAATCATTCTAATAGTTTCTGTGGATGAATGTCCAGTTTTGAAGCAAAACTTGACAAATTCGCTGATCTGCTTGCTCAGTCATTGTGAAAGCGATGGTCACACAGTACACAAGCTCACTCAACGGCGTCTCACTGCTGACTGACTAGCTCCACGGGAGAGTGACTGTTCACGCATGTGCAGTAAGGTCTCCTCTGACGAGCTGCTAAGTTACATCAAGGCCATGCAACCATTTCTCAAGATATTCAAAATGGCTGAATACTTTCCAGACAGACCTTGTACTTATGGAACTTTGGTTGTTTGAATTTAAAGAAAATGGCTATTTACTTCAAAATAGTGAAAAGTAATAAAAATAATAAATAAGAATGAGCAGACACGTACCTTATATGAATAAACACTTTACTAGGTGTCTGCTTATTCTTATTATTTTGATAATTTTTCAGAGTAGCCATAGTTATGAGTGGAATCCCTCAAGGTTTCATGCTAGCACCACTATTGTATCTGATCTTCTTGAATGATATCAGTGAGAGAATAAAGGGGGTGATGTCTAAATTTACAGATGAGAAATAAAAACCTGACAATAACATATATACTAGGTTTGTTAAAGCTGAAGAGTGAGACTTGGGTGTTTTGATATAAGCAGGTGGCCTTGAATGACAACAGTGTCTTATCAATGATTTAATGTACCTTTCTGTTTAGCGAGAAGGAGGTTATAGTTTCATTATACAAGTCAGTGGTGAGACTGCAATATTGTGTGATGGTTTACAGGCTACATTTAAGAAAGATAGTGAGCTTTTTTGAAAGGGTCCAAAGACAGGAAACTTGTCTGGCAAGAATAACTAAGAGACATACATGTGATGAGACTTTGAAGGTGTAGGTCACATTGAAAAGGAACATGAAACAGGGAGCATAAATATAAATTAATGGAAGAAACTAGTAGATTACAGCTGAAGAAGTTCACATTTGGCCAGCCTGTTGTTACTTGATGGAATAAATTACTTTCCTGGATGGTTGAGGTTGACAGTGTAGTGAAATATAAGGGGCAGCTGACTCAGTACCTTCTGGTGGTATACAATCATGCTGTTACAAATTTTCAGTGGCCAATATCTGTGAAAGAAAGACTGGTAATAGTCAGGTAAGAAAATATATTTTATTTAAGTTTTATTTATTAAATGTAAATTTATTGATACCTGTAATATTCTGTAATAGAAGTTCCACCTGTGATGCTTTGTCCTCCTGCACCGTACACAGGTAGGACAGAAGCTTTGCCCACTCTTGTTTAATGTAGAATGCCCACACTGCTTGTAACTCTCACCCTCATTTTCTGTCAATGCAGGATGCACCGTGAAAATTTTCCTGTGCAACTACCTTTTGAAATTTAATTTTCTAATAACTACTGCCATTTTGGATATGATATTTGATCTTTTCAGTTCTTATATTAAGAATATTCGTAATTAAACTTGTTTCCTTTTCAATGGTTATACAGTTCAGCTCTAAACATTACCTGATTACATCTTTATTCTACATTTACTTATTAGAACGCTGAGCTTTTTTGTACAGGTGCAATGCTTGGTAAATATTGCATCTAGTAAGATATGAACTAGGACTGGCAAAGTTGATGCACCTAGAAATCCTCAAAACAACCAGCAGACAAGGGTTTTTTGGTGAGGGAATGTTGAAGAATTGTCTTATTCATTTTATTAATCATGTAAATTATACATAATTCTTGTAATCTAATTGCTTGTAAGGCATAAATGAAATATAAAAAAGTGTAAAAAAATAAAAGTATAGTTCTAAAAGACCTCATTAAAAACAACTATTCTAACAAAATCATCCGCAATGCACAATGGAAAAGCAACAGCTATCAAGACTCTAAAAGAAGACACCTCTATCCACATAGCAAAAGTAGACAAAGGCAATGCCACAGTTATCCTAAACCTGGCAGACTACCACCAGAAATTTGCAAACACCTGTCAGACCAAAAACCTACAAACTGTTTCCAGTGGACCCTACAGGACCACTGGAAAAATTTGAAAAAGAAATTCATCTATCTCCTGGAACAAAAGAAGATTGACCAAGGCCTCTTTGACTGACTCAAACCCCCCAACAATTCAGAAGCTTCCTCACTCTTTGCAAATATCAAGGTCCACAAAATAGGATTCCCCATTAAACTCATTATTAACAGAAGATCCCACCCAGGGAAACAAATTTCTATCTAGTTAACAAAGCTCCTCAGGAGCATATTACCTAGAAGCAACTACTCAATCTACAACTCAGCAGAGGCCATTTGAAGACTCCAATAACTAATCGTAAACCTGAAGACTTCCTTGTATCCTTTGGCATAGAATCCATGTACACCACCATCCCATTGCAAGATGCCAAATATATCATATACGATAATCTAGATAAGAACACAAACGTTGGATTCATCAAGCCCACAACATCAGACATCTTAGATCTAATTGACCTTTTGGCAAGACAATCCTACTTTGCCTACAGTAAATCCTTCTATGTCCAGATCTCAGGTCTCAGTATGGGCATCTCCCTATCTCCTGTTCAGGCAGAAATGTTTGTAGGCTACTTGGAAGAAAATTTTCTAAATCAGCATCCCATAAAACCAAAGCTCTGAATGAGATATGCGGATGACATTCTCTTCATTTGGAATCGAGGGAAAAACCACCTCAACAACTTCCACCAAAACTTCAACAGCTTTCACCACAAAATAAAATTTAAGGTAGAAACAGTAGAAAATGGACAACTCCCATTCATGGACATCCCCATCTCAAGAAACCCTAACAACCTGCCAATGGCAGTATATAGGAAACCCATGGACACAGGATGCATTCTAAACTACAAGTCCTCAAATCATTTCTCTACCATAAACCATCATCACAACATATGTCAACAGAGCCTGAAAGTTTTTTAGCCAACTAAAATTACTGGAACAGAAAATCTCAAACATAAAGGCAATAGCTTTAAAGAACCAATATCCTTCAGCATTAACAGACTGTATCATCAACAGAACTCTAAACAATAGTTCCAGACCTCCACAGAAGAAAGGAGACAACCTAAGACCAGCATAATTATTAAACCCAAGGAGCATTTCAGCAAAAATCCATAACATCCCCACATTCTTTGCAGGAACTCCTCTGAAACAAAAACTAGCCCTGAACCAACATCATCCATCCATCCTTAGAAGCCCTGTGTACCTTATCCAATGCTCATGCAACTCAACCTAAATCGGAGAAACATATAGAGGGCTTGACAAAATGATATGAGAACATAAGCAAGACACTGAATGTGGCAGAATCAAATAGTCTGAAACAGCTGACACACCTTTTCCTGCAGGGGCACATGGGATTACTCCGACACTGTAGTTCTAACAACAGATTCATCCTACTGTAGAAGAACCTTCAAAGAAGTCTACTTCATAAAATGTTTATGAAGTTCCACAATCAACAAGAAACAAGGAGTTAACTTCCACAATGCCTGTTGCAACCTATTCCGTACAGATATCCTGAAGGAGTTTTTAGAAAAAAGAAAATCCCAAACCTCTCAAATAAGGAAAAAATCCAGGGAGGCCCAGTCAAGATTTAAAATTTAACTTTAAAGCCTCAACTTACATTTAATAAGCAATTAATCAACAAATAATAATAATTATCATTATGGTAATAATCTTAACTTTATATGGACATTGTAATTTAATTTAATTTAATTTTAATAGTAGTACAACACACTCAATCATTCTTATGTCAATCCATAACGGATTAAAAAGTTTAGAAATATCCATGGATGTACAGTAGAACGTTGGTTATACAGAATAATTTGAAAGGCTGATCTTTCTTTTTTTTTTTTTATTAACTGGTAGTACAGTAAGCGCCGGTTATAGTAATCATGTTTGCAATTTGAATTTTGATACTAATAAGCGAAAGATCGAGTTTACTACCCATTTAGGCTAAGGTAAAGAAAGCCTGCATGAGAAGCATGCAAAAGTTCGATGAAATTTAACGGTAAAAGTACTTTGCCATAATGGCATTTGTATTGTTGCTCACTTGGTAAACAGATGATGGGTGTCATCGGTCTGGAGTAAAAGTTGAATCCCACTGGAGCTTGAAATCCTCCCGAAGTGGAGGGGGATAACCTGACCTTTTTTCTTTAGAATCACTAATTGAATCATGAGCAGAGTTATATTGGAAGTTCTGGCATCGTAAAAATGTTCGTAACATAAGTTTCACCAGTAAACTTTTTTGAAGTTTGCCTTGCTTCTTGTGTGGGCTTCCTTTGTCTTTTTTTTTTTTTCTTAATAAATTTATCCACTAGTGATTCTAAAGAAAAAATGTCAGGTTACCCCCTCCACTTCGGGAGGGTTTCAGTCTTCCATGGGATTCAATTTCTACTCCTGACCAATAACACCACTGTATGTTTACGGAGTGAGCAACAATACAAATGCCTTTACTGCTGCAAAGTACTTTTACCGGTAAATTTCATTGAACTTTTGCATGCTTCTCGTGCAGGCTTTCTTTACCTTCGCCCCATTTATAACAGATTGTACAAACAAAACGCCCAATAAACTGCAAATTCCCATGTTTGTTTGTTTGTTTGTTATTTGGTTTTTAGGAGCATTAGCAACTAAGGCCATATTGCTCCGGGATATGCGGTGGTCATTCCCTGACCTTTCCGCATCCTCCGTATTTGGTGGTGACGGGCTCGAACCCCGGTCTAATCAAGAAGCGTGTTCTACGCACTGCCGCTCCTTCCCACCTGGCTACGGAGGCGCCAAATTCCCATGTCAAAACTGCAAATTGTTTTTATTGTTTTATGGTTGTGACCTCTGGAATTCTATGTGACCTTCAGAAATGTGCTTTAGAAAAATATCACAGAGACTACTGGGTTTTCTTGGAAACCATGAGTGAATTTCAGATTAGTTTAGCTCCAGATTCAGTAAGAATAATATTGCTCCAAACTGTGCGATTTATTATTTTTCTCAATTTTTTTTACTGTAAAATGTGAACGAAAAGAAAACGCATAGTTTTAACATTGCAACAAAAAATGGAAATTATTAATAGAATTAGAAAAGGCAAAAATTTAGGAAATCTCTCCAAAGAGTTTTATGTGGGGACTTCAATAATTTATGACATCAAGAAAAATTCCAGTGCTATAACAGAACTTGTGTCAATTATTGATAGTGAAGGAGGATCTAGCAGGAAAAAGACTATGTCAAAACCTGAAAATACCACTTTAGAGAGTGCGCTCACTTTATATTTTTGTTTTCTTCACAAGCAAAGTTTAGGTGAACCAGTGTCTGGCCTAATGTTGTGTGAAAAAGTATTGGATTTTAATCGAAAATTAAGAGATAATGAAGATTTTAAGGCAAGCACAGGTTGGCTGAAAAATTTTAAACTGGGATTCGGTATACATGAACTAGTTATTCAAGGCGAGAAACTTTCTACAGATGAATCGGCAGTGGTGTCCTTTAAAAGTAAGTTTGCTTCAGTTATAGCAAATTAAGAGAAAGAAACGTTTATAATGTTGATGAGACAGGCTTATTATGGAAAGCGTTACCGAGAAAAACCACAGCCACTAAAAGAGAAATGCCTGTACTGAGTTTTTAATATGAGAAAATAGCGAGTTACAATTGCTATATGTGCAGATGTCATTGGGATGCACAGATTGTCCATGTTCATTATCAGTAAGTTGAAAAAACCGAGAGCATTTAAAAATCTAATTTTCCTGTTTAGTATAAAAATCATAAAAATGCCTGGATGGATGATTCTGTTTTCCGAGATTAGTTTATAATTTTTTTTATTTAATTAATCTTAATTTAATTTAATCGTAAGGTGAGATTAAATTTATTTAATCTTATTTAATTAAATAATTAGATTAAAAAAAATTATCTGGAAAATTTGGCTATCCGGAAGAGGTTTGACATCAATTATTCCAGATAACTGACGCTCTACTGTACTTTCAAAAACCAGCCCTTCCCCTTAACCACAGAACCATCCTAATCTCCCTCCATAATATATCCCTGTACTCAAACTACACCTGGTTTGCCCCTCAACAATCTCCTATTGGCTACACCAAGTCAGCTCCAACCTATATTATTATTATTAGCCATATGGTGCAAGGAAGCCTGAGGCTTATGCTGCACTGGCCAAAAAAAAAAAAAAAAACATTTCCCTATTACCATGGGGGAGAGAGAGAGAGACAAAGAGAAGAATGATGATATCCAGCTCAGGACCCTGGGTGTGCCAAGCCCATACTCACCAGATGTGAGCCCCTGGGGCTATATAAACAATCAACCCACTTCTTCCACCCCTAGTCTTCCCCAGCCGGACCAAGAGACTCTGTGTGGATCATGCTAACAGGTAAGTTCTTCCAACTAATTTTGAGAGTAACTCCAGGGATTTATAAAATATCTTTATTAATTAATGAGTTGTAATGTAAAGAATTGTAATGAATTGTACATGTAAAGGACCATAGCATAATTAGAATACATTGTATAGTAAATAATCGAATATCATAATCAAATTGAAAACTTGCAGAACCACTCCTCAAACAATGTTCTATCCCCATAAGCATGAAGGTGGGAAACAGCAAGTTCTCAAAACTTAACCATAATTAGTTTGTGTTTGGGATTGCCTTTAAAATTTATTATCAATATTATTTTTGGTAATAAATTACTTAGTCTACCATGTGATATTTTAGTGTAGTGTCTATCAATCATTAACATAATAAAAAATGTTGTTTTATAGATTTGATGACATAATTATTGGTGCACCACTCTTTACTAATTTCACTTCAAAAGAAGGGAGCTATGAAGAGGGAAGAGTCTATGTTGTGTATCAGAATTCACAGGTAAATAGCAATACTCCTTTCTTTTAATATGTTATTGTGTGTTATTTTTCAGGTAATAATGATTTAGAACATTGAATATTCCTAATTATTATTGCATTATGTTATTTTATTACATTGAATTAAGTTAAAAAGATGATTTTAATAATTCTAATAAAATTATAAATGATCATCTTATATATTTAAAAATTGAATATTTACTTTTAGAGTAATAATTTGATGAGCAATTCAAAGTAGGAAAAAAGTATATCTTAATGCATCAGCAGTCGGAGAAATATTGTTCAGAATCCGAGTCTACTTTGATCCCACCTGCCTACATTTGAAAAATCAGCAAAAAGTAATTCAAAATTGTTCACTTTTTGATGCACCTTTATTTCTAGTCTTTTCTGAATAATTGTGAAAAGCTATCTTTTGTATTAAAAATATCCATTTTTAATTAATTTTTGAAATTAAAACTTCCTTTGGACCTTGTCGGCAAGTGAAAATGCATATTGAAAAACCTGTGTACTTCAATGAATGCATGCAGTTGGATGCCAGTCTGTCAATAACAGGAACACCTACTACATGAAACATGAAGCACACGCATCAACAGTTCGATTCCAGATAATGCTTCAGTGGCACGAAGCCAGACAGCATTACCAATTGGTGGAAGTGCACATCAGTAAAGCCATCTTGCTATCAATAATTGTATGTGCATATGCCACTCAATGTGTGCATGGAATCAGGTTTACAATTCCTGAATTTTTCCTAATTGTGCAACAGTTAATAGACATTTCTGTAATTTTGAGTGAAATCAAAGAAAACAATTTCAAAAACAGCTATTAAGAGTTTTTAGCTGTGGGGACTGAATAGATGAAGAGCACGAATTGCTAAAATATTATCCGGGGGCTCATTGATCCCTATGCACCTGACTCATAGTTAAAATAAATATGTATTATAATATAGTTTAACTATTTTTATTTAAGTATGTTTTATTCACAAGTATGTATTATTTAAATTACTATACTGTGTTTTAATTCATTGGAAAAAAGAGGGTATTTGAGATTAAATTTCATTTATAAAAATTTGCATGACAACTAACCTAATTTCAGTCCTTGCTTATATGGTTTCTTTTTCTTTGCTGTTTTTTTTTTTTTTTAATTTCTTATTCAAAACCTTTTAATTTATAAGTGTATGCTTTTATTGCTTTTTTAGCATCAGTTCTTAATTAAGACCCATTTAGATGGTGAATACACTAAAGGCAGATTTGGACTTTCTTTGGCTTACCTGGAAAACATTAGCATTAGTAGAGGCATATAATGCAAAAAAGCAAGCTTATGCAGCATCAGCCAAAAAAAAAAAAAAAACCTGCTCGCATTTCTCCCCTCCATTCATTCCAAATACCTGTCTGCTGGCTCAGCCTTAAATTTATTTAGGCTATTAACTTCCACAACAAAGGATGGACTACCAATTACCTGCTGGCTAAAGGCAAACTTCTCCATATCCATCCTACATCTGTCTTTCCTCAATTTGAATTTATGCCCCCTCAGATGATTATTCTGAGCAAGAGGAAGAATCACATCATCATTGAACATGCTCAAACCATTCAAGGCTTTATACACCTCAATCAGATCACCTCACAGGTGCCTAGTCTCCAGACACTGTAATTTGCAAAACTTAAGCTTTTCTCCGTAAGAGCAACCCTTTGTTCCGTTCACTAATCTTGTTGCCCTTTTCTGTACTCGTTCCAACAGCTCTACATTCTTTTTAAAATGAGGCCTCCAGACCTGTATACAGTACTCAAGGTGTGGCCTGACCATTGCCTTATACAAGGGGATAATCACCTCCTTATCCCTGCTAGAAAAATTCCTGTATATCATTGACAAGACACTATGAGCTACCTCTTGCAGACTGTCTGCACTGCTCAGAAAACTTCATATCTGCCTGCACAATTACCCTTGGTCCCTTTTTTGTTCTCTACCACTGTCAGTGTAGTACCACAGAGTTGATACGTCACTCTGGGGTTACTGCTTCCCATAGGTAGTACATTTAGATTTGTCAGTGTTAAACTTCATTTGCCACCTCTCAGCCCATCTGCTCAACTTTTCTAGATCCTGTTGCAGCAACATACTGTCATTAGTGTCCTTAACAACCCTGCCAACCTTCATATCATCTGCAAACTTGGACATTAAGCTTGATATACATCATCAATATCATTTATAAATACAGAAAACAACAATGGACCCAACACTGAACCCTGACGGACTCAACTAATAACATTAGTCCACAAAGAGCAGTGTCCATTGATTACCACTCTCTGTATTTTCCCACTCAACCATCCCTTTATCCACAGAAGAAATTTGTCTCCAGTGTCAAACTGCTCCAATTTGTTCAACAGTCTTCCATGTGCAATAGTATCAAAAGCCTTTCTAAGATCCAAATATATGATATAAAAGTTATTCTTTTCATCCAGTTCCTTTGTGACCACATCATAGTATCCAATCAAATTGGTCAGACAAGCCTTCCCCTTAACAAACCCATGCTGTGTCTGAACTATAACTGAAATCTTGTCTAGATGATCCTGCAGTGCTTCTTTAACCAGTGCATCCATTAATTTCCCTGTAACAGAAGTTAAACTCACAGGTCTATAATTACTTGTGTCAGCCTTTGATCCTCCTTTGTGAATTGGGGTCACATTTGCACATCTCCAGTCCACGGGTACCTCCCCTGAGTCCAAAGAAGCTCTCATAAGTCAGATCTATGAGTCAGGTGCATTCCCATGCACCTGACTCATAGTTAAAGTAAATATGTATTATAATATAGTTTAACTGTTTTTATTTAAGTATGTTTTATTCACAAGTATGTATTGTTCAAATTACTATACTGTCTTTTAATTCATTGGAGAAAAGAGGGTAATTGAGATTAAATTTCATTTGTATAAATTTTCACGACAATTAACCTAATTTCAGTCCTTGCTCATATGGTTTCTTTTTCTTTATTACTCATCAGGCAGTCACATACTGTTTTTTTTTTGTTTTTTTTCCCTTCTCTTATTCAAAACCTTTTAATTTATAAGTGTATGCTTTTATTGCTTTTTTAGCATCAGTTCTTAAATAAGACCCATTTAGATGGCGAATACACTAAAGGCAGATTTGGACTATCTTTGGCTTACCTGGGAGACATTGATAAAGATGGATATGAAGGTAAGGAATATCATGGGTGTGCAGTATTATGTTACTGGCATAACAGACTGAATGAAGTAATTAATGCTTCTATGCATTATAAATTACTCTAATTATTATTATATTATGTTGCTCTTATATTATTTCTCCTCCCTGATTGGGGGATTCCACTCCATGATGGGTATTGCTACCAAGTGCACAGGGTGGTTGTTATGCCTGGTGTTACCGTTGGTTGAGGAACCCTCTGACTATCCTACAGATGTTCAAGATTGCGACTTTCTGGTAGGTGTTCTCTGAGAGACCTATTGCTGTTAGGCTGTTATGTAGGGTCTTTGGCACCATACTGGTGGTTGACACGATGATCAGGATGGTTGTTACTTGTTGCGTATGCCACATCTCTTTGATCTCCTGTCTTAGGTTTGTATACTTCCTGATTTTTTTTCCCTCGTGATTTTTCTGGAGGTTGCCAGTGTTGGGTACTACTATATCGATCAGATAGGTAGCCTTTTCTTTCTTGTCGACAAGGGTATGTCCGATCTGTTGTGCGAGATTGTCTTGTCCATTATTATGGCATGGTCCCAGTACAGCTTGTGCTTTAGGGTCTCTAGTACTGCCTGGGGTTCATACTTGTAATATGGTACACTTTCTTTGATCAACTGGTATTTCCTCGTAGCTTCTGATGTATTATTCTGGCTACCTGGTCGTGTCTACGAGTGTACTCAGTTCCTGCATCCCACGGCGATGTGTTGGATTGTTTCTGAGGCCAGGTTGCATTGACAACATATGTCATTTTGACACTCTGGGCTCCTTGGCAATGTATTTTCTGTAGTTTCTGGTGTTGATTAGCCTGGTCTTGGATGGCGAGCATGAATCCTTCATTCTCAGGAAAGAGTATCCCCTCGTGAGCCATGCATTGGAAGAAATTTTATCTAAGTGATCTTGATGGAGGTCATTATAGTATCTGCCATCTTTATAGCTTCATTTGTGCCGTCTGGACAGAAGGGGACACCTCACTTAGGTTGAGTGAGGTATGCTGCTTGTGTATCTTCCTTATGGCCTGGTAGAGTGCTGTTGCTGCATTTTTCTGAAAGTAATCCTTCAGGTTAGCTATCGCTGTTTTCTGTTGCTTGATGAGGTCTATCAGGGCCCCTTCCTCCCTCTTTGTGAGCTATTGTCAGTCTCTTCATGGCTGGCTGACTTCAGGGGGTGTTGGCAGCTCTTGGTTATCTTTGTTCTTGTCTTTCACATGATATCCTCCAGCTTGGTGTTAGTCCAATCTATGATCTTGAAAGAGAATGTTAGCACTGAGACTGCATAGGTGTTTATGGCTTTAAATGTGTTCCATCCATTCAGTTTTTTTTTTTTTTCAGCAAGCTTCTGAGTCTCTGATGGTATTTTTCGGTCAGGCAGGCCTTGATCCCTTGTCATGTAATTGTTGAGCCTGCATCGTCCCCAGATATTTGTAAGTCTTTCCCTCTGTCATGTCTTTATCAGTCTGCAGCTGGTAGTTTTGGCTGACTAATTTCCCTCGATGCAATCTTGGGTCTTGCATTTGTCTAGACCACCAGTTGGGAACCACTAGGTTATATAGTATATTTTATATAGGTATATTTTTATAAACTACAAAATAGTTTAATATTAATTTATGTGGTTCGGTTTAAAATTTATATTTAGTTGTTTTTTGGGTCAGGCGCCCTTATATAGCGAGCATGCACGACAGGATGTTAGTGGGGAAGATTGGGTGTGAACATGCTGATATGTAATGCACCAGTCAGTCATGTGGCAGAGAAAGTTCGGTGGTTTGCATTATAAATATTATGTTGAAAGGAGTTTGCGATAAAACTATTATGTTGAAAGGGATTTGCAAGTCAAAAAAGGTTGAGAACTGCTGGTCTAGACCAAATTCTATCCTGATATCATTGCTGAGTTCTTCTGTGATCTGGAGTAGTTGATGATGGAGTTGCTTTTCAGTTGCCACATAGAGCTTTATGTCATCCAAGTGCAACAGGTGCATGAGGATGTACACATTTTTCCTTCCTTCTTTGAGTTTATATCTATACTTGCTGGTGTTGAGCATGGTGGATAGTGGGTTGAGTGCTGAGCTCAGGGCATCTCCCTGAAAGATCCCTGTCCTGATGGGATGGGAATCAGTCTGGTTGTGATGTTCTCGATGGTGGTACTCCATTTCGCCATTGTTGCTTCTAGGAAGTTTGATTATTATTATTATTGTTACTCTTATATTATTTCTCCTTGATTGGGGGTTCCACCTTGTGATGGGTATTGCTACCAAGTACACAGTGTGGTTATTGTTAAGTCTGGTGTTACTGTTGGTCGAGGAGCTCTCTGACTATCCTACAGGTGTTCACAATTGCGCGCCTCCGTAGCCAGGTGGGAAGGAGCAGCAGTGCGTAGCACACGCTTCTTGATTAGACCGGGGTTCGAGCCCGTCACCACTAAATACGGAGGATGCGGAAAGGTCAGGGAAGGACCACCGCATATCCCGGAGCAATATGGCCTTAGTTGCTAATGCCCCTAAAAAAAAAAAAAAAACCACAATTGCAACTTTCTGGAGTTCTTGTAGGTCTTCGCTGGGAGACCTATTGCTGCTAGGCTGTTATGTAGGATCTTTGGCACCATACTGGTAGCTGACATGATGATTTGGATGGTTGTTACTTGTTGTGTTGCATATGCCACCTCTCTTTAATCTCCTGTCTTAGGCTTGTGTACTTCCTGATTTTATTATTATTATTAGTAGTAGTAGTAGTGGCAAATGAAGCAAGGAAGCAAGCATATACATCATCAAAAAAAATAATAAAATAAATAAATATACACTTCCCATTTCACCTGTCCATCCCCTTCAACGGTTTATCTAGTTCTTCCCTGAATCTATTCAGACTACCTACCATCTACAACACTAGATTGGAGTTGGTTCCAACAATCAACCACTCTCGGGCTGAAGGCAAATTTTCTGCACATCCGACTTGCAACCATGCTTCTTCAGTTTGAATTTATGCTCCCTCATGTGTGAGCAAGAGGAAGGATTCCATCAGCATTGAGCTTACTTAATACATTCAAGGCCTTAAATACCTCAATCAGTTCTTGCAGGTGTCTAGTCTCCAGATGCTGCAATTTGCAAAACTTTTAAAAGTCTTGCCTGATAAGAGCACCCTTTTGCTCCCCTCACCAGTCTCTTTATTGTTCTCTGCACCTATTCCAACAGATCCACCTCTTTCCTAAAATTTTCATTTTTAATTTGATAGCATCACTTAGGTGATGCTATCAAATTAAAAATGATATTAGTAACTTTAGATCAACTCGTGACTAACATTGCCATTTCTGAGGTGAGCATTAGCCCATACTTTCATGCTTGCTGGAAGAACAATAGTTGACCCAGATAGTAAAGACAGATAAACATACCGCAGAGCAGCATCCTTTTTTGCAGTCATTTTGATGCCTGAGTTGAAATAATACCCTGCATCTTTACCAGTTTATTGCATTGGTTCACGGCCCAATAATAGGGATTAAATTAATAGGAAGTTTTACTTCTGCACACTGCTTGGCTACTTTTGATGATGATTTAATGCATTTATTCACTGTTCATCATAAATTCACTAATTGAGGACACCTACATCTGATAAGACTCCACTAAGTTTCAAAACAGCTGTAACAGTAATGCCTTGAATTTTTATTTAACAGTGGGCTTGCCCTTGGTTATTAACTTAAGGATGACTTGTGGCTAACAATGTCATTTCTGAAGTGAGGATAAGTCTACTAATCTCAATTCAAGTATGCCATTTTTGTGTAACAGTAAAAAAATTATACTATATCATGTATAGAAATATACATGATATGAAATAAACTTTACATACTGCTTACGGGTTATTAATTTTTGTTTGTTTATTTGTTTAATGGGTTTAAAATATGGACCCCTTTGTGGAACAGCTAACTGTCAATCCAAATCATTAAGTTTTTGTGGCATTCATTTTTTTCTGTAAATGCAAAAGTGTAGGAAGTAGACCAAGAATACTAACAAAATATTTCTCCTTACAAGTAAGGGCCACTCTAGTGGTCATATGTAATCCCAGTACAACAGTGAATAGGCTTGTTCATTAATGAAGTTGAACAAATCAGCATATTGGGAACAACTTAATTCCATCACGAGATTGACAATATGTGAATATCACAGCTTATATTAAATTTTTAGTTTCTGCTATTCAATCTCAACCATCACTTCAGTTAGGTTTTATTATTTTTTAAAATTTTATTAGCATTTAATTAATGCAGTTTAAGAATCTGTTTTATTGTTTCCTCATTCAAGAAAATATAACCTCAATTGCATTGCACAAATAAAAATTCTCTTATAATATTTGAAAATTTTACATCACTGGTTTGCAGAATGACAGTGTCTCTTGATGCTATTCACTATCTACATTTTGAAGTGAAACCACACCATTTTTACTTATCTGACTTGGTTCCAAGTGACTATCATCTTTTTGAACTTCTCGAATAAGCTTTAGTGGCAGACCAAAAAGAAATATACAAGTGGCTCAAACAACCAACGAAATTGTTCTCTAACAGTATCTCCAGGCATTGATTTCATGATAGAAGATATGTATCGTAAGAGGAGTTTGTGTTGAAAAATAATGAAGTTCCTTATCAGAGGTTTGAATAAAGAATTATTTAACTGTTTTCATGAACCATCATCATATGTATATAAAGCGTGAGGTGCCAATGACAGGTATTTAAATAAAATCTGTTGAGCTCTAAAAAGACAAACTTACATTTTTATCACTAAAAGTGATGCAAAAATTAGATGTACAATATGATTTTTTATAAAAGTATACAATATAGAATAAGTATACATGAATTAAATATTTATAACAACTTGTGAAACAATTCATGTATTAAAACTGAAAAGGCTGTGAAGAGGAAATAATTACTAAGTAACCATAACTTGATCTAATTATCTTTCAATAAATTGTAATTCAGATTATCCCTCATGTCTTTCAAGATAAATTTTAGTCATGAAAAAAGGTACACTCCTTACTCATCCTGCTGGTTGCTAGGAAATTGAAAAACAGTATGGCCATTTGGTGCACGTGTTGACAGAGTTCCATGATTTTCTTTCAAAAATCTGAAATTTCCCTTTAGAAGACAAAACATTATCAAGCTAAGTGATGTCATACTTAGTATTGTCACACTTAATGCTTCTATTAATGCTAATGCTAATATTCTTGCACTAAGTTAAAAAAAATCTGCCTGAACCCATGCTCTGGCATCAGACAACACAACAACATCCTTCACAGCAAAGAACCTTGGTGCAACAGGAAGTAGGAAGTAACTATAGTTGGTGACTTGATTGTCAGGGAAACAAGAAATATATTGTACATACAAAAAAGAACACATGGAATAGGTCTGGGGCATGTATGCCAGGGTTTAAAGTTGATGATGTATGTAAAATAGCTGTCATCTTTTAAGGGCACAAAAGGTGATGTTGTACATGTTGGTACTAATGAATATTAAGAGTAGGAGATCTGAAAATGTAATTTACAAGTACAGAGCAATGTTGAGAAAAAGTCGCAAGTTAGGATTGAAATAGAAAATGTCTGCAATTCTGCTCAGACACAATGAGAGGGAGCTCATGATGACAGCCTTGTCAATCAATTTGGCCCTGGAGAGACCATGCAAGGCTTTTGAGGCAGAATCTCAGTGTGGTGTGTGCTTATTAACAGGAAAGACTGTTTTTACAGGGATAGGATATGCTTAAATAGAATGGGTGCAAGAATATTTGCTGGTGCTATCGAGGCAGTGTTAGATGGGTTGGAAAACTATTAGCCTGTGGGGGGGATACACAGACTAACAGATTAACAGCAGCAGCAACAAGCAGAGGTTCTTGCACTGCTTCTGTTGGAACATGCAGCAGCCTGGAAAGCAAGGTGCCAGGAATTAAGACTTGCTGGAATCCTCATGGAACAAGCAAATACATAGGCTTTGTGTCTTACTAAAAGTAAAGACAGGTGCATGTATACTTGCATGTACACTAATGATAGGAGCATAGTAAGTGAATTTGAAGTACTTGTCAAGTTGTCAAATGCAGACACTGTAAGGATATTGAAGACATGGCATCACTCAGATATAAGGGATTCAGAATCTCAATATGGGGTGTACAGTGTGTACAGGAAGGACATAGTATATAGTGTTACAGGGTCTTTCAGCCCTGGGGGTTCCCCCTGTGATAATCTTTTGTAATGCAGTGTAGATTTCATATAGGCCAGAAAATTGTAGATTATAGTGTAGTCTGCATAGTGTAGTGGGTGTGTTGGCCTGTTGTTCATCTGGTCTCTTTGCCATTGGACCCATGGGAGACCAAGGTCCCATCATTGCCCATCCTTTACCACTTGGAGGTGGGCCAGGCAGTAGGATCATGTAAGTCTCTGGGGCTGGGCAAACCCTGGCTTTGTTTAGGGTTACCAGGGAGGGAGAAAAAAATTCCCCCCTCCCTTTATTGGAAACAAGTATAGGTTGCCAGTTTGAGTCTTGGTGAAAAAAGGAGAGGTAAAGAGGTGGATGATAGAAAGGCTTCCACCAGTAAATAGAAGAATAGGGGATAGAGGGGCACCTCTGCAGAGGCAACCCACCCTCTACTGGTGATTAGTGTTTAAGGTGATAGGGTTCACAAGGCAAAAAGTGAGGGGGAAGGTTGGGAGAGATGGCAGAGCCTTAAGTGAAAGAATGGGAGAATAAAAGGTATATGGCCGGGGGGGAACCAATGTGGGGTTTTGGTTACCTTTTAGGCATTTTTTGTCAGTAGTTTGATGTTCCACACTGTCTAGACCAGCTAAAGCCAGTGTCAGCATCCCACATCATGACATCTGAGAAAAAAATTTGGCATGGTGTCAGCAGAGGGCAGTGGGGAGAGGCACCCGAGTTAAGTTGCTCCCACAGCAGCCAAGTCTTGAGGGGGGGGGGAGATCCTGTTTATGATGAAGGCACAATTAATTCACTTGTTTCAATTACACACCTGCCTTACTACATGCATGCAAGATGTTTGAAATTTTATATATACAGTAGAATCTAGATAAGAAATTTCTGCATAAGAAGTTTTCCCCCATACTAGGTTTGGTTTCTTAATTCCACGTTATCAGCTCTATATATTTTAATGTATTATTTTCCCGCATAAGAAGTTTCCCCCCTAAAAGCTTTCCCGCATAAGAAGTGTGATAAAGAATATACAGTGTATTATTATAATGATGTTTTCTCACTTAATATGGTTTTTTTAAATATAGAAATTCTTTATTTTTATATTAAAAAAAGTTAAACAATATAAACATTTTGATAATCGAACAAGTTAGGGCATAGCATCATTTTAGTTTATAGTAAATCACCGAAATAGGTGAAAATGGCATTGTTTTTGTTACATCTCATATTTTGAATGCCTTCACAACGAGTTGCCCTGACACTACACTACCTCGAATAAGCACCCAGGAGTGGGGTGGTGGTATCTGCCAAGAATAAGTAACATTAGTCTTCTCTACTGGCAAAGCATTGCTTATTCGGATATCCATATCCATAATTGGATATTGTTGACCATGTGAAGTGTTTGCCGTTGAGTTCTGATGGTTTTGAACAGTTCTGAATTACTTAGTGGATTGTTACTGTTTGCTACTTATTGTAATTGTGACCTTTTTAAGGTATGTTGAAAGCTGAATTTATAATACTTTATTTATTTCTATAGATTATCATTGGTATTTTTGGTAATTCTTTAAAGAATAACCGTATTTTTGTCAATCTACTGTATTGGCCCTAATTATTCATCCCTCCTTGACAGTTTTATTTTAATGTTGCAAGGATGAACTCCAAAGAAGTTCATCCTTCCAACTATATTGCTTAACATTCTGTTAAGCAATTAGAAATCTTCAGTTTAAAAATGTTTTCCCTAGGCAGAGTAAAATGTTTATAAATTCTGAAATAATACTTAAAATCATCTTTAACTTATGTATTTGTATCTCTTCATTTTTATTTGTGTAGTTAATATTTCTTAACCTCAGGTCATTTTCCCTTCTAAGAAGTTTTCCCTCATAAGAAGTTCTAAACCTCCAGTCCCTTGGAAAACTTCTTATCTCCAGGTTCTACTCTATATATATTCATGTTGCACTTACTGAGACTATTGAACACTTACATTCACCCTCCTTTTGCCTTCATTCACATACCCTCACATAGATACTAGACCACAGCACCCTATATATGGACACTGGAGACTTTTTTTTTTTGAACAAAGCCACTTGGTCCCCACATAGTATAAACACACGAGACCAATTCAGAAGGTGTCAAAAGGACAAACAGGGCAGGAGGGAGACGATTATGCTGTTATGAGGGCTGTTCCATAAAGAATGATCATAAGTCCCCCCCCATAACATACCTTTATTAATCATCCATATTTACATGATCCCTTTCAAAGTAGTTTCCATTTGTTCAAATGCACTTACTCCAATTTTTCTGGCATTCTTCAAAAGTATCACGGAAGCCATTTTTTGACATGTGTTTGAGAATCACCTCCAATATCTTTACTTCTTCCGAAGACTGGAAACGTGTTCCTCGTAGCTCCTTGTTTAACTTTATAAATAAAGGAAAAAATCATGGTGTGGAAGATTTTTAATGCTTTGGGGCAGATGAACACATTTAGGTTTCTTTTAGAAACTCTTATAATACAGACACTAGTATTTTGCTACAGCAACACAGCAAATGTTGGGAAAAAATGTGTGCTAATTTTATTTTTTTTCCTTATTTTCATTATTTGCTTCATTTATTGATTTTTATACAGGCATACCTCGAATAACGAATAGGATGCGTTCCACGAAATTTCTTCGTTAAGCGAAACTTCGTTTTCAGAGGTAAAAATACTATGGCCAGAATAGGGATACGTTCCTACGTAAAGAACATAAAAATCTTTTTTTTCGAACAAAGAAAAGTTTTATTAAATAAACAGTCAACTTACATACAAAGTGAAATCACATTTTAAAATACGAGTCTAAAGTTGATTGTTTATGCTCTTTTTCTCTTTCATTTAACAATTGCCTATACGGAGTTATTGCATTTAACACTGATCGCTTAACAATAACACTTCTTCCTAAATCAGAATCATTTTCACTAAAAAAATTTAAAACGTTTTCAATGTCATTTAAGCACCTTTTTAAATCTTTGGTTGTTAAAACTTTTTCGGCAGGAACTTCTTTAACTTTGTCTTCATTATCTTTGTCTTCGTTGCTAATAAGGTTTTCTAAATCTTCCACTGAAAAACCATCATCTTCTGCATTCAATAAATTTCTAACATCCTCTTCATCGACATTTTCGAAACCTATTGATTGAGCCATCTGGATAACTTCATTTCTAATTTCTTGGATGTTATTTTCTTCTTCTAGTACAACTTCTGGCCATATTTTGCGCCAAATTCCATCTAAGCATTTCTTAGTGACTTCTTTCCAAGAACTATCAATGTTTTCAATTGCATTTTTAATGGTGTAGTTTTTCCAAAAAGTTTTAACTGTCATTTCCTCTTTATCCTCTAGTTCAGTTAAACTGCTTAATGTTCGACGCAGATCCAACTGTTTTCTTTTTTTTTGTCCTCGCCTTTTTCCAATTTTTATATATGAGGTCAGCGTTTGTAGTGTTTTGGCATGAATTTTTTTTACGGCCGGATGCCCTTCCTTACGCCAACCCTAACCCTTTTACTCGGGCTGGGAAAACTGTTTTCTTTTCTATTTAAGTATTCTTAAATAGAAAAGCTTTAAACGATGCTATTACTCCCTGATCCAATGGTTGAATCAGGGAAGTTGTGTTTGCTGGAAGAAACACAACTTTGACAGGAATGCATATGTCCAACGTGTTAAGATCAGTAGGATGTCCCGGAGCATTGTCTAACAACAAAAGAGCTTTTTCTTCAAAGTTGTTTTTTTTTTGACAATACCGTTTTACTTCAGGACAAAAGTGGTTAACAAACCAATCAGTAAATAACTCCTTGGTAACGCACGCTTTTCTATTTGCTTTCCATATTACAGGTAAATTCATTTTTATGTTACCTTTTAACGCCCTCGGATTTTCTGAATGGTAAACTAATAACAGTTTTAATTTATAATCGCCAGAGGCATTTGATCCAAAGAATAACGTTAAACGGTCTTTGGCTGCTTTGAACCCAGCAGCTGATTTTTCTTCAATAGAAATGAAGCTTTTTGTTGGTAGCCGTTTCCAGAACAAACCGCTTTCGTCAACATTGAACACCAATGAAAAATTTTCATGTTCAATGATTTCCTTTAGTTTTTCTGGAAACTTTGCAGCTTCTCCTGTTAATTTTACACTATGAATCCTGGCCCGTTTTTTAAATTTCTCGAACCAACCACGAGAAGCCCCAAAGGTTTCTGTAATTTCTTCAGTTTGTTTAGATTTCAGGTGATTAAACTGGAATATTTTTTTTTAATGTTAAATGGGGCTTGAAATTGCCGACTTCGTTATATCGAAGCTTCGTTATCAGAGGTAACATTAACCGAGGTATGCCTGTATTCATTTTCATTCTTCATTTTATGTTCTTTGTTTCTCACATTTATTATATTTAAATAAGATCATTCCTGTTTTCACTATCTTTCTCTGCTTATATGTGGCCTAATTTGTTATACCTTTAAGGTAAACCAAAATAAGGTGAACATCTAGAGCTTTATATAGGGAATGGACAAGACAATGGATAAAGAGTTCTTTACTTATGTAAACTCTAGAAGGAAGGGGATGAATCAAATTTGTCCACTTGATATCGATGGTTCAACTGTTGATGATCCTGCTCAGATAGCTAACAAACTAAATGAGTATTTTGTATATACATTCACACATGAAGAGTTATTCAGGGAGAGGAATGCCAGAGGTGTATTAAACTCTGGCAGTGAGCTAGATGATTTTGTAATAACTAAGAGCAAAGTGGAGGAGAAATTGTTGAAGATAAACATAAGAAAGGCACCTGGTGTGGATGGGATCTATCCAGTTATATTAAAGGAGGCAGGAAAGGAAGTAAGCAAACCCTTAGCCATAATTATCAGAGCTTTCTTGGACTCAGGGGAGGTATCCATGGACTGGAGATGTGCAAATGTGATCCCAATTCACAAAGGAGGATCAAAGGGCGACACAAGTAATTACAGACCTGTTAGTTTAACTTCTGTTCCAGGGAAATTAATGGAGGCACTGGTTCAAGAAACACTGCAGGATCATCTAGACAAGATTTCAGTTATAGTTCAGACACAGCATGGGTTTGTTAAGGGAAAAGCTTGTCTGACCAATTTGATTGGATACTATGATGTGGTCACAAAGGAACTGGATGAAAAGAATAATTGTGATATCATATATTTGGATCTTAGAAAGGCTTTTGATACTGTTGCACATGGAAGACTGCTGCACAAATTGGAGCAGTGTGGCAATGGAGGCAAATTGCTGCTATTGATGAAGGGATGGTTGAGTGGGAGAAGACAGAGTGGTAATCAATGGACACTGCTCTTTGTGGACTAATGTTATTATTGAAGTCCCCCAGGGTTCAGTGTTGGATCCATTGTTGTTTTCTGTATTTATTGGTGATATTGATGATGGTATATCAAGCTTAATGTCCAAGTTTGCAGATGATATGAAGGTCGGCAGAGTTGTTAATGACAGTATGCTGCTGCAACAGGATCTAGAAAAGTTGAGCAGATGGGCTGAGAGGTGGCAACTTAAGTTTAACATTGAGAAATGTAAAGTACTGCATATGGGAAGCAGTAACCCCAGAGTATTGTATCAACTGTGTACTGCACTGACAGTGGAGGAGAATAAAAAGGACCTGGGGATAATTGTGCAGGCAGATATGAAGTTTTCTGAGCAGTGCAGACGGTCTGCAAGAGTAGCCCATTGTGTCTTGTCAATGACATACAGGAATTTTTCTAGCAGGGATAAGGAGGTGATTATCCTCTTGTATAAGGCAGTGGTCAGGTCACACCCTGAGTATTGTATACAGGTCTGGAGACCTCATTTTAAGAAGCATGTAGAGCTGCTGGGTCGAATACAGAGAAGGGCAACAAGATTAGTGAATGAAACAAAGGGTTGCTCTTACGAAGAAAGGCTTAAGTTTTCCAAATTACAGTGTCTGGAGACTAGGCACCAGCGAGGTGATCTGATTGAGGTGTATAAAGCCCTGAATGGTTTGAGCATGCTCAATGCTGATGGGATTCTTTCTCTTGCTCAAAATAATTGCCTGAGATTGCATAAATTGAAATTGAGGAAAGACAGTTGTAGGATGGATGTGGGGAAGTTTGTCTTTAGCCAGTGGGTGGTTGATTACTGGAACAAATTTCCATCTGTTGTAGAAATTGATAGCTTAAATAGATTCTAGGTAGAACTAGACAAACATTTGGAGCGAGTGGATGGCTGAAATGAGATTTTTTTTTTTGGCTGATGCTATATAAGTTTGCTTTCTTGCATCATGTGCCTTTACTAATGCTAATGCTAAGGATACTGAGCATACCAGAGCAAAACTCTTTATAGATCTACCTGAGAGAATGTCAGGGAACTAATTCCTGAATAAAACACTATTTTTTTCACCTTTATGGAATTATGGTTTGTTTTTTTTTTAAATTAATTACTCCATCAGCTATTCCATCCCTAAGCTCTTGCTGAGTTTCATTATGCTTGTCTGTAACATTACATATTGGGCTGTATTCACAGACATTATTGTTTTACCATGTTTTACCAAATGGAAAGAATATATTATTTCTGAATATATATGGTATTACTAAGGAATACATGTATTCAGAAATATGTGCAATAGGTAGTACAACTCATTGTTACTTTTTCACGTATTAATATGTCAGTTTTGTTTTTAATATTCAACTCTTATCTCTCTCATTAATATGAAAATTCACATTTGGAATCAAAAATATGTGCTTACCCCAGGGTAGGGAAAAAAAAAAGCATAATCATTCAAAAATGTGTAAAACTTAGTAAGGTATGAAAATAAATTATTTTGTCACCATCTTTTAAAATTTTCCATTTATTTCTACAAGTGACTACTTTCATAGCCATATTTACAATAAGGGCTACAGTGCCATTCATAATTTTCCAATAAAGGGTTTATTTTTTTTTAAACTGGTATATATTAATGTAATATTTATATTACATTAAAATATAAATATTACATGGGAAGCCAGGACCTAAAAATATTTTTATTATAGTAAACTTTTTTTGTTAAACTGGTATTTGTTGTAATGGGAATTTACTCTATATAAATTTGTATTACAGCATGATCTATAATTTAGTTTCATAACATGAATTGTACTTTTGCATGAGTTTGTATTATTTCTGTAATTGATTTTCATCTTGTCACTATTTTAGACATTTTGTTGATCCTTTTTTTGGGTAGTCCCTGATTTATGTGTATATATGTATCTTTATATTAAAGCATACTGTATTAATATTATTATTTATTATTTTTTTTAATGAAAATAGATTTTGCTGTTGGTGCTCCTTATGGTGGAAAGGAAGGGAAAGGGCTTGTGTACATCTTTCATGGCAGTCGTCATGGGGTCATGGAGAAACCATCTCAGGTTAGAAATAAAGGTTAAATTTCATTTTAATATGGAAAAATTTGGATTTTTGGTTACTTGCATTTCTACACTTTTATTTGCATATTATATTTTATTTTATTATATTATATAGAATATTTAATGTTATATACACTATGCTAATCTTATGTTATATTAGCAAAAGTCAGTGATTCTGAAGAATCATCTGCTTTCCTTTTGCCCTTGAACAAGAAATTAATATTCCATGGAACTTTCACTGTTACTCTGATATACAGTAGTCCCAGTTACAGTTTATAATTCGCAGTTTTAGTTTAAATATAAATCAAAACTGCAAAACTGTAAATCAAAATTTAAATTTTTTAAAAAATATGAAAGTTTTGAATTTTGCTGATCAGTAATGAAGATAGAATAGTGCCTCCATTCTGTTCTGTCACTTTAAGGTGTTAATGTTCCTTTTACATTGCTTTTATCAGCATCTCTTGGCTCTCCTCTGCAGTAATTATTTTTGTACTTAATGGTGGCCCTAAATGGAAGTAAATTCTCAAGATTCTGAAGAAAAATGGATAAAAGTTGCCTCTCAGCCACTTAAAATCATCTTTTACTGAATTCTTAAATATCAGACAAAAAAACTGAATTCTTAGATATCAGTATGAGAGAATACAGTATACATTGGTAGGCAGTGTGGATCAGATAAACTATTTTGCTGTATGTTAAAACTACAAGTTTCTGCCATGGATAAAGGGATGGTTGAGTGGAAAAGACAGAGAACAGTTATCAATGGTCACTGCTCTTCATGGAATAATGTTATTAGTGGAGCCCTCCAGGATTCAGTGATGGACCCATTGTTTTCTATATTTATTTTTTATTATAGGCTTAATATGCCTTCATAATTATGAAGGCATATCAAGCTTAATGTCTAAATTTACAGATGATAGAATGGTTAGCAGAGTGGTTAATCAAGGTATACTACTGCAACAAGATCTAGAAAAATTAGGCAGTGGGCTGAGAAATAATTCTTGCATCATTTGCCACTACTAATGCTAGCAAATACAAGATACTGGATTCTTGCTCTTGCTCAGATTATGCACGAGGGGACAAATTCAAATTGAGGAAGGATGGTTGCAATATATGCAGAAAATGCAGTGCAGAAATTTGCTTTCAGCCAATGGGTAGTTGATTCAAATACAAATAATGCATATATCCAGTGATATATGCATTATTATACTGGATATGTGCATTAATATTTATATCTCTATGGATTCCAGTAAAACAGGCTCATTCACTCTTATGGATATTTGATTGTTAGAACAACTTCCATCTTTTGTTGTGGAGGTGAGTAGTTTGAATAAATTCAAGGAAGAACTAGACAAACTATTGGAGGGAATGGTCAGATGATGTGGTTTTTTTGGCTGGTGCTGTGTAAGCTTGCATTCTTGTATCACTTGCCACTGCTAATACTAAAACAAATGGGTTGCAAATCAGACAGAAAAAAAACAGTTTTATGTGTCAATTTTTGATAAAAAATGAGGTATTTTACAAACATTTCTTGGGTGAATTGAGATGAGGACAATACCCATAAACAAATACCATGCTAAATATTTCCTCTTGCAGTTCCAAATACATTTGGCAGAGTGTTACATAAATGTCTTGTAAGCAAACCTCCATTCTTTCCTTTTGTTATTAATTTTCCATCTTTCATTGACTGCAAATCCTATTCACAGCTTTGTTGATAATCCACAACTCTCTTCTTTCTCATTTAACAAATTTTACCCCATTTAAACAACCAGAACATCTTAATTCTTTACCACCAGCTGCCTAAATGTTAACCTTCAACTGGTTCTCCAATATAAAGGGAAGAAGACATTCAACTTTAGTCTTTCTTTCTGATAATGGTTATAAAACCACTTTGCTTATTAGATGCTTGAAGTGGTGAAACCTATATGTAGTTTCCAGAGCAAGTTTCTGCCACTATTGTCCACCTATGCACAATACTAAGTAATATAGGTTTTGATACCTTTCGTGTTTGGAGTTTTCATAAAAATAATAAAAATATAAAATAATAATGGTTATGCCACCTCTGAAACTCAGTCCTATGTTATTTCTTGAAAAAAAAAAAAGTTTTTTTTTGTTCTATATTACTTTCCGTAATACTTTGATTTCTAGGTGCAATTAGATTTCTCTGTCTTGAATAATTAATCCTAAAATGCTATTGGTACATACATACACATGACTTTTACCTTCCCCACTGAAGTTTTCTCTGGCAAATGCTAAGTATCCTTGTTCAAATCTCTTTTACCGCCGGACACTGTTTTCTTCTCTGGGTTGTTGCTTCCTTTATTTTTTGCTGAAAAGAATCTTGCCAAAATTAATAGTTTTTTCCTATTCTTAATTTAAATACAGACAGACCTCTCTTTAGCAAACTTCCATATAGTGAATTTTTTTTATATTCCCTTGGTTTTTACATTGAAAATAGTTTCTGTATAATGAAGAAATTTCGAGAGAGAGAGAGAGAGAGAGAGAGAGAGAGAGAGAGAGAGAGAGAGAGAGAGAGAGGGCTTAAAAATATGTGGAGCAAGTAATAAATACTATACATTTGAAATTAAACCAAACAGTTGAATTTAGAGAAATTAGAACTATAGAGGTTTATTAAGTTATATAAAGTTATTATCTTAGTAATTAATTGATGAGGAGATAACTATATTTACTTCTCATTTCCATTAATCACAGAAAAATAAAAACTATTTAATAAATTAAAAAAAAAATTGAATATGCCCGAGAGAGAGAGAGAGAGAGAGAGAGAGAGAGAGAGAGAGAGAGAGAGAGAGAGAGATAATCCTTATTGCCCTTCACTGCCAAAAAGCCAGGGGTTTACAGACTCCCGAAACTTCCGGGAAAATCGAACAATTATTTACAAAAAAAGGTAATTTTACAAACGAAAACATATTTTAATACAAAGGAGAGAACTCCTTACGAGAGTTAAGTCTGATTGAGCTGGCTTAGCATCGAGATAAGAGCACCAGCTCAATCAGACAGGAACAGATGCAAGGTATACATCAGTCATTGCTGATTAGTCCTACTAGTCATAATTTTTTTCTGGTAAGTCCTGTCAACAGCGAATTTGTTCAGGTCGGCGTTAAGTGCCTGGGTTTGCTTGAGCATTTGCTGAGGGAGGAATGTAATACATTGTGTACATTAACTGACTTGTTTTTTTCTTTAAATTCTAGATATAATATATATTTTTTTATTTTCTTTCACCTTTAGATAATTAGTGTAAGTGATGTTCGTGATGGGGCAATTGACACTTTTGGATTTTCTCTTTCTGGAGGATTAGATTTGGATGGTAATGAATATCCAGGTAATATAAACAATAGTTTTTTGATATATTTCATTTTCATTTAAGCTTTAAATAAAAATAAGTATATTTACAAAAGTTCAGTAGTTTTAGATTAAATTTTTTTTAACAGGTAATATTCATCTGCTTGACATAAAATGATTAATGACTGCATTGCTGTCAATCAGTAATATTTCATGGACCATTAATTTCTTAAAGTGAAGGAAGAATAGTTACTAAGAGTGATTGTTATAGACTCCTATAAATAACCAAGTCAATTCCAGTCCTCTAAAACCTTTCTTTCATATTTATTATGAAAGAAGAATTTGTTTCACCAAAAATCTATATCTCAAATGTTCCAGTATATTCTATTTAAAAAAGAATACAAAGTTAGTTTTGAATATTTCCATTCATAACTAACTTTGTTTCGCATGTATATTTTTTATGAGTGTTTATATTATATTATTTCTATTATTACAGAAGGCCAACTCGGCATTAGCTCTGCAATGGCACTAATACTATATTCAAGCCATTTGAATGGTTTGAATATAGTATTAGTATTAATAAAGGCAAAATGATACAAGAAAGTCAGGCTTATTTATCATTAGCAGTAAAAAAAAAAAATTGCCTGGTTTCATTAGTCTTAAGTTTACATAAGCTCCACTTCCACAAAGTTAGATTGAAGGTGTTCCAATAATTATTCTTGTTTTAAAACCTTAAACCTAAGGTGTTCATGTGTCACAGTTATTGTTATAATTGTTACTGCTGCTAGTGTTAAATATGAAAAGATCATGCACTTTCTTTGTCCACGAGTTTCTAAGCAAACTAGATAGAAGCAAGAGTTGAATTTAAAAAGAATTTGTTGATGTGATTGAGGAGTTCTAAGAAACAATAGTGAAATAAGATGAAACATGGGTATCTTTACAATGCATGCATGTGCGTGCGCGCACGTGTACACACACACACACACACACACACACAAAGTTGCTCCTCTAAATTGAGGTGTCCCATGTTTCTCAGGGAGAAAAAAAAAATTTAGATTGATAGGTCTAATGGTAAAGTTATGCTAGAATTATTTTTTTGGCTTGAAAGGTATCATTCATTATAAATTTATACTGCATGAATCTGATCTGTGGGCAGAAAGAATTAAAAATTGCTCGACAACAATCATTGTACAGCAGTAATTTTTGAATACTATTCCAAACGCTCTGTAACTGTCTTACATAATACTTGTTTACCTGACCCTTTTTACCCTATGATTTTAATTTTTTCCTCCCAAACTAAAGAACTCATTAAAGTGATTACAATTTTGCAGTGAAGCAGAAGCTATGGTAGCTATGACTTGCAAGAAAATAACTTTGGAGAAGCGTTTTTTAATTATAACAAGTCCTGTAACTTATATAGATTTCTGGGGGTGGGGTGGGGTGGGGGTGAAGCTAGGACATCACAATTGGTCCTAAAGCCTTCCCAGAGGCCAATGAATCATTGCTGAATATTTAGTGCTGATCAAAGTTCTCCATCCCAAGTAATGCCTGAACTTTTGTTGGGGGAGGGGACTATGGAATTAAGTTCGAAACCTTTCCCAGGGACAAACAGAACATATGCTGAAAACTTGTTGTTAATTTGACTTTACCTTATCAAATAATACCCAAAAAATATTTTCATTTTTATATATAGATGACTTCAGATATGTATGAAAAAAAAAAAAAAAAAAAAAAAAAAATCAAAATTTGCATTACAGTAAAACCCTCGCTAATCTGGAGTAAATCTGGTGAGGTCATCTGGAATAAGCAATAATCTGGATTAGTGAAGTACAAGATAGCCCTAAAAGACAAAAAAAATTTAGAACACAAATAAATGGAAAATGTAATGATATAGGTTAGTGCTGATGAAAATAGTTTAAAAAAATCCATTGATAGATGGATAAATGTATTGTCTTTTATCTTTTTATAAATTTATCATTTGGCACTGGCATCGCATGCCAATGACACTTGCTCATTGTTATGACCAATGTGCCATTAAAAACCAAATCAAACCAAATCATTGTTATGAACACCATTTAAATACAGCTTCTTCCAGCAACACTTCTTTTCACTTTTTTAAAGGTCTGTCTATTTGATAGACTGCTTTTATCACTACTCAAATCGAATTTTAAAGAAAATATCTTTATAGATTCTTTTTGTTTTTTAATATCTAACACAGCCTGTTGGCCAATACCAAATTATTCAGCAATTTTTTATTTCCAGGAACACCATTTTCAAGTTGTTCTATCACTTGGAGCTTGTTAATGATAGTTAAAAAGTAAAATGTTTTCTTTTTATTTCACTTTTTAATTATTTAGAACCCATAAGTATATAAAATTTGTTAACTTATGTACATATGTATATATGTATAAAGAAGTACTCAAATGAAACAATATAAGCGATAACATTCATCCGACTCGGAATCAACAATGATACTGAACAACATTTTTTTTTTTTTTTTTAAATGAAAACCCCAAACATGAGAGGTATTAGAACCTATATTAACTAGTACTGTGCTTGGGTTGGAGGTTGAGAAGACGAAAGAAGAAATTTATTGACATTAGGCTTGAATTTCTGTAGGCTGTAATTTTCAGGAAATACATATGAAGGATGGGTGTTCCAAAAAAATGGCAGTTGAATGAACAAACGAGGAAGATGAAAAGTTGGTTTTGTGAGTGTGAAGTTGGACAGTAAATGGATGTTGGCTGGTGGTGGCATGTGTTCGGACTGTTTTGAAAGAGGGAGTGGGAATTATAGAAGCCAAATCAGAACAGTGCCCATGGAAGTATCTGTAGAAAAGGCATGCAGCAGAAACAGTACATCTAAGAGACAGCGAGTGGAGAGACTCTGTTAGAGATAAGTCATTAATTAACCTAATTGCCCTCTTTTGAATGGAATCTAGAACCCTGAGAGAGGTTTTGGGGGCACTGCCCCAGATGAGGGAACAATATTCCATGGTAGGGCGGATTTGTGATTTGTACAGAGTGAACAGCTGTTTGGAAGAAAAGTAACGTCAAGAGTGAAAGAGAAAATCAAGTTTTTTAGATGCAGAGAAGCAATATTTGTAATGTGCTTGTGCCAAGAGAGATTAGAAATCATGGTAATCCTCAAAATAGATATATCATCTTGCCTAGAAATTGGAGTGTCACCAAAGATAAGCATAGGAGCAAAAGTATCCTTTTTTGTGAGATATAAGACAAGACTGAGTTTTAGAAGGATTGAAATCAACAAAGTTGGCTTTGTCCCTCTGGAGAATTACCTGGAGATTGGAATTGGTAGTGGATACATGAGAAGTTTAAGCTGATTGAGCAGAGCAAGGATTTTTCAAACTGGGAAGTGGAATGCAATGTGTTATCATTGGCAAAACTATGGATAGGATTTCCAGTCAATGGAAGAAGGTCATTAATATACAAGAGGAAAAGAATGGGGGAAAGAACTGAACTTGGGGGGGGGGCTTCAGTATTAGTGGAGAAGTTAGAAGACAGAGAGCCATCTACCATAACCCTCAGTGAGCGTTCAGAGAGAAAACTGGATAACCAATTACAAAAAACAGTTGGCAAACCATAAGATGGAAGCTTGTTTAGAAGACCTTTATGCCAAACACGATTGAAAGCCTTTGAGATGTCAAGAGCAACTGCTTGTGTTTCACTAAACGTTTTCATTGAATTTGTCCATAAATGAGTAACATAAGCCAGAATATCACCAGTGGATCAACACTGACGGAATCCATACTGGCGATCGTTGATCAGACAGAAGGTTTCTAGGTAGTTTAAGAGTTGGCGGTTAATTGATTTCTCCATTACTTTAGAAAAAGTAGAAGTAATTACAATGGGAAGATAATTGGATGGGAGGGATTTGTCACCCCTTTTTTGGAACTGGCTGGATACGAGCAAATTTCCAAGCAGAAGGAAAAACACCTTTGGAATAAGAAAGTGAAAAAAGGCGTCAAAGAACAGGAATAAATTCAGGAGTGCAGGTTTTGAGAACAAGTGGAGAAATACCATCACGACCTGGAGCTTTCTTATCATCAAGATTGCTGAAAATCCTTCTGACATCCTTTTGACAGAAGACCACAGGACGCATTGAATGGAGTGTGCTAGGAATGGTGGGAAGTGTTTTACCAAGCTCATTATTACATGAGTTGGAAAAAAAAATGGGATGCTAGCAGGTAAACTTTATTCTTGGCTAAAGTGATAAAAGAACCAGCTGGTTTTGACAGAGGTGGGAGCAGAGATGGGCAAAAGTTGCGGCCAATAGCTTTGGCAAGAGACCAGAATGCTCGGCTACCATTAGGGCAAGAAGCAAGTTTTCTACTCTTAGCCTGTTCAAAATCGAGTTTGGACTGATTAATAACTGCTTTTCAATTGTTGCGAGCTTTGGTGTAAGCAGAAAATGAAACTGAAGAATCGGAAACAAGCCATTTATGATATGCAACATTCTTCTCCTGAATGGCATTTAGCACATTTATTGGAAAATTAAGGTTTAGATAAAGGATGAGATTTTAAAGTGGAGTATGGGATAAAGGATTCCATTCCTACAAGAATAATTTCATTGACACGATCTGAGCAAACGTTGACATCAGAAGTTTTGAAAAATAGTCTGACCAAGGAAAAGAAATCTCGCAGGTCATCCGATTTTGCATTCTTGTAATGCCAAACAACACTAGGTTGAGAATATCATTGAGAGAAAGGCTCCATTGGAGAAGAGACAATCACCATGTTGTGATCTGAGGTGCCTAAAGCACCACTCACTTCGACCGTGTACTTAGAAGGGTTGTTTGGGAGAAAAAGATCAAGTGTGTTGGCTATATGGTTAGGATTGTCTGGTATTCTTGAAGGTAAATGAACAATCTGTGTAAGGTCATTAGTAACTGCAAAAGCCTCAGCATCTCGACCAGCTGGGTTGGTGTGACTAGAAAACGGAAGCCAGCTGGAGTTGTTGTGAACATTAAAATCACCGAGGAAAATTACCTCTCTGTTAGGAAAGGTGGACTGGAGAAATTCAAGTTGCAAAGAGAGGAAGTTGAAGAGCTTCAATTGATTAGTGGAGTTTGGAGAACGTTAGAGAGAACAGATAAATTTGACAGAATGAGGTAGAGAGATTTTAAGCCAGAGAAGATCGAAAAGAGGAGATTCCAAATTACCAAGTCTCTGAACAGAGAATATCGTAACGGACATGCACAAGTACAACCTTTGAGGCAAAAGGAATCATATAGTGAATAATTTGGGCAACTGAGATGAGCAGTGGTTGAATCAACTAATAACTGAGATTCTATCAGAAAAAGCACATTGGGTTTGGCAGACTGCAAGTGGATATGGACATCGTTGAGATTAGAATTGAGACCATGTATATTTGTGAAATTAATTGGGAAGTGTTTGGGAGATTTAGATCTTTTTGCAGATAAGCTTGTTCTATTAGTTTTACAATTCATGGTGTATTCAATAATAAGAAAAAGTGGATGGGACATGCTGTATGAAGTAATGAAATTTTTGGATATGGCATCCACATGGTAAGAATATACCCAGATCCTTGACATAACGTGGGCTCAACGATGCCCCTCGCATACACACTACTCGGACTCCCTCCAGTCACTATCTGGCAAAGTAGAGGTAGCAAGATTATACACTAGCTGATCTGGAAGCCTCCTAAAGAGTTAGCAATAGGTTTGGTCCAGTGTACTAACTAGTGGCCGGCCTGCAAATACCGTTTTAGAGCTGTACCCTTGAAATGTAAGGAAGATTGGATCTTGCCATGATGTCCATCATAACCTGAAAAGTCATCAGTCATACTGCATGATGGAAGAGATGGGGAAGGGTTGACTGGAACTTAGCTCTAGACACTAAACACGGGTTTCACCACTTCAAGCCTGCAATAAGCAAAGTGGTGATATTGCAGTGGTTGATGAGAATCATCTACCACCTAGTATTGCCTGGTAACACAGAGGGGCGGCATTCCTCCATGTGGTGTGGACTCCACACCTCGACCCCTGCTTACGTTCGTTCACACCTGGATGATCACCCACAGTGTGCTTGTGCATGGAGGTTATACCTAGGATTACTAACAGTCTCACCATTGTGAAAGTGCAAGCAGAGGATTTGGCTGTCACAGACCATCTGGACTTCACCCAAATTAAGTCCACTTGACTTGAGTTCACCTGAATATCAGTTCCATCTGTGTTTTAGATTCCTAGGTTGCAAGTACAGCTTATCTGGCATATCTGAAAGAATGTCTGTGTCAACCTCAAGGACCATTCAAGTCAATGTAATATATGTTCCGTCTCTCTCTCTCTCTCTCTCTCTCTCTCTCTCTGCACAGTCAATCAGTGCACAGTGAGAGTTACTCAACTGCCTTTCTAAATCCCGTCTTTAAATGTACTCAACTGTGAACATAATTTTTCATATTTCAATCCAGATTGTCAGACATTTGGACAAAATTTCAGACAATATTTTTTGAAAATATTTTTAATGGTTGCTGAGTTGCTACCTATGGACATACAGATAGAAAATAGTGAATGCAGTATGTTAGAATGCAATATGTGCTTGATGAATCTGATTTTTACCGAGCGAGTGCTGCTTGCTTGGTAAAAATCAAACAGATGGTAGGTGTTATCGGTCTGTAGAAGAAGTCGAGAACGATATTGATTGACAGGTAGGCGTGGCAAACAATGTGCTGATTGGTGCATGAACACAACACATAATAACATCGGTTTAGTATCACTCAGAAGCACTAATGGTAACTTGCCTTAATGAACGCTTTGAATAATGGTGAAAAAAGGTCAGGTTACCTCCGCTTGAATCCCATGGGAGCTTGAACCCCTCCCAAAATGGAGGGGTAACCTAACCTTTTTTCTTTATAATCATGGGTGGACTAGCGCATAAATTGTTCATTAACAAAATATTCATTTTTTATTACTGTACTTTTATTTTTTAAGACACTCGTGCGGATACACATGTATCATAACGTCAATCAACACCTCAATAGCTATTCACTATATATATATAAAGAATCTTTCTTTCTTTTTCTATTATTTCCTAACCTAACGTTTAAGGTTAGTCACAAAATATAAGGAAACCTTTTATATTATTTCCTAACCTACCATTTAAGGTCAGGTTACGAAGTATAATGAAAAATAAAGAAACCTTTCCCTTTTTTCGTAACCAAGCCTAAATCAACAATATAGTAAAAATACTGATAAACTCCAAAAATCTGCTTTTAATAGTGAAAAAAGAACATAAAAATGAACAGAATGAAACTTTTATTAATTTAGTTTTCATCAAATCAGCCAACATTTTATTTTCCTTACAAATTTCTTCCATCTTTTAAAGATTCATCACAAAACTATTATGCATCGTTCTTGACTCATAAATACAATGCTAATTTTTAATAGCATTAAAATGCCAACAAATGACTGCACATGACTTGTCATCTGTTGCGCCCACCACCAATCATTTCATTGTTTGCCACGCGATAAGTGTTTGCCTTTTTATTTACCTAATTGTTATTTTATATTGTACTTTATACGTAGTCTTATAGTTATTGTTACGCTGGTTATTTTTAATTTAAATAAAAAGTTTTTGTAGATTACTACTTAATGTACGTAAAACCGTTATTTCGTTCGAATCTTGCAGCCATTATTTTTGTATAGAGTAGTAGGGAATTCAAATTTTTAATTGTGGTAACTAGGCAGCTCTAACATATAATTATATAATTATATATATAATTATATGTTAGATAATTATATAATTATCTAACATATAATTATATATAACATATAATTTAATTATAAATGCATCACTGCATTTAGGATTCTATGAGATAGCGTTAGTATTGACAATTAATTAATTAAATTTAGTGATCTTATTAATTTAAAATATCATGCCCCAGACTAGAGCAGCAAAGCAACGGGCACAAAGTGGCAGGAGTGCTGTGACTCGGGGAGAACTGTGGGGGGAAATCCTCCAATGCATCGCAGCCTAAAAAAATGTGCAACTTGTGAAATGTTTGCCAAACTCTCTGGAACAGAACATGATCTAGCCAAGGAGGATGTCTTTGTGTTTGCCAGGTGCAGAGTGTCTAGAAATTAGGCATCAACTCAGCATTCTACTGGGCTTCTATGAGAGCTTGAAGTGTAGGGTAGATGCCCTCGAAGAAATTAATGAGGGGCCCGTCAAGCTCTCAGCTGCACAACTCAATGCCAGAGATCACTCCTGGGCATCAGGCAACACAGCGGCAATCTCCAAGGCAGAATGCACTGGTCCCAAAGGAACTAGTTATTGTTGGTGACTCTATTGTCAGGGAGATGGGGAATATATTGTGTAAAAAGGATAGATGGAACAGGACCAGAGTATGTCTGCCAGGGGCAAAAGTTGATGACGTTGTAAAGCATATATCATCTTTTAAGGGTACAAAGGGTGATATTGTTGTACACATTGGCACCAATGACATTAAGAGTAGGAGATCTGCAGATTTACTTAACAAGTACAGGTCAATGTTGCAAAAAAGTCGCGAGTTAGGGTTAAATTTGAAAGTGTCTGCAATTCTGCCCAGACACGAAAGGAGGGAGTACATGATGAGAGCCTTGTCAACCAATTCAGCCCTGGAGGGAATGTGCAAGACTCAAGGGGTAGAATTTTTTTCAGCATGGTCTGTGCTTGTTAACAGGAGAGACTGCTTCTACAGGGATGGGATACACTTAAATAGAAAGGGTGCAAGAATATTTGCTGATGCTATCGAGGCAGTGTTAGGTGGGTAGGAAAACTGCTAGATTGGGGGAGATTCACAGACTAAAAGGTTAAAAGTAGCCACAGGCAGAGGTGAAAGTGATTTTTGCACAACTTCTATTAAAATAAGTAGCGACCTGGAGCGAGGGGTGCTGGGGGTTTCAGGGACTGATGGCAGTCATCGTGAAACAGGTGGGTATTTGGGATGTGTCAGGGTAACTAGGAATAGGAATAGGTGCATGTATGCTTGCATGTTACCGATGCTAGAAGTATAGTAAATAAATTTGATGAATTTGAAGTGTTGGTCAAGACATCAAAGGCGGATATTGTTGGGATAGCAGAGACGTGGTGTCATACAGATATAAGGAATGCAGAACTGGAATTTGGGGAGTACAGAAAGGATAGACAGGATAGGAAGGGAGGGGGTGTTATGCTGTTAATTAATAAAAACATAAAATCAAAAGAAGTGCATCCAGTTGATATAGATGAACAGTGCACTGTTGAGTCAGTTTGGTGTGACATAAGCACTTTGAAAGCAAAAGTAAGAGTAGGAGTGTGTCATAGGGCTAATGACTCAAATGAGTACAGTGAACAATTGTACAGAGAAATAGTGGGCTAGTAGTTATTTGTTGTTATTTGGTTTTTAGGAGCATTAGCAACTAAGGCCATATTGCTCCAGGATATGCGGTGGTCATTCCCTGACCTTTCCGCATCCTTCGTATTTGGTGGGCTAGTAAATCAGAATGTCTTATAATGGGGGATTTTAACTTCCCAGATATTGACTGGAACTTGTGGGTTGGTCACTCACACACTAGTAAGACTTCTGTGGATTTATTGGATGATTGTTTTCTGCAGCAGCATGTTCGAGAGGCAACCAGAGAGGGTAATTCTCTTGATCTGGTTATCAGCAGTGGACATTCGAGTATTAAGAATTTGCAGATAAAGGAACCACTAGGTGGCAGTGATCACAGTGTACTGATGTGGGATTTACTTAAAGATATAATTACCATCAGGGGTAAAGGAAAGGGTTTTTGCTTCCATAAAGGTGAGTACAGTGGTCTCAGACAGTTTTTAAATTCTGTACAGTGGGATCAACTGACAATATTACCAACAGCAAATTCTAAGTAGGAAGCATTCAAGGAATTAATCGTGGAAGCTACTAAAAGTTTCATACCTATTCAGAAATATTGTTCAAAGTTTAGGCCTAAATGGTTATCAAATGAACTAATGAGACTCGTGACAGAGAAGAAAAATGCATGGGATGCATATAAATTATCAAGTGACTCAGAAGCCTATGGCAGATATAAGTTAGTCTGTAATCAAGTCACAAAGGAGGTTAGGCAGGCGAAGGCAGATTACGAGAAATCTTTGGCAAAAGATGCTAAGAAAAACAGCAAGGATTTCTTTACTTATATAAACTCTAAAAGGAAGGGGATGAATCTGATTGGTCGACTTGATATCGATGGTTCGACTGTTGATGATCCTGCTCAGATAGCAAACAAACTGGATGAGTATTTTGCATCTACATTCACACATGAGGAGTTATTAAGGTTTGAAAATGGCAGAAGGTTATCAAATTGTAGTAGGGTGCTTAATGATTTTGTAATAACTGAGAGCAAAGTGGAGGAGAAATTGTTGAAGTTAAACATAAGAAAGGCACCTGGGGTGGATGGGATCTATCCAGTTATATTAAAGGAGATGGCAAAGCAACAATAAGCAAACCCTTAGCCGTAATTATGGGAGCATCCTTGGACTCAGTGGAGGTCCCCACGGACTGGAGATGTGCAAATGTATCCCCAATTCACAAAGGGGATCGAAGGGTGACATGAGTAAGTACAGACCAGTTAGTTTAACTTCTGTTCCGAGTAAAATAATGGAGTCACTGGTTAAAGATGCATTGCAGGATCATCTAGACAAGACTGCAGCAATAATTCAGACACAGCATGGGTTTGTGAAGGGAAAGTCTTGTCTGACAAATTTGATAGGATATTATGATGTGGTTACAAAGGAACTGGATGCAAAAAATAATTTTGATATTATATATTTGGATTTCAGGAAAGCTTTTTACACTGTTGCGCATGGAAGACTATTGTACAAATTGGAGCAGAATGGTATTAAGGGTAAGTTGCTACAATGGATAAAAGGATGATTGAGTGGGAGAAGACAGAGAGTGGTAATTAATGGGTGCTGCTCTTCGTGGACTAATGTTATTGGTGGAGTCCCACAGGGTTCGGTGTTGGGTCCTCTGTTGTTTTGTATATTTATCAATGATATTGATGAAGGTATATCAGGCTTAGTGTCGAAGTTTGCAGATGATACAAAGGTTGGCAAGGTTGTTAATAACAGTAATGGCAGTGTGCTATTGCAACAGGATCTAGATAATTTGGGCAGATGGGCTAAGAAGTGGCAACTGAATTTAACCTTGACAAATGCAAGGACTGCATATGGGTAGAAGTAACCCCAGAGAAACGTACCAACTGTGTGGTACTACACTTAAGGTGGTGGAAAATGAAAAAGACCTGGGAGTAATTATGCAGTCAAATATGATGTTTTCTGAACAATGCAGACAGGCTGCCACGGCAGGTCGTGGGGTTTTGTCAATGATATATAGGAATTTTGCTAGCAGGGAAAAGGGGATGATTGTTCCTCTGTATAAGGCATTGGTCAGCCACGCCTTGAGTACTGCGTACAGGTCTGGAGGCCTCATTTTAGGAAGGATGTAGATTTGCTTGAGCGTGTACAGAGAAGGGCAACAAGATTGGTGAGGCGAATGAAGGAATCCTCTTACCAAGAGAGGCTTAAGTTCTGCAAATTGCAGTGCCAAGAGACTAGGCACCTGCACGGTGATCTGATTGAGGTGTATAAGGCCTTGAATGGGTTGAGCACGCTGAATTCTGATGTGATCCTTCCAATTGTTCAGATTACGAACCTAAGGGTGGCATAAATTCAAATTAAGAAAAGACAGATGTAGAATAGATGTGCGGAAATTTGCCTTTAGCCAGCGGGTGGTTAATTGCTGGAACAAACTTCCATCTGTCGTTGTGGAAGTTGATAGGTTAAATAAATTTAAGGAGGAACTGGACAGGCATTTGGAGGGAATGGTGTAATTTTTATTTTTATTTTTTTTTTTTTGGTTGATGCTGCATAAGCTCATACACTTGCTTTCTTGCATCACACGCCACTACTACTACTACCACCTGTCAATCAGTATATCCTTCTCAATTTTGGCTCCAGACTGATAACACCTACCATCTGTTTACCGAGCGAGCAGCGTTAAGAGTCCGGTGTCAGGAAACTAATTTTCCATGTAAGTTATCCGACATTTCTCGTCGTTCTCGTGTTGGCTTTCTTTATCTTAGCCAAAGAATCCAATGAAGTTTCTTATGTATTTTATTAGTGCTCAGTGTCTTATTATGCTGGATTGTGTTGAGAACCTTGTGCAAGGTGAAGTATAAAAGCAGCAGCCATTTATGTCTTTTTACTTGCTAAGCATGTTCTCAAACTCTAAAAGAAAGGGCATATTCATAAGGGGAGTATTTATATTAAAGAAAAAAGTCTTAATCTAAGTGGTTAAGTGATAATTGCACTGCAACATTTAAAAGCATGTAAAGTGGCTGAAAATAAATATTTCTCTTTTATCATTTTTCATCCTGGTATTGTTTTCACCGTGCTTTCATGGGATGATTTTTCACAAACACCTTTTAGAGGTTTATAAAAATGGCTACATCTTAATATTTCTCATTCATTTTTTTATGCTCAGTAATGTTATAATTACTATAAAAATAAAATATATTCATAATGGCAACAGTTATTTACCTTTTAGAGGTTTATAAAAATGGCTACATCTTAATATTTCTCATTCATTTTTTTATGCTCAGTAATGTTATAATTACTATAAAAATAAAATATATTCATAATGGCAACAGTTATTTATTTTTAAAATTAGAGTTTATGGCCTGGTTGTCATTTTATCTAATTTTTTATCAGCATATAATGTTATATAATGAAGATATTTCTCATTAAAAGTTCAGTACAACAAATTATTTTCCAAGGCATATATAATAAAATGTACTGGTTTACAATGAAAGAAAAACTATTTGCAAATTGTGGATGGTTAATTCAGGAAACACTAATTTGATTTATCAGTTGTCTAAAACTCAGGTGGCAAATGCACCATATATTGTAATTGTAGCTAAAGAAGGAATGAAGAAATGCAAATAGTACTTGGTTAAATCAAAAATGAAAATCTTGAAAGATGTAGCAAATGAACTTGATGTTATCTCTACCTTGTGCTTTTTGAATGATCATGTTCAAATCCAGAAAGTTTTTTTTTTTTTTTTTTTTTGTACAGAAGGGTATGCTACCAACTTTTTTATTTTAAAAAAATCATGTGGTATGTAATGATGAATTTATATACTAGTGCTTTCTTTAATTTAATTTTTATATAAGGTAAAAAAGTTTTGTTTTTTTTTTCCACAAAAGTATTAGAAAAAAGGACTAGAACTGGTAATCTAATTGAACTATAGTGAAACTTGAAATCTAATATTTTAGATTGCATTAAAACTGAATTTTCTACTTGTGTGTGAAGAATGATGTCAAACTTCAAAAACAGAACCATATATCAGTATGAGATGAAAATTAACAGTAAGAAATAGCTACTGTACTGTATTTCTTAACGTATGATGTATCGGTATTTTATTTGTACTAAGTATTTTATTTTATAAGAAAATATGCTTTCAAAAAGGATAATTTCTGTACAAATGTACTTACTTTTGTAATACTTACATAGAATAAAGTGTCTGTACCTATTTCAAAAATTTTCTAATACATGCGACACCAGACAAAAAAGTTGGTGACAAAAAATTATGGGGGTTGGTGTTGTTGATGTTATTTAGGAGCATTAGTAACTAAGGCCATATTGCTCCGGGGATATGCGGTGGTCATTCCCTGACCTTTCCGCATCCTCCGTATTTGGTGGTCATGGGTTCGAACCCCGGTTTAATCAAGAAGCGTGTGCTATGCACTGCTGCTCCTGCCCACCTGGCTACAGAGGCACCAAAAAAAAAAAAAAAAAATTATGGTATTTAGGGCATATAACAGATTGTACATGTGTTTGCTTATAGCACTGAAATTAGTGTATAAGTCCAACCCATTTACAGCTATACTAGCTATGACTGAAGAAGCAAGGGTTTCCACTCCAAAGATGGAATGTAGGAAAGATGTTAGTGAGTGAATGGCAAAAAGGAGTGATAGCATTTGGCAGGTCTAAAGGACCTGCCAAATACTATCACTACTTTGTTAAAGAACTAGCTGATTTTGTGTAAAAGTGGGCGCTACTAACTACTTCAGTATGTTTCAAAAGTGCTGAAGAACATATATGAACAAATAATGGTTCTTTTAAAGTAATTTTAGGCAGTATTCATTAGAACAAAATTTTCATACAATGAAATGGTTCATTTCCCCTGAGAAGTTTGTTGCATTGGGATTTTAATGAATATTTGTTCAAAAAAGTCACTTTAAATATAAGCAGATTTTTGTTCTTATTCTCAGTGTAATTTTTTATCATGTATAAGCCCAATTAATTGGCTATAAACCTTTCAGATTTTTTTGCACTTGCACAGCTTATTATCAGAGTCATAAATTGTCATGATAAAGATATACCTATAGAAACAAACCTCTTCCCAGCCCAAAAATGAATTAAATTATGAGAAAATTAAATTTGCTCTGTAAGATTGATTTCCTCATTCATTTTCTGTATTTTTTAGTACAGAATGAATGTTGTATTAACAACTTTTTTATTAAAAAAAGAAAAAAAACCTTTTTACTCTATTTTCATGATTGCACTTGTAATTATGCTGTATTTTTGTAGTTAAATTTATTGTGTGTGTGTGTTTTAATTATGGTCACATTTAATTATGGTCTTACTTTTTTTACTTCTTCAGATCTACTCATTGGAGCATATAACTCAGATCGGGCAGTCTTCTTAAAGTAGGTTTAATTTTATTTCTTCCATGTCGCATTTTGCTACCTTAACTCTCTTCTTTTAATGTACATACATTTTATCAATCTATATAAACTGGTTTTATCTGTCTAATTCATCGAAGTCACAATGTAAGAGGTAACCATTAAGGTTTCATCATGTAGAATTTACCATGAGTATAAGATAACGAAATTATAGCTGTGCCACTAGTATTTAAATCATAAAAACAAGAAAAGAAAAATAATATCTTTAATTCCTTTAAATATTATTTCCCTTGACAAATCCAATGATATTTTATGTGTGTATGGTGAACCCTCTATTCTCAAATTGTTATAATTGAGAAGAGTTATTCAGTTTAAGTGCCAAGCAGTTAAGGCAATATTGTGCTCAAAATTGCCAAAATAATAGCTTTAATTTAATAACAACAGCATAAATATATACAGCTTTATGTACAGAATGTAAACTCTATCTTGTTAAGAATTTGCAAGGAATATCTTACTATTAGCCTTATGAAGGCCTTTAAATATTATCATTAAAATAAATGAAAAAGTTAAAAGCAGTAAATATTTTTCAGTAAATTATCTGCTCCCCCTCATGTGTGCAGTCTCAGCAAGAGGACGAATGCCATTCATGTTCAGCTTCCTCAATCCATTCAGGAAGTTTAATTCTAATTGTCCATTACAAATTCTTTAGATAATTTTGCTTGATAGTCACTGTTTTTACTACCATACTGAGAATATTGTGATATTCTTGAGCTTCCAATAGACACTTTCACTAGAGATAGTTAAAGAACAATGAAAAAATCTGTACCTGATAATCTACAGATTTAGGAAAATCTCACTTTAGCTTCCTGGACTAACCTCTAACTTGGTAATTCCATTTTTCCATTTGAATGCCTATATATATATATATAGGAAACAACCTAAAATGTAATGAACAGTTCCAAAGAACGGCATCCATGAGGTAAAATAATATAAAATTATAAAATAACTCTATATTTCATTTGTAATTCTTGAAATATTAGCAGATACTAGTTTCTTAACTAGTTATTATTAGTATTAATAGTGGCAAATGATGCAAGAAAGCAAGCTTATACAGCATCAAAAAAAATAAATAAATAACCATCAAAAGAACTTCCCATATCACCTATCTATCCACAACAAGGGCTGCCAGTTGTTGCTTGAAAACATAGACTTCTGTAGCTGCTGCAAGCAGATAAGTTTTCCTTGAAATTTTATCGTATTTTTGATTAATTAAGGTGTTAATTTGTGTTTTACAAATAGATTAATAGGCTTAGTAGTGTTTGTTAGCTTATTTTTTAAATTTAGCTAGTGACTTTGTAAGTTACAACTCGCTTCTCGTACTGCTATCGTATCGGTGTTTTGCTGAGAATATCATAGCGTAACTGGTACTGCAGAAGAATAGTAGGGTTTTAATTGTAATAAATAAGCATTTTTATTTTCTCTCTTTTTTTTTTTTTTTTTTTTTTTTTAGTTCTTTATTTTAAAAAAAAAAAAAATTTTCTGTTTATACTCCGGCACGACAACCAAATCAGTAGAGTTTACAATAAATTGTCGATACAAATATTTATCGTATTTAGTAGTCACGGGCTTGAACCCCGGTCCACTCAAGGAATGCATGCTATGCACTCTCGCTCCTGACCACTGGGCTACGTCAGGCCTTCTGTTACCATCCCTAACCCTTTTTCGTATTACTAACTTGCCTCTAATACTACATGGCTCCAATTTGTACAGCAGTCTTTTACATGGATCAGTGTAAAAAGATTTTTTGAAATCTAAGTATATGATTTCAAAATTATTTTTTGCCTCCAGTTCCTTGAGATTGGCCAAAGAAGATTGACCCTTAAGATATCCATGCTGTGACTGCAGTACAAATGCATTCCTTTCTAGATGGTCCTGCATTACTTCTTTAACCAGTAACTCCATTATTTTTCCTGGAACAGAAGTCAAGCTAATTGGTCTGTAATTTCTCATGTCACCCTTTGATCCATCTTTGTGAATTCAGGATACATTTGTATATCTCCAGTCCATGGAGACCTCCCCTTAATCCAAGAATTCTCTCATAATTATGACTAAAAGTGTGCTTATCTCTTTTGCTGCCGTAATATAATTGGATGGAATCCCATTCACCCAGGTATCTTTTTAATGCTTAGCTTAAACAATTTCTCTTCCACCTTCCTCTCATCCCCATCCCTGAAAAATTACTGATGTGTGAATGTAGATACAAAATGTCTATTCAATTTTCAGCAACCTGAGTAGTGCCATTAACAGTTGAATCATTTGTACAGATTGGACCAAAACATCAAACCATTGATACTGAATGGACCAATTTGATTCATTCCCTTCCTTCTACTGTTTACATAATTAAATAAAACTAATTGCAACTAGGCATACTATTTTAAGAGTTTAAGATTCTATATCTATATAATATCGGTGTAGTTACTCCATAGACAACTCTTAAAGAAAAACTACAGTAGTAGAGTGACAGGCATCATTTCATCTGTATCTCATATTGTGCTCATCTTTCACGAGTTGCCCACGTATTTCACTACCTTGAATAAGTAACGCTTCACTAATAGAGAAGACTATTGTTACTTATTCTCTGTGGTGCCCACCAAGAATAAGTAACAGTGGTGGGCACCACAGTTTATCATGCTGATTTCAGAAATGTAAATTTTTCTACTGTACCGTTTTTTTCACAAATCACTTAAGTTGATGTCATGAGTTATATTATTGAATGCATTAAGTTAGGAGTAAATGCTGGGAATCTGTAAACTAAATCTTCACACATTGGCAACACTTGCCTTCAGTCATTTGTTTCTTGACCTTGAGAGCTCGATGCAGCAGTGTTTATCAGTGTGAGCTCAGTTTAATTTTGAGGTTACTGTGTCAAAATTTTGCTGAAAAGTGAATAAAATATCTTCACAGAAGTGTTTAAACAATCCAAACTCATTTTTTTTATATTTGTGAAAGTAATGTAGTCCTTACGCAAAGGCGTAATAATGCAAAATTTGTAAAAAAATGTGTAATGTGCTTATTTTGGAGTGAAACTCAGTGACCAATAGAAACAGGGAGCTCTGTATAAATTCAAACCTGTGTTGAAGCATTGAGATTCTGGAAAAATGGTAAAAAGAAGGCCTTGACATTTGCAATTCCCACGATTTTGTGGGAGCCTGCAAGCCACTGTGATAATTGGTACTTTTGCTTAGTTAATGTAGAGGGATATAACACAAAGAGTAAGTTGGGCATTGTGCATTCTAATATTCCATCTGCCATTAGGTCAGTCCCACATGGAAATAACCTGTTGATTCCGCCTTCTCCATTTATATTGGAGAATGTGGTAGCAGGGAGTGCTGAAAGTGAAGCTTCTGAAGATGAAACTGAGGTCTACAGACCTGGAGACATTCACTCCAGCCCTCAACTATTTTCACAACATGAACTCAATGATCTGGTCAGACATTTTAATTTACCACAGGAATCTGCAGAACTCCTTGGTCCTGGACTTAAGTCAGAAAATCTTCTAGCACATGGAATGTTTTTCTCATGGTACAGACACAGAAGCAGAACTAGTTCCCTACTTTTCCGAGGACGGATTTATGGTTTTATGCAGTAATATAAATGACAAAATGAACTATTTAGGAATTAGTTACAATCCTGCACAGTGGAGACTTTTTATTGACTCATCAAAGGAGACTCAAAGGTGTGTTGCTCTACAATGCAAATAAATATGAATCAATTCCAACACCTCACTCTGCATATGAAAGAAATATATGAGAACTTGAAGAATTTGTTGACAAATATTAAGTATGAAGAACATGGTTGGTTGGTTGGTCTGTTGTTGACTTTAAAGTGATAGAATGTTACTTGGAAAGCAATCTGGCTACACAAAAATATTATTATTATTATTATTAGCCATATGGTGCAAGGAAGCCTGAGGCTTATGCTGCACCAGCCAAAAAAATTTTCTGAGTTACCCTGAGAAAAAGAGAGAGAGAGAGTCAGAAGTAGAAAGGAATCACCAAGAAGGAGAAGAATGATGATATCCAGCTCAGGATCCTGGGTGTGCCAAGCCCATACTCACCAGATGTGAGCCCCTGGGGTGTATCTTGCAGTGTGTGTGTGTGTGTGTGTGTGTGTGTGTGTGTGTGTGTGTGTGTGTGTGTGTGTGTGGACAATCGGGCAAGGAGTAAGTACTGAGATGTCAAGGTCTGTCCAGAAAGGGGCAGTGTGTTGCCTGGATCAAAAAACATTGTACATAAACCACTGGTAGAACCCAAAACTATCCTCTTTGCACATCAAACTGAGTTTGATGGAGCAATTTGTGAAACTTTACCTCACGAAGCCCCCTATTTCACACTACCTTTGTACTAAATTCCTATTGATCACCCGGGAGAAGCTAAAACAAGGTAGTTTTGTTGGACCTCAAATTTGCAAACTGATGAGGGACTGCAATTTTGAGGGAACTATGAATTAAAAAAAAAAAAAAAAAAAAACCAGGCATGGATTAGCTTCAGGTCTGTTGTTGAGACCTTCTTAGGGAACAACAAGGATCCAGACTACAGAAATATAGTTGAAAATATGACTGCTTTCCAGAAAATCTAAGAAGTGTTAGTGAAGAACAGTCTGAGTAGTTTCACCAGGACATTAAAGACATGGAGATGAGATATCAGGGGAAGTGGAGTGTCAACATGATGGCTGACTATTGCTGGATGCTGAAAAGGGACCATAAAGTAGAAGGATTTGGAAGAAAATTAAAGTAATAACCCATTGTAGATCAGTTTTTAAAATGAGAGTTGAGAGTGGACTTTTTACCACACTGCCCTTTTTAATAGTGTTTTCAACATGTATTTAAATAAAAAAAAGTCTGGTAAAAGTAGCATTTTGGTATAACTTCGGTACACAAATTCTGCCAAAATTAATAAAAATTTGTGAAAAACCAAATTTTCTTTTGTGATTTTTGAAAAAGCCTAACGTGATGGAAACAAATGGAAGTCATTTTTGAAATCAGCATTAGAAAATGATTCAGAAACACCCTTTTCTGAGAAAACATCAGTGAATTTTTTTTCAAAATGTGGAGCAGTGTAATCAGATCAAGAGTATTGCATATCCAATAAATCTGGAAAAAAAATCTTATTACTGTGAGTGACCAACACACCTCCAGTCAATACCTTGAAGGGTAAAATCCCATTATAAGACCTTTTGATTTACTAAACCATTCTATTTAACGGTTTTTGTTTATACTGGTTCCAGTCATTTGGTGTATAATACACTCTTATTCTTATTTTTGTTTTCCTCACAGCTTATGAAACACCAACCTTACTCAACACAGTTTGGATAGCAGTGCTGACTGCTACATGAAGCACTCATTGTGTTCATTTCATACCAACCTGTCATGTGGAAACAAAATTATTTACATCAGAAAAATATTTCTAATAATTTATATTTTATAAATTCTGCACAGCTTTCTTTTAATGCATGCTTTATGTATAATTAATTTGTAAACGTTGTATATTTTCTGATTTAGTTTATGTTTAACAAATGGTAAGTATAAATATGTAATGGCAGTAGCTAACATCGAGGCTAGAATAGCATTACCTATAAACTCAGTAAAGCAAGTATATTTCTGTATTAACTCATTTTGGCCACCTCCATAGCCAGGTGGGAAGGAGCAGCAGTGTGTAGCACACGCTTCTTGATTAGACCGGGGTTCGAGCCCATCACCACCGAATACGGAGGATGTGAAAAGTTCAGGGAATGACCACCGCATATCCCGGAGCAATATGGCCTTAGTTGCTAATGCTCCTAAAAACCAAATAACAAACAACAAACAAACATATTAACTCATTTATTTACAGAACTTCTAAGCAGAAATAACAGGTTTCCACTCTGGTTAAAAAAAAAAGATTTGCACCAGCATACTTCTTCAGTTTCACTAAAAAGTTATCACACCAACATGCATGAGAAGCTGCAAAGAATTAAATGCAACAGTTTGGGTGTGCATTTGGACATTACACACTTTGTATATTTTTGTTTTTGAGTTAGTTTAAAAACCTAATGGAAGGAGCAGGATCTTCCATGTGTTAACTTTCATTACTGAATAAAATAATATATCATTACCAGAATATATATTATCTTTATTATTATTATTATAAAAAAAAAAAAAAAACCCCTTTTCTCCTTGTATGGGATTTTTTTCCACCCTGTGACACATACTGGTACTGACTGCATGGGGTAGTTGGTCATGTTCAGTTAATATTATTATTATTATTGTTACTGTTGGTCAAGGAACTCTCTTACTATCCTACAGGTGTTCAAGATTGTGGCTTTCTGGAGTTCCATGTAAGTGTTCTCTGGGAGGCCTATTGTTGCTAGGTTCCTATGGAGGTCTTTTGGCACAAAGCTGGTGGTTGACACGATTATCAGGATGGTCATTACTTGTTCCATATGCCACATATCTTTGACTTCTAGGCTTAGGTCTGAGTATTTCCTGATCTTTTCCTTGTATGCTTTCTGGTTTGTTTGTTTGTTATTTGGTTTTAAGGAGCATTAGCAACTAAGGCCATATTGCTCCGGGGATATGCGGTGGTCATTCCCTGATCTTTCCGCATCCTCCGTATTTGGTGGTCACAGGCTTGAACCCTGGTCTAATCAAGAAGCGTGTGCTACACACTGCTGCTCCCGCACACCTGGCTACGGAGGTGCCATGCTTTCTAGAGGTTGCTGGTGTTGGGTGCTGCTATATCGATCAGGTAGGTAGCCATTTCCATCTTGTCAATGAGGGTTACGTCTGGTGTTTTGTGTGGGATCGTCTTGTCCATTATGATGGCATGGTCCCAGTATAGTCAGTGAGTAGAGGTTTCTGAGTCTCGTACTTGTAATATGGTAAACTATCTTTGATCAGCTGGTACGTTTGCACTAGCTTCTGATGTATTATCCTGGTCACATGGTCATAAAAAGCAAAATGTAAAAAACAGACTTTACAGGAAGTGGCTGAAGATAGGACATCCTAATGACTACATTCTGTACAAAAAAAGTGTTCACTTTATAAAGCTGAAAAAACAAGCACATTACGCAGCTGTACTATCAAAGCTCAAACAAGGAAAAAGGATTTTTCGTGATGACAGAAAAAAGGGTCTCGTGACTGCTGAGGTCTTTACTGAATGGTCCAAGAAGACATTTGGACAACTTCCCGCTCCCAACCAATTAGGAAGAGAATAACTGACCTCCTTCACTGAATCGTAGAAAAGGAAGAATCCGTTTCAAACTTACTAAGAAAGACACCTCTAACAACCATCACAATTACCAGAGAAAACCTCATGAAAGCCATAAATGAACTTCCTAATAAAGCAACTGTTGGTTCTGATAACTTCCCTCTTTTCATGGCAAAAAATCAGCAGCCCTTACATTATTGAGGTGTTGCATCATACTTTCAATCAAATCATTCAAAAAGGTACTCTCCCCTGTATATGGAATAGCTGTTGATCAGGCCCATTCCAAAAATAAAGAAACCAAAAAAATGCCAAAGACTATAGACTCATAGCTATAAGTTGCACCATCTTGAAAATTTTTGAGAAGACTCTTCTCTCAGCTCTAACCCAACACTGATTCAGGCATCGTCCTCTGCACCTACACTCCGTCTTATCTAGAAGATCAACCGTCACAAATCTCCTTGAGACCCTTTTCCGGATGCAGAAAGCTCTCAACAATAAGGAACAGCTCGATATTATCTTCCTAGACATATCCACAGCTTTTGACAATATCTTGATAACGGCTCTGGAACAAATTTTATCTTTCTACTTCAAAATATAAGGCAATCTCCTGAAGATTTTATGTAACATTCTGAAGGAAAGAAACCTCATAATCTGTAATGACGATTTTATTGCCCATCACTTCATTTTGCAGGGAGTACCACAGGGAGGCATACTCTCCTCACTGTTATTTGCTGCAGCTCTGGAACCATTTTTTGCATCCCGTAAAGGCAACTTTATTACATATGCTGATGACCTGAAATTCTTCATCAAATCTAAAGATCTACAACAAGTTAAGCAAACAAATCAACAAGCCAATAACACAATAAACGAACTGGAGCATTACCTCGATTGTATTGGACTATGTTTAAACCCAAGCATATCTGCCCAGGTGACAATTACAAAGAAAAAGAGCAGGACAGGAACAATATCTCTATGCTGGTAAGCGGATGCGAAGTTCCAAAGGTTAAATTGCATGTAGACCTTGGCCTAAAATGGGATGAGGGACTAACATTCTCCGAGCACTTTGATTACATCAAAGTTAAAACATATGCAGCACTCTGGGCTGCCAAACAGGAGTTAATTGGAATTAGAAACCCAAATCTTGTTAAAAAGTATATCTTGAAATGTATACTTCCCATCCCACTGTATGCTTCAAAGATTTGGTCTTCTGCCCCACCGAGCAACCTGAAAGCTTTCCTAAGAATTGAATACTGGCTCTTGAGAGGGCTGAACATGATCTCAAATCACCCATTTACTATCTCTAGAGCAGCGGTTCCCAAAGTGAATTCCACGGAACCCCAGGGTTCCATGATAAAATTCAGGGGTTCCGCGAGACAAGGTGTCCTCTATCTTTCTTGTTTCATAAAAATGGGTAGGTATTTTAAAAAAATGAAAGAATTTAAGTTATGTAAAAAGTTACTCAAGAAAAATACAAAAAAATTACGTTATTCATTATTTAAATGCATGAAATACATTTCGTTATGGAATCTGAAATATGTACTGCAAAATAAGTAAGATCAATTTTAATCAATTGAGAGGTAATGGAGAAAAATTCGACAAGACAACTGAGGAAATGTGCGTAAATACATTAAAAATTATTGTAGGTGGCCCATCGTCTACTGACTGTGACGTCACTGTACCAGCAGCACGGCCTGTATATAATAACTATATATATAGTTAGGGTTCCGCAATTTTTGAAACAGCATATAGGGGTTCCGCAACAAAAAAAGTTTGGGAACAGCTGCTCTAGAGCCATCCTACTTTCCAATCTCAGCATTCCTCCCTGAAACAGGCAATTACAAGAAACATTTTCACAAGAAACATTATCACAAGGAACATTTTCACATTAGCCCAACTGCTAACAGGAAGATTAGATGCTCCCAGTATTGACGGCTTGTTTCACTCTTGTCGAGAAGCCACCAGGATTGCTGAAACAAGACATCCTCTTCAAAGCAAATTAAAAAACCTGGACAGCCTAAGTCGCTTTTTTTCCAGCAAACACAATATAACTGGCGCCTCCATAGTCAGGTGAGCAGGAGCAGCAGTGTGTAGCATACGATTCTTGATTAGACTGGGGTTCAATCCTGTGCCCACCAAATACGGAGGATGTGGAAAGGTCAGGGAATGACCACCGCATATCCCCGGAGCAATATGGCCTTAGTTGCTAATGCTCCTAAAAACCAAAATAAAAGCAACAACAACAATAGAACTCTTCAATCAACTAAGAATTGAACCAGAAAAGCTCTCTAATGAAAAAGCCTACAGATTGCAAGTCTTTGCTGATTCCTATCGTCTCCTGTAACTGTAGTGCATAGCCACTTGGCTCAAAAATGGCATTTAATTTTAATTGCTTCTAACTATATATTCTCGGTATTCTAGATGCCAACCTAAGATGTTAAAATTTTAAATATTCTGTGATGTTCAAAGATGCCAAAAATTTTAAATATTCTATTATAAAATCATAATTACTCATGTATTCCAAAATTCTGTATTCAACCTTTCTGGGTGAACTTCCCATGGACTTTGTAACCTTTGCTCATTGGTCCGCTTCACACCTTAGAATGTAACTCTCACGCTACTAGCCAATGGCTGTCCCAGGGGTGTCTCTTCAACAGAGAAATAAATTGATAATAATAATAATAATAATATCCGTGAGTGTACTCTGTCTGAGTGATCACTTTGTATCCTGCTGTGATGTACTGGATTGTTTTTGGGGCCAGGTGGCATTGTCGACATGTGTCATCTGTTACTCCAGGTTCCTTGGCAATGTATTTCCTGTAGTTCCTGGTGTTGATTACCTGATCTTGGATGGCAAGCATGAATCTTTCAGTCTCGGGGAAGAGCCTTCCATTCATGAGCCGAGCATTGGAAACCATCTTATCTATGTAGCCTTGATCTTTCTGTCTTTATTTATTCTGTTTGTGTGAGTGTGGTTCTCTTGTTGAGGTTGAATGTTGTGTACCATTTATATATCTTTCTTATGGCTTGGTAGATTGGCCCTGTGTTTTCCTGGAAGTAATCCTGCAGGATCTTAATTGCCTTCTCTTGTTCAATGAGATCAGTCAATCCCCTCCCTCCATGCTTCTTTCCAAACTATGACTGACTTCGGTTGGTGTTGGTGCTTCTTGGTCATCATTAACCTGGTTGATCTCATAATATTCTCCAGCTTGGTGTTAATGTAATCTATGATCCCAAAAGAGATCACAGATTGGACTAACACCAAGGCTGAGACTGCATAAGTGTCAGTGTTCCCGCCATTCAGCTTTGATTTTAGCAGGCTTGTCAGTCTCCGGTGGTATTTCTCAGTGAGGTGGGCCTTGATCTCCTTATATTCTAACTGGTGGGCCTGCATCATCCTCATATATCCCTCTATCATGGCTTCAATCTCTTCACCGGTCTTCAGCTGGTAATTTTGTTTGATTGGATGTCCTTGATGCAATCCATTGCTCTTGCATTTGTCTAGGCCAGATTGCATCCTGATGTTAGTGCTGAACTCTTCAGTGACCTGGAGTGGCTGTTGGAGTTGATTCTTAGATGCAGCATAGAGTTTGATGTCATCCATGTACATGAGGTGAGAGAGGGTGTACAGGTTCTACCTCCCTTCTTTTAGGAGATATCCGTACATGTAGTTATTGAGAATGGTGAACAGTGGGTTGAGTGCTAGACAAAACCATAGTGTGCTCCGGGCATCTCCCTGAACAATTCCCCTTCTGATAGGTATTGGTTTGGCCATGATGTTCTCGACCTTGATGGTGGTCCTCCATTTTTCCATGGTTGCTTCTAGGAAGTGTGTTAGTGTCGAGTTGACTTTGTAGATCTTCAGTGTCTCTATCAACCAGCTATGGCTAGCAGAGTTGAAGGCCTTGTAGTAGTTGATGTAGGCCACGTACAGGGTGTGGTGCTTCTTGTAGGCTTGCTCGATAACTGCAGTGTCACAGGTCAATTGCTCCTTGCATCCTCTGCTCATCTGCTTACATCCTTTCTGCTGCTCAGCCACGATGTTCTGGCTCTCCAAATGGTTTGATATCTTTTTAGTTATGTAGCTGGTCAGGATCTTGTACATTGTTGGGAGACAGGCAATTAGTCTGTATTTTGCCGGATTTGTGGTATCTTTGTTTTTAGCTTTCAGGTCGGTGATTCCTTAAGTCACAGACCCTTGGATTGTGTCAGGGTGCATTATTATCTTGGGGAACTTCTCTGCTATATGCCTGTATGTGTGCAGCTGAACTTCTTATACCAGTAGTTGTGGACGTTATCTATTCCTGGGGTTGCCCAGTTGTGGGACTTCCTGATTGATTGTTTTACATCTTCCCGAATCTCTTATTTTGTCATCTCTTGTATGTTCTTCATTTTCTTTCTTTACAGATCTATCCAGGGGGCACAGCCATTATGGCTAATTTCACTGCTCCACAGGTTTCTCCAGAAATCCTTGAGTACCTTCTGGATAAGGGTCTGTTGTCTTCTGTCTCCTCTTGTCTGATTTTCCTGTAGAAGGCACTCTGGGTTTCATCAGATGCCTGTTGTCTGTTTTCTCTGGGCACTCTCCCAGTAATGGCAAAGCACTTTGTTTTCTGTTTATACTCTTGCTGAGCCAGGAGTTTCTGCTTGAGGGTGTCAAGATATTCTCTGATTATAGGTGTTGTGTTTGCTGCTCTGGATATTGTCTTTCTTGAGGATGGCCTTTACTTTCTGATCAGCTTCTTACTTCTGTTACTTCATTGGTATTGGCTAGGCTGGCCAATCTTCACTTATATAAATAAATAAATTTTCTGTTTATACTCTGGGGCGACCACACAGTCAGAGGAGACCACAAGATAAAGATCTCTTCCGTCTTCTGCTGTAGCTTCTTTCCCAACTGATGGTTCCTTGTCTTTTCGTTTTGTTATGTTGTTTTTTTGGTTTCCCTTCCATTCATTCTGGTGGCTGCTACAGTGGCACAATAAAAGGCTATACGGATGGTGTCTAGTGTTACTTTGTTGTTGTTGAGATAATCTGAGATGGTCTATGACTTGCCAAAGGATTCTGTTAGCTCTCTTCTTCACTATGGTGTTGGGTCTTTGTGGGGCCCATTTCCTCAAATTCTGCTAGGGCTTTCTTCTACTCTTCTATTCTGGATATTGCGATCTCATCTGTTTCCACTTCAGCTGCTTCTGGTTGCAGTTCTTGTACTTGCTGTTCCTCCCCTAGTTTTCATTCCATTATGTTCATATTCCTTATTGTTTCTAGTGGGTTGCTCACGTCCTGCTTGAATCTTTTGCAAGATTGCAGGAGCTGTCAGGTTCTTAACGATGGTCCGTCTCTGGTCTGCTATTCACTGTTTGGTGACCTGAACAGTTGGAACTGTTCCAACCACTTGGTGTGTAGTACATTGTCACATCTGTCTCTAGCTTCATTACTTTGTAGTATGCTGGTATGGTGAATACATTCATTTCACTGCTCATCTTCATGCATTAGTTTCAATCTTGTTTCATTAGTTTCATTCTCGCTTCCTTTGTGGGTGGTCACTAGTGCAGTTGCACAGGAAGCACTTCCAGATGGTTGGCCTGTGCGGTCTTGCTCTTCAGTTGTGGTAGCCATACGGGAGACAGTGCCGCTCATATCACTTATCTGTGGGAGACTGTCTAGAACTTTTCGAATTGACCCCTCTGCCTAAGTCCTGTACACAAGAGACTTTATCCTGTGCCACACTTGATGCTGTATGTTCAATATTTCTACTTCTCATCTTCTTCCATCTGTGGAGATGGACCTGTTTTAGCTTTGGCTTTTGTATCCATTGGCGGATAGTAGTTATTGGGAGCAACATCAGATTGTGCCACTCCCTGCCTCAGCCATTACTTCGACCTTAGGGAAGGTAGGTCAGATGAAACAACTTTTGTAATCCCCTCCCCTATTGCAGTGGGATCTGGGTCCATGATAATAACGATAATAACAACACTGTTAGTGTTGTTATTATTGTTATTAGTGGCTTATGATGCAATGAAGCAAGCTTATAAAGCATCAGCCACAAAAAAAAAAAAAAAACCACTCCCGCATCACTTGTCCACCTTATCCAATAATTTGTCTAGTTCTTCATTGAATTTATTCAGACTGCCCACTTCTACACCAGATGGAAGTTTGTTCCAGCAGTCAACCACCCACTGGGCTGAAGGAAAACCTCCTCACATATATTCTGCAGTCATCCTTCCTCAAATTATGTCCCCTCATGTGTGTAGTCTGAGGAAGAAGGAAGAATACCATCAGTATTGAGCTTACTCAATCCATTTAAAGCCTTAAAAATCTCAATCAGATCACCTCGCAGTGCCTAGTCTCATGACCCTGCAGTTTGCTGAACTGAAACCTGTCTTGGTAAGAGCACCCTTTTGTTCCCTTCACCAATCTTATTACCCTTCACGTCACCTGTTCTGGTAGATCTACATCCTTCCTAAAATGAGTCCTCCAGATGTGTGTGCAGTACACTCAAGATGCAGCCTAACCATTGCCTTATATAGCAGGATATCCATGAGCTGTGCTGACTGCCTATCTGTATTGCTCAGAGAACTTCATGTCTGACTGCATAATGTTCCCAAGGTCTTTTTTCTTTTTTTTTCCCCACTGACCTGAATATAAAGTGTAGTACCACAGTTGTTACGTTAATCTGGGATTACTGCTACCCATATGCAGTACCTTGCATTTATCAATATTAAAGTTCAACTGCTGTTTCCCAGCCATCAGCCTAATTTGTTTAGCTCTTGTTGCAGCAGCTTACCCTGATTACTGTCATTAACCACCCTGCCAACCTTTATATCAATTGCAAACTTAGACATTAAGCCTGATATACCTTCATCAGCATCATTAATCAATTGGCCCAGCACTGAGCCCTAGGTTCAGTGAAACCTATATATATATATATATATATATATATACTGTGTCGAATTTTCTGTCAGATGATTCACTCATGGAAAGTACTGAAATGTTACTTAGATTAAAATTTACAATAGTCAGAACACCATACCAAGCATTGGTTTTGTTAAGGAAGCATTGAATAATCTATGGTTGAACCACCAAGGTCTAATGAAATTCATTGTAATCCTATCATCATGATCTTATTTAATCTTTAAATATTGCGAGTTGTATTCTTTTGTTTGTTGATGCAATGAGATTTTCCAAATTCATTTTTATCTTCCATCTGGCAGAAGTACTATTCATGATCATACCAGAAAGTTTCATTGTGAGTTAAACAAGCTTCATATTCACTTTAGATGCCTTTGTGAAAATGTGACAGACCTCCTAGCAGTGTACATTTCATTTTCAATATTGCTAAATGATAAAGTACACTTTCAATTAATTAGAAGAGGGAATCTATGTGATTGTTCATCATTGTGAAATAATTAATTAATTGAGACTACACTGTTATATCACATGGTAGATTTAAGTAATTTATTATTGAAATGCTATAATTTGAATTATTTAAATTTCTACTCAATGCAAAATGCTTAAACAATTCTGGCTACATTTCGGGAACTTACTGTTTCCCATCTTCAGTCCTATTGGGTGGTACCACACTTATGATCTTATTTAATCTTTAAATATTGCGAGTTGTATTCTTTTGTTTGTTGATGCAGAACTCAAGGTAGTGGAGAAAGAAAAAGGCATAGGGGTGACTGTGCAGTCTGACATGAGGTACTTTAAGCAGTGCAGTACACTTTGTTATGGTAAAAAATGAAAGTAATCAGCAATAATAAAGTGATGAAAAGAATTAAAAATATTAAGTGATGAAATCAATGAAAAACTTTATTCTTATTGTTTAACTTTTTAGCATTAGCATTAGTAGAGGCATATGATGCAAGAAAGCAAGCTTATACAGCATCAGCCAAAAAAAAAAAAAAAAAACACCTTCTCATTTCACCCATCCATTCACTCCAAAAGTTTGTCCACTTCTTCCTTGAATTTATTTAAGCTTTCAACTTCCACAATGACAGATGGAAGATTGTTCCAGCACTCAACTACCCACTTGCTAAAGGCGAATTTTCACACATCTATTTGACAAATGTCTTTCCTCAGTTTCAGTTTGTTCCCTCAGGTTTGTAATCTGAGCAGGAGGAAGAATATCATCAGCATTGAACCTGCTCAATCCATTCAAGGCCTTATACACCTCACTCAGATCACCTTGCAGGTGCGCCAATTTGCAGAACTTAAGCCTTTCTTCATAAGAGAACCCTTTGTTCTCTTCACCAATCGTGTTTCCCTTCTCTGTACTCGTTCTAGCAACTCTACATCCTTCCTAAAATGAGGCATCCAGACCTGTATGCAGTACTCAAGGTGTGGCCTGACCATTGCCTTATACAAGGGGATAATCAGGTCCTTATCCCTGGTAGCAAAACTTATCAGTGATGCACAGATTTTCCATCCAGTCTTAAAATATAGTGCAGTTATAAGTGGTGTTCATTGAAAATATTTTCTGGTCACTGCAGCAATTTTCTCTCTAAATTTAAAATAATAATAATAATAATAGTAGTAATTTTTTTAATTTCACAATATAAGTGATTAAATATGCTGACTTTCAGTGAAAACATTTCCACTACAAGCTCATAATCTGCCATCCCAAAAGCAACATCTGTTACTGCTGGAAGCAATGAGCATCATAAACTCAGATATCCACTGCACAGTGGGATGCTTCCCAAAAGACTGTTTGGGAAAAAAATTTAATCAGTATTGAAATTGGGTAGAAATCTGCAATGGAGTGCATTGCAGTTGATCTGTCATTTGGAATTTCCATGAAAAATACGGAAAAATATAGCAAGATTGCATTTATATATATGTATGAAACCCATTTTTATGGGTGTGGTTGAAATGCTGGAAGGTTAATTAATCAACTTTCTTCCCAAAGATATTTGGGAAGAGTAGATAATTGCATTCACCAAAAATTGAAAAACAGTATGAATTTAGTTGGACTAGAGATTAAATGTTTTAAAGGTAGTATAGAGAGATTAATTCTTGCTATCTTCATATTAAAATGAGCAAGAATTAATTACATTTATAACTTTTTTTTATATATCTTTGGTAGATCTCGTCCAGTGGCAACAATATCATCAAGTTTGCTGCTTGAACCAGATGTTATTAGTTTAAATGATAAAAACTGCTCCCCTAAAAATAAATCAGATGCTCCTTGGTAAGTTCCTGTTGTGAAATTTTATTATAATTGCATGTTATAAATAGATAATGTGACATTTTGCTGCCCTCTCACATGAGAGATCTTCAAATACTCCTTACGCTAATTAAATTTATAAAACAAATCCATTCAACTTTTAAGAAATTGGAAGGGAAATCATTTGGCTGCACATACATACTTTAATAGGATTTAACAGAATTTTAATAGGAAATGCTGAGCTTGTAATAATATTCTTATTCTTTTTCTTCCAGTGTGTCTGTAACAGTTTGCTTAAACTATACTGGAATTGGTGTTGAATCTGAATTAGGTAAGCAGATTTACTAAAACAGGATGGCTTTCAGATAGTCTATATCAATGTATGTACTGTGAAGAAAGTGAAATGGACCTGAAAAGTTTCATTTACTTAAAAATATTTAAAAATATTTTAATGATTAAAATGTATGTTAAAATTTTTATATTTAACATGCAGAATAATTCAGAATATATAGAAATATATGGTTTTTTAAGCATATAACTTTGTGTGTTTCTTGAACTCAGTAAACTTACCAAGCACTGAGTGAAAGCTGGGGCTTGAAGTTCGTATTGGTGACATTAATATTTCAGTTTGTATAAGTATAGTGTGAAAGCATCAATAATACATAGCCAAATCTGAATGAACAGAATATTAGCAAAGCGCCATCGTTTTAAGTTATATCTCATATTGTGAATACTTAAAACGATGCTGCTATGCTAATATTCTGCTCATTCAGATTTGGCTATGTATTATTGATGCTTTCGCACTATACTTATACATAATCTAGACTTTTCCGTAGCTTGAGGCTTACGCCCTAAATGCTTTACATTTCAGTTTGTTTGCCACCAGTCATGTGACATAATTAAGTATAAGTTTGCTTCTTTGCATCATTTGCAAATATTAATACTAATACCAATATAGCTCAACAAAAACTAGTCTTGCCACACTTTCTCTTACACGTCAGCTGTTACATGATCAGCAGCAACTCAGATTGTATTTTTTTCCTGAGTAAATATGCATCATGATAGTTAATAAACCTGATCTGTAATGAAGCTCCAGAAGAAAACATTCAATGGCATGAGGTTTGGAGATTGTAGAAACAATGGAATTGGTTTAATTCGATCTTCTGACTGAGGATTTCTGTCATCTGCAGTTATCTGTTTCAAAAGTTTCTAATGTGTTGATTGGGGCTGAAATTGAGCAGAAACACCGTTGCATTTGATGAGTTTACTTTTGAAAATTAAACTCAGTTAACATGTTTCTAAGACATTAAGTTGGTTGATGCCAGTTACATATTTGAACTTAATTGTGATTAATTATGTTGCCTAATTTTCAGAACCAACTGGTATATAATGTTTGAATATACAGTCCATTATGGTTATTTGGGGCACATCGAGACTAGTGCATTTTGGCCCGATTAAGCGGTTGCCCCAATTATCTGAAGTTTCATGTAAATAGTTAAAAAGTTATTGTACAATGTACCCCCCCCCCTTTACAATTGGTTCACTGTACAATAAAATCACGTTATGATGGAGTCACCATAGTAAGCGCCGGTCATTGTGATCACGTTTGTGAAATGAATTTTAATTCTATTAAACAGCGATTCTAATTAGCAAAAATAGGAGGAATATTATCCACAGGCTATAAAAGCAAAGATATATTAAGCACAAATTTATTACCTTACCAATTAAAAAACTAAATGATACGTGAAAATCGGGAGAATATACATGATAATCAGAATAATTAATATGTACTATAATATGTACATACTAACTAGTTGACATTTCTGTTCGTTGACATTTGTGGATGGGGGTTAAAATTTAAAACAGTAAAAAGATAAGCAATCAATAACAAAGAACATGGCACACACACACATATTGCAAGTAACACGATACACGCAAGTGAGAACTGAGTAACGAGTTACAAAGCTTTAAAAATAGGAATAAAGAGATCTTAAAAATAATTTTTTTTATATGATTGGAGATTTCATGGATGTGTAAACACATTTCACCATAATAACCCACAGAATTCCAGCTGTCAGTGTTATTGCAAATTCAGTAAGATCGAGTTTACTGTCCGTTTATGATAGATTTCACTAACAGAAAAGCCCAATAAACAGGTGACTGCTAATGGTTTTTATTTTTTTTATGATTATGACCTCTAGAATTTCAACTGAACCATGTGGTACCCCTACGATTGTCTCCAGCGGTACCATGTGGTACCGCTGGAGACAATCGTAGGGTAATCTCCAGTGCTGCGGTCTCCTGCCCCGATTAAACAGCATGCTGTCCCAATTAAGCGAAGTAAACCCTGCCTATTTTCTCGATTGGTTTCTGTTTTTTAAGATTTGCCCCAAATAAACGGCTGCACCGATTAACTGGTGGCCCAAATAACCGGAATCCACTGTATTAGATAACCTTTTCAAAAAAAATATGTATATATTTCTTCTTATTTTTGTTGCTAAATATTAGCATTACACTTAAATCAAGATATACAACTACAACTCCTAGTGAAGTTTTGTTCATGAAGAAAAGTAAGGTGCGTCCGTATGGGGATCTTCTGATAGAGACTACTCAATCCCATCATTCTGCCAAGCTATTAAATCTGACAAACATTGGTAGACATACAATAACAGTTACTCACCCCATGCCACTATGAACTTCTCAAAGGAAGTAATAAGAGAATGGGACTTATTAACTGTATCAGAGGAGGAAATTGTCCAAGAACTACATGAACAGAGTCATCCAAGCAAGGAGAATCATAACTCCAAAAGAGGGCAGTCTTGTTCCAACAAGGAGTATAATCCTCATTTTTAGCTCTCCTAACTTACCAACATATGTCAAAGCAGGCTGTTTCCACTGCCACATCTGATATTACATTTCTAATCCCATCAGGTTCCTCAAGTTCCAAGAATGTGACCAAGTCAAAACTGCATGTCGAGGGGAGGCAATATGTCCTGATTGCGGATCAAAGGAGCACAGACCGTCTGGCGAAGTCTGGATGATTTGTGCTCCTTTGACTAATTACAAAAAATAGTTGGCAAACCATCTTATGGTTTGCCAACTATTTTTTGTAATTTTGTTATCCAGTTTTCTCTTTGATCGCTCACTGAGGGTGATGGTAGATGGGTGTCTCTCTTCTAACTTTTCCACTAATGCTGGCGTCCCCCAAGGTTCAGTTCTTTCTTCCACTCTTTTTCCTCTTGTATATTAATGACTTTCATTGACTGGAAATTCTATCCATAGTTTTGCCGACGATAGCACATTGCATTCCACTTTCCATTTTGAGAAACCTTGCCCTGCTCAATCAGCTTCAGCTTCTCGAATATCCACTACCAATTCCTTAAATGCCTATCTCCAGGTAATTCTTCAGTAGAGAAAAGACAACTTGGTTGATTTCTATCCTTCTAAAACTCAATCTTGTCTTATAACTCACAAAAACGATTCTTCTGCTCCTATGCTTATCTTTGGTGACACTCCGATTTCTAGGCAAGTTGATATATCTCTTTTGGGGATTACCCTGACTTCTAATCTCTCTTGACACAAGCACATTACAAATATCGCTTCCTCTGCATCTAAAAAACTTGGTTTTCTCTTTCGCTCTTGGCAAAAGAGAAAAACAAAAGAGAACAGCCGTTCAATCTGTATAAATCGCAAATCCGCCCTACCATGAAATATTGTTCCCACATCTGGGGTGGTGCCCCCAAAACCTCTCTCAGGCTTTTAGATTCCATTCAGAGGAGGGTAGTTAGGTTAATTAATGACTCTTCACTAACAGAGTCTCTCCACTCTCTGTCTCATAGATGTACTATTTCTGCCGCATGCCTTTTCTACAGATACTTCCATGAATTGGCTTCTATAATTCCTGCTTTCTCTTTCAAAACAGTCCGAACATGTGCCACCACCAGCCAACAGCCATTTACTGTCCAACTTCAAACTCACGGAACCAACTTTTCATCTTCCTCGTTTATTCATTTAACTGCCGTTTTCTGGAACAACCTTTCTTCTTCTGTCTTTTCTGAAAATTACAGTTTACAGAAGTTCAAGTCTAATGTCAACAAATATCTTTTTTCCTCTTCTCATCCTCCAACTCAAGCATGGTACTAAGTCCTATAGGTTCTAATACCTCTCGTGTTGGGGTTTTCATAAAAAAAACCAAAAAAAAAAACCAAGGACAACCAATCTAATTGCACTGCTAGCACTCCTTATTGCCCAAACTGTAAGGATGACCACCTGGCATTCTCCAGATATGTGAACTATGGAAGCAAGGGAAAAAAAATCAGAATATATAAAGTGGAGAACAATGTTACCTGTTCAGAGGCAAGAAGAGAAACTTGAGAAGAGTCAGAGCAAATGTATGCCACTACTGCTCAACATTTTCAATCAGTAGGTGTTCAGATAGATGTATCAGTTCCCACAAATATTTTTATCACTAATTGGTCACATTCCTTGCTCTACTTCCAAACAATGTCCTTTGCAACAAACAGCTGAACAAGCCAGTAATACCCCAATTACTATTAAAACTAATGTACCTCCAACAGCAAAACCAAAAGTGGCAGAAATGACCAAACTGTAGCCAATGGATGTCAGATATAATAGAACAGGATGATCCAGATGATGGAATTTTAGAATTCCACACAACCGATGAGATGGACATAACACATCTCTATTTTCTTAAGAAAGACAAAATATAAATAGATCAATACAGTAATACCCCGAAGTTACGCGATAGGTGGGTCCGACGAAAATCGCGTAAGTCGAATTCGCGTAAGTCGGGGTACAACTTTGCATATAAATACATATAAATTTTGCTTAATTGGGACCAAGGACTAACAAAAACACTAGTTTAGAAGAAAAATATTAATAAAATGGCAGTTCTTTATACATATTAATACAAAATATGTATTAAAAAACAAATGACTTACGTTAAAAAGTTATTTCGATGTCGATGGCTTCATAAAATCTAAAAAATTCGTCTGACGACACAGCGCGTTCTTTTTTTCACGCAGAATTTCTTCGTAGCAAGCTAATAATTTTTTTATTCCTTGCTTTGTAGCTATAACGCGTTCTTCGTTGGAGTCTATGTTTTCTAAAATTTTTAAGCCCTTTACAATTGAGCCCTTTTCAATTTTCAACCCGTCAAGTTTGCAATTGTCATGTGCTTTTCGCCGTTGCTTCGTTTAGGCCTGTAGCACGTGCAATATCACATGGTCTTTCATTTCGCTCAAAGCGTTTCACAATTTCATATTTTTTCTCTATCGACAGAGGCGGACTGGCCATAAGCCTTACCGGGGAAACCCCGGTGGGCCAGTGTGATTTTGGCCATAAACCATAGTATGAGGCCACTATAAATTTTCCCCGGTAAGAATTTTTGATCCAGTCCGCCTCTGTTTATCGATAATTGCTTTTCTTTTTCTCTCTGAATCTGCAGTGTCTTCACCAGGACGCTTCCTTTTCACACTTTTAATTAAGTATTTTACTCATTTTTAGGGAATAAAGCACAATTACAAAACGAGGAGGCACGCTTGATACGCATAAACAAAGCTGCGCGCATGTAGCAACTGAATAAACAACACCATAAAGGCAGACATACACTATTAACACCTCACATTTCTAGGGGTTACTACCATAAAACAATAAAAATCCAGTTGCGTTTCTGCTAGTGAAATCTGTTATAAACTGGTAGTAAACTCGATCTAATTGCATTTGCGATTATACCGATTGCTGGAATTGTGTTGGTTTTTACGTTATTATGGTGAAATGTGTTTCCCCTTCACTGATATAAAAAACATAAAAGCAGCAAAGTTGAATTTTGGTCATCTTTCGCTCTCATTCTCCGCCGTCGCACCGTATATCGATAACATACGAAAAACGACCTTGAAGATAGTGGGCGGCAGCGTTGCCAAATGAAAAAATCAAGAACCGCGTAACTCCGAGTTCGCGTAAGTCGGGGTAGCGTAAGTCGGGGTATTACTGTACAAGCAACTTACAACTAAAAAGCAGTCAGAATCAAAAATAACCCATAAATCCACTTTATGGAAAGAATTCTTCAATGAAATTATAGAGGTTTTTGTATCACAAAGGAAGATTTACACAATATTATTGATTAACATGAATTAATAGGCATATCCTTACAAGGAACTTACTTAAATCCACAAATGTATCCTACCTTTAAAAATTATACCAACTTTAAATGAGATTAGCAGTAGCATTAGCATTAGTAGAGGCATATGATGCAAGAAAGCAAGCTTATTCAGCATCAGCCAAAAAAAAAAAAAAAAAAAAAAAAAAAACACACACCACTCCCATTTCACCCCTCCGTTCGTTCGAAATACCTGTCCAGTTGAGCCTTAAATTTGTTTAGGCTATCAACTTCAACAACAAGTGATGGAAGTCGGTTCCACCAACCAACCACCTGCTGGCCAAAGGCAAATTTCCGCACATCTATCCAACATCCGTCCTTCCTCAATTTGAATTTATGCCCTCTGAGGTGATTATTCTGAGCAAGATGAAGAATCCCATTGGCATTGAGCATGCTCAAACCATTCAAAGCCTTATACACCTCTATCAGATCACCTCGCCGGTGCCTAGTCTCCAGACTCTGTAATTTGCAAAAATTAAGCCTTTCTTCATAAGAGCAACCCTTTGTTCCATTCACTAATCTTGTTGCCCTTCTCTGCACCCGTTCCAGCAGCTCTACATCCTTCTTGAAATGAGGCCTCCAGACCTGTATATAGTACTCAAGATGTGGCCTAACCATTGCCTTATACAAGGGAATAATCACCTCCTTATCCCTGCTAGAAAAATTCCTGTATATCATTGACAAGACACCATGAGCTACTCTTGCAGCTTGTCTGCGCTGCTCAGAGAACTTCATATCTGCCTGCACAATTATCCCCAGGTCCTTTTCATTCTCCACCACTGTCAGTGTAGTACCGCAGAGTTTATACGTTGCTCTGGGGTTACTGTTTCCCATATGTAGTACTTTACATTTGTCAATGTTAAACTTCATTTGCCACCTCTCAGCCCATCTGTTCAACCTTTCCAGATCCTGTTGCAGCAGCATAGCGTCAGTAGTGTCCTTAACAACCCTGCCAACCTTTGTATCATCTGCAAACTTGGACATTAAACTTGATATCCCATCATCAATAACATTCATAAACACCGAAAACAACAACGGACCCAACACTGAACCCTGAGGAACTCCACTAATAACATTAGTCCACGTTGAGCAGTGTCCATTGATTACCACTCTCTGTCTTCTCCCCCTCAACCACCCCTTTATCCATAGCAGCAATTTGCCTCCAATGCCACACTGCTCCAATTTGTGCAGCAGTCTTCCATATGCAACAGTATCAAAAGCCTTTCTAAGATCCAAATATATAATATCAAAGTTATTCCCTGTATCCAGTTCTTTTGTGACTACATCACAGTATCCAATCAAATTGGTAAGGCAAGACCTGCCCTTAACAAAACCATGCTGCGTCTGAGCTATAACTGAATTCTTGTCTAGATGATCCTGCAGTGCTTCTTTAACCAGTGCCTCCATTAATTTACCTGGAACAGAAGTTAAACTAACAGGTCTATAATTACTTGTGTCAGCCTTTGATCCTCCTTTGTGAATTGGGGTTACATTTGCACATCTCCAGTCTATGGGTACCTCCCCTGAGTCCAAAGAAGCTCTCATAATTATGGCTAGGGGTTTGCTTACTTCCTTTGCTGCCTCCTTTAATATAACTGGATAGATCCCATCCACCCCAGGTGCCTTTTTTATGTTTATCCTCAACAATCTCTCCTCCACTTTCCTCTCAGTTATTACAAAATCATCCAGCTCACTGCCAATGTTTACTTTACCTACATCATTCTCCTTCCTGAGTAACTCTTCATGCATGAATGTAGATGCAAAATACTCGTTTAGATTGTTAGCCACCTGAGCAGGATCCTCAACTGTTGAACCATCAATATCCAGTGGACCAATCTGATTCATCCCTTTCCTTCTTGAGTTTAAATATGTAAAGAACTCTTTTCTGTTTTTCTTTGCATCCTTTGCCAAGGATTTTTCGTAGTCTGCCTTTGCCTGCCTAATCTCCTTTGTGACTTGGTTACAGACCAACTTATATCTATCATATGCTTCCATGTCACCCATTAATTTGTATGTATCCCATGCATTTTTCTTCTCTGCCACATGTCTCATTAGTTCATCTGACAACCATTTAGGCCTAAACCTTGAACAATATTTCTTAGTTGGTATGTAAAGCCTGGTAGCCTCCAAAATTAGTTCCTTGAATGCTTCCCATTTTGAGTTTGCTGTTGGTAACATCATCAGTTGGTCCCACTGTATAGAATTTAAATACTGTCTCAGACCATCATAGTCGCCTTTACGAAAACAAAAACCCTTCCCTTTACCTCTGATGGTAGTTACCTCCTTGAGTAAATCCCACTTCAACACACTGTGATCACTGCCACCTAGTGGTTCATTTATCTGCAGATTCTTAATACATGAAGAATCACTACTGATAATCAGATCAAGAGTATTGCTCCTTCTTGTTGCCTCACGAACATGCTGATGTAGAAAACAATCATCCAATAAATCCACAAAAGCCTTGCTAGTGTGCAAGTGACCAACCCACAAATTCCAGTCAATATCTGGGAAATTAAAATCCCCCATTATAAGACTCTCTGATTTACTGGCCCACTCTATTTCCCTGTACAATATCTTATTATACTCATCAGAGTCATTAGGCCTATAGCACACTCCTACTCTCAATTTTGATTTCCCTATGTCACACCAAACTGACTCGACACTGCCCTGTCCATCGATGTCGACTGGCTTCACTTCCTTGGACTTTATGTGTTTCTTAACTAATAGCATAACCCCTCCTCCCCTCCTGTCCTGTCTATCCTTTCTATACACATTGTATTCCCCAAATTCCAGTTCCGCATTACTTATATCTGTGTGACACCACGTCTCTGATATCCCAACAATATCTGCCTTTGATGTTTTGAGCAATACCTCAAATTCATCAAATTTATTTACCAAACTCCTAGCATTGGTGTACATGCAGGTATACATGCACCTGTTTTTATTCTTAGCTACCCTAACACAACCCATGTGTTTACTTGTACCACAATGACTCCCAGCAGTCTCTGAAATATCCTGCATCTTGTTTTTCAGGCTTCTGCTCATTTCAATAGAAGCAGTGCAAGAATCACTTCCACCTCTGCCAGTGGCTACTGTTAATCTATTAGTCCTTGAGATAGGAGTATTGACTCACCAGACCATTGCAGGGTGGCAGTTCTTGTTAGAAACAGCATTCCATCCAAACAAGTTTTTCTTCTTCAGACTTCTTTAGAAGTAGCAGTGGCAATACGCATTGAAATTGGTATTACTCTTACAATAGCTTCCCTATACCTTCCTCCTGTTTTCACTTTCTCCTCAGATGACCTAGAACATCTAATAGATCAGCTACCATCTCCATTCTGATTACTCGGAGATTTCATTGCTCCTCATCTGCTGTGGGATTCTCCAACAATCGACAGGAGATGTAAACTAATAGAATCCCTGCTTAATGCTTAACTTGTCCTGTTATGAACATTGGTGAGCTTACCTATATCCATTTTTCTTCAGGATCAATAACTGTAATAGACCTTGCAAGCTATTCTCCTACCATGTATGCTAATACAGAGCATATTGTTTTGGATAACTCAATAAACAGCAATAAATTAATGATTCTTTGCAAACTCCAGACACAGGTAAACTTGCTTCCCTGTCTCTTCTGGCTTAAATTAATTTTGTTGGGAATGCTGGACTAAATATTCTTCCCATGTTCAGATTGATGATATATTCCAGTCCATAGATAATGTTACCAAACATAAAAATGACCAGATTTTACAAGCTGCTTGTAAAATCTGCTTGGTTATATGTTCGGTAATCCAAGCTGCTACCTCCACAATACCAAAATCTTTGGCAGTAAAGCGTAAACACAGAAAATACTGGTGTAATCAGGAATGTATACACATTTTAAAGCAAAGTGGAGGAGAAATTATTGAAGTTAAACATAAGAAAAGCACTTCGGGTGGATGGGATCTATCCAGTTATATTAAAGGAGGCGGCAAAGCAACTAAGCAAACCCTTAGCCATAATTATGAGAGCGTCCTTGGACTCAGGGGAGTTTCCCACGGACTGGAGATGTGCAAATGTATCCCTAATTCACAAAGGGGGATCGAAGGGTGACACGAGTAATTACAGACCAGTTAGTTTAACTTCTGTTCCGGGTAAAATAATGGAGTCACTGGTTAAAAATGCATTGCAGGATCATCTAGACAAGACTGCAGCAATAATTCAGATACAGCATGGGTTTGTTAAGGGAAAGTCTTGTCTGACAAATTTGATAGGATATTATGATGTGGTTACAAAGGAACTGGATGCAAAAAATAATTTTGATATCATATATTTGGATTTCAGGAAAGCTTTTGACACTCTTGCGCATGGAAGACTATTGTACAAATTGGAGCAGAATGGTATTAAGGGCAAGTTGCTACAATGGATAAAAGGATGGTTAAGTGGGAGAAGACAGAGGGTGGTAATAAATGGGTACTGCTCTTCTTGGACTAATGTTATTAGTGGAGTCCCCACAGGGTTCGGTGTTAGGTCCACTGTTGTTCTGTATATTTATCAATGATATTGATGAAGGTATATCAGGCTTAGTGTCGAAGTCTGCAGATGATACAAAGGTTGGCAGGGTTGTTAATGACAGTAATGGCAGTGTGCTGCTGCTGCTACAGGATCTAGATAATTTGGGCAGATGGGCTAAGAAGTGGCAACTGAAGTTTAACCTTGACAAATGCAAAGTACTGCATATGGGTAGAAGTAACCCCAGAGAAACGTACCAACTGTGTGGTACTACACTTAAGGTGGTAGAAAATGAAAAAGATCTTGGAGTAATTGTGCAGTCAGATATGAAGTTTTCTGAGCAATGCAGACAGGCTGCCAGGGCAGATCATGGGGTTTTGTCAATGATATATAGGAATTTTGCTAGCAGGGAAAAGGAGGTGATTATCCCTCTGTATAAGGCAATGGTCAGGCCACGCCTTGAATACTGCGTACAGGTCTGGAGGCCTCATTTTAGGAAGGATGTAGATTTACTTGAGCGTGTACAGAGAAGGGCAACAAGATTGGTGAGGGGAATGAAGGAATCCTCTTACCAAGAGAGGCTTAAGTTCTGCAAATTGCAGTGGCTAGAGACTAGGCACCTGCGTGGTGATCTGATTGAGGTATATAAGGCCTTGAATGGGTTGAGCACGCTGAATTCTGATGGGATCCTTCCACTTGTTCAGATTACGAACCTAAGGGGGCATAAATTCAAATTAAGAAAAGACCGATGTTGAATAGATGTGCGGAAATTGCCTTTAGCCAGCGGGTGGTTAATTGCTGGAACAAACTTCCATCTGTCGTGTTTAAGTTGATAGGTTGAATAAATTTAAGGAGGAACTGGACAGGCATTTGGAGGGAATGGTGGTATTTTTTTTTTTTTTTTTTGGCTTATGCTGCATAAGCTCATACACTTGCTTTCTTGCATCACATGCCACTGCTACTAGTACTACTACTACTACTACTTAACAGGAAAAAATAGAGCTTGGAATTTGTTTTGAAAATTCCCTACAACTAGATCTAACTTTAAAAAACTCATTGCTAAATTCCACTGAATAAGAAGAAAAGCAAAGAAATATGCATGGATTAGTTATTCTTTAACTGTTAACAAGGACACAGACAGTTGACTCACCTGGAGGAAAATTCAAACACTGAATGGCAAATATGTGCAGTCCCCAGTCTCAATACTGTACTGAAAAGGGTTGGAGCTGTCCTCACTGGTAGAAAAGGCAAATGCCTTAGCTGAATCATTTGCTAGTATATTGGCAGTATCCTCTTACAACCCATTCTTTCAATAAATTAAGGCATCTGCAGAACAGCATAAAATCAATCTTTCTAATGTGGTATCACACCCTTACAATCAGCCATTCATATCAACAGAACTTTTAGAATCTATCAATAAAACATCCAGTAGTGTTGCTGGTCCAGAATATTTATAGAAAATACTTACCCAAGCTCCTCGCATCACTCAATTGTCCTAGCCTTCCCAAATCCAGGAAAGGAGTGTGTCATTCCACATAATTATAGACTGATTTCACAGACTAGCTGTTTAGGCAAAGTCTTGAAAAAAAAAAAATGGTTCACAGTCAGCAGATGTGGTTCCCGGAAACTAAAAACTTGCTAAACAATAATCGGTATGGGTTTCAGAAGAATCAGTCCCCATTAGATGTGATGATAAAAGCAGAAGTAAGCATCTACAATGCTTATATAAGGAGACAACACCTGGTCATGGTTAATCTCAATATTGATAAAGCCTTTAATACTACTTGGCAACGTGGCACTCTTCAAGATAATTCAAACCTATAAGAAAATATTGCAGAAGAAGGATGCTGAAATGGATGACTGCGGAGCTGGCTGGTCAAATAGAGCAGAAAAAGATAGCATGAGACCGTTAGAGAGCAATGAAAAGTGCTGAAACCTACAACAGGTACAAGTTGATCTGTAATAATACCACAAATAAGTTCAGGGAGGCCAAGGCTGCATATGAGAAAGAATTGGCTGAGAGAGCAAATAATGGGGACAAGGAATTTTTCATGTATGTGAGTACAAAGAAGACAAAAGCTAATCAGATTGGACCCTTGTGCACTGGGTGAGGGAAAGTCTTAAATAACCCAAATTGAATAGGTACTTTGCATTCGGTTTTTACTGACAAAAGACCCTTCATGCTGAGAAGAGGCTGAGCATATGAAATTAGTGATGTCATAATTACAGATGATTGTTACTATAAAAACTTTTGTGCATAAAGGCAGGTAAGGCTCCCAGAGCTGATGGCATATACCCTATAGTTTTGAGCGAAAGGGAACCAGGGAGTGTATTGAACCATTGAAGTTAATTATGAGGGCATCTTTTGACTCAGGAGATTCTTTGGATTGGAGAAGTGCTAGTGTATTGCCAATACATAAAAGGTTGTAAGAGTAAACCATACATAAAATACATAGATACATAAAAAATACATAAATACATAGTAAATGCATAAAGAGTTGTAAGAGTTTGTTGTTAAATACAGACTGATTAATCTGACTTCAGTATTTTTTAATATTTTTTTTATCAGAAAACTTAAATTTCTTATTCGGTTTTGACCGTCTTGCCACCGAGATGAAAGTTCTTTCACATTCCACGATTTCCAGTAGCATATGTTTAAAATTTCTTTCAGTGATATCGTTATTTTCTTTATTTAATTTAAAATCACCCTGTTACATTAATAACTTATCCTTTAAGGATAAAACAATGCAATTAATAATTTGTCACTAGGTAATTTTTCTACTTTTGAATTTGATTCCTTCAAATTCTTTCCACTTCAACATGCTCTCAATCTTAGCTTCATAATTTCCTTTAGAATTTTTCAAATTAGCAATAGCATTGATGGTTTGAATTATTAATTTATATGCTTTTACCATTGTGATTCTGTAAAGCTTCTGAAAGCTAAGAGAGCTCCTGCAGGATGTCGATCATTAGTGCTAAATGATTAAGAAATTCCAAATTTAAAAGTCGATTTAATAATCCAGAATATTTAACTTCTGTTTCAAAATGTTTGCACAAAGTGGGATAATTCCTCCAACCCACAACTGCTGTCTGCAAGCTAAAAGCTGTTCATCGTGGCCCGAACACATGACCGATCCTTATAGTTTCCACATCAAGTTCTTTAGCAATCATCCTTAATTCGCGCTAGTTTTTTGGTGATTGGTGATGCAGTTTTTTTTTTATTATTATTATTGCCTGTATGCCATTATATTTTAGAATAATTTCTACACAGTGAAAGGCTCAACAAAGTTTCAAAATCTGCCAACAAGTCATCTTCGTAAAGTTTATACAGCATAATATCTTAGTTGCCTCAATCCCCCTCCTCTATATTGCTACTCTCACTAGTTCTTTGAATGTAGTGCAAAATGTCAGAATCACACAGATATTCAGCTACTGTGACCATGTAAACATGGAGAAATTTACTGGAAGGAATGGATCACTTCTCCGAAAAACATATGCCCGTTTGTCGGAGTAAAGGGGAACCACAACACAGGTTAACCAGAGGCTATAATCCGTGTCGAGAATCTTCTTAACCTCTGACTGGCTATGGAAAGCATACTGACTAGCGTGACTTCTCGGTATGTGACTGCATAGGTTTTACGGACACCACTAACATTGTGAAAAGGCAATCCCTTTCACCCTTAATTCACACTTGCTAATTACCTTAAGGCCAGAGGTGAGAACAATACATACAAAGTTGTCTCTCCTAATCCATTCATTACATGGAAATTTTCTTCGTTCAACAGAAACTATTTTAAATGTAATTACCAAGGGGAATCAAAAAAATTCGCTATAAAGAAGTTGGTGAAACAGAAGTCCAACTGTAATTAAATCAAAAATGAAGCAATTTTAAAATACATAACCGATCGATTGCGCCATTAAAATGCTGGGAATGGGGCTCTGCTTGCCCCACTGTAATTTCAGCTCTGGATACTCAATAATTGCATTCAGATTCATTTGTAAAATAAATGATCATCTCAACAATGGACTTGCCAAGTGGTCAGGAGCAGGTGTGCAGTAGCACACGCTCTTTAAGTAGACTGGGGTTCAAGCCCCTGACTGCGGAATACAGTCGACCTGCCAACCCGCACTGGACCAGCGTGGCAGGTTATGGTCCATTTCCCTCAGCATGAATTGTTGAGGAGGCTTCCATCCTGCAGTGGGTTGATAATGGCTGCACTTTACCTTTACCTTTTTGTACAGTGGTAAGAAAAATCTTAGAGGCAATGATTAAGAATGCAATCCAGGAACATTTAGATAGATATGGCATTTTGAAGAACACGCGACATGGCTTTGTTAAGGGAAAATCATGTTTAACTAACATAGTAGACTATTTTGACACAGTTACTCATGAGCTGGATTTAGGGTACAATTTCAACATAGTTTATTTGGAATTTAGCAAAGTATATTATTCAGTCTCTCCTGAGAGTTTATTGTATAAGCTTGAACAGGTTGGAATTATTGGTAGGATTCTAAGATGGATGGCTGCAGGGCAGAAGGTTGTGATTAATGGATATTCTTCATATTGGTATAGTGTCAGGAGTGGGGTTCCTCAGGGATTGGTTCTTGGACTACTGTTGTTTCGCGTTTTCATAAATAACTTTGACGAAGGAATAGGAGGCGTGATGTCAAAATTTGCTGATGATGTAAAGATTGGCAGAGTTCGTAATGATCAGTGTCAAGCAGCACTCCTTCAGGATAATTTGAACAGACTTCAAAGATGGTCAGAGAAGTGGTTGCTATGTTTTAATGGTGCCTTCGTAGCCAGGTGGGAAGGAGCAGCAGTGCGTAGCACACGCTTCTTGATTAGACCGGGGTTCGAGCCCATCACCAACAAATATGGAGGATGCGGAAAGGTCAGGGAATGACCACTGCATATCCAGGAGCAGTATTGCCTTAGTTGCTAATGCTCCTAAAAACCAAATAACTAACAAATAACAAAGCTATGTTTTAATGCAGGTAAATGCAAGGTCTTACTCCTGGGGAATAGCAACCCCAAAATAAATTATACACTTTGTGGGGTTGAATTAAAAACAGTGTAGAGGAAAGGGATCTGGGAGTTACATTATGGGCAAATATGAAGTTTTCTGAACAGTTTAAATAGGCAGCCAGGAAAGCCCATGGTGTCCTATCTATGATTTATCTAATGCTATCCTGTAGAGGTAGAGATAGGGAAGTCGTAATTCCACTGCATAAAGCAATTGTAAGACTAAATTTGGAATACTGTGTTCAAGTATGGAGACCTCATCTGAAAAAAACATATCGAGCTTCTTGAAAGGGTCCAAAGAATGGGCAACTCAAATGGTGAGATCGGCTGAAGGACCACTGTGTGAGGAAAGACTCCGATTATGTGGGCTACAGAGCTTGGCAACTAGGTACCTCAGAGGTGATCTGATTGAGGTTTATAAGGCTCTGAGAGGGACTGGTAAAATGAATGAAGGTGTAATCCTCAGAGTTATAAAGAATTCCAGAATTAGGGGTTGCAAATTCAAATTATAGGGAGTTGAGGTTTAGATTAGATTGTAGGAAGTTTTCTTTTAGCCAGTTAGTTGTTAATAGCTGGAACTAGTCCTCACAGGGAGTTGAGGCTGACAGTTTGAATAAGTTCAAGGGTCTACTGGATACTTACTTGTGTGAGGAGGGAGGAAGTATATATTTGTTTTCTTATCTACTTGGTTTTTTTTTCATTGTTGTTATTTCCTTGCACTATGGTGAATACTATTACTTACTACTATTACTATGTGCATGTGTCTGTTTTTTCTCTTAGTAACTCTAACACATCCTATATTTTTTTGTCCAGTGAGAACCCACAGCAAGCTATATAAACTCCACACCTTACATTCCAGGCTTGTCTCAGTAGAAGCAGTGCGAGGATCAATTTTGCCTCAACAGCATCAGCAAGTATTCTTGCATCCCCTTCTATTTAAGTATATCTCATCCGTGTAAAAACAGTCTCTCCTGGTAACAAGTACAGACCATGCTAACGTAATTTTTGGGCTAAAATCAATCACAAACTACATGGAAGTTTCACTAGTAGACAGGTTAGTGCCATTGCATGTTTGTACACAGGAACTACTGTAGTAGATAAATTGGCATCGTTTTAATTATATCTCGTATTGTGAAAACCTTCACAACAAGTTGCCATGATATTGCACTACCTCTAATAAGTAATGCTTCACCAATGGAGAAGACTAATGTTACAGCGGATATCACCACCCATGGTAGTGATATGGTGGTATCCACCAAGAATGAGTAACATTATTCTTCTCCATTGGTGAAGCATCACTTAGTCGAGGTAGTGCAAATCATGGCAACTTGTTATGAAGGTTTTCACAATATGTGATATAATCAAAACATTGCCAGTTTATCTACTTCGGTAGTTCACTATGTACAAACGTGATGCCATGGCACCAACCTGTCCGCTAGTATACAGACCATACTGAGGAAATTTTACCCCATGAGCCTTGCAAAATCTCTTCTGGGCCAACATTGACTAGGTTCTTATCATGTACTCCCTTTTATCATTCATTCTAGTTTATACTTACTGTACTTTTTCCCATGAATTCTTTTTCAAGAACAAAATTCAGATACTTTTAAATTTAATCCTAACTGATGACTTTTTCTGAACATTTCTCTATATCTTTTAAGCAAATCTCAAATTGTCTGTTCTACAATGTCATAATTTTTGCCCTTTGAAAATGTACCCTGGTTCTATTCCACCTATCCAAGAATCATAATACAGTATTCCTGTTTCCCTGCCAATAGTCATCAACAATATCTACTTCCTGTAGGACCAGCACTTTTTGCTGTTGGAGATTTGCTGTGATCTCTGATGCACAAGTGTTGGTTGGGAAGCTGAGTGCTTGATGGGGCACTCATTTTAATTCTTTCAAGGGTATCAACTCTTTTCTTCAAGCTCTCAAAATTGCATATCAGAACATTGAAATTTTACTTATTAATCTCATCTTCTCATCCTAAGGAAGAGAAGTTTTAAAGATTTTAACTTTGATATGCCACGATCATTTTAATGGTTTTAATGATTTTATTATTAGACAAGATGTTTTCTAACTCTCAAGGTTATGTTGGTGGTGGTTTGATGTGTTTATGCCAGTTAGTAAAAACTGACTGCCGATCGCAGATACATCAGACCATTCATATGTCTGAGAGGGAAGGAAACCATTGAGTAATAATTTTACATCTGATTGATTTTAGGAGGGTGTTGTAGTGAAGCATTCTACAAAAAAGCATAGAAGTAAATTCCTATTTATTTCTATATATTAATACAAATGTAGAACTCATTGGGCATTATAGCTCTGTTTTATTTATCCTGTTATAACCAAAGCATTAAAAGACAGAAAGATAAGGATTGATAAAGGTCTTGTCTTTGCTAAGAGTTGAAAAATTGTCCACTTTAATAAGAAAAAAAAAAAAAAAAAAAACAACTTGCATTAGAAGCCATTATCCATAGCAATTATTCTAGACCAGTTTCTCACTACAGTAGACTTACAGAATAATGGCACCTTCGGGGATTCAAGATGCCTTTATTTTGATTTTTCTATTAACTAGAAAGTTTTATTTTTAATATATTTAATGCAGAAATAATGAGGCTAAATAAGAAATAGAGAAATTAAGAATGCAATTTTGTTAACTGCACATAAAAACACATAAACATGTTGATGACCCAATATTATATTCTGCCATTAATACTCTCCTACTTACGCCCGTTGTATTTTTTCTTATTATATCAAATTTGTCACTAAGCTTTAATATTTTTCTGCTTTTCTTCTCTGTATAAGGTTTATTAACTTTAGGGTTGATGGGTTTTTAATTTAAAATAAATTAAAAACTTTAATACTTTAAAAAAATGTTAAATAAAATAAATGTAAAACATCAGTATAATTTGTGATATCAGTACAGAATTCACTTTCAAAATGGTGAACTTAAAGAAATACAGTAATCACGTGACTTGCCATTTTCTTTTTTTGGTGCTGCATATCATCTGCACTGTATGCAAACATCTGATCTCAATGTGCTGTTAGCTTGAATGTCCCACTATTTGGGGTGCTGTTATTTTGACAGTCTGCTGCACTATGCAAATACTTGTAAACTTGATGTTTACAATGAGTCTGTTACGCCTGAGAGTAACTATTAAAAATTGGACAAATTAGCAAATTCACTTTCAGCTTAAGAATACTCTTCAGTTTGGTAGAGTAAATAATCACAGAAGTAATCTTTATTAAGTTAATATTTTTTTCTTAAAGAATTTTAAGTGGAAATCATTTTTGCACATTAGAAGTTTTTCAATACTAATTTTTTACCAAATCTATTATGTTTGTAATGTAAAATCATTATTTTTCTTATTGTTGTAGACTTTAGATACAATATAACATTGGATTCTGAGAAGCAGAGTTCTAGAGCTTCTTTCTTAACTGATGAGAGCCATCACTTTAGTAATAAAACAATAAGACTTCTAAAGGATTCAAATTACTGCACAAACACTGCCTTCTATATTAAGGTAAAGTATTACTATTACATTTTGAATATATTTTTTTAATGTTACAGAGGCGTGTGTGTGTGTGTGGTTTATGTAGGATTCAGTAAACTAAGCTTAATGTTGAATATAAAACAAACTTGCAGTGTTAAATTTAATATTGTTATACAGAGCAATTGAATGAGTCTGGTTGGAGAGGCAATTTGATTATGTTACTTTTTAGAAACCTTGATCAGGAAGATGATTCAGAAGGTGTTTCTTTTGCAGGACATAGTAAAGACTGGACTAAGAATGCTTAAGTGAAGGTGCTTAACACTCTCTTAACCATAAGAGAGTGTTGATACCTTGTAAAGCCTGACTAGGGATGGATTTGCTGCTTGAGCTATATGTTCAGGAATATTATAAGGCATATAAATAATGTCTATTAATAAGTTGCCTAGTGATGCAGGAGAATTTGTTTCATCTAATAGCACCCACACACATACTCTGATAGGTCATATGTTTTCAGATGTTGCTTGGACAACATGCTGAGAGGTGAATTCTTGAAATGAAATGGATGTATCCACACCATTATGATGGGTATCTCCCCACCATGGTATCTGTAATCATTGCCTCTGAACTACTGTAATGGGAGGCAAATTCATGCTGGGTACCCACTTTTCCTGTACTGATTGGTGCACAATATGCAGCACCAACAGCTTGGAATGATAATTTAATAGTTTTCAGAGGTTAATAATAATGCTATCTTTTGTTAATAATAATACTATTGTGTAGAGTTGGTCCTTGATTACATCTAGAAATATGTGCCCAAGATAATCAAAGACTTTACTACCTATAAAGCCCCTATTGAGGCAGTGTTAAATGGGTTGGAAATCCAGTATTTTGGGTGGATGGGAGTACACAGATTAAACTGGAGGGAAGCTGAGTACTGTATATGGAAAGATCATTGTTGAGGACACGTTATGTCAAGAAGTTAGGAATAATCTCACTGTGCATATGCCATATTCAAAAATATGCCACCATGTTACTTATTACAGGCTTGAAGTGGTAAAACCCATGTTTAATCTCCAGAGCAAAGCTCTGGCAACTACCCTCATTTCTATGATGCAATATGACTGATGTCTTTTTTGAAGTTATAATGGGCATCATGGCAAGATCCAATCTTCCTTACCTTTCAAGGGTACGGCACTTAAACAGTGTTTGCAGGCTAACTGCTAGATAATTTACTAGGCTGAACTTATTGGTAACTCTCTAGGTGGCCTCCAGATCAGCTATCTGATCTGGAGAGTTACCAATAAGTTAATCTTGCTGCCTCTACTCTACCAGATAGTGACTGGAGGGAGTCTGAATAATGTGCATATGGGGGGGGGGGGCATTGTCAAGGCCACATTATGCCATGTGTGTGCCGTATCCAAAAATTTAATTACTTCATACAGCATGTTCTCCTCACCTTTTCTTACTACTGAATACATCGTGAATTGTCAAACTAATAGAACAAACTTAACTGCAAAAATATCTGAATCTCCCAAACACTTCCTCGTTCCTTTCACAAATATACATGGTTTCAGTTCCAATCCCAGTGATGCTCATTTCCGCTTATTCTGCCAAACCCCATGTACTTTTTCTGACAGAATCCCAGTTATCGGTTGATTCAACCACTGCTCATCTCAGTTCAAATTATTCGCTGTATGAGTCATTTCACGTTGAAGGTGGTACTTGTACATATGTCCATTCTGATATTCCCTTAGAGACTTAGTAATTTGGAATCTCCTCTTTTCCATCTTCTCTGACTTAAAATCTCTCTACCCCATTCTACCAAATTCATCTGTTGTTGCTATCTTTCTCCCAACTTCACTAATCACTTGGAACTCTTACCCATCTCCAAATGAGTTGCATATGATGATGTTTTGTCATATGCAACACATCATCATATGCAACTCATTTCGATATGATGATGCGTTGTGCCAACTAAGCTGTCTCGGAGGACATACAGGTCAACCATCACTAATCTGGAAGCTTTGGGACTTGTGGGGTGCCGGATTAGTGAGTTTGCCAGATCACCGGTGGTTATTTTAGCACATACAGTTTACTCAATAGCTAACCACCTCCTCCTACCTTTAACACGTTGACTGCCAAGCTAGTTTAAGAAAATAATTCCCCAGGGGCCAAATATTTAGCAAATAATTTGATTAGTAATTCTAATATAAATATTGTAATGTCAGTGTTGTTATTTTTTCACTTAAAATATATATAAAAAAAAAAGTATTTTTTAATGTCGCATATATGTGGCCAACATGGCCACATATGTTGGTTACTTTATTTCTTGAGAAGCCGTGTTGATCACGTATGTGTGACGTTTGTGATTAGTTTATTGCAAGCACTGCAATAAAACTAATTATGATAAAATAAACTCTCAGACATCGCAATAAGTTTGTCAGTATTGTTAGAGATTTTGTGAAAACAAGTTCATTAGGGTGCTGTATTATCCCTCATATTGTGTTGTGTTTTTCCGCAAGTTTGTACAAGTGCGTTGTTAAAAAAAAAAAAAAAAAAAAAATCTAAAAAGGAATGGCTGAAATAAAATTATTAAAATAAGAGGAATTGAGAGAAATTGCTGGAATTTATAATTAAGCAGAGTTAAACTTCTTACAGACACACCGCTGTCTAGTTTTTTTCAGAAGTTCACCTTTATCTGTTATGGACGATGTATGGTGTTTGTGCTTTCCACCACGAGAGGCACTTCCTTTATACATTGGAACCATGGCTTGGGCTAAATGTGAGCAGGTTATAATAATAAATGCAAAAAAAAAAAGTGGAAATGGCTTGCCAGTGTTTTCGCACCAACAGCTGATGCTGCAACCAACGCCACCAAAACAGTAGGGGCAGGTTGGTGCGCTGACCTATGAAATTTGAAATTACGTCTGGGGAAATTATGTCCCAATTACCGGTGGCCGGATTAGTGACGGTCAACCTGTACTTAACAAATACTGTTTTATGTGTCACAACTTGCAACACTCATATGAATATTAAAGGATTAGTCAAAAATTATGGCAGGTAGGTAGGTCATTTAAGGCACACTCTTTCAGAAAGAGGTTGCTATTTTTGGCAATTTAGAATTAACCCATTTACAGTATAGTATAGTATAATCCATTTAAAAAAAGGAGCCAATGCTTTGTAGAGACAATGGAAGCAAATGCTTTGATTATACCCATATAGTGAGCTTATGCATGTGTATACTTGAATCACTTCCTCCACTAAAGTTAGAAAAGAAAACAAATGTGGCAAAAAAATGCTGGGATTATTAATTTCTCTATCATCTTTAATGATTCTAATAAGAGAAGAATTTTACACAACGTAAAACATATGAATGACAGAAGACTTGTTTTCATGATTTGATCCAGTAAAATGACAGTCAGCTAACCAGTGATTCTTATAAGCAGAAAATCAATGTATATGTTCTCTGTCTCTTGTGCGCAGTTTCAGTTTTATGTAACTTGTGACTTTTTAATTACTGTATATTTAAAATTACAACAATTAGTTAAAAATTTGGTTTTTATTAAAAAAAAAAAATTATGTACTTTATTGCAATTCAATAATCCTCTCCTATCATCTCTTTATTAGGATGGTATAAGGGACAAGTTGGCACCAATTGTGATTAACGTTGATTATGAATTAATTGACCTTGAGCCATATCGCTTTGTTCTTAAGCCAGTACTGAATCAGCATATTCCCAATAACATCTCTAGACAGGTAAGCTATCTGTGTCAGTTTATAAATACTTACTATCTAATTCCTACAGAATGTAAAATTCTTTAGAAAAGGATTTTCAGACCTTAAGGTATGAAAAACTTTCATAGAGGGGTTCAGATACTTGCGATAAGCCATTTTTCACTCTTTGAAGTGAAAAGTGTTTCTGATGTTAATATATGATCTTTAAATTGAACATTGTGACATTTTAAAATGTCTCATTTTGGTATGATGGACAAAATTGAAACTTATTCCTAATTTGACCCTTTATTTTAGGTAAATATTCAAAAGAACTGTGGCAGTGATGATATTTGCATTCCAGACCTACGGTTGCAGGTTATTTCGTATGTATGCAACTAATTTTTTAAAGAATTAGTGGTAGTTTTGATAGTTATTCTTGTTGAATATCACATTTTTGGAGTAAAAGTAATAAACTAACTGTTTCAGTTAGATAATTTCCCTTTTTTTCACTTCTAGTTATCCAATAGAGAATTAGTTTCATGTAAATAAACACATAATTACTGCAAATAATAATTTTTATAACAATATGTGTTTTAAAAAGTGGTGTTTGGAGTAGATGGAATCTATCCAATTATATTAAGGGAGGTAGCCAAGTGGTAAGCAAACCCTTAGCCATAATTATAAGAGCATCCTTGGATTCAGGAGAGGTTCCTATGAACTGGAAATATGCAAATATATCCCCAATTCACAAAGGGGGATCAAAAGTTGATATGAGTAATTACAGACCTGTTAGCTTAACATCGTTTCCAGGAAAATAATGGCAATGGTTAAAGAAGTAATTCAATTAATTTAATTCAATTACTTCTTTAAACAGTGAATTTAATTAATTTAATTAAAACAGGAATGCAATTATACTGCAAATCATGGCATGGATTTGTTGAGGGGTTGTCTTATCTGACCAATCTGATTGGATACTATGATGCAGTGACCAAGGAAATGGATGCAGAAAATAACTTTATTATCATATACTTGGGTTCCAGGAAGGCTTTTGTTGCTGCTGTTCTTAAAAGGCTGCTGTACAAACTGGAGCAATTATGGACAAGTTACTGCTATGGATAAAGGGATGGTTGAGTGGGAGAAGACAGAGTGGTTATCAGTGGATACTGCTCATTGGGAACTAATATTATTAGTGGAGTTCCCCAGGGTTCATTTCTGGGCCCATTCTTGTTTTCGGTATTTATTAATGATGTTGATGAAGGTATATCAGGCTTTAATGTCTAGTATGTAGATGATACAAGGGTTGGCAAGTGGTTAATGACAATAATTCTGAGTATGTACTGCAACAAGATCTATAAACAAGATCCTAAATATAGACACCATTTTACTAGAATAGTTTTTGAAATGAAATTTTATTGATTTTGTAGAGAGTAATATGTAAAAGCACTTCGAGGTTTAGCATGAACGATTCTTCACGATTTTTGTATTTAATAGTTGCAAATGTTACTAAAAAAATAAAAAAAATAAAAAAAAAAACACACCCATTCAGTAATCTGTCTCTTGCTTTAATGTTTATATACATATACTTTATACTTAATGTTTATATACATATATTTTATACTTAATGTTTATATACATATATTTTATACTTAATGTTTATATACATATACAGATTTCAGAAAATCAAAATTTGATACTTTTGGACATAAAAGGCTTCTGTACAAATTGGAGCAGTGTGTTATTTATTAAGGGCAAGTTACTGCTGTGGGAAAAGAGTTTTTTAACAACAGGCACTGTTCTTCATGGATAAATGTTATTACTGGAGACTCCAAGTGCTTGGTGCTGGAGCCATTGTTTTCAGTATTTATTGATGATGGTATCAGGCCTGATGTCTAAGTTTGCAGCTGGTATCAAAGTTGGCAGGATGGTTAATAATCATGGTATGCTACTACAAAAAAGATCTAGATAAATTAGCGAGATGGGCCAAGAAATGGCATTTGAAATTTGACATTGACAAATGCAAGGTACTACGTGTGGGCAGCAGTAATCCCTGATTTACATACCAATTATGTGGTACTTTACTCAGGGAAGTGGAAAATAAAAAAAGACCTAAGGATAATTGTGCAGTCAGATATGAAATTCTCTGAGCAGTCCTGGCAGTACAGACAGATTGCCAGGATAGCTCATGGGGTTTTGTCAATGATAGGCAGAAACATTACTAGCAGGGATAAGGAGGTAATTTTCCTTCTGTACAAGGCCATACAGGTCTGGATACTTAATTTTATGAAGAATGTATATAGCTTCTGGAATGAGTACAGAAGAGAGCAACAAGATTGGTGAGAGGAACAAAGGGGGGGGGGGTGCTCTTATCAAGAAAGGCTTCATTTCTGCAAATTTCCATTTCTGGAGACTAGGTACCTGCGGGGTGATCTGATTGAGGTGTTTAAGGCTTTGAATGGCTTTATGAAACTGAGTATTGATGGGATTCTTCCTCTTGCTCAAATTATGCACATGACAGGGCATAAATTCAAATTGAGGAAGGATGGTTGAAGGATAGATATGCAGAAGTTTGCCTTCCGTCAGAAGCTTGTTGATTGTCAGAATAAACTTTCATCTGTTGTTGTGGACGTGGGTGATTTGAATAAATTCAAGGAAGAACTAGACAAATAATTCTTAGAGTGTATGGATAGGTGAAGTGAGTGTTTTCTTTTTTTTTTTTTTGGCTGATGGTTTATAAACTTGCATCATGGCCATTACTAATATTAATACTAAATTTTCTATACTAGAACTTAATTGTAATCAGATTATATGAGGGATATTTAAAAAGCTTTTTGCCTACCATATATTTCATTGTTTGACATCATATTAAAATTCAAACATATGTATGTCACTCAATTAGCATTATCATTAGTAAAGGCATATGATGCAAGAAAGCAAGCTTATGCAGCATCAGCCAGAAAATAAAAAAGCTCTCCCATTTCACCCCTCCATTCGTTTCAAATGCCTGTCCAGCTCAGCCTTAAATTTATTTAGGCTATCACCTTCCACAACAAAAGATAGAAGTCTGTCCCACCAATCAACCACCTGCTGGCTAAAGACAAATTTCCACACATCTATTCTACAACTGTCTTTCCTCAATTTGAATCTGTTGCTTATGCCATATGATGTTAAATAATTTAAATAGTGTGTTTTTTTAATAAGGTGCCACCATATTTAAATAGTTCTACATTCAAATTGTCTATGCCTGGGCTTTTTCGTTTTTTTGATTTTTGTAATATTAACTCTAGTTCTTCCATTGTTATATTTTCTTCAACTTTAGTTACCACAGATTCATCTTCCAATTCCCTAGTGCCAGGGTTATACCATAGTATACCATAGTTTGCAACACTATTCCAAACTATGGTATAACCATAGTTTGCAACACTATTCCAAACTATGGTTATACCATAGTTTGGAATAGTGTTGCTTCCATTCTGCTTGGTTCATTGTTTCTATGTGGCTGACCCATTTTTTCTGATACCATTTTGTCATTTACTATGTTATCTACTTTTAATTTCTCACAAATATCTAAATTTCTTTGGTGGTCTAGTCTTGTAAAGCCTAATAATGGTTTTAAAAATCTCATTTGTGCTGCTTATAGATGAATAAATATTATTATGACTACTAAAACTACATACATGAATAAATATTATTACGTATATGTATTTCTTAATATTTATATAAAATTTTTGTAATAAAATGTGCATGTAACAATAAAAACGTGTGTAATATTTGTTCATGTCTTGCGGCTCTCAAACATCTGAAGTATATCATATGTAACTCTTACGTTAAGCCAGTTTGGCCACCCCAGTCTAATATTTGAACATGCTAAATGTCATTTTAAAAACAAATGAAGACTGTTTTAAATGACAAATAAAGACTGGTAAATTTGGACACATATATATGATGAAAGAAAAGAAAAACTTTATTAAATATACCATACTAAAGGAGTTTCAAATGAAAGGTGCATAATGTCATGGCATCATGGCAGAAAGCCAGGGTAAAGATATTGTTTATGAATGGTTGCTTTGGCAGTCATTAAAGATACATTATGATATACACTCAGTGATCATTGAATTATAACCATCTACCTAATATCATATTGGGCCACTGTTTACATGGATAAGTCATTATTTTCCTAGGCATTAACATCCACTAGATGTCTGCAGATGTTTGTATGGATCTGCAGCTGTGCTGCCTTCGAGGCTTTCCACAGTGTTGGAATAGATGACAGTTGCATGTCCACATGCCTCACTTCCTGCCCAAAACATTCCACAGGTGTTTAATTGGATTGAGTTCAAGCAAATCTGGAGGTAAGTCAAGATTGGTGATATCTTCACTATGTTCCTTGAATGACGTGCACAGTGTGGGTCTGACAACGCACCACATTATTGTCTTGAAAGTCCCGTTTCTGTTTCTGACATTTCTGTCAGCGTGAGATGGTTTGACCTGTTCGAGACCATTCTTTGTACACCTTAACTACAGTGGTTCTGTGAGCAGCTGACAAGACATGCCATTTCTGATATGGCAGCACCTGACGCACAAGCTCCCACAATCATGCTCCCTTGAAACTCCATGATATCTTTACTACTTCCCATAACTGCTACTTTATAACTTTGACTTGCCGACCAGATGCAAATTACCACTGCTCAAGTATACAAAGCTGTTCGGCTTTTAATGCTGTGAATTATTTGGCATAAATTCTTCCTTTATGAATGGGGTAGTCATATTTCAGTGATCACTTAGTGCATATGATAGACATCACCTGGAATGTTGACTTTGTTAAATTCATAATAATTTAGTCACAAAAACAATATACAAAACTTCAACAATAGGCTTTGAAACAATTCATCTATAGAATGAATTATTAATGTATACTTTGTATCAAAGTCAATTTGAGCACTTTGAACATACTGTTCTGTATGCTATCATTACATTAACATTTTTTACTTACAAGGAGAGGGCTTTGCATTTAAGAGACATTACTCTCAGTGTAATGATTTGAAACAATTTTGTGTTCATTTTTACATACTGCATTCCTAGTTTTGAAAGGATTTTGGAAAGTGCTGAAAAAAAAAAAAGAAAAAAAAAAAGACTATATGCTTGTTAAGACTACCTGTCTCTTCTGCCATCTAAGTGCTATCTTATATTCCGACATATAAATCGATCCTTTTATTTACAGTCACCTTTTGCATCTTACATTGCAGTATATTACAGTAAAATATGCATTAAGAACCACTGTTTACTTTTTAATTAAATTATTTCTGCTCTTGTAAAAGATTGCATTTTCTTACACTGCATGTCAAACTGTAAAGAAAGCAGTAAGTGTATACAGTACTCCATTGTGAAGAAGGTCCTGAAACTAAAGTCTGTATATGTAAATGATAATGTGATATTGCTCTAATTGATGCTATATGTTTTTATGAGAGGTTCAGATTATGAATGTACTGAAAATAGGTTAATATGTTTCAAATCTCAGTCTTCTGGGACTTGAACATAGTCAGGGGAAAACTTTTTGATACCCCCATATAGTTTTTTTTGGGGGGATTGCAGCAAAAGCCTAGTGTTTCCTTTCAGTTATTTGTTGATACAAATACAGGAACTCCCTGACTTATGTAATAATAATTTATGGAAATTCGACTTTATGTAAGTTTTTGCCGGCCGGTGCAAATTTAAAAAAAATCACGGAAACATATTTTGCATTCCATAGGAATAAATGGAGGTATTGTGAAAATATCGTAATGTGAACCCAATAACACATTATTTATTATTATTATTATTATTATTATTTTTTTTTTTTTTGTAATTCATTCCAAGTCCTTGGAAGTTGAAAATTTCGTTATATAACTAAGCTATTTATATCTCTAAAAGGTCATTTTTATAATGGAAATTGCACTACCCTTCATCATTATAATATGTTCCGTTATAAGAATCAATTTTGAACGTCTTTGTGATATTTTTCTAAAGGACGTTTCTGGAGGTCACGACCAAAAAACAATATGCACTTTCCAGTTTATTGGGCTTTTCTGTTAGTGCATCTAATTATAAACGTGTAGTAAACTCAATCTTATTGCATTTGCGATAATACCGATAACTGCAATTGTGTGGGTTTTTACACTATTATGGTGAAATGTGTTCCCCTTGACTGAAATCTTCAATCATATAAAAAACAAATTTTCAGAATCTTCTCTTCATTCCTATTTACTTATTACAATGGTGAAGGGAAAGCAACCAACGAAAAGTGCAAGTGGTGGTAGTGCCAGGAAACGAAACAAAATTGATTTAGAAATGAAGATGAAAATGATTAAGAAGTACGAAGCAGGACAAAGTTTGTCATCTATTGCAAGGGAATTAGGTCTCGCTGCTTCAACAGTGAATTCTATTTTAATGGACAGTGCGCATATAAAATAACATGTCAAAAGATCAACACATTTAAGATATAACAACAACAGTGATCACAAAACAGCGTTCACGTGCTATATTGAAGATGGAACAGCTGTTAATAATATGGATGGAAAATCAGATTCAAAAGCGAGTGCCTCTGAGTCTAATGACCATTCAAGCAAAAGCAACAAGTATTTATAAAGATATTAAGAATAAGTACAGCAAACCCCAACCCAAGTTCATGGCAAGCAATGGGTAGTTTAATAGGTTCAAGCATCATGCTGGTTTCCACAATATTAAAGTATGCAGTGAAGTCTCCAGTGCCGATTCTGCAGCTGCAGAGAAATTTTGTGATGTGATGTGATGTGTTGGAAAAAATTATTGATTATTGATGAAGGCTTGGCTATTCAACACAGCAAATTTTTAATGTTGACGAGACTGCTCTGTATTTGAAAAAAATTCCGGATTGAGCATACATTGCCAAAGAGGAAAATACAATGCCAGGTTTCAAGGTGTCAAAAGATAGGGCTACGCTCTTGCTTGGGGCTAATTCAGCAGAATATTGCAGTTTAAAACCACTGCTTGTGTACCATTCTGGAAATCCTTGTGCATTTAAGAGCATCAATAAAGCCACCCTACCTGTGCATTTCCGATTGAACCAGAGAGCATGGATAAAAATATCTCTCTTTGAGGATTGGTTTAAACGCTGCTTCATTCCCGAGGTTGAAAAATATTGTAAAGACAATGACATTCCTTTCAAGATTTTGCTTCTATTAGATAATGCTCCTGGACATCCTATGCATCTAGATGATTTCAATTCAAACGTGAGAGTCATATTTCTACCGCCAAACACGACTTCACTCATCCAACCTCTGGATCAGGATGTTATTTCAAATTTAAAAGCATACTATTTATGCACAACATTTGCACAAAATTTTACGTTAAGAGGGTTTTAGAAATCTTACAATATTTACCACGCTATCTTAAACATTAATAAGGCCTGGGCCGGAAATTACTAAAAGTTGTTTAAATGGCGCATGGAAGAAAATTTGCCCACAGCACATAAAAGGCTTTGAAGGATTTAAAAAAGATGAATCATATGAAGAGGTAATAACAGATAAGATTGTAAAGGTTGCAGAGCTACTTCAGTTGGAGGTTGATGCCAAAGACATGGTGGAATTAAAGAGGAAGAAGAGAAGGAATTATCTAACAAAGAACTTATTGACTTGCAGGCAGTGATAGTGTAAGAAGAAAATGCTGATGAAGCTCAAGCTTCATCACGCTTCATAGTGAAATTGCATTGGCAATGGCGAGGTTTTTTGAAGATGGATCCTAACAGCGAACGATTCTTAAAAGTTAACAGAGTGGTGAATGATATGCTTGCATGCTACAAAGAAATCTACGATGACAGAAAAAAGCCACCGTCCAGTCACCCGTTAATATGTTCCTTCGTAAAGTTGAGTGGCCGACTTCTTCTAAACCTCCACAGCCCTCAACCTCTGCAGCTGCGTACTTATCAGCTGAAGACATTAATTCTGGCAATGATGCTCAAGAGGCTAAACTTATTGACGTTATGCCTGTCTCCTCTCTTTTTTTGTAATTTTATAATTTCGAAATTTTTTTAAATTGCACACTTTTGTAATTTTTCCTGCACATGGGATAAAAAATTGAATTAATACAATAAATAATTCTATTTACATGTTCATTGAACATTTCTTTTTTGATTCAGTGAATTCAGCGAGCACAGTTGCGAGTCATGCACAAGCATGAGGGAAATTCCGACTTATGTAGCATTTTGCAGAATGCAACCCTTATGTAAGTTGGGGAGTTGCTGTATTAATCAGTCAGGTAGGATTAGCGTGTTTGTGGAAATAAGTACTAAAACTCGTATCTTTGACCTCATTTTCCCTTAGAAAAGAATGTAAAAGGGTTGGGCTATGTTTGAATTAGATTATTGGATTTTGAAATACTTTTGGTTGAATTTCAGCTATATCTACTCCCCCCCCCCTTCCTCATTCACGGTATTTCCTCATAATTTTATAATAATTTCTGCAAATTGCAATGTCTGGAGACTAGGCACCTGCAATGTGATCTGATTGAGGTGTTTAAGTCTTTGAATGGATTGAGCAAACTCAGTGCTGATGGGATTCTTCCTCTTGCTCAGACCACACATGTGAGGGGGACATAAAACCAAATTGAGGTAGGATGGTTGAAGAATAGATGTGCAGAAGTTTGCCTTTAGCCAAGGGGGTGGTTGATTGTTGGAACAAACTTCTATCTGATGTTGTTAAAGTTGATAGTTCAAATACAAGGAAGAACTAGACAAATTATTGGAGGGAATGAATAAGTGAAATGGGATGTATCGAGGTGTATAAGGCTTTGAATGGTTTGAGCAAGCTCAATGCTGATGTGATTTTTCCTCGGATTACACACCTGAGGGGACATAAATTCAAATTGAGGAAAGACAGTTGTAGAATGGATGTGTGGAAATTTGCCTTTAGCTAGCAGGTGGATGATTGCTGGAACAAACTTCCATTGGTAATTGTGGAAGTTGATAGCTTAAATAAATTCAAGAAAGATCAGTGAAATGGGAAGGGTTTTTTTTTTTTTTTTTTTTTTTTGCTGACATTGTATACACTTGCTTTCTTGCATCATATGCCTCTACTAATGCTGATAACTATACACATTGGTCATGAATATTTACAATGGTATGAAATAACAAAAACTGCTTTTTTTTTTTTTTTTAAAGCATATTTTCTCCCAGTTATATTGAGGGGTGCTGGAATTAATACTGGAGATTGGTTTGATAACCCCATTATTTATATGTGAGTATTGTGAGTCTTCAAAATCAGAAGAATTTCGTCAGTCTGCCATTTAAACATGCAAATTTGTGAATAGAATAATTATCATAATGTATGCCAAGTTTTCATAAAAATTATAGACTTTAAATATAATACATTGCATGTTTAGGAGGAAAAGTTGATAGACATTAAGATGTTTTAACGATTCACATTGAAAATTCTTGGGTCCTTGTGGCAACAGCATAGCCTGTCTTGATAAAAAAAAGAATAATATAATAATAAAGTTGTGTTAGAAGTCTTATTTAATAATGTTCTTTAAAGAAGGAAATTCATATACAATATACTAACTTTTCTTGATTGAAAAAAAGATTAGTTATTACATGTGTTTTTTGTTTTTTTTTCTTTTTTTGCAGAAACATGACACAGTTCTTGATCGGAAGTTCAAATAGACTTGGGCTCGATGTAACCATCCACAATGCTGGTGAAGATGCTTTCGAGGCTATGATGTATCTTTTGATGCCTCTAGAAGTTAATTATATAAATATTAACAAAAGCAAACTTGTAAGGATGAAATGCTTCTTGTGTTTATACTTACAGTTTGTAGATAACATTCACCTAACAATTTTTTGATTTCAGCTAATCAGTAATTTTAATTAATATAAACAACAATTAATCCTAATTAATGTTAGCCAATCAAACAAATTGCAACACATGGGTCCAGAGTACCTAGTCACATACAAAGGGTGATTCACAAAGATATGGCATAACTTCAGGAGCTGGTTTCTGAGGCAGTTTTGAGTAAGAAAATTCATATGAACATGGGTCCAATTCCAAATAATTTGTAATTATATTTCATAGATTCTCATCAACGTGCCATTGTGAATTTTACTTGTAACTTGTGTCCCCCACACTTAGATTACACAGTGTTAATGTGTGGTGTGGAATCATTATTGTCAGTTGATTTGTCTATTTATTTTTGAGAGTCATCTTACTGGACAGGTCTATGTAAAATTTTTGAAAAACGAATTGCCACAACTGTTAGAAGATGTATCTTTGGCCATACAATGTTGAATGTATAGCCAAATGTTTCACTGTGTTTGAACCGGCACTAGTAGGCCGGTTCAAACACAGTGAAACTCCTCCTCTTTGTTCCAGTGCAGTGGTCACTCACTTCAGTGACCTGTTTCTTGCTGATGGATTAGTTGCAGTGGTCTGTAAAATTGGCCACTTAGGTCACTGGATCTAAACCATTTAGATTTTTACCTGTGGTGTATGAAATATCTTGTATACCACATAATAGTGCAAACACCAGATACATTACTTGATCGCATATTGAATGCTGTGGCCCTCATAAAAGACAGTCGTGATGAGCTCACACAAGCAGTCCATGCAATTCACACATTAGTAGAGAAATGCATCGAAGTCAAAGGTGGTGTTTCTGATTCTCAGAAACACCACCTCTGACTTCAATGTGAACTGCAGCCCTGATTGAAGAGAACCTTAGAAATTCCTCCCGTCAGTGATAGGAATCGAACCCAGACCTCTCCAAACAAGTGATAATGCCATTATCTGTTCATGTCTAATCTCCAAGGTACCTGTAAATCAAATAATAAGTCATTAGCCATAGATCCAAACAAATAAACATGTTAATTTAATCTCATCATATATGAGATTGTGTTGTTTATTTGTACAAAATATGCAGTAGGCAGTAGTAGGCCGGTACAAATCTGTTTAATTCCTAAGGTTAGATGCCTGCATGTCAATTTAAAAACATAACATTTTATTGCCAAAAGTTTATTATTACAGAATAAATTTTCCATCCTTGTGAGATACTGTCTGCCTGTTGATCACGCAGTCCCTTCTCATTTGAATGGACAGAGAAGATTAAGATGTAGAGGATAAAGAAATGCTTGTCTTCGAAGAAGGAAGCTAGGATATATAACAGCCTGGCTCCCTTCCTTGACTTCCAGTAAGCAGCTAGCAATATAAAATACTACATCATTGTTACATTGTAGAACAGAGGTTTTAAAAAATATAGAAAATATATTAGAATATATTCTTTTGTAGGACTTTCCTGTTAGTTGCAGTGGAGCCCAGCCAGAATTGACAGGAGTGAATAAACTAACCTGTGACATCGGAAATCCACTTCCTGCAAATAAGACAGTAAGTTTTTTTTTTAAATTGGTTTTAATGTAAATTGTTCTTAAATGTATATTTACTACTTCAACAATGCAGAAAGAAGAATATATTTTAACAGTAATATTCAACAGCAGATACACTATTACACCTTTCAGTTTTGTTTTATGGTTACAAGAGTGATTATTCACAGTGGCCTTTCAGATTTTCCAAAACACTTTCATTGCATTAATAACCAACACTGCAGAGTTCTAGTCTGAGGGGCTTGCTTCAAGTATATCTAGATAATTTCAAAATAAATAATTCTAAATAAACTATTTACTTCCTTTATTTCCTTTACTTCCTTTAGAGGAGGTTGCTGCAGACTGGAGATGTGCAAATATATCCCCAATTCACAAAGGGGATCAAAGGGTGGCATGAGTAATTACAGATCTATTAATTTAAACTTCTGTTCCAGGAAAAATAATGGAGTCACTGGTAAAAGAAGTAATGCGGGATCATCTAGACAAAGTCACAATTATACTTCAAACACAGCATGACTTTATTAGAAGGAAATCTTGTTTGACAAATTTGATTGGATGCTACGATGTAGTCACAAAGGAACTGGATGCAAAATATTAGCATTAGCATTAGTAGAGGCATATGATGCAAGAAAGCAAGCTTATGCAGAATCAGCCAAAAAAAAAAAAAAAAAAAAAAACCCACTCCCATTCCACCCCTCCATTCGTTCAAAATACCTGTCCAGCTGAGCCTTAAATTTATTTAGGCTATCAACTTCCACAACAGGGGATGGAAGTCTGTTCCACCAACCAACTATCCACTGGCTAAAGGCAAATTTCCGCACATCTATCCTACATCTGTCTTTCCTCAATTTGAATTTATGCCCTCTCAGGTGATTATTCTGAGCAAGAGGAAGAATCCCATCAGTATTGAGCATGCTCAAACCATTCACGGCTTTATACACCTCTATCAGATCACCTCGCCAGTGCCTAGTCTCCAGACACTGTAATTTGCAAAACTTTAGCCTTTGTTCCATTCACTAATCTTGTTGCCCTTCTCTGTACTCGTTCCAGCAGCTCTACATCCTTCTTGAAATGAGGCCTCCAGACCTGTATACAGTACTCAAGGTGTGACCTGACCATTGCCTTATACAAGGGAATAATCACCTCTTTATCCCTGCTAGAAAAAATTTGATATCATATACTTGGATTTCAGGAACGTTTTTGATACTGTTGCACATAAGACTGCTATACAAATTGAAGCAGTGTGATGAACATGGTTTAAGTGTGAATTTTAGGCAGATGAGCATGATGATCTGTCGAGGCAGAGTTAGGTGGGTCGGAAAACTGCTAGTTGGGGGGGATACAAGGACTAATAGATCACTAATAGATGACTAATAGACTGGCAGAGGTGGAAGTGATTCTTGCACTGCTTCTATTGAAATGAGCAGAAGCCTGAAAAACAAGATGCAGGATATTTCAGAGACTGCTGGGAGTCATTGCGGTACAAGTAAACACATGGGTTGTGTTAGGGTAGCCAAGAATAGAAACAGGTGCATGTATACCTGCGTGTTATCCAATGCTAGGAGTTTGGTAAATAAATTTGATGAATTTGAGGTATTGCTCAAAACATCAAGGGCAGATATTGTTGGGATATCGGAGACGTGGTGTCACACAGATATAACTAATGCGGAACTGGAATTTGGGGAATACAATGTGTATAGAAAGGATAGACAGGACAGGAGGGGAGGAGGGGTTATGCTATTAGTTAAGAAACACATAACGTCCAAGGAAGTGAAGCCAGTCGACATCGATGGACAGGGCAGTGTCGAGTCAGTTTGGTGTGACATAAGCATAGGGAAATCAAAATTGAGAGTAGGAGTGTGCTATAGGCCTAATGACTCTGATGAGTATAATAAGATATTGTACAGGGAAATAGAGTGGGCCAGTAAATCAGAGAGTCTTATAATGGGGGATTTTAATTTCCCAGATATTGACTGGAATTTGTGGGTTGGTCACTCGCACACTAGCAAGGCTTTTGTGGATTTATTGGATGATTGTTTTCTACATCAGCATGTTCGTGAGGCAACAAGAGGGAGCAATACTCTTGATCTGATTATCAGTAGTGATTCTTCATGCATTAAGAATCTGCAGATAAATGAACCACTAGGTGGCAGTGATCACAGTGTGTTGAAGTGGGATTTACTCAAGGAGGTAACTACCATCAGAGGTAAAGGGAAGGGTTTGTGTTTTCGTAAAGGCGACTATGATGGTCTGAGACAGTATTTAAATTCTATACAGTGGGACCAACTGATGATGTTACCAACAGCAAACTCAAAATGAGAAGCATTCAAGGAACTAATCTTGGAGGCTACCAGGCTTTACATACCAACTAAGAAATATTGTTCAAGGTTTAGGCCTAAATGGTTGTCAGATGAACTAATGAGACATGTGGCAGAGAAGAAAAATGCATGGGATACATACAAATTAATGGGTGACATGGAAGCCTATGATAGATATAAGTTGGTCTGTAACCAAGTCACAAAGGAGATTAGGCAGGCAAAGGCAGACTACGAAAAATCCTTGGCAAAGGATGCAAAGAAAACCAGAAAAGAGTTCTTTACCTATTTAAACTCAAGAAGGAAAGGGATGAAGCAGATTGGTCCACTGGATATTGATGGTTCAACAGTTGAGGATCCTGCTCAGGTGGCTAACAATCTAAACGAGTATTTTGCATCTACATTCACGCATGAGGAGTTATTCAGGAAGGAGAATGATGTAGGTAAAGTAAACATTGGCAGTGAGCTGGATGATTTTGTAATAACTGAGAGGAAAGTGGAGGAGAGATTGTTCAGGATACACATAAAAAAGGATCATCTGCTGACGAGGCTACTAGAGACGGTCGTGTTCAAAGCCGCTAAGTGGATTTTTCTTATTTATTGATTTGAAATTATTGTTTTTCTAAAACTTTTGATTTAAATTTAGTAGTATAACATTATTTTGTGATTTTCTGATTAATTTGGTGTATTTATTCTTTAGTCGGCCTTGTAATTGCATAAAAGTATCGGTAAGGGTTTCCACGTGTTTCAACTCCGCTACCGTTCGTAATTTTCCCGCCTTTGTGATACGATAGTTATATACCGTACTAGATAGCGTTAGTTGAACTTCATTAGCAGTTAAATTGTACGTTTAAATAAATACATATAACGACTTAGATTACAAACGTAATATAATTAATTATATTTAACATAATTAATAACATAAAATAATTAATTATAATTAATTAATAAATTAATAGAATCATGACTCAGACCAGAGCAGCAAAGCAAAAGGCTCAAGCTAATGGAAGTGCTGTGGCTCAGAGCAGAACTGAGGAGGGCAGTTGTCCTCTGACTCACAGCCTTATAAAATGCACTGTTTGCTTGATGTTTGCAGAGCAATCGGGTACGGGACATGATACTGCCAAGGGGGATGTCTTTGTGTGTGCGCGATGCAAGGAGTGTATCGATATCAGGCAACAACTCGGCGTTCTTGTGGGCCTATATGAGAGCTTGAAGGACAGGGTGGATGCCCTCGAAGAAACTAAATTGAGGGGCCCATCAAGCTCTCAGCTGCCCACATCAACGCCAGAGCTTGCACTTGGGCATCGCGTGACACAGAGGCAACCCCCAAGGCAGAATGCGCTGGTCCCGAAGGAACTAGTAGTTGTTGGTGACTCTATTGTCAGGGAAACGGGGAACATGCTTTGTAAAAAAGATAGGTGGAACAGGACCAGGGTATGTCTGCCAGGGGCAAAGGTTGATGACGTTGTAGAGCGAATATCATCTTTTAAGGGCACAAAAGGTGATATAGTTGTACACGTTGGCACTAATAATATTAAGAGTAGGAGACCGGCAGAATTACTTAACAAGTACAGGTCACTGTTGAACAAAAGCCGAGAATTAGGGTTGAATTTGAAAGTGTCTGCAATTCTGCCCAGACACGATAGGAGGGAGTATATGATGAGAGCCTTGTCGATCAATTCGGCCCTGGAAAGATTGTGCAAGGCTCAAGGGGTAGAATTTTTTTCAGCCTGAACTGTACTTGTTAACAGGAGAGATTGCTTCTACAGGGATGGGATACACTTAAATAGAAAGGATGCAAGAATATTTGCTGATGCTATCGAGGTAGTGTTAGGAGGGTCGGAAAACTGCTAGCTTGGGGGGAGACAAAGACCAATAGATTGACAGTAGCCACTGGCAGAGGTGAAAGAGATTCTTGCACTGCTTCTATTAGAATGAGCAGAAGCCTGGCCTGAAAAACAAGATGCATGGTATTTCATAGACTGCTGGGAGCCATTGCGGTACAAGTAAACACATGGGTTGTGTTAGGGTAGCTAAGAATAGAAACAGGTGCAGGTATACTTGCGTGTACACCAATGCTAGGAGTTTAGTAAATAAATTTGATGAATTTGAGGTATTGCTCAAAACATCAAAGGCAGATATTGTTGGGATATCAGAGACGTAGTGTCACACAGATATAAAGGATGCAGAACTGCAATTTGGGGAGTACAACGTCTACAGAAAGGATAGACAGGATAGGAAGGGGGGAGGGGTTATGCTATTAGTTAAGAAACACAAAAACAAAGGAAGTGAAGCCAGTCGACATCGCTGGACAGTGCAGTGTTGAGTCAGTTTGGTGTGACATAAGCATTGGGAGATCAAAATTGAGAGTAGGAGTGTGCTATAGGCCTAATGACTCTGATGAGTATAATAAGAAACTGTACAGGGAAATAGAGTGGGCCAGTAAATCAGAGAGTCTTATAATGGGAGATTTTAATTTCCCAGATATTGACTGGAATTTGGGGGCTGGTCACTCACACACTAGCAGGGCTTTTGTGGATTTATTGGATGATTGTTTTCTACATCAGCATGTTCGGGAGGCAACTAGAGGGAGTAATACTCTTGATTTGATTATCAACAGTGATTCTTCATGCATTAAGAATCTGCAGATAAATGAACCACTAGGTGGCAGTGATCACAGTGTGCTGAAGTGGGATTTACTCAAAGAGGTAACTACCATTAGGGGTAAAGGGAAGGGTTATTGCTTCCGTAAAGGCGACTACGATGGACTGAGACAGTATTTAAATTCTATACAGTGGGACCAACTGATGATGTTACCAACAGCAAATTCAAAATGGGAAGCATTCAAAGAACTTATCTTGGAAGCTACTGGGCTTTACATACCAACTAAGAAATATTGTTCAAGGTTTAGGCCAAAATGGATGTCAGATGAACTAATGAGGCATATGGCAGAGAAGAAAAATGCATGGGATACTTACAAATTAACACATGACACAGAAGCCTATGATAGATACAAGTTGATATGCAACCAAGTTACAAAGGAGGTTAGGCAGGCGAAGGCAGATTACGAGAAATCCTTGGCAAGGGATGCAAAGAAAAACAGCAAAGAGTTCTTTACTTATGTAAAGTCTAGAAGGATTTGTTGTTGTTATTTAGGAGCATTAGCAACTAAGGCCATATTGCTCCGGGATATGCAGTGGTCATTCCCTGAATGACCTTTCCGCATCCTCCATATTTGGTGGTGATGGGCAAAGTCTAGAAGGAAGGGGATGAATCAGATTGGTCCACTTGATATTGATGGGTCAACTGTTGATGATCCTGCTCAGGTAGCTAACAAACTAAATGAATATTTTGCATCGACATTCACACATGAGGAGTTATTCAGCAAGGGGAATGCCAGAGGTGTATTCAACTCTAGCAGTAAGCTACAGAATCTTGAAATAACTGGGAGTAAGGTGGAGGAGAAACTGTTGAAGATAAACACAAGAAAGGCACCCGGGGTGGATGGGATCTATCCAGTTATATTAAAGGAGGCAGCAAAGGAAGTAAGCAAACCCTTAGCCATAATTATGAGAGCTTCCTTGGACTCAGGGGAGTAACCCATAGACTGGAAATGTGCAAATGTGACCCCAATTCACAAAGGAGGATCAAAGGCTGACACAAGCAGTTATAGACCTGTGAGCTTAACTTCTGTTCCAGGAAAATTAATGGAGGCACTGGTTAAAGAAGCACTGCAGGATCATTTAGACAAGACTTCAGTTATAGCTCAGACACAGCATGGTTTTGTAAAGGGGAAGTCTTGCCTGACCAACTTGATTGGATACTATGACGCAGTCACAAAAGAACTGGATGCAGGGAATAACTTTGATATTATATACTTGGATCTTAGAAAGGCTTTTGATACTGTTGCACATGGAAGACTGCTACACAAATTGGAGCAGTGTGACATTGGAGGCAAATTGCTGCTATGGATAAAGGGGTGGTTGAGGGGGAGAAGACAGAGAGTGGTAATCAATGAACACTGCTCATCATGGACTAATGTTATTAGTGAGTTCCTCAGGGCTCAGTGTTGGGTCCATTATTGTTTTCTGTATTTATAAATGATATTGATGATGGTATATCAAGCTTAATGTCCAAGTTTGCAGACGATACAAAGGTTGGCAGGGTTGTGAAGGACACTACTGACACTATGCTGCTGCAACAGGATCTGGAAAGGTTGAACAGATGGGTTGAGAGGTGGCAAATGAAGTTTAACATTGACAAATGTAAAGTACTACACATGGGAAACAGCAACCCCAGAGCAACGTATCAACTCTGTGGTACTACACTGACAGTGGTAGAGAATGAAAGGGACTTGGGGGTGGTTGTGCAGGCAGATATGAAGTTCTCTGAGCAGTGCAGACGGGCTGCAAGAGTAGCTCATGGAGTATTGTCAATGATATATAGGAATTTTTCCAGCAGGGATAAGGAGGTGAGTATTCCATTGTATAAAGCAATGGTCAGGCCACACCTAGAGTACTGTATACAGGTCTGGAGGTCTCATTTCAAGAAGGATGTAGAGCTGATGGAACGAGTACAGAGAAGGGCAACAAGATTAGTGAATGGAACAAAGGGGTGCTCTTACGAAGAAAGGCTTAAGTTTTGCAAATTACAGTGTCTGGAGACTAGGCACCAGCGAGGTGATCTGATAGAGGTGTATAAAGCCTTGAATGGTTTAGGCATGCTCAATGCTGATGGGATTCTTCCTCTTCCTCAGAATAATAACCTGAGAGGGCATAAATTCAAATTGAGGAAAGACAGATGTAGGATACGTGCGGAAATTTGCCTTTAGCCAGCGGGTGGTTGGTTGGTGGAACAGACTTCCATCCCTTGTGGTGGAGGTTGATAGCCTAAATAAGTTTAAGGCTCAGCTGGACAGGTATTTTGAACGAACAGAGGGGTGAAGTGGAAGTGGTTTTTTTTTTTTTTTTTTTTTTGGCTGATGCTGCATAAGCTTGCTTTCTTGCATCAAATGCCTCTACTAATGCTAATGCTAAGGCACCTGGGGTGGATGGGATCTATCCTGTTATATTAAAGGAGGCAGCAAAGGAAGTAAGCAAACCCCTAGCCATAATTATGAGAGCTTCTTTGGACTCAGGGGTGGTACCCATAGACTGGAGAAGTGCAAATGTAACCCCAATTCACAAAGGAGGATCAAAGGCTGACACAAGCAATTATAGACCTGTGAGCTTAACGTCTGTTCCAGGTAAATTAATGGAGGCACTGGTTAAAGAAGCACTGCAGGATCATCTAGACAAGAATTCAGTTATAGCTCAGACGCAGCATGGGCAGGTCTTGCCTGACCAATTTGATTGGATATTATGATGTAGTCACAAAAGAACTGGATGCAGGGAATAACTTGGATATTATATATTTGGATCTTAGAAAGGCTTTTGATACTGTTGCACATGGAAGACTGCTGCACAAATTGGAGCAATGTGGCATTGGAGGCAAATTGCTGCTATGGATAAGGGGATGGTTGAGTGGCAGAAGACAGAGAGTGGTAATCAATGGACACTGCTCTTTGTGGACTAATGTTATTAGTGGAGTTCCTCAGGGTTCAGTGTTGGGTCCGTTGTTGTTTTTGGTGTTTATGAATGATATTGATGATGGGATATCAAGTTTAATGTCCAAGTTTGCAGATGATACAAAGGTTGGCAGGGTCGTTAAGGACACCACTGACACTATGCTGCTGCAACAGGATCTGGAAAGGTTGAACAGATGGGCTGAGAGGTGGCAAATGAAGTTTAACATTGACAAATGTAAAGTACTACACATGGGAAACAGTAACCCCAGAGCAACGTATCAACTCTGCGGTACTACACTGACAGTGGTGGAGAATGAAAAGGACCTGGGGGTAATTGTGCAGGCAGATATGAAGTTCTCTGAGCAGTGCAGACGAGCTGCAAGAGTAGCTCATGGTGTCTTGTCAATGATATACAGGAATTCTTCTAGCTGGGATAAGGAGGCGATTATTCCCTTGTATAAGGCAATGGTTAGGCCACATCTTGAGTACTGTATGCAGGTTTGGAAGCCTCATTTCAAGAAGGATGTAGAGCTGCTGGAACGGGTACAGAGAAGGGCAACAAGATTAGTGAATGGAACAAAGGGTTGCTCTTATGAAGAAAGGCTTAAGTTGTGCAAATTACAGAGTCTGGAGACTAGGCACCGGCGAGGTGATCTGATAGAGGTGTATAGGGCTTTGAATGGTTTGAGCATGCTCAATGCCAATGGGATTCTTCATCTTGCTCAGAATAATCAGCTCAGAGGGCATAAATTCAAATTGAGGAAGGACGGATGTCGGATAGATGTGCGGAAATTTGCCTTTGGCCAGCGGATGGTTGGTTGGTGGAACCGACTTCCATCACTTGTTGTTGAAGTTGATAGTCTAAACAAATTTAAGGCTCAACTGGACAGGTATTTCGAGCGAACAGAGGGGTGAAATGGGAGTGGTGTGTGTTTTTTTTTTTTTTTTTTTTTTTTTTTTTGGCTGATACTGAATAAGCTTGCTTTCTTGCATCATATGCCTCTACTAATGCTAATACTAAAAGTTTAAGCAGGAATTTTAAGCAGATGAGCATGAAGGGTAAGGGCAAGTGTGGCATAAAGGGATGATTGAGTGGGAGAAGACAGAGAGTGGTAATTAATGGACATTGCTCTTCATAGACTAGTTATACTTTCCTAGAAGAGTTCCCCAGGGTTTGGTGTTGGACCCGTTGTTATTTTCTATATTTATCAGTGATATTGATAAAAGCAAGTAAGGCTTAATGTCCAAATTTGCAGATGATATAAAGGTTGGCAGGGTGGTTAATGACAACAATGACATGTTACTGCAACAGGGTCTTGAAAGGTTAGACAGATGGGTGGAAAAATGGCACATGAAGTTTAACATTGATAAATGCAAATTATTGCATATGAGTAGAATAACTCCACAGTAACCTACCAACTGTATGGTACTACACTCAGGGTAGTGGAAAATGAAAAAAAAAACTAGGAATAATTGTGCAGGCAGATATTAAGTTCTCTGAGCAATTAAGATAGCCTGCCAGGACAGCCCATGGGTGTTTTGTCAGTGATATTCAGGAATTTTGCTAGCAGGGATAACGAGGTGATTATTCCATTGTATAAAGCAATGGTCAGACCACACCTTGAGTACTGCATACAGGTCTGGAGGCATCACTTTAGGAAGGATGTGGAACTGCTATAACAAGTACAGGAAAGGGCAATGACATTGTGAGCAGAACAAAGGAAGGGCTCTTACCAAGAAAGGCTTCAGCTCTGCAAATTGCAGTGTCTGGAGACTATCTGTTGATAGTCTCCAGAGCGTGGTTATCTGTAGGCACCTGCAAGGAGATCTGATTGAGGTATATAAGATTATGAATGGTTTGAGCAAGCTCAATGCTGATGAGATTTTTCCTCTTGCTCAGAATACACACTTGAGGGGGCATAAATTCAAATTGAGGAAAGACAGTTGTAGAATAGATATGTGGAAATTTGCCTTTAGCCAACAAGTGGTTGCTTGCTGGAATAAACATCAGTCTATTGTTGTGGAAGTTGATAGCTTAAATAAATTCAAGCAAGAACTAGACAAACTATTGGGGGGGGGGATAAATAAGTGAACTGGGATGTGTTTTTTTTTGGCTGATGCTCTATAAGCATGCTTTCTTGCATCAATTGCCACTGCTAATGCTAACTACATTCAGTATTATTACATATTTTAAAATACTCAAGGACGATCTTAATATTACAATTAAATAAGAAGAATATCTGGTTGACTCTTCCTTGACATTAATGGAATCACTGGTTAAAGAAGTAATGCAGGGCTATTTGGACAGGCATGCAAATATATTGGAATCACAGCATGCATTTTTCAAGTGGTGGTCTTGTTTAACCAATCTCTGATTGATAAATTTCTGTAATGCAGTGACCAAGGAACTGGATGCAAAAAATAATATTGACATCATATACTTGGATTTCAGGAAGGATTTTGATACTGTTGCACATAAAAGGCTGCTGTACAAACTGGAGCAAAGTGGCATTAAGGACAAATTACTGCTATGGATAAAGGGATGGTTCAGTGGAAGAAGATAGAGCGTGGTTATCTGTAGGCACTGCTCTTCATGAACTAATGTTATTAGTGGAGTTCCCCAGGGTTCATTGCCGGGTCCATTGTTATTTTCAATATTTATCAATGATATTAATGAAGTTTTATCAGGATTAATGTCCAAGTTTGCTGATGATGAAAGGGTGTATTGTCAGAGGTGGTTAAACCATGACTTGTTAGGGTGGCTAATGACAGACATCAGGGTGAAATACTGCAATAAGATCTAGGAATATTAAGTCAATTGGCTGAGAAATGGCAGTTGAAGTTTAACATTGACAAATGCAGGGTGCTGCACATGGGTAGCAGTAACACCAAAGTAACTTATCAACTGTGTGATACTACACTAAGGGTAGTGGTTTTATGTCTGACTGCACAAATACCTGGAGTAGTGGTTCATATTATATACCTGGAAATTCATAAAAGTCTTGCTAGTGTGTGAGTGATCAACTCGCAGCTTTCCAGCCAACATTTGGAAAGTTAAAAAAATACCTGTTATGAGACATTCTGATTTGCTGGCCCACTTTATTTCCCTGGATAACTGTTTGGTATACTCAACACAGTAATTAGGCCTATAACACACTCCTGCTCTCAATTTTGTTTTCCTAGTGCTTATATCACACCAAACTAACTCAACATTGCACTCATCACCCATATCAACTGGATTCACTGCCTTAGATTAATATTCTTCTTAGCTAAGAGCATAAATAACTCCTGCACCTCTCCTGACCTGTCTGTCCTTCCTATATACATTGTACTCTCCATATTCAAATTCAGCATCACTTATGTCTGAGTGACACCATGTCTACTCTATTCCTACAATGGCTGCATTTAAGGACATAATCAGTACTTCAAATTCATCAAATTTATTTATAGCTAGTGCATGTAAGTATACATGCATGTGTTCTTACTCTTAGTTGCTCTAACACATCCCACATATTCATTCGTTCCATGATGACCTGCAGCAGGCCTGAATTCCCAGACATCTTGCACTCTAGGCTGCTGAATGTACCAGTAGTGTACCGAGTTTGCTGACGAGGCTTGTAGTAGCCAGACGTGTTCAAAGCCACTAAGTGGATTTTCTTATTTATTGATTTGAAATTATTGTTTTTCTAAAACGTTTGATTTAAATTTAGTAGTATAGCATTATTTTGTGATTTTCTGATTAATCTGGTGTATTTATTCTTTACTCGGTGTTGTAATTTCATAAAAGTATCGGTAAGTATCATATCCACATGTTACAAGTTGCAGCTCCACTGAACAAGAAGTTTTTTAGCCATATTTAGCCGCTTTATTGACCAATTGATACATCAAATTATTTTCTATAAGTAGTTTATAGACCTAGTCAGGATCGTTAGTTTATTCTGAATTGAGACAGCGAGATTTGGAAGTTAATTAATACTTAAGTGTCCGTATATTTACCGTTCGTAATTTGGGCCATTGTTATACAATACAACGTTATATCCCGAACTAGATAGCGTTAGTATAGTATAGTATATAATATAATATTGTCAGTTAATCAACAAAATATATTAATTTTGTTAAACTTCGTTGTCAATTAAATTAAACTGTATTTTAACTAAATACATATAACGACTTAGATTACAAACGTAACATAATTAATTAATACATGTACATAACTTGATACGGAAGTTATATAAACGGAACTTGTAGATAATATTTGATACTGAAAAATATATATAGCATTATAACTGTGTTGGGGTACAAGTTTAGGGTTATAATTTTGTACGGCGCCTCCGTAGCCAGGTGAGCAGGAGCGGCAGTGCGTAGCACACGCTTCTTGATTAGACCGGGGTTCGAGCCCGTGACCACCAAATACGGAGGATGCGGACAGGTCAGGGAATGACCACCGCATATCCCCGGAGCAATATGGCCTTGTTGTTAATGCTCCTAAAAACCAAATAACAACAACAACAACATAATTTTGTACTGAAATTGAAATTTTATTGAAATTAAATCGAAATCATGACTCAGACCAGAGCAGCAAAGCAAAAGGTTCAAGCTAATGGGAGTGCTGTGGCTCAGAGGAGAACTGAGGGGGGCAGTTGCCCTCTGAATCACAGCCTTTTAAAATGCACTGCTTGCATGATGTTTGCGGAGCAATCAGGTACAGGACATGATATTGCCATGGGGGATGTCTTTGTGTGTGCGCGTGATGCAAGGAGTGTAACGAAATCAGGCTACAACTCAGCATTGTTATGGGCCTATAGGAGAGCTTGATGAACAGGGTGGATGCCCTCGAAGGATCTAAAGTGAGGGGCCCATCAAGCTCTCAGCTGCCCACATCAACGCCAGAGCTTGCACTTGGTCATCACGCAACACAGCAGCAACCCCCAAAGGCAGAATGTGCTGGTCCCACAGGAACTAGTAGTTGTTGGTGACTCTATTGTCAGGGAAATGGGGAACATGCTTTGTAAAAAGGATAGGTAGAACAGGGCCAGGGTATGTCTGCCATGGACAAAGGTTGATGACATTGTAGAGCGGATATCATCTTTTAAGGGCACAAAAGGTGATATAGTTGTACACGTTGGCACTATTGATATTAAGAGTAGGAGACTGGCAGAATTACTTAACAAGTACAGGTCACTGTTGACAAAAAGCCGTGAATTAGGGTTGAATTTGAAAGTGTCTGCAATTGTGCCCAGACACGATAGGAGGGAGTATATGATGAGAGCCTTGTTGATCAATTCGGCCCTGGAAGGATTGTGCAATTTTTCAAGGGGCAGAATTTTTTTCAGCTTAGTCTGTACTTGTTAACAGAAGGGACTGCTTCTACAGGGATGGGATACACTTAAATAGGAAGGGTGCAAGAATATTTGCTGATGCTATCGAGGCAGTGTTAGGAGGGTCGGAAAACTGCTAGCTTGGGAGGAATACAAGGACTAATAGATTAACAGTAGCCACTGGCAGAGGTGAAAGTGATTCTTGCACTGCTTCTATTGGAATGAGAAGAAGCCTGGAAAACAAGATGCAGGATATTTCAGAGACTGCTGGGAGTCATTGCAGTTCAAGTAAACACATGGGTTGTGTTAGGATAGCTAAGAAAAAGAACAGGTGCGTGTATACTTGCGTCTACACCAATGCTAGGAGTTTGGTAAATAAATTTGATGAATTTGAGGTATTGCTCAAAGCATTAAAGGCGGATATTGTCGGGATATCAGAGACTTGGTGTCTGACAGATATAAGGAATACAGAACTGGAATTTGGGGATACAACGTCTACAGAAAGGATAGACAGGATAGGAAGGGAGGAGGGGTTATGCTGTTAGTTAAGAAACACATAAAATCCAAGGAAGTGAAGCCAGTCAACATCGCTGGACAGTGCAGTGTCGAGTCGGTTTGGTGTGACATAAGCATTGGGAGATCAAAATTGAGAGTAGGAGTGTGCTATAGGCCTAATGACTCTGATGAGTATAATAAGAAACTGTACAGGGAAATAGAGTGGGCCAGTAAATCAGAGAGTCTTATAATAGGGGATTTTAATTTCCCAGATATTGACTGGAATTTGGGGGCTGGTCACTCACACACTAGCAGGGCTTTTGTGGATTTATTGGACAATTGTTTTCTACATCAGCATGTTCGGGAGGCAACTAGAGGGAGTAATACTCTTGATTTGATTATCAGTAGTGATTCTTCATGCATTAAGAATCTGCAGATAGAGGAACCACTAGGTGGCAGTGATCACAGTGTGCTGAGTGGGATTTACTCAAAGAGGTAACTACCATCAGGGGTAAAGGGAAGGGTTTTTGCTTTCGTAAAGGTGACTACGATGGTCTGAGACAGTATTTAAATTCTATACAGTGGGACCAACTGATGATGTTACCAACAGCAAATTCAAAATGGGAAGTATTCAAAGAACTTATCTTGGAAGCTACTATGCTTTACATACCAACTAAGAAATATTGTTCAAGGTTTAGGCCTAAATGGATGTCAAACGAACTAATGAGACATATGGCAGAGAAGAAAAATGCATGGGATACATATAAATTAACACATGACACAGAAGCCTATGATAGATACAAGTTGATCTGTAACCAAGTTACAAAGGAAGTTAGGCAGGCGAAGGCAGATTACGAGAAATCTTTGGCAAAGGATGCAAAGAGTTCTTTTCTTATGTAAACTCTAGAAGGAAGTGGATGAATCAGATTGATCCACTTGATATCGATGGTTCAATTATTGTTGATCCTGCTCTGGTACCTAACAAACTAAATGAATATTTTGCGCTTACATTCACACATGAGGAGTTATTCAGGGCGGGGAATGACAGAGGTGTAGTAAACTCTGGCAGTAAGCTAGATAATCTTGTAATAAGTGGAGAAGAAATTGTTGAAGATAAACACAAGAAAGGCACCTTGGGTGGATGGGATCTATCCAGTTATATTAAAGGAGGCAGCAAAGGAAGTAAGCAAACCCTAAGCCATAATTATGAGAGCTTCCTTGGACTCAGGGGAGGTGCCCATAGACTGGATATGTGCAAATGTGACCCCAATTCACAAAGGAGGATCAAAGGCTGACACAAGTAATTATAGACCTGTGAGTTTAACTTCTGTTCCAGGAAAATTAATGGAGGCACTGGTTAAAGAAATACTGCAGGATCATCTAGACATGACTTAAGTTATAGCTCGGACATGGCCTGGTTTTGTTAAGGGAAAGTCTTGCCTGATCAATTTGATTGGATACTATGATGGAGTCACAAAAGAACTGGATGCAGGGAATAGCTTTGATATTATATACTTGGATCTTAGAAAGGCTTTTGATACTGTTGCACATGGAAGACTGCTGCACAAATTGGAGCAGTGTGGCATTGGAGGCAAATTGCTGCTATGGATAAAGGGGTGGTTGAGGTGGAGAAGGCAGAGAGTGGTAATCAATGGACACTGCTCATCGTGGACTAATGTTATTAGTGGAGTCCCTCAGGGTTCAGTGTTGGATCCATTATTCTTTTCTGTATTTATAAATAATATTGATGATGGTATATCAAGCTTAATGTCCAAGTTTGCAGACAATACAAATGTTGGCAGGGTTGTTAAGGACACTACTGATGCTACGCTGCTGCAACAGGATCTGGAAAGGTTGAGCAGATGGGCTGAGAGGTGGCAAATGAAGTTTAACATTGACAAATGTAAAGTACTATATATGGGAAACAGCAACCCCAGAGCAGCGTACCAACTCTGTGGTACTACACTGACAGTGGTAGAGAATGAAAAGGACCTGGGGGTAATTGTGCAGGCAGATATGAAGTTCTCTGAGCAGTGCAAACGGGTGGCAAGAGTAGCTCGTGGTGTCTTATCAATGATATACAGGAATTTTTCTAGCAGGAATAAGGAGGTGATTATTCCCTTGTATAAGGCAATGGTCAGGCCACACCTTGAGTACTGTATACAGGTCTGGAGGCGTCATTTCAAGAAGGATATAGAGCTGCTGGAACGAGTACAGAGAAGGGCAACAAGATTAGTGAATGGAACAAAGGGTTACTCTTACAAAGAAAGGCTTAAGTTTTGCAAATTACAGTGTCTGCGGACTAGGTACAGGTGAGGTGATCTGATAGAAGTGTATAAAGCCTTGAATGGTTTGAGCATGGTCAATGCTGATGGGATATTGCCTCTTGCTCAGAATAATCACCTTAAATGGGCATAAATTCAAATCGCGGAACGACAGATGTAGGATAGATGTGCGGAAATTTGCCTTTAGCCAGCGGGTAGTTGGTTGGTGGAACAGATTTCGATCCGTTGTTGTGGAAGTTAATAGCCTAAATAAATTTAAGGCTCAGCTACACAGGTATTTCGAACGAGCGGAGGGGTGAAGTGGAATTTTTTTTTTTTTTTTTTTTTGGCTGATGCTGCATAAGCTTGCTTTCTTGCATCATATGCCTCTACTAATGCTAATAGTAACAATGCAAGAATCACTTTCACCTCTGCCTGCAGCTCTATTTAAACTATTTGTGTATTCCCTTAGCTAGCAATTTTCTGACCCACCTGTCACTGCCTCGAAAGCATCAGAAAATATACATGCAATCCTTCTATTCAAATGTGTCCCATCCCTGTAAAAAAAGTCTCTCCTGTTAACAAGCACAGACAATGTTGAGAAAAATCCTACCCCAAGAGCCTTGCACATTCTCTCCAGGGCAAAATTGATTGACGAGGCTCTCAACATGTACTTCTTCCTATCACATCTCAGCAGAATTGCAGACACTTTCAAATTCAATCCTAACTACTTTTTGCAGTTAAGATTGCCCTGTTCATATTAAACAAGTCCTTAGATCTCCTACTCTTAATACCATTAGTGCCATGTACAACAATATCACCTTATGTGCCTTTAAAATATGATATCTGCTCTACAATGTCATCAACTTTTGCCCATGGCAGACATACCCAGGTGCTATTCCACCTATCCTTGCACAGCATATTCCCATTTCCTGGGCGGCTCCGTAGCCAGGTGGGCAGGAGCGGCAGTGCGTAGCACACGCTTCCTGATAGTCCGGGGTTTGAGCCCGTGACCACCAAATACGGAGGATGCAGAAAGGTCAGGGAATGACCCCGTATATCCCCGGAGCAATATGGCCTTAGTTGCTAATGCTCCTAAAAACCAAATAACAACAACAGCACAGCATATTCCCATTTCCCAGTCAATAGAGTTGGACCAGTGCATTCTGCCTTGAAGATTGCCACTGTGTTGTCTGATGCACATGAGTGAGCTTGGGCATTGAGTTGAGCAGCTGCCATAGGCCCCATTGATGGGCGCCATTTTAATTCTTTTGAGGGCATCTACCCTACTCTTAACTGTCATAAATGCCTATCAGAACACTGAGTTGCCTAATTTCTTCACACTTCCTGCATCTAGCACATAAAAAACATCCTCCTTGGCTGGATCATGTCCTGTTCCTGGAGGCATTTCACAAATTACACATTTTTGATGTGAAAGCATCTACGGCAGCACTGGAGTAAAACCGATTGGTAACTAAATTTTCTTACAGAAATGATGCAATTGACGTCGCTTCCTATTAGGTGGCTGTTAGATTTTAAATGATGCCACTTCCTAAATAGCGCTAACGATGCTAGCTCAGTCACTAACGTTGATTCGGTAGAGTAAGCAGTGGGCAGTAATATTATGCAAGAATAAAAGCTTCGAAGCCACCGAAGAAGCCTCTCGTGTCAAAAAAGGAACAAGTTCAAAAACATAGAGAACAAAAAAAATGCAGATGTTAATAAAATCTGGTTTCTCAAGATTTTGATCAACATCAACCTTCTAAGTAGCATAAGTAAGTAAGTTTTGATTAAACCGTTTAAAAATTTAAACGGTTTGATTCAAGAATGCAACGATAAAACAATCACTTCTTGCAGTAGTTTTTGGTTATGACGTCATACTAGAGTACAAATGGATTTCACTAACTATTGAATTGTAAAAATACCAAATCTAATTTCATTTAACACTCTATGAGTATTTTGAAGATGGCTCCAGCTGAGCGAAATCAAGAAAAGTATGCAAGAATAAAAGCTTCAACGCCACCGAAGAAGCCTCCCCTATCAACAAAATAACGAGTTCAAAAAAAATAGAGAATGAAAAAAAAATGCAGAGTTCAATAAAAACTGCTTTTCATGATTTTGATCACCATCAACCTTCTACATAGACTTCTCATCAAGAAGCTGGACTGTTGATATCATGAAATAATATTCGAAGAACTTCCTGAAGATTTTGATCAAGGAGATTTCAGTTCAAATGAATTACCCGAAGATTGTCCATCCTGAATCATCTAGACAGAGTATACTTCAACAACGAGGTTCGATTGCATCATCCAAAAAGAAACAAAATCATATTTCAGGTCAGTCACCTGTTGCAGATCCTTTGCAGGTTTCAACAGTAGTCAAGCATGAAATCATAAGCATTAGCATTAGTAGAGGCATTTGATGCAAGAAAGCAAGCTTATGCAGCATCAGCCAAAAAAAAAAAAAAAAAAAAAAAAAAAAACCCACTTCACCCCTCTGTTCGTTCAAAATACCTGTCCAGCTGAGCCTTAAACTTATTTAGGCTATCAACCTCCACTACAAGGGATGGAAGTCTGTTCCACCAACCAACCACCCGCTGGCTAAAGGCAAATTTCCGCACGTCTATCCTACATCTGTCTTTCCTCAATTTGAATTTATGCCCTCTCAGGTGATTATTCTGAGCTAGAGGAAGAATCCCATCAGCATTGAGCATGCTCAAACCATTCAAGGCTTTATACACCTCTATCAGATCACCTTGCTGGTGCCTAGCCTCCAGACACTGTAATTTGCAAAACTTAAGCCTTTCTTCGTAAGAGCACCCCTTTGTTCCATTCACTAATCTTGTTGCTCTTCTCTGTACTCGTTCCAGCAGCTCTACATCCTTCTTGAAATGAGGCCTCCAGACCTGTATACAGTACTCTAGGTGTGGCCTGACCATTGCCTTATACAAGGGAATAATCACCTCCTTATCCCTGCTGGAAAAATTCCTGTATATCATTGACAATACTCCATGAGCTACTCTTGCAGCCCGTCTGCACTGCTCAGAGAACTTCATATCTGCCTGCACAACCACCCCCAAGTCCCTTTCATTCTCTACCACTGTCAGTGTAGTACCACAGAGTTGATACGTTGCTCTGGGGTTGCTGTTTCCCATGTGTAGTACTTTACATTTGTCAATGTTAAACTTCATTTGCCACCTCTCAGCCCATCTGCTCAACCTTTCCAGATCCTGTTGCAGCAGCATAGTGTCAGTAGTGTAATTGACAACCCTGCCAACCTTTGTATCGTCTGCAAACTTGGACATTAAGCTTGATATACCATCATCAATATCATTTATAAATACAGAAAACAATAATGGACCCAACACTGAGCCCTGAGGGACTCCACTAATAACATTAGTCCACGATGAGCAGTGTCCATTGATTACCACTCTCTGTCTTCTCCCCCTCAACCACCCCTTTATCCATAGCAGCAATTTGCCTCCAATGTCACACTGCTCCAATTTGTGTAGCAGTCTTCCATGTGCAACAGTATCAAAAGCCTTTCTAAGATCCAAGTATATAATATCAAAGCTATTCCCTGCATCCAGTTCTTTTGTGACTGCATCATAGTATCCAATCAAATTGGTCAGGCAAGACTTCCCCTTAACAAAGCCATGCTGTGTCCGAGCTATAACTGAAGTCTTGTCTAAATGATCCTGCAGTGCTTCTTTAACCAGTGCCTTCATTAATTTTCCTGGAACAGAAGTTAAGCTCACAGGTCTATAATTACTTGTGTCAGCCTTTGATCCTCCTTTGTGAATTGGGGTCACATTTGCACATTTCCAGTTTATGGGTACCTCCCCTGAGTCCAAGGAAGCTCTCATAATTATGGCTAAGGGTTTGCTTACTTCCTTTGCTGCCTCCTTTAATATAACTGGATAGATCCCATCCACCCCGGGTGCCTTTCTTGTATTTATCTTCAACAGTTTCTCCTCCACTTTACTCCCAGTTATTTCAAGATTCTGTAGCTTACTGCTAGAGTTGAATACACCTCTGGCATTCCCCTCGCTGAATAACTCCTCACGTGTGAATGTCGATGCAAAATATTCATTTAGTTTGTTAGCTACCTGAGCAGGATCATCAACAGTTGACCCATCAATATCAAGTGGACCAATCTGATTCATCCCCTTCCTTCTAGAGTTTACATAAGTAAAGAACTCTTTGCTGTTTTTCTTTGCATCCCTTGCCAAGGATTTCTCGTAATCTGCCTTCGCTTGCCTAACCTCCTTTCTAACTTGGTTGCATATCAACTTGTATCTATCATAGGCTTCTGTGTCATGTGTTAATTTGTAAGTATCCCATGCATTTTTCTTCTCTGCCATATGCCTCATTAGTTCATCTGACATCTATTTTGGCCTAAACCTTGAACAATATTTCTTAGTTGGTATGTAAAGCCTAGTAGCTTCCAAGATAAGTTCTTTGAATGCTTCCCATTTTGAATTTGCTGTTGGTAACATCATCAGTTGGTCCCACTGTATAGAATTTAAATACTGTCTCAGTCCATCGTAGTCACCTTTACAGAAGCAATAACCCTTCCCTTTACCCCTAATGGTAGTTACCTCTTTGAGTAAATCCCACTTCAGCACACTGTGATCACTGGCACCTAGTGGTTCATTTATCTGCAAATTCTTAATGCATGAAGAATCACTGCTGATAATCAAATCAAGAGTATTACTCCCTCTAGTTGCCTCCCGAACATGCTGATGTAGAAAACAATCATCCAATAAATCCACAAAAGCCCTGCTAGTGTGTGAGTGACCAACCCACAAATTCCAGTCAATATCTGGGAAATTAAAATCTCCCATTATAAGACTCTCTGATTTACTGGCCCACTCTATTTCCCTGTACAGTTTCTTATTATACTCATCAGAGTCATTAGGCCTATAGCACACTCCTACTCTCAATTTTGATCTCCCAATGCTTATGTCACACCAAACTGACTCAACACTGCACTGTCCAGCGATGTCGACTGGCTTCACTTCCTTGGTTTTTATGTGTTTCTTAACTAATAGCATAACCCCTCCCCCCTTCCTATCCTGTCTGTCCTTTTTGTAGACGTTGTACTCCCCAAATTCCAGTTCTGCATCCCTTATATCTGTGTGACACCACGTCTCTGATATCCCAACAATATCTGCCTTTGATGTTTTGAGCAATACCTCAAATTCATCAAATTTATTTACTAAACTCCTAGCATTGGTGTACACGCAAGTATACCTGCACCTGTTTCTATTCTTAGCTACCCTAACACAACCCATGTGTTTACTTGTACCGCAATGGCTCCCAGCAGTCTCTGAAATACCATGCATCTTGTTTTTCAGGCTTCTGCTCATTCTAATAGAAGCAGTGCAAGAATCTCTTTCACCTCTGCCAGTGGCTACTGTCAATCTATTGGTCTTTGTCTCCCCCCAAGCTAGCAGTTTTCCGACCCACCTAACACTACCTCGATAGCATCAGCAAATATTCTTGCATCCTTTCTATTTAAGTGTATCCCATCCCTGTAGAAGCAATCTCTCCTGTTAACAAGTACAGTCCAGGCTGAAAAAAATTCTACCCCTTGAGCCTTGCACAATCTTTCCAGGGCCGAATTGATTGACAAGGCTCTCATCATATACTCCCTCCTGTCGTGTCTGGGCAGAATTGCAGACACTTTCAAATTCAACCCTAATTCTCGGCTTTTGTTCAACAGTGACCTGTACTTGTTAAGTAATTCTGCCGGTCTCCTACTCTTAATATCAATAGTGCCAACGTGTACAACTATATCACCTTTTGTGCCCTTAAAATATGATATCCTCTCTACAATGTCATCAACCTTTGTCCCTGGCAGACATATCCTGGTCCTGTTCCACCTATCCTTTTTACAAAGTATGTTCCCCGTTTCCCTGACAATAGAGTCACCAACAACTACTAGTTCCTTCTGGACCAGCGCATTCTGCCTTGGGGCTTGCCTCTGTATCACGTGATGCCCAAGTGCAAGCTCTGGCGTTGATGTGGGCAGCTGAGAGCTTGATGGGCCCCTCAATTTAGTTTCTTCGAGGGCATCCACCCTGTCCTTCAAGCTCTCATATCGGCCCACAAGAACGCTGAGTTGTTGCCTGATATCGATACACTCCTTGCATCGCGCACACACAAAGACATCCCCCATGGCAGTATCATGTCCCGTACCCGATTGCTCTGCAAATATCAAGCAAACAGTGCATTTTATAAGGCTGTGAGTCAGAGGCCAACTGCTCCCCTCAGTTCTGCTCTGAGCCACAGCACTTCCATTAGCTTGAGCCTTTTGCTTTGCTGCTCTGGTCTGAGTCATGATTCTATTAATTAATTATGTTATGTTATTAATTATGTTAAATATAATTAATTATATTACGTTTGTAATCTAAGTCGTTATATGTATTTATTTCAAAGTACAATTTAACTGCTAATGAAGTTCACTAACGCTATCTAGTACGGTATATAACTATCGTATCACAAAGGCGGGAAAGTTACAAACGGTAAATCTACAGACACTTAAGTATTAATTAACTTTCAAATCTCGCTGTCTCAATTCAAAATAAACTAACGATCCTTACTAGGTCTATAAGCTACTTACAGAAATAATTCAATGTAAAAAATATTCAATCAATGATGATGTTCATGTACAAGAACATCAAACATGACTGTAAGTCCTACAAAGAATGTTAACAACAATTTCTGAAAAATTACATTTCGAGCTGGTTGTGATATCTTGGATCGATTATGGTATGAAAATGATGTAAAATTGTGCACTCAAGGATGTTATCTGTTACTTCTAGAATTTCCAACTGCAGACATAATGACTATGAAGGCTTGTAATTCTTTTTGAGCATCTCTCAAAAATTATTCCATTCCAACATATTCTAAGAGCAATGGTTTTGTTTATCCTGCTATTCCACCTCATCTGCCTCGATTGGATTTAGTAACCGAGTGACTGACTCATTTCTGCTCATATACCATTCATGCAAATTAGAAGGCCCCAAGTGCCAAGCAATTCTGTGATCAAGTGACTTTGCTCTGAATTAGTGCTCTTTCTTGAAGTAGAAATCGTTTCCTTATTTAAAGCATTTATTAACACACAATTAAATAATCTATAGTAAAGAAAGCAACTTTACTAGATTAAGAAGGAAAGCAACCTTCTCTTTCCCTTTTATTTTCTTGTTATATCTTAATTACTAACCTTGTGCTTGGTCACAGGGTGGCACTGCTTCTGCCTCCATGGGGTGGGGTGGTAACCTGGAAGAAAAGCTCTCCCTTACTGGGCGAAATGGAGCGAACTGACTTCAATACCCAGGAATCCACTGGGTCAACGGACCTGAATAGAACTGAAATGAGGAATCTAGTTCTTTCAGAGATACCTCTAAGGCAATCAGAAAAGGCAATAGAAATGTCTCCACAAAGAGATTAAAAACTGACATTAAAGCTTTAAATTCTCCACCATATATTATTATACATTCAAATACTGAGAAAGCAGTAGGTCAATTGTCAGCCTTTCTCATAAAAAGACTTGAGAGTTATGTCGGCCAACCAAAACAAGTTAAAAGACTAAAATCAGGTGATATTTTGGTAGAAACAGCCAATGCTAAACACTCCGAAAGATTATTACAAATGACAACCTTTGCAGGAATAACAGTAATGGTATCCCCACACAATACATTAAAAGGTGTCATTACGGAATGGGATCTTCTAAATGTGCCCGAAGAGGAAATTCAAATGGAGCTTCAGGAACAAGGAGTCATCAGTGTTAAAAGAATTACAATTAAAAAAAGAAGGGATAATCACCCCCACCAGAAATCTGATACTCACTTTCAATACACCTAAATCACCCAGATCAGTAAAAGCTGGTTTGGTCACTCACAGACAGTATGTAGAAGAAAATTAACATGTGCAAACTGTGGTTCGCAAGAACATGCCACTTCTACTTGCACAGCTGGAAACCATAAATGTGTAAATTGTAAAGGGGAACATACTGCATATTCAAGGGAGTGTGAAATTTGGAAGAAGGAAATAATGATACAAAAATACAAAGCAGAAAATGGAGTTTCATATCAAGAAGCTAAAAAAGCGATTGCAATAAATATAACAAACAAACCTTCTTATGCACAGATTACCACAATCAAAAAGACTCCGGAAATTAAATTACCCAATTCAAAATGTTGTGGCACACAAACTGATGTTACAGTTCCCCCAGGAGAATCCATCTCAGAATGGGTTCGTGAGTTTTACAAACCATCTCCATCACAAAAACAAGAAAAAATTATCAATACTCCTTTATCTTTCCCACTAGGTAATTCAGAAAATGTAAGAAGAAAAGTAAACAAAGAAAGGATAGGTAGTACAGGAAAAAAGATGGCAGAACAAATGGACACAGAGGTAAGAAACCAAGGAGAGGAACCAGTTCTCGAAATCTTCGCTGAAGAAGAAATGGATACAGGTAGACCATATTTTTCAAAGAAAGACAAAACCAAGGTAGACAGAGTGAAAACAGCCCCAAGGAAGCAATCCGAGGGAACATCCAACCCCAAATGACAGATACGATCCAGTGGAACTGTCGAGGTTTTCGCTCAAACATTAATAATGTTATAGACCTCATCACTCAGTACCACCCACTAAGTATCTGCTTATAAGAAACCTATTTAAACCCACAGGACAATAGTATAATCAAAAATTATATCACATATAGAAAGAATCGCATAACGAATGGAACTTCGGGAGGCTGTAAACCCCTGGCTTTATGGCCGTGAAGGGCAATAAAGATTCTCTCTCTCTCTCTCTCTCTCTCTCTCTCTCTCTCTCTCTCTCTCTCTCTCTCTCTCTCTCTCTCTAACAACGAGAGGAGGAGTTGCAATATTAGTTAACAGACATGTACCTTCCCAACCATTAGAAGCAGTTGCAGCCCGTCTAGCAATAGGCTTAAATATTACCATAGCCTCAATATATCTACTCCCTAATCAAGGATTCCGATTTAAGGATTTCAGAGAGCTGATCACTCAACTACCACCTCCATTCTGCATTTTAGGTGACCTAAATGGACATCACCCACTATGGGGTGATCCCAAAATAGACCAGAAGGGTAAGCAAATAGAAAAGTTAGTTGTCGAGAACAACCTAATGATTTTAAATTACGGCACACACACATATTTCCACCTTCCATCAAAAATCAGTTCTGCAATAGACTTATCAATCTGTTCCCCAACACAGTTCCCTATGACAAAATGGAGTGTGCACGAGACTCCACTGAGCAGCGACCACTACCCCATTATTTTGAAAATCATGCAGAAAATGCCATGCCAAACCAGTAGGCACCCCAGATGGAAAATATATGATGCAGATTGAGAAACATTCAGGTCACTAGCCAAGTTAGACGGCAACATTATTAAACGAGAATCAATACAAACATCAGTGGCCTATGTTACTGATAGTATGCTTCAAGCTGCGGAAAAGACAATACTAAAACATCTTCTAACATTAGAATATATCCAAAACCATGGTGGAACAAAGAGTGCCAAGAAGCTAAAAAAAAAGAGAGAAATAGAGCCTGGAACCTCTTTTGCAAAAATCCAACAACAGACAATCTGATACAATTCAAGAGAGTCAGAGCTAAGCTCAGGAAAGCACAAAAAATAAGCACAAAAAGCTGCTTGGATGAAATTTGCATCCACTATAACCATTTCCACACCAGCTACACTTCTCTAGAGAACGATCAGAAGGATGACAAACAATTCTCAAATAAACCTCATTGCTATAGACCAATACACCAGTCTGTTTAGCTGTTTGTGCCACTGTTCAACATATGGGACAGAAATAAAGTATTTTTTGATATTACTATTGTTGATTGGTGTATTGGTCTACACCAATCAACAATAGTAATATCAAAAAATACTTTATTTCTGTCCCATATGTTGAACAGTGGCACAAACGCTTAACAGATTCTTTAAAGATACCGAGTTTAAAATTGTAGCTAGGCCAATACGGAAGTTACACACTATACTGAACAATCGCTCGGTTCTTTTCGCGTTCGCAACACAAATTAATGATCTGGTATACAACATTTCTTGCGGTAATTGCGACTCATCTTACCAAGGTTTGACGCAATTTTCTCTTAATATTCATGTAAATCAACATGAAGCCTCAGTTCATGCTTCTCGTTCAGCAGCATCAGAATTAGCCTTTCATGCCATTAACGAAAAACATACTTTTTTATTTAACGAGGCCAAAATACTTAACGTTCAACGTAATTATACGCGACTATTAATTGCAGAAACCGTTGAAATTAAATTACACGAGAATTCTGTTAATGTTCGGCGGCCATATTTGATCTCCAATGCGTGGACCTTTACGCGCATGCGCAAAGGCAAATAATCACTATTTAAGTTTCAGGTTTAACCGGATACGGTAATTTTCATTCCTGTGATCATGACATATGGTCGAAAATCGTTGGCAGCTTCAGGAAGGAAAATCATTTTGAATATTTTTGTTAGATTCCTTTAAAATTGTGTTAATTTGATTTTTAATTGTTTTAAATTTATTTGAATTGTGTTAAATTGATTATTTAATTATTTATAATTTACTCTAATGTACCGGTAAGTTGTCGATTTTTTCGTTTTTTCCGTTTTAATTTCTGGAGAATATCATACGGAAGTGTTCTACATATTATATTGAGGTAAACTCCTCTTATTATTTTACTAATAAAAATATAAAAAACATTTTGGAATTCAAAAGTACATCACCAAGGGTGTCAAGACTAATACTCAGGATTTCTAAGAGGTATAAGCTAAAGGTTATAACGATTTATGCACCAACATCGAGCCATGATGATGAAGAGGTTGAAGAAATGTACACCAAAATTGAGAGCCTTCTAGATGAGCAGAAAACCCACTACACTATTATTATGGGGGACTTCAATGCTAAGGTTGGAAAAAGACAAAACAGCGCAGAAAGCGGAACTATATGAAATTTTGGAATTGGTGAAAGAAATGAAAGAGGTGAAAGACTTGTGGAATTTGCAGAATTTCAAGGATTGTCAGTAATGAACACTTTTTTTCAAGAAAAGTGTGAACAGAAAATGGACATGGAAGAGTCCAAATGGATTAACAACTAATGAAATCGACTTCATCCTCACTAACAGTTGGAAGTGATCACAGAATGGTAAGATGCACACTTGATATAGATGTAGGAAAGGAAAGGAATAAACTGACTTGAATAAATAATACGGTCTTTGAGATAACAGAAGAGGTTGTTGTTGTTGTTATTTGGTTTTTAGGAGCATTAGCAACTAAGGCCATATTGCTCCAGGGTTATGCGGTGGTCATTTCCTGACCTTTCCGCATCCTCCGTATTTGGTGGTCACGGGTTCGAACCCCGATCTAATCAAGAAGTGTGTGCTATGCACTGCTGCTCCTGCTCACCTGGCTACGGAGGCACCAACAGAAGAGGAGAAAGAGCAATATGTACTGGAACTTAAGAACAAGTTTGAGCTTCTGCAGACTGCTCAGGACCAAGATATTGACGAGGAATATTACAACTTTCTGAAAGTGATAAAGCCCAAGAAACCTATAGGGAAAAAGAAATCAAAAGAAAAAAAAAATTAGTCAAGAAACACTTGTTACAATGAACCGAAGGCGACAAATGAAGAGCAAGATAAACACTGACAAGGAGAAAATTGAGTATACTGAGTTATGCAAAGCCATTAGAAAGAGACTCAGAGAGGACATAAGGAGATTTAACACAAGAAAAGTAGAACAAGCATTAAGGGAAAACAAAGGACTTAAATCGGCAGGCATGAGCAGTAATACAGAAAGAAATTATACTGAAACTGAAAAATAGCGATGTACTTATAGTACTTATAAATAGCAGAGAAGGCATAATTCAAATAGCAGAAGACTACTATAGAGAATTATACAAGGAGCAAGGGAATTATGCCAGCAGTGGGGAAGATGGATTGCAAATTAGCAACATGTATGATATACCCGATATTCTTCCTGATGAGGTAGAACATGCATTGAAGAAAATTAAGAATCAGAAAGCCCCGGGGGAAGATGGAGTTACTGTAGAGTTGTTAAAATTGGGAGGAAAAGACATAACACAAAAACTGGCAAGGCTCTTTCCAAAATGCATTAGAAAAGGTGTGACGCCTACGCAGTGGAATAATGCAATCATAGTTTTGCTGCATAAGAAAGGAGATAAATCAAAAATTGGAAATTATAGACCAATTAGCTTGTTATCCCACATCTACAAGTTGTTCACAAGGGTCATTACTAACAGATTAGAAAGAATACATGATGAGAATCAACCGAAAGAGCAAGCTGGCTTTAGGACAGGATTCTCAACTATGGATCACCTTCACGTAATATCACAGCTAATGGAGAAAGCAAATGAATATAAAACACCATTATGCCTGGCATTTGTGGATTATGAAAAGGCATTTGACTCCATACAGCATAAGGCAATGTTTCGGGCACTGTAAAGAAAGACAAGGCATAGATACCCCATATATTATGATTTTGAAGAAAATATATGAGAATGCTACCTCCTTTGTTAGACTAGACAAAGACAGTAGCAAATTTAAAATCGAGAAAGGAGTTCAACAAGGAGACACAATATCTCCAAAGCTGTTTACTGCTGCCCTTGAGGAAGCTTTCAGTAGATTAGACTGGTCGCAGAAAGGAGTCAATGTGAATGGAGAGTACCTAAACCACTTATGATTTGCCGATGACATTGTGGTCATAAGCCACGATCCCAAAGAATTAGAGGAAAATCTTAATCAGTTAATAAGGATTTTGGACTAAAGATGAATATGGCTAAAACAAAAGTAATGATGAACAAGTATGCCACAGAAAGGGACATAATGATTGAAGGAGCAGTAATTGAAAAGGTGGAGTCATATACTTATCTGGGACAAGTTATTAGCTGTAATAATGATAAATGGCTGGAAGTCAAGAGAAGAATAAATTTTGGATGGATAGTATTCGGGAAATATAGTCACATACTGAAGAGCAATATCCCAGTTTGTCTGAAACATAAAATAATGAACCAACTTATACTTCTCACCATGATTTATGGAAGTGAAACATGGGCACTCAGCAAAAGAATGGAAGAGAAGCTGAGAACTACACAGCGAAGAATGGAACGAATTATATTGGGAATCAGACTATTAGATAAGAAGAGAAACACATGGATTAGGCAGCAAACTCAAGTAAAGGACATTCTTATCAAAACTAAAGAACTAAAATGGTCTTGGGCAGGACACATAGCTCGAAGACATGATGACAGATGGACTAAGAAAATAACATACTAGTACCCAAGAGGAGCTAGAAGAAAACCTGGAAGACAATGGCGGAGATGGATAGATGAAATTCATGAGTTTGTGGGTAGTAAATGGATGGCCTTTGCACAAAACAGAAGGAATTGGAAAGTTGCTGGAGAGGCCTTCATCCTGCAGTGGATTGAAAATGGCTGATGATGATGATGACGAAGAATTTAACAATTTGTGTCTGCTAGTTTACCAGTAGTGACGGTGGCCATAGGTGTCTGCTAGTTTACCAGTAGTGACAGTGGCCATAGGTGTCCACTAGTTTATCGATAGTTGTATTTGCTGTAGTTGGGAAACACTTAAATAGAAAGGGTGCAAGAATATTTGCTGATGCTATCGAGGCAGTGTTAGGTGGGTCGGAAAACTGCTAGCTTGGGGGGATACAAAGACAAATAGATTAATAGTAGCCACTGGCAGAGGTGAAAGAGATTCTTGCACTGCTTCTATTGGAATGAGCAGAAGCCTGAAAAACAAGATTCAGGATATTTCAGAGACTGCTGGGAGTCATTGCGGTACAAGTAAACACATGGGTTGTGTTAGGGTAGCTAAGAATAGAAATAGGTGCATGTATACTTGCGTGTACACCAATGCTAGGAGTTTAGTAAATAAATTTGATGAATTTGAGGTATTGCTCAAAACATCAAAGGCAGATATTGTTGGGATATCAGAGACTTGGTGTCACACAGATATAAGGAATGCAGAACTGGAATTTGGGGAGTACAACGTCTACAGAAAAGATAGACTGGATAGGAAGGGAGGAGGGGTTATGCTATTAGTTAAGAAATACATAAAATCCAAGGAAGTGAAGCCAGTGGACATCGCTGGACAGTGCAGTGTCGAGTCAGTTTGGTGTGACATAAGCATTGGGAGATCAAAATTGAGAGTAGGAGTGTGCTATAGGCCTAATGACTCTGATGAATATAATAAGAAACTGTACAGGGAAATAGAGTTGGCCAGTAAATCAGAGAGTCTTATAATGGGAGATTTTAATTTCCCAGATATTGACTGGAATTTGTGGGCTGGTCACTCACACACTAGCAAGGCTTTTGTGGATTTATTGGATGATTGTTTTCTACATCAGCATGTTTGGGAGGCAACTAGAGGGAGGAATACTCTTGATTTGATTATCAGCAGTGATTCTTCATGCATTAAGAATCTGCAGATAAATGAACCACTAGGTGGCAGTGATCACAGTGTGCTGAAGTGGGATTTACTCAAAGAGGTAACTACCATTAGGGGTAAAGGGAAGGGTTATTGCTTTCGTAAAGGCGACTACGATGGACTGAGACAGTATTTAAATTCTATACAGTGGGACCAACTGATGATGTTACCAACAGCAAATGGAAAATGGGAAGCATTCAAAGAACTTATCTTGGAAGCTACTAGACTTTACATACCAACTAAGAAATATTGTTCAAGGTTTAGGCCTAAATGGATGTCAGATGAACTGATGAGGCATATGGCAGAGAAGAAACATGCATGGGATACATACAAATTAACACATGACACAGAAGCCTATGATAGATACAAGTTGATCTGTAACCAAGTTACAAAGGAGGTTAGGCAGGCAAAGGCAGATTACGAGAAATCTTTGGCAAGGGATGCAAAGAAAAACAGCAAAGAGTTCTTTACTTATGTAAACTCTAGAAGGAAGAGGATGAATCAGATTGGTCCACTTGATATCGATGGGTCAACTGTTGATGATCCTGCTCAGGTAGCTAACAAACTAAATGAATATTTTGCATCGACATTCACACATGAGGAGTTATTTAGCGAGGGGAAAGCCAGAGGTGTATTCAACTCTAGCAGTAAGCTAGAGAATCTTGTAATAACTGAGAGTAAAGTGGAGGAGAAATTGTTGAAGATAAACACAAGAAAGGCACCTGGGGTGGATGGGATCTATCCAGTTATATTAAAGGAGGCAGCAAAGGAAGTAAGCAAACCCTTAGCCATAATTATGAGAGCTTCCTTGGACTCAGGGGAGGTACCCACAGACTGAAGATGTGCAAATGTGACCCCAATTCACAAAGGAGGATCAAAAGCTGACACAAGCAATTATAGACCTGTGAGTTTAACTTCTGTTCCAGGAAAATTAATGGAGGCACTAGTTAAAGAAGCACTGCAGGATCATTTAGACAAGACTTCAGTTATAGCTCGGACACAGCATGGTTTTGTTAAGGGGAAGTGTTGCCTGACCAATTTGATTGGATACTATGATGCAGTCACAAAGGAACTGGATGCAGGGAATAACTTTGATATTATATACTTGGATCTTAGAAAGGCTTTTGATACTGTTGCACATGGAAGACTGCTGCACAAATTGGAGCAGTGTAACATTGGAGGCAAATTGCTGCTGTGGATAAAGGGGTGGCTGAGGGGGAGAAGACAGAGAGTGGTAATCAATGGACACTGCTCGTCGTGGACTAATGTTATTAGTGGAGTCCCTCAGGGCTCAGTGTTGGGTCCATTATTGTTTTCTGTATTCATAAATGATATTGATGATGGTATATCAAGCTTAATGTCGAAGTTTGCAGACGATACAAAGGTAGGCAGGGTTGTCAAGGACACTACGGACACTATGCTGCTGCAACAGGATCTGGAAAGGTTGAGCAGATGGGCTGAGAGGTGGCAAATGAAGTTTAACATTGACAAATGTAAAGTACTACACATGGGAAACAGCAACCCCAGAGCAACGTATCAACTCTGTGGTACTACACTGACAGTGGTAGTGAATGAAAGGGACCTGGGGGTGGTTGTGCAGGCAGATATGAAGTTCTCTGAGCAGTGCAGACGGGCTGCAAGAGTAGCTCATGGTGTATTGTCGATGATACATGGGAATTTTTCTAGCAGGGATAAGGAGGTGATTATTCCCTTGTATAAGGCAATGGTCAGGCCACACCTAGAGTACTGTATACAGGCCTGGAGGCCTCATTTTAAGAAGGATGTAGAGCTGCTGGAACGAGTACAGAGAAGGGCAACAAGATTAGTGAATGGAACAAAGGGGTGCTCTTATGAAGAAAGGCTTAAGATTTGCAAATTACAGTGTCTGGAGACTAGGCACCAGCGAGGTGATCTGATAGAGGTGTATAAAGCATTGAATGGTTTGAGCATGCTCAATGCTGATGGGATTCTTCCTCTCGCTCAGAATAATCACCTGAGAGGGCATAAATTCAAATTGAGGAAAGACAGATGTAGGATAGATGTGCGGAAATTTGCCTTTAGCCAGGGAGTGGTTGGTTGGTGGAACAGACTTCCATCCCTTGTCGTGGAAGTTGATAGCCTAAATAAGTTTAAGGCTCAGCTGGACAGGTATTTTGAACAAACAGAGGGGTGAAGTGGGAGTGGTTTTTTTTTTTTTTTTTTTTGGGTGATGCTGCATAAGCTTGCTTTCTTGCATCAAATGCCTCTACTAATGCTAATTCTAATGCTAATGTTGTCTGGACTATTAGAATTTGTCTCCAGAACATGAATTATGTATTTAGACTGTTATAATGAAATAATAGCAGTGTAATTGTATATGTAAAGTACTGTTTTAACACAAAGTTACATGTAATGCTATTCTGTTCCCTTTTTTTTTTTAATCCCACTACATGGTAAGTGTTAGGCACTGTTTCAAATATTGAAGTATTTTGTGATAATAAACAAAACAACAAGAAAGAAGTTTTCACAATGTCTACAGTAGAAACTGTTTACAAGACCCCTGACACCCTACTAACAACAAACTACGATTGAAGAAACTGGGAAATCATAAATGTGAATTGGCTCCAACTGATGCCAGATGGCTTTGAATTTTTGCAGATAACAAAGTATGGTGCTATAATAGAAGGATGTGAAAATTGCTGAATACTCAAGCTTTTCAGAGGATGTTTGGGCGTTGAATAAATAGGACTGGAATTGTGTTATGTCGTATTTTAAAAGAATGGAATAAATGAAAGTAGGCAAAATAGATTATTACTTTAATTATTTTAATGGTACCGGAACTTGTCATTCATATCAGTAACAATAATTTGTCCGTAGAAGTCATGTTAGTGGGCCTATTTGTATGTTATGTTATGTGGGCTGAAAAACCCCTAATAACTCTAAGTGAAAAACCTACTCTTGAAGAAGTTCTTAAAGATGCATTCATTTTATAAATGTAATTGGAGAGAGAGAGAGAGAGAGAGAGAGAGAGAGAGAGAGAGAGAGAGAGAGAGAGAGAGAGAGAGAGTGTGTTGTGACTTTACCAGGATATCCTTCATGCCTTTAATGGGGGGGGGATGTCATGGCTGGATCCAAACTACTCTGATACTAATATATTTGTGTCTGTCAGTTATTAGATTTCATTTTCCTCTTGACTACATTTTTGGAGATATAAAATATATATTAAATTAAAGGAAGCACTTTTTGGTATTAAAAAAAAAAGAAAAAAAAAGCTTCCTCTCTCCTCGTTCTTCAGCTTTTCTTCCACAGTATTCCTTAGAGTACTGTGGAAGAAACCATAATAGAATACCATGTCTGTAACAATATCTTCATGGGCCTTCCTGCCTTCCTTTCTTCTTTTGAAGGAAGGGCTTCTTTCAAAGAACCCTTCACTCTTCCCAGAGTTCAAACTTTAGGAAGGGTGGAGCATGAAAATCCATTCAAATTTTATAATTACTTTGTAGCAGTGCACATATTGATGTGTTGGAACTGACCCTGCTGCAGCAAAACTTCAGACATTTTTCTTATGAGATGTCATAATTTGTCAAATGTGAGTTTTCAGTTTGTGTAATGTATACATATAGTGTAATGTATGCATAGTTCATGGAGATAAGAAAGAAGTCCACAGTACATTTTGATTCACCCCTCCTATAGTTTAAACCTGGCCCCATGAGAGGCTGTTATCTCTTTGGCCCCTCAAAGGAAGGATTGCAAGCTCATTGTGATGATGATGACACTTCAAGAATGCTGCATGCCAATGACTGAATATCAAAAGGGAAATGGAATCTTTTACTGAGTTAGAATACATATAATTTTATTCTGAAAGAAAGTATAAAGGAATACAGAACAATGCTGAAAAATTACTGTAATTCATTAATATTTTGTTCATGTATGGTGTAATTTTCATGTATGTATCTTGTTAGTTGCATAAACGAAAAACAGAATAGCATTACTTTCTGACTAACTCAAGTATAATTGTGTGTGTGCGTGTGTGTGTGTGTGTGTGTGTGAGCACATGTCCGTAAAATGCTTATTGTTAGCTCTATATAACCTACCTTTTTTATTGTTTCAGCTAAATTTTGTGGTTCTCCTGGCACCCTCTAGGATTGTTTCTTCGGTGTCTGACCTTGTCTTTACCACTACTGTTAATAGGTATGTATTTTTAATAATGTCTAGGAAAGGATGGTAGAAAAATAATTAATGTCATCTCCACTAGATACATCAGACAAATCCTATATATAATTATTTTACATTTGAGTATTTTAACTTTGCAGATATTGACTGGAACTGGGTTGGTCACTCGCACACTATCAAGAATTGTGGATTTATTGGATGACTGTTTTCTACAGCAGCATGTTCAAGAGGCAACAAGAGGGAGCAATACTCTTGATCTGATTATCAGCAGTGATTATTCATGCATTAAAAATCTACAGAAAGGGGAACCACTAGGTGGCAGTGATCACAGTGTATTGATGTGGGATTTATTTAAAGATGTAACTACTATCAGAGTTAAAGAAAAGGGTTTTTGCGTTTGTAAAGATGACTACAGTGGGCTCAGAGATTTTTTAAATTCTATACAGGGCCAACTGATGATGTTACCAACAGCAAATTGTAAATGGGAAGCATTCAAGAAAGATACTAGGCTTTTCATACCAACTAAGAAATGCTGTTCAAGGTTTAAACCTAAATGGATGTCAGATGAACTAATGAGGCTCTTGGAAGAGAAGAAAATGCATGGGATACATATAAATTATTAGGCGAAACAGAAGCCTGTGGTAGATATAAGCTAGTCTGTAATCAAGTCACAAAGGAGGTTAGGCAAGTGAAAGCAGATTACAAGAAATCTTTGGCAAGGGATGCAAAGAAAAACAGCAAAGACATCTTTTACTTATGTAAACTTTAGAAGGAAGGGGATGAATCAGATTGGTCCATTTGATATTGATGGTTCTACTGTTGTTGATCCTGCTGTGGTAGCTGAGAAACTGAATTAGTATTTTGCATCTATGTTCGCACATGAGGAATTCTGTAGGGAAGTGGAGGCAAGAAGTTTATCAGCTACCACAGCAGGATCGTCAACAGTAGAACCATTGATATATCCATTTATATTAAGGGAGGCAGCAAACGAAGTAAGCAAACACTTAGCCATAATTATGAGAGCATCTTTGGACTCAGGGGGGTTCTTCCACAGACTGGAGATATGCAAATTCACAAAGGGGGATCAAAGGGTGATACATGTAATTACAGACCTGTTAGTTTAACTTCTGTTCTAAGGAAAATAATGGAGTCACTGGTTAAAGAAGCAATGTAGGATCATCTAGGCAAGACTGCAATTATAGTTTAGACACAGCATGGGTTTGTTAATGGAAAATCTTGCCTGACTAATTGATTGGATACTACGATGTAGTCACAAAGGGACTCAATGCAAAAAATAATTTTGATGTCATATACAGTTATTCCCCGACTTACATAAGCCTGAGTTACGTAAATTCGGACTTATGTAAATTTTTTTGGTAAAATTGTAAAGATATTTTCGGTAAAATTTTTAAGAGTGAAGTCGAATGAAGAAACAATAATTATAAGTTTTCCATTTCATTCCCACACAAACTATATTGGATAATAACCTGTGGCATAACTAGAATCTAGGTAAATAAATTTCATTTTCTGCTTTAAAAATTATGAAGAAATATTCAACAACATGTTTGAGACAAATGAACTACATTGAAGCATTTCAGAGAAACCCCCCACAATGTTTAAGCCACTTGGGCTGTGCCCCATGGCTGTTTCTTTGGAGAATTTCTCTGGACCTTTAACATCCTTAATGGAATATGCAACTTTTCAAGAGCCTGGAATGATATGACAACAACTTGTATGAGCGGAGTTTGGAAAATCTTCTAAAATATTCCGAGCTTAACAATGAAGGCTTCAACAAAGATGAGCTGATGTCTTGTTACCAAAGAAATTGTGTTGTTGTTGTTGTTGTTTGGTTTTTAGGAGCATTAGCAACTAAGGCCATATTGCTCCGGAATATGCGGTGGTCATTCCCTGACCTTTCCGCATCCTCCGTATTTGGTGGTGACGGGCTCGAACCCCGGTATAATCAAGAAGCGTATGATACGCACTGCTGCTCCTTCCCACCTGGCTACGGAGGCGACGAAAGAAATTGTAAACTTAGCCCAGAAGTTCCAGCTGGTCATGGAGAATGAAGATGTAGACGAGCTTGTGTTGAAGATTTAAAAACAGAATACCTAGCCCAGTTGAATGTGCAAAATAGTTGAGGAGCAAGGGAGAGCCGAACCCGTTGAGGAACCAGAGCAACCCAAGAAGCAGTTCAAATTAAAGGAAATGGCAGAAAATACCGAATGTTTCTTGAAAATAGAAAGAAAAGTTCAAGATTGCTTATCACGAAATTTATCAAGAGAAAAAAAAAACATATGAAACAGATGAACATCAAAGAGTTCATATCACGTACTACCTCCCTGAACTCTATTCAGCCTACAACACCCTGTGATTGATGGTCTTATTAATGCTTCAGGTTCAGTTTAAGTTACCTTCAATTCATCATACCTGAAGTGTATAAACTTTGATTCGTTGTGTGGTATACACCAATTTTCTTAAATATGTACACTTTGGTTTTGAATCCCTCAGTAGCCCTTATAAAGCCTATACGGTGTATGAAATACATAACAGTTTTTACATTACAATAACATGCATATTTTCTTCCATTTATGTTTTCTTTTCTTATGTGCCACTCCAGTTAATTCACCGCTGTCCCCAGATAAAGTTTTTAATTGTTATGATAACTATTTTCCTTCATTCTTCTGAGGACATTATGTGGTTTTGTAATTTTGACATAGGGATATAGTAGCAATATTTTATTAGTCATTCTCGAGATATGTAAAAATCGACTTGCATAAGAAGTCCTGCAACGTATCTCTTATGTATGTCGGGGACAGACTGTACTTAGATTTCAGGAAGGCTTTTGATACTGTTCCACATAAAAGACTGCTGTACAAATTGGAGAAGTGTGGCATTAAGGACATATTGCTGTTATGGATAAAAGGATGGTTCAGTGAGAGAAGGCAAAGAGTGGTAATCAGTGGACACCATTTGTCATGGACTAATGTTATTAGTGGAGCCCCCCCAGGGTACAGTGCTGTGCCCATTGTTGTTTTCTATATTTAACAATGATATCGATGAAGGTATAGGAGGTTTAATGTCGAAGTTTTTTTTTTTTTTTTTATGTAAACCCCAAACATGAGAGGTATTAGAACCTATAGTACTTAGTACCATGCTTGGGTTGGAGGTTGAGAAGACGAAAGAAGAGATTTGTTGGCATTGGACTTGAACTTCTATAGACTGTAATTTTCAGGTAATACGTATGAAGGAAGGTTGTTCCAGGAAACGGCTGTTGAATGAATAAACGAGGAAGATGAAAAGTTGGTTCTGTGAGGTTGAAGTTGGACAGTAAATGGATGTTGGCTGATGGCTGCATCTGTTCGGATTGTTTTGACAGAGAGAGCGGGAATTATAGAAGCCAATTCAGAAGAACAGTGCTCATGGAAGTATCTGTAGAAGAGGCATGCAGCAGAAACAGTATGTTTATGAGACAGCGAGTGAAGAGACTCTGTTAGAGATGAATCATTAATTAACCGAACTGCCCTCTTCTGAACAGAATCAAGAAGCCTGAGAGAGGTTTTGGGGGGCACCACCCCAGATGTGGGAACAATATTCCATGGTAGGGCGGATTTGCGATTTATACAGAGTGAGCAGCTGTTTGGAAGAAAAGTAACGCTGAGAGCGAAAGGGAAAACCAAATTTTTTAGATGCAGAGGAAGCAATATTTGTAATGTGCTTGTGCCAAGAGAGATTAGAAGTCAGGGTAATCCCCAAAAAAGGCGCAATATGGCCTAAGTAGCCCTTGCACCAGAAAACACCACAACAATCACCAAAAGAGATATATCATTTTGCTTAGAAATCGGAGTGTCACCAAATATAAGCATAGGAGCAGAAGAATCCTTTTTGTGAGATATAAGACAAGACTGAATTGTAGAAGGGTTGAAATCAACTAAGTTGTCTTTGCCCCACTGGAGAATTACCTGAAGATCAGCATTTAAGGAATTGGTAGCAGACTTTTTAGAAGTTGAAGCTGATTGAACAGGGCAAGCTTTCTCAAAATGAAAAGTGGAATGCAATATGCTAACATCGGCAAAACTATGGATAGGATTTCCAGTCAATGGAAGAAGGTCATTAATATACAAGAGGAAAAGAGTGGGGGAAAGAACTGAACCTTGGGGGAGACTGGCATTAGTGGAGAAGTTAGAAGACAGAGAGCCATCTACCATCACACTCAGTGAGCGATCAGAGTGAAAACTGGATAACCAATTACAAAAAACAGTTGGCAAACCATAAGATGGAAGCTTGTTTAGAAGACCTTTATGCCAAACACGATCGAAAGCCTTTGAGATGTCAAGAGCAACTACCTGTGTTTCACCAAACTTTTCCATTGAATTAGTCCATAAATAGGTAACATAAGCCAGAATATCACCAGTGGATCGACACTAACGGAATCTATACTGGCGATCATTGATCAGACTGAAGGTTTCTAGGTAATTTAAGAGTTGGCAGTTAATTGATTTCTCCATTACTTTAGAAAGAGTAGAAGTAATTTCAATGGGACGATAATTGGATGGGAGGAATTTGTCACCCTTTTTAGGAACTGGCTGGATATGAGCAAATTTCCAAGCAGAGGGAAAAACACCTTTGGAATAAGAAAGTGAAAAAAGGCGGCAAAGAATAGGAGTAAGTTCAGGAGCACAGGTTTTGAGAACAAGTGGAGAAATACCATCGGAACCTGGAACTTTCTTAGCATCAAGATTTGTCAAAATCCTTCTGACATCCTTTTGACAGAAGACCACAGGAGGCATTGAATGGAGCATGCTGGGAATAGTGGGAGGTGTTTTACCAAAATCATTAATACATGAGTTGGAAGAAAAATGGGATGCTAGCAGGTCAGCTTTATCCTTGGCTGAAGTGACAACAGAACCATCTGGTTTGGACAGAGGTGAGAGCAGAGATGGGCAAAAGTTTTGGTAAGAGACCAGAATGCTCGGCTTCCATTAGGGCAAGAAGCAAGTTTTCTACTCTTAGCCTGTTCAAACTCTAGTTTAGACTGATTGATAACTGCTTTACAATTGTTGTGAGCTTTGGTGTAGGCAGAAAATGAAACTGAAGAATTAGAAACAAGCCAATTACGATATGCAATGTTCTTCTCTTGAACAGCCTTAGCACATTTATTGGAAAACCAAGGTTTAGATAAAGGATGAGATTTTAAAGTGGCTTGTGGAATAAAGGATTCCATTCCTGTAAGAATAATTTCACTGACACGATCTGAGCAATTATTGACATCAGAAGTTTTGAAACAGTAATCTGATCAAAGAAAAGAAGAAAAGATATCTCACAAGTCATCCCATTTTGCATTCTTGTAATGCCAAATAACACGGGATTGGGAATAGCCATGAGATAAAAGCTCTATTGGAGAAGAGACAATCGCCAAGATGTGATCTGAAGTGCCTAAAGGACCTCTCACTTCGACCGTGTACTTAGAAGGGTTGTTTGTGAGAAAAAGATCAAGTGTGTTGGCTGTATGATTATAATTGTCCGGTATTCTTGTAGGTAAATGAACAATCTGTTCAAGGTCATTAGTAATTGCAAAAGCCTCAGCATCTCGACCAGCTGGGTCGGTGTGACTAGAAAATGGAACCCAGCAGGAGTTGTGAACATTAAAATCACCAAGGAAAATTACCTCATTGTTAGGAAAGTTGGACTGGAGAAAGTCAAGTTGCAAAGAGAGCAAGTCAAACAGCTCCAAGTGATTAGTGGAGTTGGGAGAATGGTAGAGACAACAGATGAATTTGACAAATGAGGTAGAGAGATTTTAAGGCAGAGAAGATCAAAGAGAGGAGATTCCAAATTTCCAAGTCTCTGACAGGGAATATGGGAACGGACATATAAACAAGTACCACCTTTGAGGCGAAAGGAATCATACAACGAGTAATTTGGGCATCTGAGATGAGCAGTAGTTGAATCAGCCGATAACTAAGACTCTGTCAGAAAAAGTACATGGGGTTTGGCAGACTGCAAGTGGAATTGGACGTCGTTAAGATTAGAATTGAGACCATGTATATTTGTGAAATTAATTGGGAAGTGTTTGGGAGATTTAGATCTTTTTGCAGATAAGCTTGTTCTATTAGTTTTACAATTCATGGTGTATTCAATAATAAGAAAAAGTGGATGGGACATGCTGTATGAAGTAATGAAATTTTTGGATATGGCATCCACATGGTAAGAATATACCCAGATCCTTGACATAACGTGGGCTCAACGATGCCCCTCGCATACACACTACTCGGACTCCCTCCAGTCACTATCTGGCAGAGTAGAGGTAGCAAGATTATACACTAGCTGATCTGGAAGCCTCCTAGAGAGTTACCAATATGTTTGGTCCAGTGTACTAACTAGCGGCCTGCCTCTGAACACCGTTTTAGAGCTGTACCCTTGAAATGTAAGGATTATTGGATCTCGCCACGATATTCGTCATAACCTCAAAAGTCATGAATCATACTGCATGATGGAAGAGATGGGGAAGTCTTGACTGGAACTTAGCTCTAGAGACTAAACATAGGTTCCACCACTTCAAGCCTCCAATAAGCAAAGTGGTGGTATTGTACCGGTTGATGAGAGTCATCTACCACCTAGTACTGCCTGGTAACATAGAGGGGCGGCATTCCTCCGTGTGGTGTGGGTGCCACACCTTGGCCCCTGCTTACGTTGTTTCACACCTGGGTGGTCACCCACCTTGTACTTGTATGCATGGAGGTTATACCCAGGATTACTAACAGTCCCACTATTGTGAAGGTGCAAGCAGAGGATTTGGCTGTTACAGACTGTCCATACTTCGCCGAAATTGGGTCCATTTGACTTGAATGTCACCCGAATATCAGTTCCATCAGCGTTTTAGACTCCCAGGTAGCAAGTACAGCTTGTCTGGAATATCTGAGAGAATGTCTGTGACAACCTCAAGGACCAAATTGCAGATGATACAAAGGTTTCAAGCTCGTTAATGACAGTTTGCTTCTGCTACAGGATCTAGAGAAGTTAAGTAGATAGGCTGAGAAGTGGCAAGTGAAGTTTAACATTGACAAATGCAAAGCATTGCACATGGGTACTAGTAGTCCCAGAGTAATGTACCAGCTGTGTGGTATGTTACTCTGGGGTTAGTGGAGAATGAAAAAGACTTTGGGGTAATTGTGCATATAGGTATTATGTTCTCTGAGCATTGCAGACAGGCTGCCAGGCTCATGGGGTTTAGTCAATGATATACAGGAATTTTGGTAGCAGGGATAAGGAGGTGATTATTCCCTTGTTTATAAGTGGTCAGGCCACACCTTGAGTACTGCATACAAGTCTGAAGGCCTCATTTTTGGATATATGTAGAGTTGCTGGAACAAGTACAGAGAAGGGCAACGATTGGTTGGGGGGAACAGAGGAGGTGCTCTTACCAAGAAAGGCTTAAGTTCTACAGATTGCAGTGTCTGGAAAGTAGGCACCTGCGAGGAGATCTGATTGAAGTTTAAATGGCTTTGAATGGTTTGAGCAAACTCAGTGCTAATGGGATTCTTCCTCTTGCTGAGATTACGCAATCAAAGTGGCATAAATTGAAGTCAAGGAAAGAAATTTGTAGAATTGATGTGCGAAAATTTGCCTTTAGCTAGTGAATGGTTGATTACTGGAATAAACATCCATCTGTCATTGTGGAATTTGATAGCTTAAATAAATTCAAGGAAGAACTAGACAAAGTTTTGGAGGGAATAGATATTAGTTGATGTTTGACTTGAATTTCTGTAGAATTTATATTTTTGGAAATATCTAAAGGAAAGTCTTGCAACAAAAACAGTACATCTGGATAGGGAATGTAGTGATTTTTGTAGGTGATGTATCATCCTGGCTGCTGTTTTGGATTTGAGTCTATAGTTTAAGAGAGGTTTTTGTATACTGACTAGCATTCATGTTAAACCAAGTGATAATCCCTAATGTTTTTCAAAGTAAACTTTTTTTTTTATCACTGGCTGGTGTCATCCCATATTTATTTTTAACACTGTGAAAAAAAAAAAAAAAAAAAAAAATATATATATATATATATATATATATATATATATATATGTTTAATCAAACCCTTAGCATTTAGTTCTTTGTATATAACAGTGGTAACTTCTCTGTGGATAAAATAATGCTTGGGTGAGATTCTCCTATCATCTGAAGAAAATCTTTCAGTTGTGAATTGAATGATCTGCTGGGGGCTGGACTTCTGTTATGGTGTTCTGACTGTATTATGCTGGTGCTGGGATGCCTGAGATTAGGGTTATGCTGCTGACTGGCTGACCTGTTGGTGTAGCTTTCTCTTAGCTGTTTGATAAAACTATAAAATTTCAATAAATTTAGGATAATTAGGGATTACAATTATCTATATAATATTGGTGTAGATACACTATAGTTTACCCATAAACGCCTCCGTAGCCAGGTGGGAAGGAGCAGCAGTGCGTAGCACACGCTTCTTGATTAGACCGGGGTTCCAGCCCGTCACCACCAAATATGGAGGATGCAGAAAGGTCAGGGAATGACCACCGCATATTCCCGGAGCAATATGGCCTTAGTTAAACTAAATTAAACTATATATGTAATGTGAAGGCATTGTTTTTTAATTGTATCTCATATTGTGGCTACCTTCACAACAATATACCAGGTATTGTACTACTTCAAATAAGTAACGATTCTCTAGTAGAGAAGACTACTGTTGTTTATTCTCAGTGGATACCACCACCCAGACGGTTACCATTTCGAAGCTGTTGTCCTATCATCGGTGGGTGGGCATGTACCTTGATAATGCAAACATGCCATCACAGTTGCGAAGTGGTTCCACAATATGAGAGATGCCAAACGGTGTACAGAATGATACAATATTTGAAGAATCAATGCGTGAGGCATAATATGGGTTTAAATTAACTATATACTATCGGTGTAGACACACCATTGTTTACCCATAAATTAAACTACGTACATAGTGTGAAAGGTACCCCAATCTCAGACACAATTAAAAAACGATGCCTTAATACTACGTACATAGTTTAATTTATGGATAAACTATGGTGTATCTACACCAATATTATATAGTTAATTTAAACCCATATCATATTATGCCTAGCGCATTGATTCTTCAAATATTGGATTGCAATTATGGATCTGAAATGATTATATAGAGGCAAACATTCCTTTGGATGCCAGGACATCAAACCAGAGAATGGACATAGGGGTTAAAGAGACCATGTATGCCTTTGTTTCTTAATTTATTTGTTCTAAGCCACAGGAGGAAGGTCTGAAAAAAGTGGTCAGACACACGATTTTTTTTAATTATAAACCATTGCTATTTTAAATTTATTTAATTTTTTTCTAAATCTTTATCTAAAGTTATTTGTAAGCTCAGTTGAGACGTTCGTTATTTTTACATTAACTCTTTATTTGTATTCTCCATGCAGAGAAGTGTTTTTCTTCATAGCTATAAATATTCATGTTTAATATGCCTTTGAATGTATATTAGAAGTATAACAGTGAAATTTTCAAAATTTAGCACAGTGCTAATTGTGCTGATCATGGATGGTCTGTGTTTAACAAGCCTAATCCTTAGTTAAAAATAAGTCTAAATGTATATCTTATTCATGCCTATTTTTATTGTATTATAATAATATGTTATTTGATTAGTGAGTTAGTGATTGGAATGCAGTTGGTTACATACATATTATATAATTTTTTTCTAGCACTAATGCTGAATTAGAAACAAAAGTAGAAATCAGACTTCCAGTACGTGTAGAAGTTGAAATTGCATTAAGAGGGTAAGAATTTCAGAGTACAAGGTATATAAATGCTGTATATAAAAGTTAAAGTTCTTATATACCTTTTATATAAATAAAAGGTATATTAGAACTTTAGAACTTGCATATATATATATATATATTGCAAGTTCTAATATATTCTAAGTGTTTAGACAGATGCTCTATAAACTTGCTTTCTTGTATTGTTTTTCCAACATTAATACTAATGGTAATTCCTTAAATGGTACTCTCTAGGCTTTTGAACATACTTAATGTTTAGTATTTAGTATCTCACTTGTTTAGTCTTATTTAAATGTTATCAATGTTTTACATAGGAATGTGTTTTCATTTAACAATCATAATCTGCAAGCTATTCTTCAATTGGATAAGATAACTTTTTCTTTGTGCATTCCTAGCAAATAAAGTGCAAAATAGGTCCCAAAAACTCATTGGTTCTCAGATAGATTTTTTGTTTTAGAAAGCATGGTGTTTTGCAGGGAAGGGGAGGAATACATAGAATTTTAATTTATTTGGTATAACACTAAATGTTTTTTTTACAACCATACAAAAGTACGCATAGCTTGCTGAGATAACATTATCATCTTTGGGGCACATGTTATACACAAGATTTTTGAATTTGTGAATGAAAATACCAAAAGATAAATGATCAAATACAATTAAAATATATTAAAATCAAATGCAAAAAAAAATCATATGCTGGGACTCCATCTCATTAGGAACCACAAGGCACTAGCACCTGAAACAACCAAGGGACATAGAATTTCAGTATCCTCTAAACCTGCAAAAGGGCTTTGTTGAAATGCTGGGGTCTTATGTTGTGCAAACCATTAACAAACAAAATACTTGGTATAACACTAAATGGTTTTTTGCAGTCATACAAAAGTACATATAGCTTGTTAAGATGACATTATCATCTTTGGGGCACAAAAGGAGCATGGCAAAACTTTTCCAAAGATCACCCCCAACACAGCACCTTCTAATAAAAAAAATGATCAGAAAATGGGGCTGACAGAATGGACAATTTATGGAAAAATATAAAATTTATTTAATTAAATAGATAAAATTCCAAAAACAAGTTAAAAATAACCACGTGGATTGAAAATGGCTGATGATGATTCCAAAATAACCAACATCATGGTTAGGACTTTGTATTTGATATTCAATAGTACCGAATATCAAGTTTTCTGTAGAAAAATCAAGATTTTCCTACTGGGGGGGGGGGGACAAACTAATACTAAGAATTCATACATAAGCAATGAACACAGTGAGGTCACTGAACTGGTGGGTTAAGTTTACTCTGTTATATCATGCCCGCGAAGGTCATGCAGTAGCAGAGGCAGTTATATGGCATGTGCAAACTATCTATATGAATGGGAACAGAATGAAAGACTCAATGAGGGAATCTCAGAATACAAAAAAAAAAAAAAAAGAAAGTGATTGAAACCAAAATTCCTACACAGAAAAATGGGAAATGAACAAAGCAGCAGAAAGTGCCAAAAAAACAAAAAACAAATCCACAGCTAGTTGGATCACAACTGTTCCAAGTCATTTGGAATCCCATGAAATACGGTATAATGCTGATCTGGGATGGGAACTTTTCCAGAAATACCAGTGAATTATTGCAATATTTCTAATAGTAATTGGTGCGGCACTGTTCTGCACTAATAGGATTTAGCTATTGCATGAATAGATGTGGTGAGGTCCCTTCTAAGAATGGGCCATGTCTGGACCAAAAAATATTCCAAAAGAATGAGGGCAAAAAGGAAAATATGCAGGAATTACAGTTGACTCATATATTCCTGCTCTGCATAAATAGGAAGAATGATCTTTTGGGCTCATGAAAGTACACATTGCTTTCTTTTGGTTTACAAATTCAAGAAACTTTAAAGTACGTACTGCAAAGGAGATAAGGTCGTAGTGCATGCTGGAAAGGAGACAAGGTCATCTCAGAAAGTTATATGTACTTCCTTGTGATTCTAAAAAATCATTTCTATTTTGATGCAGAGCAGTGTTATGTGAGTAAATTTATGTTTTCATGATAACTCAAATTCAAACTTTTCTACGTAAAACCCATTTCTTATTTTTTAATAATAATATTTTTCAATATAATCATATATGTAATCTAAACTCTATTGTGGAGAGAAAATACAACACTTTAATTTACAGCAGTGAAACATATGGTTATGAAGCAGCATTTAATGAAGTTTACCAGAAGCCAACATTTAGCAGAGGAGAGGAAAAAAAACTCTAGTACAGTGAAAATAAAAGAGCTAGCAGTTATTTATTTCTACTGTGTGTGTGTGTGTGTGTGTGTGTGTGTGTGTGTGTGTGTGTGTGTGTGTGTGTGTGTGTGTGTGTGTGTGTGTGTGTGTGAGAGAGAGAGAGAGAGAGAGAGAGAGAGAGAGAGAGAGAGAGAGAGAGAGAGAGAGAGAGAGATGCATGCATATGCCTCTTCCAATCTTTGTATTTATAACTTGCCACCAATGAATAAGGAAGAAATTTACTGGAAATTAGTATCATCTGGGCTTGGGATTCTATTTGGCAACAGATCATTTTTTTTTTGTTGTAAAGTGCTTTAATTTTGCTTTCATTCTGCACTAGTTATTTCTTATCAAATTTATGCTTCTCCATGATAATTGCTATAAATGCTAATTTACAGAGGCTTCAGTAAGTTCTGTAAATATTGCCTCATTACCATATTTCACTCTGTATATCACTACAGTAAACTAAAATATAATATTTGACTCCATCAGAGTTATATTACATATGCTATGACATAACTGTATTATTTTATTTTTTAAAATTTTTCAGTATTTCTGATCCTAAAGATTTAACCTACAATGTATCTCAAGTATTACCAAAGGAAAAAATCTGGGAAACTGACGTCGGACCAGAAGTTACCCATGTCTATGAGGTATATAAAATGTATGGTTAAGAAAATTGCTTGATTTAGTTTTTATTCAGAAATGTTTTTAATTTTGAAGTTTGCAACTGTCCACTGATTAAATTTTAACTTTAAATAAGATTACATTTAATTATTTATAAATAAATGTAATGTAAATGTTATAATTAAAGTATAATTATTTGAATTATCCTTTACTTTGGAAGTAGATTCCGTGATGTGAGAAATGTGCAGTGTTATGGTAAATGAAATTCACCAACTCTGTATAAAACAGATTTAATCCAAATGAGAACTTATATAGCGTTCAAATATTTTTAGAAATTTGATTTATTCTTCATGCATCGTTATTACATGAGGAACAAAAGATTACAACCTGAAATTATCTAGATTACAACACTGTGCCTCAACAATATCAGGTTTTAAATTTTTGTTGTCTTCATGTTAACAGTTTTTTTTTTTATTTATTTTTTATTTCTTGTATGGTGATGTGTAGAGAAGAATGAATTTCCAAAAATGCTTGTGGCTCTGTACAAGTTTTTTATCCAGATTAATGTTCATAAAAAGAGAATATTTGTGCTTTTTTTGAGCAATTTTTTCAGATGGTATTAAATTGAAGAAAGGTGGTTGCAAGGATTTTTTCCAGTATCATTGAGGATACCTTAAGCATTCAGGAAAATTGCTAGTTGGAGGGGGGGGTGGAAGGGTAATTTAGATCTGCATTTATCTGATGATATGAGTCAAAGTGCTGCTTGCACTCACCTCAAGAATTCTTCTTTGTTGCCCCAACAGCCAACATTGGTAAAATATTCTGAAGATAGCAACGTTTCAAATGATGGGGAAGATAAAGCTAGGGAAACAAACCTAAATAACTTCAGTGTGTCAGAGTACTAAACTATAGAAGACTACTTAGTTCCAACTGTGTCTACAGTAATGTCAGAAGTGTTGTCAATAAAATAACTGAACTTGAACTGTTGGTTAGGACAACTAATTCTGACATAAATAGAGCTAACAGAAATGTGGAAATTGGGGATGATAAGTTCCACTATGGTATGTATAATGTATTTAAGGAAGATAGGAGGGGTGGTGGTGTCATGCTTCTTATCAAAAGCACCCTGAGCTCAAAAAGGACTTTTGCTGAGTCTGAAGTTATGTCTGCCAGCATAGAATCTGTGTGGTGTGAGTTACTTGAAAAAAAAGGTATAATGAGAGTGGGAGTAATCTTCAAACCGGTAGATTGTGAAGCATACGCTGAGTATCTACATGTGGATGGAATGGGAAACCAAGTGAGAATGGCTTCTTATGGGTGGCTTTAGCCAGCGGGTGGTTAATTGCTGGAACAAACTTCCATCTGTTGTTGTGGAAGTTGATAGGTTAAATAAATTTAAGGAGGAACTGGATAGGCATTTGGAGGGAATGGTGTGATTTTTTTTTTTTTTTTTTTTTTGGCTGATGCTGCATAAGCTCCTACACTTGCTTTCTTGCATCATGTGCCACTACTACTACTACTACTACTTTAATCTGCCTCAAATTGATTGGAATAAGTGGGAGGGGAAACCACCATGGATTACAATTTTTTTTAAATAAAGTAGATGATTATTATTTGTACAAGCATGTTAGAGAAAATACTATGGGTGAGAATATTCTTGCCCTTATCATTACTAATGAATCAGATGACATCACAGGGCTTAAAGTACAGGAACCATTGTCAATAAGTGATCGATTTAAATCATCAGTTGGAAAATGAAAAAAGATGTTGCAGAAGTTAAAGGTAAGGCGCCTCCATAGCCAGGTGGGCAGGAGCAGCAGTGCATGGCACACGCTTCTTGATTAGACCGGGGTTTGAGCCCGTGACCACCAAATACGGGGGATGCAGAAAGGTCAGGGAATGACCACCGCATATCCCCGGAGCAATATGGCTTTAGTTGCTAATGCTCCTAAAAACCAAATAACAAACAGTTAAAGTTAAAGGCGGTGATTTTAACTTCAGAAGAGGGGACTTTGAAAGGTTAAGGTGCTATATTGCATCTATTAATTGGTTGGATTGCTGAGTGAGGACATATATTTGAATTATGGAATACTTTTAAAGCGCAAATCACAGAAGCCATGAATGCATACATACCATTAAGAATATATTGCAGGATGAGGATGCATAAATGGATGACTGCAGAGCTTGCTAGTCAAATAGAGTAGAAAAAGATAGCATTTGGGTATGAGAGTACATGTGAACAGGCGAAGTTTTTATGGCTCTAGCTAATAGAGATGTTTTCTTTTTTATTGACTTATTGGCAGATTAATTTATTTTATAGAGTTGCTTTATATTCCTAGTAACAATACTTTAGTTTAATTTGAACTTAGAGATTTTGCAGGTTATTACTTAGTATCAGTACTGGTATCTAATCCACGTGTTGGACAAGTTTTTAATTATATTTAGCCGGCTTATTGACTTAATTGTTAGATTAAATTATTTTCTATAAGTAGCTGATAGACCTAGACAAGCTCCGTGGTTTATTATTTTCAATTTAGATAGTTGCGATTTTGACAAGTAATTAATACATCGTGTCCATAGATTTACCATTCGTAACTCACCGCCATTTGTTATACGATACAATGTATAGCCTGAACTAGATAGTGTAAGGCTTAACGGAAAACTAGATAAGCCAGTTAGTAAAGTATCAATTAATCAGTAAAATTTACTAATCTTATTAAATTTCATTGTCAATTAAATTGTACTTTTTTAACTAAATACATATAACGACCTAGTTTTTACAAACGTAATATTATAAATTAATACATATAATTTGACAGGAGATAAGAAAGTCATATTACGTAACCCCGGAGGTAATATTCGATACTGAAATGCATATATATAGTGTTATAACTGCATTCGGAATATAAGTTTTAGGGTTATATTTTAGTATTGGAATTTTATTTGAAATTGAATAGAAATCATGACTCAGACCAGAGCAGCAAAGCAAAAAGGCTCGAACTAATAGGATGTGCTGTGGCTCAGGTGGGAGAACTGGGTGGGGGGGGTGGGGTGTGCTGTGGCTCGGGTGAGAACTGTGCTATGCACTGCTACTGCAGCAGCAGTAGCAGTGCATAGCACACGCTTCTTGATCAGACTGAGGTTCGAGCCCGTGACCACCAAAATGGAGGATGCGGAAAGGTCAGGAAATGACCACACCCCATATCCCCAGAGCAATATGGCCTTAGTTGCTAATGCTCTTAAAAACCAAAATAACAACATAACATAACAACAAGCTCAGAGCTTCCCACATTAATTCCAAAGCTTGCACTTGAACATCATGCAACACAGTTGCCACTGTGTTGCATGATACACTGAAAGGCAAAATGCACTGATCCCAAAGGAACTAGTTGTCAGTGACTCTATTGTGGGAAACGGAACATATTGTGAAAAAAAGATAGGTAGAACAGGACCAGGGTATGTCTGCAGGGGCAAAGGTTGATGACATTGTAGAGCAGATATAATCTGTTAAGGGCACAAAGGGTGATATTTTTGTACACATTGGCATTATTGATATTAAGAGTAGGAGACAGGCGGAATTACTTAACAAGTATAGGCCAGTGTTGAAAAAAAGCCGTGAGTTAGGGTTGAATTTGAAAGTGTCTGGAATTCTGCCTAGACACGATAGGAGGGAGTATATGATGAGAACCTTGTCGATCAATTTGACTCTGGAGAGATTGTGCAAGACTCAAGGGATAGAATTTTTGTCTGCCTGGTCTGTGCTTGTTAACAGGAGAGACTGCTTCTACATGGATGGGAGACACTTAAATAGAAAGGGTGCAAGAATATTTGCTGATTCTATTCAGGCAGAGTTAGGTGGGTTGGAAAACTGCTAGCCTGGGGGTTACACAGACTAATAGATTAACAGTAGCCGCTGGCAGAGGCAAAAGTGATTCTTGCATTTCAATAGAAATGCTATTGAGCAGCAGCCCGGAAAGCAAGGCAATAGAGATTTCCAGAACTGTTGGGAGTCATAGTGAAACAAGTAAATACATGGGCTTTGTTAGGGTAACTAAGAGTAGAAACAGGTGCATGTATACTTGCAAGTACACCTGGCGCACTATGGCCATAGTTGCCAATGCGCCTAATAAATCCCAAAACAAACAAGCAAACAAACAAACAAGCAAGCACGTACAATAATGCTAGGAGTGTAGTTATTAAATTTGATGAGCTTGAAGGGCTGGACAAGACATCAAGGGCAGATATTGTTGGGATATCAGAGACATGGTGTCACACAGACATAAGCAGTGCAGAATTGGAATTTGAGGAGTACAATGTGTACAGAAAGGTTAGACATGACAAGAAGGGAGGAGGGGTTATGCTGTTAGTTCGAAACACATAAAATCTAAGGAAGTGCATCCAATTGATGTTAGGGGACAATGCAATGTTGAGTCTGTTTGGTGTGACATAAGCACTGGGAAAGGGTAAATTAGAGTAGGTGTATGTATTATAGGCCTAATGAATCTTATGTTGTTGTTGTTATTTGGTTTTTAGGAGCATTAGCAACTAAGGCCATATTGCTCCTGGGATATGCGGTGGTCATTCCCTGAACTTTCCGCGTCTGCCATATTTGGTGGGCACGAACTCAAACCCCAGTCTGATCAAGAAGCATGTGCTATGCACTGTTGCTCCTGCCCACCTGGCTACGGAGGCGCCGCTGAATCTTATGAGTATAATGAGCAATTGTACAGAGAAATAGAGTGGGCCAGTAAATCAGAGTGTCTTATAATGGGGGATTTTAATTTCCCAGATTGACTGGAATTTGTCAGTTGGTCACTCACACACTAGCAAGGCTTTTGTGGATTTATTGGATGATTGTTTTCTACAGCAGCATGTTTGGGAGGCAACTAGAGGGAGTGATACTCTTGATCTGATTATCAGTAATGATTCTTCATGCATTAAGAATCTGCAGATAAAGGAACCACTATTTGGCAGTGATCACAGTGTGCTGAAGTGGGATTTTCTCAAAGAGGTAACTACCATCAGGGGTAAAGGGAGGGGTTTTTGCTTTCGTAAAGGCGACTACGATGGTCTGAGACAGTATTTAATTTCTATACAGTGGGACCAACTGATGATGTTACCAACAGCAAATTCAAAATGGGAAGCATTTAAAGAACTTATCTTGGAAGCTACTAGACTTTACATACCAACTAAGAAATATTGTTCAAGGTTTAGGCCTAAATGGATGTCAGATGAACTAATGAGACATATGGCAGAGAAGAAAAATGCATGGGATACATATAAATTAACACGTGACACAGAAGCCTATGATAGATACAAGTTGATCTGTAACCAAGTTACAAAGGAAGTTAGGCAGGTGAAGGCAGATTACGAGAAATCTTTGGCAAAGGATGCAAAGAGTTCTTTTCTTATATATACTCTAGAAGAAAGGGGATGAATCAGATTGGTCCACTTGATATTGATGGTTCAATTGCTGTTGATCCTGCTCAGGTAGCTAACAAACTAAATGAATATTTTGCACTTACATTCACACATGAGGAGTTATTCAGGGCGGGGAATGCCAGAGGTGTATTAAACTCTGGCAGTAAGCTAGATAATCTTGTAATAACTGAGAGTTAAGTGGAGGAGAAATTTTTTAAGATAAACATATGAAAGGCATCTGTGTTGCATGGAATCTATCCAGTTATATTAAAGGAGGCAGCAAAGGAAGTAAGCAAACCCTTAGCCATAATTATGAGAGCTTCCTTGGACTCGGGGGAAGTACCCATGGACTGGAGATGTGCAAATGTGACCCCAATCCACAGAGGATCAAAGGGATACACAGGTAATTACAGACCTGTTAGTTTAACTTCTGTTCCAGGGAAATTAATGGAGGCACTGGTTAAAGAAACATTGTAGGATTATTTAGACAAGACTTCAGTTATAGCTCAGGCACAGCATGGGTTTGTTAAGGGGAAGTATTTTCTGACCAATTTGATTGGATACTATGATGTAGTCACAAAGGAACTGGATGCAAAGAATAATTTTAATATCATATATTTGGATCTTGGAAAGGCTTTTGATACTGTTGCACATGGAAGACTGCTACACAAATTGGAACAGTGTGACATTGGAGGCAAATTGCTGCTATGGATAAAGGGGTGGTTGAGGGGGAGAAGACAGAGAGTGGTAATCAATGGACACTGCTCATCGTGGACTAATCTTATTAGTGGAGTCCCTCAGGGCTCAGTGTTGGGTCCATTATTGTTTTCTGTATTAATAAATAATATTGATGATGGTATATCAAGCTTAATGTCCAAGTTTGCAGACGATACAAAGGTTGGACCAGTTTTTATTAGTGGAATTCCCCAGGGTTCAGTGTCCATTGTTGTTTTCTGTATTCATTAATGATATTGATGATGATACATCATGCAAATAATGTCTTATTTGCAGATGATACAAATTTCAGAAGGGTTGTTAATGACACTAATAATAGTACGCTGCTGCAACAGGATCTGGAAAGGTTGAGCAGATGGGCTGAGAGGTGGTAAATGAAGTTTAACATTGACAAATGTAAAGTATTATATATGGGAAACAGCAACCCCAGAGCAGCGTACCAACTCTGTGGTACTACACTGACAGTGTTAGAGAATGAAAAGGATCTGGGGGTAATTGTGCAGGCAGATATGAAGTTCTCTGAGCAGTGAAGATGGACTGCAAGAGTAGCTCATGGTGTCTTGTCAATGATATACAGGAATTTTTATAGCAGGGATAAGGAGGTGATTATCTCCTTGTATAAGGCAATGGTCAGGCCATACCTTGAGTACTGTGTACAGGTCTGGAGGCCTCATTTTTAGAAGGATGTAGAGCTGTTGGAATGAGTACAGAGAACGGCAACAAGATTAGTGAATGGAACAAAGGGTTTCTCTTACGAAGAAAGGCTTAAGTTTTGCAAATTACAGTGTCTGGAGACTAGGCACCTGCGAGGTGATCTGATTGAGGTGTATAAAGCCTTGAATGGTTTGAGTTTGCTCAATGCTGATGGAATTCTTCCTCTTGCTCAGAATAATTGCCTGAGAGGGCATAAATTCAAATTGAGGAAAGACAGTTGTAGGATAGATGTGCGGAAGTTTGCCTTTAGCCAGCAGGTGGTTGATTGCTGGAACAAACTTCCATTTGTCGTTGTAGAAGTTGATAGCTTAAACAGATTCAAGGCACACAAATAAGGTTAGGGAGGCCAAGGCTGTGTATGACAAAGCATTTAATGCTAAGAGAGCAAAGAATGGGGACAGGAAATTTTTCATGTATGTGACCAATAAAGAAGAAAGCTAATCAGATCGGACACTTGTGCACTGAGTATAGGAAAGTCTTAGATAACTCAGCTGATGTTGCGGATGAATTTGATAGCTACTTTGCATCTGTGTTTACTAATGAAAGACCCTTAATACTGAGAAGTGGCTATGCGAATGAGGCTAAGCCATATGTAATTAGTGGTTTCATAATTACAGATTACTGTTAATTAGAAAAACCTTTGAGCATTAAGGCATGTAAGATTCCTGGATTGATGGTACATACATGGTAATTTTGAGGAAGACCACCAGGGAGTGTATTAAACAAATGAGGTTAATTATGAGGGCATCTTTGAACTCAGGAGAGATTCCTTTCGATTGGAAAAGTGCCAATGTATAAAGCCAATACATAAAAGTAGTTCTAAGAGTGAAGTTGGTAACTACAGACTGGTTAGTCTGATTTTGGTAGTAGGAAAAATCTTAGAGTCAATGAATAAGAGTGCGATCCAGGGACACTTAGATAGTATTGGCATTCTGAAAGATACACAACGTTGCTTTGTTAAGGAAAAATCATGTACGCTATTTTGACACAGTTACTCATGAGCCGGATTTAGGGAACAATTTTGACATAGTTTATTTGGATTTTAGCAAAGATTTGACTTGGTCCCTTATGAGAGGTTACTGTATAAGCTTGAACATGTTGGAATTACTGGTAAGATTCGAAGCTGGATTGCTGGGTGGCAGCAGGGCAGAAGATTGAGATTAATGGATATTCTTCAGATTGGTGTAATGACAGGAGTGGGGTCCCCCAATAATTGGTTCTTGAACCATTTTTTTTACTCAATTTCATAAATGACATTAATTAAAGTTATAGCAGGCTTGATGTTAAAATTTGCACATGACATAAAGATTGGTAGAGTCATTAATGATCAGTGCCAAGCAGTGCTCTTTCAGGATGATTTGAACAGACTTCAGAGATGGTCAGAAAAGTGGTAGCTGTGTTTTAATGCTGCTAAATTCAAGGCCTTACACTTGGAATAGTAACTCACAAATAACCTATACACTTGGTGAGGTTAAATTAAAAACAGTGGAGGAGGAAAGTGATCTGGGAGTTACAATATGGGCAGATATGAAGTTTTCTGAACAGTGTAAATAGACAGCCAGGAAAGCCGTCCATGGTGTCCTATCAAAGATTTATCGAATGCTATCCTGTAGAGATAGGGAGTTCATAATCCTACTGTATAAGGCAATTGCTGCCACCCAACAATTGTAAGGCCACATTTGGAATACTGTGTTCAAGTATGGAGACCTCATCTGAAAAAAAAAGACATTGAGCTTCTTGGAAGGGTCCAACGAAGGGCAACTTGAATGGTGGGTGAGATCGGAAAAATGTCAGCCGTAGGAGAAAAGACTCTGATTATGTGGGCTACAACAACTAGGCACCTCAGAGGTGACCTGATTGAAGTTTATAAGGCTCTGGAAAAGGTAAGTAGTAAAATGAATGAAGTTGGAATTTTCACTTTTACTGTTATAAAGAATTCCAGAAGTATGGGGCCATAAATTCAAATTACAGGGGTTGTGGTGTAGATTAGATTGTAGGAAGTTTTCTTTTTGCCAGCAAGTTATTGATTACTGGAACGTTGCCCTTGCAGGTAATGGAGGCTAACAGTTTGAATAAATTCAAGGGTCAGCGGGATAGTTACCTATGTGAAACAGGAAGCATATAATTTGTATTTTCTTAGCTACTTGGTTTTGTTTTGTTTTGTTTTTTTCTTGCCAGTGCAGTAAAAGCTTATGGCTTCCATGCTCTATATGGTAACCTATTACTAAATGATTGAGTTAATGAAAATATATCTTATGTGTAACTGTCAGCTGCCTTTGTTAAAAGTTCTGAAAAGTGTTTAAAACATTTTTAATTGATATTGTTAAGTTAGCATTAGTAGTGGTACAGCAAGATTATACAGCATCAGCCAAAAAAACAAAACAAAAAAAAAACTCCTCCTCCCATTTCACCTATGCATTCGTTCCAAAAGTTTTTCTAGTTCTTCCTTGAATTTATTTAAGCTATCAACTTCCACAACAATAGACTGATGTTTGTTCCAGCAATCAACAACTTGTTGGCTAAAGGAAAATTTCCACGCATCTGTTCTAAAACTGTCTTTTCTCAATTTGAATTTATGACCCCTCAAGTGTGTACTCTGAGCAAGAGGAAAAATCTCATCAGTATTGAGCTTGCTCAAACCATTCAAAACCTTATATACCTCAATCAGATCTCCTTGCAGGTGCCTAGTCTCTAGACACTGCAATTTGTAGAGCTGAAGCCTTTAGAAGCATCCCTTTGTTCCAATCTCATTGCCCTTCTCTACTCATTCCAGGAGCTCTAAATCCTTCTTAAAATGAGGCCTCCAGACCTGTATACAGTACTCAAGGTGTGACCTGACCATTGCATTATAGAAGGGGATAATCACCTCCTCATTCCTGCTAGCAAAGTTCCTATATATCATTGACAAGACCCCACAAGCTGCTCTGACAGCCTGTCTGCACTACTCAGAAAATTTCATATCTGACTGCACAATTACCCCCAGCTGTTTTTCATTCTCCACTACCTGTATGTAGTACCTCACAGTTGGTATGTTACTCTGGGATTACTGCTGCCCATATGTAGTACTTTGCATTTGTTGATATTAAACGTCAGTGGCCCTTCTCAGCCCATCTGCCCAACTCTTCCAGATCCTGTTGCAGCAGCATACCCATGTTACGGTTATTAACAACCTTGTCAGCCTTTGTGTCATTTGCAAACTTGGACATTAAGCCTGTTATACCATCATCAGTATCATTAATAAATACAGAAAATGACAATGGTTCCAACACTGGACCTTGGAGGACTCCACTAATAACATTAGTCCATGACAAACTGTATTCATTGATTGCCACTCTTTGCCTCCTCCCACTAAGCCATCCTTTTATCCATAGCAGCAATTTGCCCTTAATGCCATTCTGCTACAATTTGTACTGCATCCTTTTATGTGCAACAGTATCAAAAGCTTTCTTGAAATTCAAATATGTGATATTAAAATTATTTTTTGCATCCAGTTCCTTTGTGATCACATCATAGTATCCAATCAAATTGGTCAGGCATGATTTCCCCTTAACAAACCCAAATGGTGTCTGAACTATTGAATGTCTTGTTTTGAGTTTTCATATAAAATTCTTAGTATTATAGTGTTTTTTGTATATAATTCTTTTTATTTAATTCAATATATATGACAGAACTTTTTTTTTTTTTAGGCCAGCATATTTAATCTGTTAATGTTTATTTTATAGTTCCATAATCGTGGTCCCAGCATTATTCGTGAGGCTGAAGTGCACATACTTTGGCCTACTTATACATTGGAAGGCAAAAATTTGCTATATCTTCTGGACCAGCCACGAGTGGGAGAAAAAGGTCAATGTAAAGATGTAGCTGATGTCAATCCTCTAAACCTTAAGGTACAGCGCATGCATGTGTTTGTGTTAAATAGCTATTTTTGGTAGGATTAGTGATTATCTTAAATTATTTTTATCTTACGAGATTAACTTTAATATATGATATAAACAGACTTTGTGCCCTGTATCTGTACATTGATTATTATTTGTTTTGAGTTCATGATATGTTAGATAATTTTAAATTCTGGTGGTAAAGAAGTATGTATATAAAGTGTTACCTTGTATATTAGTTGACTTTTATCTCACCATGGTCTGTTTTTAACAAGGAGCACAATGCCTACTAACCATAAATTATTTATGGATGTCCTTGCAAGAAATATAAACAGAAAACTTTTAATTCAGTATTTATAGATATTAAGGGAAAAACTAAAAAGTGAACTAAATTTTCTCACTATAGTTTTATGATCTTCAACTTTTAAATGTTTAAAATGGGTGAGCTGTTTGTAATTTTCATAAGAAAGTTGTTCCAATTAGTTGCTTCCTTTTAATCTGAAAACATAATTTTTTTTTTTTTTTTTTTTTTTTTTTTGAAATGTCTATACCAACGGTGGGCAAATGCGGCTCTTCGTTGAGTTAAGTGCGGCTCCCATTGAAAATTTAAATCCGTTTTTTTTTATTATTATTTCAGAACTTTTTTCAATGAATCTTGTTAAATTAACTAAGTAACTAATATTTTGTTATACGGATTTTATGTTATGTTTATTTTTTTTTTATGTCTAGATATTTTGCTATTTTTATTTTGATTATAAATAAATCTGCGCTCATTTACAGTGCTGGCACCATCAGCGGACTTGTGCAACACTACACCGGGAGTGGGTAGAAAATGTGACCAAACCTCCCATAAGAGTTTCAATTTCAAACTTTGGAATTAAATTTATTTCAATTTTTTGATAACATGACCTCAGAAAATATCAAAAAATGAAAATACGAACAAGAAAATAGAAACTTTCAAGAAGAATGGGTAGAAAATTTTGCTTTTATTGACAATAATGGAAAGTCATTGTGTCTTATTTGTAAAGTTACAATTGTAAACTACAAAGTTAGTAATTTACGTCGACATTACGAAGGAAGTCATCCCCACTTTTCAACTCAATATCCACTCAATTCAAAATTGCGAACAGAGAAACTTAAGTCCTTGCAATCTGGTCTTCATAAGCAACAAGGACTCTTGTCTTCTTTTAGTCGCGAAGATGACAGAGCAAACGAAGCTAGTTTTTTGATAGCTTGGAATATTGCTCGTGCCAAACGTCCATATGGAGAAGGAGAATTTATTGAAAGAAACTTGGAAGAAGTGGTTAAAGTTTTGGATCCAGATAATACAAAACTGCATAAATTGATCGCACAGGTTCCTATGTCACGCCGTACAACTGAGCGCTGTATTGGTGCAATTAGTAAAAATGTTGAAAATAGTTTGATGTGTGATTTGAAAAATTGTACAGCATTTAGTTTAGCTCTCGACGAGTCTACAGACATTCAGGACGTTCCACAATTGGCCGTTTTTGTCCGCTATGTATCTGCAGACGTAAATGTTAGACCTAGTAGCTCTTATCAAAACAACTCGTGGTATAGATGTTAGAAATGCGCTTGATGAAGTGATGAACAGGTTTGAATTGCCTCGTGATAAACTTGTAAGTGTTGTGACTGACGGAGCGCCTGCAATGATAGGGTAAAACCAAGGTCTCATTGGTCTTTTAAACAACGATCCTAAAATTCCACGTTTCTTACCTCTTCACTGCATAATTCACCGCGAGCATCTCATAGCGAAGTACTTCAAATACGGAATTGTGTGGAACATTGTTTTGCAAATTGTGAATTTAGTTAGAAAAAATGCCAAAACACATTGTCAATTTAAGAACTTTTTAGAAGAGTTCCGAGTGAATGACGAAACAGATGAATTGCCCAATGATTTATCCCTATGGTGTGTTGTAAGATGGCTGTCAACTTACAATGTTTTGGGCCGTTTTGTGGAACTCCTAAATCCCATCATAACATTTACAAAAAAAAAAAAAATACCCAGAATTAGAAAATGAAACTTGGTTATTGTTATTTGGTTTTTTTTTTTTTAGGAGCATTAGAAACTAAGGCCATATTGCTCCGGGAATATGCGGTGGTCATTCCCTGACCTTTCCGCATCCTCCGTATTTGGTGGTGATGGGCTCGAACCCCGGTCTAATCAAGAAGCGTGTGCTACGCACTGCTGCTCCTTCCCACCTGGCTACGGAGGCGCCGAAACTTGGCTTTCTGACTTAATGTTCCTTACAGACATTATAGAACATTTGCGAACACTTAATTTGGCTTTACAAGGAAAGGAAAAAATTATTATTGATTTGTCACAAACTGTATTTAGTTTTGAAGCTAAACTTCGGCTTTTTGTGTACGATCTTAAGAACAAAATATTTAATCATTTTCCACGAGTAAAAGCAAATATAATTAATATCAAAGAAGAAAAGTTAGACGAATACAAAGAAAAATTGGAAGAATTGCAAGCAGATTTCAAACATAGGTTTGAAGATTTGAAATCACATTTCCATATTTTGTGAACCCATTTATTTGTGATATTATTGAAGATGGATTTCCAATTTCTGAAATAATACTTGTTGAAAAAGTGGCTGGGCAATTGGAGTTATTAGAGATGAAAGAGGATCAGGCATTGCAAATGCAGCACAAATCTACTTCAATAATTGAATTTTGGAAACTCTTGCCAGAATCAAAATATCCACATTTAAAGAAAACTGCAGTGGTCTAATTTCAATTTTTGGTACAACATATTGCTGTGAATCTTTGTATTCCACAATGAAGTTTGTGTCGTCGAAATATCGTTCACAGTTGACCAATCATCATCTCACTGAATTGTTGCGAACAGCTTTAACAAATTTTACGCCAAATGTCGGCGCCTCCGTAGCCAGGTGGGCAGGAGCAGCAGTGCGTAGTACACGCTTCTTGATTAGACCGGGGTTCGAGCCCGTCACCACCAAATACTGAGGATGCGCAAAGGTCAGGGAATAACCACCGCCTATCCCCGGAGCAGTATGGCCTTAGTTGCTAATGCTCCTAAATAATAACAACAACGCCAAATTTCAAAAATTTGACCAAAGGTCTTCGTTAAATGTTATACTTTTAATTAATGCATTTTTATTATTAAAATTTTGAAATAATTATTTTGTATTTTCTTTCTCTTAATTATATTTTCTTATATATGTATACACTTAAGATGTGTAGAATATGTAATCATATTAATTAAATTAAATTAAATTTGAATTTGTGTATTTAATACTATGTAACTATGGTGTGGCTCTTTATAATATATGAAAAACCGGAATGCGGCTCTCATTGACCTCATGCGTGCCCACCCCTGGTCTGTACTGTTGAAACCTGAAGTTTAACCAGTTTTATATAGGATAATCTACGCCATTATTTGTATAGATTATCCCATATGGCATCCATATGGCCCAAATAACTGAGTGACCAACATGGGTGTACAGTTGTATATATTTGATTTGAACATGGTTTGAGCCCATGCAACCACTGAATATGATTCATGATAATATTCTTTTCAAATAACTAGTTGTAAACTCCTTTGACCTGTGGGGATGTGCCAGAATATAAACAGAACATTTTAACAGGACATTTTATAAACCATTTTAATGCTATAACTACAAGAGAAGAATGCTTCTAGGTTTGGTTTTTTGGTTTTTTTTTTTTTTTTTCTTTCTTTCTTTCTTTCTTTTTTTTTTTTAGGAGCATTAGCAACTAAGGCCATATTGCTCCGTGAATATGCGGTGGTCATTCCCTGACCTTTCCACATCCTCCATATTTGGTGGTCACGGGCTCGAACCCCGGTCTAATCAAGAAGCGTGTGCTATGCACTGCTGCTCCTTCCCACCTGACTACAGAGGTGCCAATGCTTCTGGGAAAAGACTCTGCAAAAGCTAAAAGCAGCATAAAGGTATGAGCTGACCTAGCTCAGATCTACCATTACAGTATACTTAGAAGGGTATTGGTGAGAAAAAGAATTAGAATGTGATGTTGTGGGTGTGATTAGGATTAACTGGTGTCCTAATTGGAGCAGTTTGTGCTTAGTTATTTTGATGGCAAAGATTTCATATATTTTAAGAAAATGTTACATATAGTACTAAATATTGAAAAATGGGTTTATTAACCTTATTCTGTTTACAGAAATGTTTATTTGATAACAAAACACTCATTTTGTCATTTTTTGCCTTTTGTAATCATCCATTGGTGTCTCCCATATGAGACTCCAACAGTTGTCTGCCAACGTATTTGAACTCCATTTTCCATTGTATCTTATTTCCATTTGAAAAATATTTTGGTGAAACCTTTCACCACGTTCATCGGAGACGGCTCCCAAGTTTTCAGGAAAGAAGTCCAAATGGGAATGTAGAAAATGAAGCTTTAATGACATGTTGCATCCCAACTCTCTGTATGCTAAAATTAGCTCATCTACAATTTCACCGTCATTTTGTGATTTCTCATTGCCTCAAAAGTTCCATTAGATGTTTTTGAATGCCTTCCAGGCTCGTATTTCTATAGTATTTAATTTTTTAGTGAATTTCTTATCTTGGAATAGTAGCTTGATTTGAGGACTCATAAAAAATTTCCTCTTTTCTCTTGGCCTCACTGATTCGAAGAAACTTTTGCCTCAAACAGGAAAAGCCTTCTTTTTTCTCCATAGCTTTGACAAATATTTTTATCAAACCTAGCTTGATTTGCAATGGAGGTAAATAGGTTTATCCACCAAAGAAGGATGTGCTACATTTTTCTGGCCTGGTGTAGTTTCTGAATGGTCTGGCCATTTTTTTACCCTGTAGTGGTAATTGCTGCCCCACTCGCATAAAATGCAGCAGTATTTAGGGTATTCACCTTGCAACCCAGTGAGCAAAGCTACCATTTTTAGGTTGGCATAGATATTCCATTTGTTCTTGAAAGCATATTTTTTACAAAAGTACCTGTAGGTCCTTGTATGTTTTCTTCATGTGAACTGCATGGGGCAATGGTATAGATGGATACTTATTACCATTATGGAGTAAAACTGCTTTCAAACTGACCTTGGATGAATCAATGAAAGGCCTCTACTGCTTGGGGACGTGCTCCAGATATAACTCTTTCATTAATTCCTGGACATTGTTACAATAAACCAAAGCACTATCCATGGAGTAATATGTCATTATGTTATAGGTTGTAGATTGCCTCTTCCTATAAAAAGATACCTTGACACCCATTTCAAGAGGATTCCACTGCTGAAGTTGCGATACTAGTAATTGAGCCTTGGTTTTGGAGAAGTCCAAATCTCCGACCAAATCATTCATTTCTGCCTAAGTGATTAGATGTGGCTTTTCAGTATCAAGAGTTTAAAAGTCTGGATCTGTACTCATTCTGGGTTCTGCATCTTCTGGAGACTCCTTTTCCGATCCTGAATTAGGGTCAAGTCCATAAGTTTCTGGTGGCTTTGGCACTGTCATTTTATCATCATGAGGAACTGGCCTTAGAGCACAAGGTATGTTGAGATACTCTATTGGATTTCCCAGAAAAACCTGAGGTATTGGTCATTCAAAAGTAACAATTGTTTATGTGATTTCGAGGTTCTCACCATATCACAGGAACAACAAAAGGAATCGATTTATCACCACCTCTGAGCCAGCCTGTTAATGTTCTTGAACATGAGATACAGAAAATCTTTGGAGCCCATACTTTATCTCGATGTCCAACCTTACATCCAAATAGTGTTCATAGGCTTTTCTCACAAGTTGTGACAGTGGCTTATGCTGTGATTTTGATACCACTTCTCTGCAAATGTAGCAAAAGCTCCATTTTCTATATAGAATATGTAGATATAGAATATGTATACATATTCTATATCTATACACAATATAGAAAATGTAGATTTTTATTTCTAATTTCAACACAGTTCACAATCACTCTCTGAAACATGTACACTTTTTTGAAATACAAAAATGCTTGGTGTGGAACCGCTCGTATATATATCAGTAGAGAAGTTTCTAGAGAATTCCACTGCAAGTTCTAGTGTCTTCTAGAAATATCCTGACCTTTCTTCTGCACATAACTATTTTAGAATGTTCTGGAACATCCTTGAATATTGTAGAAAGCTCCTGAATGTTCTAGAAAAAAATGAATAAGCAAAAAATTATAATAATAAATAAATAAATAGATAAAACTGATGGAAAAGATGATTAAACCAACTACAGGTCTTGGTCTTCAGTCATTAACTTACGATACTTGAAAATTAAGTGCATATCTGAGTTTTTGAACGTATTTCCTATGAGAATCTGTCGAAATTATTTCAGGGAGGAAATTGATGCCGACCAGTGACCTTTACCATATTTATCAAGTAAGTATATATTCAATAACATGTGTATAAAACATGTTATTGAATATATGATACTTTCTTTTGGCAGCTTTAACTTTTGGAAAAATTGTTGCACACACCAAGGAAAATTAATTTAATCTTAGAAATTACATGAAAAAAATCTTGATTTCAAGAAAGTATCATATTGTGTGAAAGATGCATATAAGATTAAGTAATGCTGATTAATAGATAAATGAAGTACCTTCACTTGTGTAATTTTTGGCTAATGAATTAAGTTAACTGAACCTTAAAGGGGAAATAAATTATACTTAGGCACCCAAAATGAAATCAAGCCTTGAATAGAGACAGCCAAAATTTCAGAACACCACTTTAGGTGACATTTTCGAGTCAACTCACTGAGAACAGAGATAAAAATAAATTAATAGTTGGTAAAAACTGCATGACAGAAATTGAAAATGCAAGGGTTTGAAATTTAATTAAATTACCAGAAAATTAAATAAAGTAAAGAAATTAATTAAAACTGTACATAAACATCCTAATAAATTGATATGTAAAACCTAAATTTTCTATCTTGATAAATAAAGTTAAGTTAAGGAATAGTTTAAAAGTAAACATGGAACAGTTACTTCCTGTTAGCTAATAACAGCTCTGTTAGGAAAGTGAATGCATACTGTTAGCTAAAGGAAGGTCAAAGTCATATTTACATTTAAAAGGTATGGATCTTGATTTGTGAAAAAACTGGGTCTGTTTCCAAGCCTGTCAACCTGGTTAAGTGGCTTGGAATCAGAATGAAGATAGGGTAGGGATAGAAATAAATAAATAGTGCTAATTCGTAGGGGATTGATTAATGGTGCAGTGGAAGGGGAGATGGAAAAATTAAATAAACTACAACTCAATTAATTGATGCAAATATTACAATAGATAAATAAGCTACCGTAGCCTAGTGGTCAGGCGCGCGGGTGCATAAGTACACGTGCCTTGAGTGACCCAGGGTTCAAGCCCGTGACTACTGAATACGGCGCTGTTTCTTGTATTCTGTCTATATTGTTAACTCCTCTGACCATTTGGTCGTCCCGGAGTATAAACAGAAAATAATAAAAAATTGAATTAAGTTAAATATATTACAATAATGTGAATACAGTAATGTGTCAGGAGTTGTCAATAAAATGGCTAAATTTAAACTCCTGGTTAGGCCAACTAATGCTGACATAATATGGCTAACAGAAACATGGTGCCACCCAGAAATTGGGGATGGTGAGTTCCACTGTGGTATGTATAATGTATTTAGGAGAGATAGGGAAGATAGAAGGGGTGGTGGTGTCATGCTTCTTATCAAAAGCAGCCTGAGTGCAAAAAGAGCTTTTGCTGGGTCTGAAGTTAACTTTGTTGCATAGAATCTGTGTGGTGTGAGTTATTAGGAAGCAAGGGTATAATGAGAGTTGGAGCGATCTATAGATCAGAAGATTGTGAAGGGTATGAGGAAAGTATCTACATGCACATGGAATGGACAGGTAAAGCCCCAAATTGATTGAAATAAGTGGAGGGGGGGGAATTCACCATGGCAGAAAAAAATTTTTAATTACACTAAATTGTTATGATTATTATTTGATTATAATTATTATTTGTACCAGCATGTTATAGAAAATTCTAGGGAGGAAAATATTGTTGACCTCATCATTACTCATAAATCAGATGACATCACAAGGCTTATAATCCAGGAACCATTGTCAGGCAGTAATCATGCAGTTATCAGTTGGAAGATAAAGATGTTGCACTAGTTAAAGGTAAAAGCATTATTTTACTTTAGAAGTGGACTTTGACAGTTTAAGGTCCTATGTGGCATCTATTAGTTGGGCAAATTGCAGAGTGAGGGTGAATGCACTTGAATTATGGAATACCATTAATGAAAAATCACAGAAGCCATGAACGTATATATACCATGTAGAATAAATTGCAGGATGAGGATGCTGAAGTAGATAAATGCGGAGCTGACTAGCCAAATTGAGCAGAAAAGGATAGCATGGGATGGTTACAGAGTGTTGAAAAGTACTGAAGCCTACAACAGGTACAAGTTGATCTGTAATAGTACCACAAGTAAGGTTAGAGAGGCCAAGGCTGAATAAGAGAAAGCACTGGCTAAGAGAGCAAAGAATGGGAATGAGGAATTTTTCATGAATGTGAACACAGCGAAGAAGAAAGTGAATCAGAATGGATCCTTGTGGGGACTAGTTTGGGAAAGTCTTAGATAATGATGCAGATGAATTGAATAGTATTTTGCATCTGCCTTTATTGACGAAAGACACTTCATGCCGAGAAGAATCTATGGAAGTGAAGCTGAGCCATAAGAAATTAGTGATTTTGAAATTACAGATGACTGTTTATTAGAAAAGTTTTTGAACTTAAAGGCAAGTAAGGCTTCTAGGCAAGACCAGGCTGCCATGCCTGGTCTTGCCTAGTTGTCCTGTTACAACGTAAGATCACTCGTCGGTGAAGACAGGATATTAGAGCTGGAAAAAGAACTAGAAAATGTGAATTGGAATATCATCGGTTTTGCTGAAACAAGAAGAAATGAATCACTTATAAGTTTATCAAGTGGAAATCTGCTGTACACCAATGAAAACAATGAAAGGAGCAGAGGTGGAGTGGGTTTCTGGTCCATAAAGATATAAAAAACATTTTGGAATTCAAAAGTACATCACCAAGGGTGTCAAGAATAATACTCAAGATTTCTAAGAGGTACAAGCTAAAGGCATAAAATGATTTATGCACCAACATCGAGCCATGATGATGAAGAGGTTGAAAAAATGTACACAGAAATTTTGAGTCTTCTAGATGAGCAGAAAATCCACTACACTATTATTATGGGGGGCTTCAATGCTAAGGTTGGAAAAAGACAAAACAGCGCAGAAAGGGGAACTATAGGAAATTTTGGAATTGGTGAAAGAAATGAAAGAGGTGAAAGACTTGTGGAATTTGCAGAATCTCAAGGATTGTCAGTAATGAACACTTTTTTCAAGGAAAGGGTGAACAGAAAGTGGACATGGAAGAGTCCAAATGGATTAACAACTAATGAAATCGACTTCATCCTCACTAACAGAAGATATATCGTGAATGATGTTGCCATCCTGAATAAGGTAAACGTTGGAACTGATCACAGAATGGTAAGATGCACACTTGATATAGATGTAGGAAAGGAAAGGAAAAAACTAACTCGAGTAAATAATACAAAGGTCTTTGAGATAACAGAGGAGGAGAAAAAGCAGTATGTACTGGAACTTAAGAACAAGTTTGAGCTTCTGCAGACTGCTCAGGACCAAGATATTGACGAGGAATATTACAACTTTCTGAAAGTGATAAAGCCCAAGAAACCTACAGGGAAAAAGAAATCCAAAGAAGAAAAAATTAGTCAAGAAACACTTGTTATGATGAACTGAAGGCGACAAATGAAGAGCAAGATAAACACTGACAAGGAGAAAATTGAGTATACTGAGTTATGCAAAGCCATTACATAGAGACTCAGGAGGACATAAAAAGATTTAACACAAGAAAAATAGAACAAGCATTAAGGGAAAACAAAGGATTTAAATCAGCAGCCATGAGCAGTAATACAGAAAGACAAATGATACTGAAACTGAAGAATAGCGATGGTGTACTTATAAACAGCAGAGAAGGCATAATTCAAATAGCAGAAGACTACTATAGAGAATTATACAAGGAGCAAGGGAATTATGCCAGCAGTGGGGAAGATGGATTGCAAATTAGCAACATGTATGATATACCCGATATTCTTCCTGATGAGGTAGAACATGCATTGAAGAAAATTAAGAATCAGAAAGCCCCGGGGGAAGATGGAGTTACTGTAGAGTTGTTAAAATTGGGAGGAAAAGACATAACACAAAAACTGGCAAGGCTCTTTCCAAAATGCATTAGAAAAGGTGTGATGCCTATGCAGTGGAATAATGCAATCATAGTTTTGCTGCATAAGAAAGGAGATAAATCAAAAATTGGAAATTATAGACCAATTAGCTTGTTATCCCACATCTACAAGTTGTTCACAAGGGTCATTACTAACAGATTAGAAAGAATACATGATGAGAATCAACCGAAAGAGCAAGCTGGCTTTAGGACAGGATTCTCAACTATGGATCACCTTCACGTAATATCACAGCTAATGGAGAAAGCAAATGAATATAAAACACCATTATGCCTGGCATTTGTGGATTATGAAAAGGCATTTGACTCCGTACAGCATAAGGCAATGTTTCGGGCACTGGAAAGAAAGACAAGGCATAGATACCCCATATATTATGATTTTGAAGAAAATATATGAGAATGCTACCTCCTTTGTTAGACTAGACAAAGACAGTAGCAAATTTAAAATCGAGAAAGGAGTTCGACAAGGAGACACAATATCTCCAAAGCTGTTTAGTGCTGCCCTTGAGGAAACTTTCAGTAGATTAGACTGGTCGCAGAAAGGAGTCAATGTGAATGGAGAGTACCTAAACCACTTACGATTTGCAGATGACATTGTGGTCATAAGCCACGATCCCAAAGAATTAGAGGAAAATCTTAATCAGTTATGCAGAGTTAGTAAGGATTTTGGACTAAAGATGAATATGGCTAAAACAAAAGTAATGATGAACAAGTATGCCACAGAAAGGGACATAATGATTGAAGGAGCAGTAATTGAAAAGGTGGAGTCATATACTTATCTGGGACAAGTTATTAGCTGTAATAATGATAAATGGCTGGAAGTCAAGAGAAGAATAAATTTTGGATGGATAGTATTCGGGAAATATAGTCACATACTGAAGAGCAATATCCCAGTTTGTCTGAAACGTAAAATGATGAACCAACTTATACTCCCCACCATGATTTATGGAAGTGAAACTTGGGCACTCAGCAAAAGAATGGAAGAGAAGCTGAGAACTACACAGCGAAGAATGGAACAAATTATATTGGGAATCAGACTGTTAGATAAGAAGAGAAACACATGGATTAGGCAGCAAACTCAAGTAAAGGACATTCTTATCAAAACTAAAGAACTAAAATGGTCTTGGGCAGGACACATAGTGTGGAGACATAATGATAGATGGACTAAGAAAATAACAGAATGGTACTCAAGAGGAGCTAGAAGAAAACCTGGAAGACAACGGCGGAGATGGATAGATGAAATTCATGAGTTTGTGGGTAGTAAATGGAAGACCCTTTCACAAAACAGAAGGAACTGGAAAGTTGCTGGAGAGGCCTTCATCCTGCAGTGGATTGAAAATGGCTGATAAAATTGAAAATGATAATAATGATGAAGGCTTCTTGAGTTGATGGCATATACCCAGTTATTTTGAGGGAGACCTTCAGGAAAGTATTGAACCATTGTGGTTAATTACGAGGGCATCTTTGTATTTGGGATAGATTCCTTTGAATTAGAAAAGTTCCAATGTATTGCCAATACATAAAATCAGTTCTAAGAGTGGAGTTGGTAACTACAGACTGGTTAGTCTGACTTCAGTAGTAGGAAAAATCTTAGAGGCAATGATTAAATGTGCACTCCAGGGACGTTTAGATAGATATGGCATTTGAAGGACATATCTTGAAACAGGCCTATGGGGCTGGGAATTTCCATACTATAATAATTAATGATAGACACCAGCCAGGAATTAAACTAAAAATTTACTATACAATGAAATAATATACAATGAAATATGATGCAAATAAAATAAAACACTGATTAAATTATAGTTAAAATATAGTTAAAAACAATAAAATTAAAATTAATTAAAATAAACTAGGTTAAAAGCGATAAAACAATACAATCTGGAGCTTTCGGAGAACTGCCGTCTCCTTCTTCAGCATACTACCAGTGCTACAACACATCCTTAAGTAGCCAGTCCATGGCACTCATGCACGTGATCATCAGACACATGATCTACATTCTCCATGCGCGTATCGGAAATGGAAGTGGCTCGGGAGCGTGTCAAACAGAAACGGTCATCCCTTCTGAGGACAACTGCCTCAAACAGGGGGTGTAAACGGATCCCCCTGTCCCTATTAATAGTATTGTGACTGGATGAACCGATTCGCAAGCTCTCGAGCCACTTGCGTTCCCAAAATCCATGGGCGCGGTCGGTAATGACCGCGTCTTCAGGGGAGATCCGATGCTGCTTTTCCCAGAAATGCTCTGCCACAGCAGACCTCGCATAGTTAGCAGTCTTGATAGCGGTCGTGTGTTCCCCCAGACGGTCCTTTAAACGTCGGCCCGTTTCCCCCACATAACACTCCTCACAATCCGGGCACTTAATCTCGTAGACCACATTGCTAGTATGGTCCTGGGCTACGGGATCTTTAACTTGGGATATCACTGTGTGCAACCTCCGACCCGGAAGTTGCACACAGCGAGTCTGGCACTCCCGCAATGCCCGTACAATACGTTCTGAAAGGCCCGGATAGTAAGGAATGTATGCAGTAGCCACAGGGGCAGGCCACTCCCTACGATTGGACTCAACCCTATGAATATATTTGTCCAAGACCCTCTGGGGGTATCCACATTTCCTGAGGTCTGCCGTGACTTTGCAAATTTCTATTTCCTTTTCTTCAGGGGTACTACAGTGGGTCCCCACCCTATTTAACAATGCCCTGGCTACACTGTTCTTATGATGACAAGCCTGTGCTGAGCTATAATGAACAAATTGGCCACGGCACATAGGCTTTCTATAGATCGTTGTTTTTAATCTAGATCCATCTCTGCTCACCAAGACATCCAGAAACGGGAGGGACCCAGCTTCTTCCACCTCCGAGGTAAATTGTATAAATGTGGAAAAGCTGTTGAGCATATTGAGCACCTCATCTTCCTTTCCCTTTTTTAAAATAGTGAAGGTATCATCCACATATCTCCTCCACTCGCGCATGGGGAAATTCAACTGATGAAACACCCTAGTTTCCAGTTCCTCCATTGCCAAATTGGCCACAATGGCACTGATGGGGGAACCCATGGCCGTGCCATGGACCTGCTTATACATAACTTTTTGAAACACCATGGTAGTGCTTGCGAGGCAAAATTCCACACCTTTACAAATATCATCAATGCTTAGTAAAGATCTAGCACTAAAGCAATCATCTCTTTCCAAGGCCGATCTTACACAATGCACCCCATGTTCAATGGGGATACATGTGAACAAGGATACCACATCAAACGAAATCATGAGTTCGTCTTCACCTATAGATTGGCTTCTTATAAAGTTCACAAATTCCTTGCTGTTTCTGATTACTAAACTGGAGCGTCCCACTATAGGAGAGATGACTCCAGCTAAAAATCCAGATAAAGCATAAGTGGGACTACCCACAAATGATACTATAGGTCTCAACGGAATGCCCACCTTGTGCGTCTTTGGGAGGCCATAAAACCGAGGTAATCGACAACCTGAGGCATGAAGAGACCAATAAACTTCTTTGGTTATTTTACCAGCCTTATGCCATCCCTGTATAATGTTGTTGACTTGTCTCTCCAAACCAGCTAACGGATTTCGATGGGTAACTTTATATATGTTGCTGTCCTGTAAAAGATCCAGAGCTTTTGCACAATAATCATCCTTATTCAGTACCACTGTGGATCTGCCTTTGTCGGCAGGTAACATTATGATATCCTCATCTTTTCTGAGTTGTCTTAATGCTCTTTCATGTTTATGACTGAGATTAGAATGTGCTGTCCTGGTCTGACTCAAAATAGCCGCAACCCTAACCCGTATCTCATCAGCTTGGGTAACAGGTAACTTGTTGATGGCTTTTTCCACTCCCATAGCTATCTCTGCAATGGGAGGTCTGGCAGGAACCAAAGCAAACTTTGGACCCAGGCTCAATACTTCCTCCTGTTCTCTAGTAAATTGTTTGCCACTAAGATTATGAATAAAGTTGCCAGTATCCCTGTTACGCACCACCACGGATTCCTCTAACAATCTATTAAATTTGTTGATTTGCCTGCGCTTGTAAACCTCAGCAACCCTAGTTGCTTTATCTGCCACTACTCTCAAGACCAACGCACCATGCACTGGGGTTAAATTGGTACTGATGTATTCCAACTTCAGTCCAATACGACTTCTAATACCTCTCAGATCATTATGTAATTTAGAAATCCAAATACTTAGAACTTTTCTTTGATAGATCTTAGTAACTCTCCCCAGATGGTCATCATTGAAAGGCATTCTCACCCGAAAGCCATGTGGCACCAGCTCATGTGTTTTGCACCTATGAGCAAATCTCAGATGTTGCTTCTGTTTAGCTTCAGCTATGCTAATTTTCTGGTACTCGCGGATGTGTCGAAGCATCAAATGGCCATAATTATTCACTATATCTTGAAACAGGCCTATGGGGCTGGGAATTTCCATACTATAATAATTAATGATAGACACCAGCCAGGAATTAAACTAAAAATTTACTATACAATGAAATAATATACAATGAAATATGATGCAAATAAAATAAAACACTGATTAAATTATAGTTAAAATATAGTTAAAAACAATAAAATTAAAATTAATTAAAATAAACTAGGTTAAAAGCGATAAAACAATACAATCTGGAGCTTTCGGAGAACTGCCGTCTCCTTCTTCAGCATACTACCAGTGCTACAACACATCCTTAAGTAGCCGGTCCATGGCACTCATGCACGTGATCATCAGACACATGATCTACATTCTCCATGCGCGTATCGGAAATGGAAGTGGCTCGGGAGCGTGTCAAACAGAAACGGTCATCCCTTCTGAGGACAACTGCCTCAAACAGGGGGTGTAAACGGATCCCCCTGTCCCTATTAATAGTATTGTGACTGGATGAACCGATTCGCAAGCTCTCGAGCCACTTGCGTTCCCAAAATCCATGGGCGCGGTCGGTAATGACCGCGTCTTCAGGGGAGATCCGATGCTGCTTTTCCCAGAAATGCTCTGCCACAGCATTTCTGGGAAAACGCGGTCATTACCGACCGCGCCCATGGATTTTGGGAACGCAAGTGGCTCGAGAGCTTGCGAATCGGTTCATCCAGTCACAATACTATTAATAGGGACAGGGGGATCCGTTTACACCCCCTGTTTGAGGCAGTTGTCCTCAGAAGGGATGACCGTTTCTGTTTGACACGCTCCCGAGCCACTTCCATTTCCGATACGCGCATGGAGAATGTAGATCATGTGTCTGATGATCACGTGCATGAGTGCCATGGACCGGCTACTTAAGGATGTGTTGTAGCACTGGTAGTATGCTGAAGAAGGAGACGGCAGTTCTCCGAAAGCTCCAGATTGTATTGTTTTATCGCTTTTAACCTAGTTTATTTTAATTAATTTTAATTTTATTGTTTTTAACTATATTTTAACTATAATTTAATCAGTGTTTTATTTTATTTGCATCATATTTCATTGTATATTATTTCATTGTATAGTAAATTTTTAGTTTAATTCCTGGCTGGTGTCTATCATTAATTATTATAGTATTTGAAGGACACGCAACATCATTTTGTTAGGGGAAAATTAAGGTAAGTTCATGAACATTACAGGATACTAAATTATTACCATAGAAAAACATGAAATCAGGCATTTATGAAACAAAGTTATATTGGTACTTTTTTTCACAGGGCTTTCATCCTTGAAATCAGGAATCGAAGGGGTTGGCTTTATTTATTTATTTATTTTTTGATAATTTCAAGTTCTGAATATGATAATTTAATTATTTTTGTGAAATAAAGTACAGTAACATTGATGTAGGCAGCTGAAAGGTTGGATCCATAAACTGAGATGCTACAGTCTGTTCATTATCCAAGTAAACCTTGTTTCTTCCTTCAAAGTCCATTCCTCAGGTAGCTGACATATTAGTAGGTTGTCATATTAGGTGTTGGTTGAATAGCAGATAGGGTTTGGATCTTGTATGAACTGTTTTGATCTAAATGGATATCTAGATAAGAGTCAAAAACAGAAATAGCAATCACTTACATGGCCTTTTTTTGCTCCCCCCCACACATCAGAACATTGTATTGATGAATGCAAAACTTGTAACCACCCTCTTAGTAACTTAGCACAAAAACTACAACCTATGTGGGGAGTCCACCTTTTATTCTGATCCTTGCACCTGAAGTATAATGCATATGTTTTCTTAATCAATGAAGTTAACACTTGTTTTGGGAATTTCAAAGTCAGTTTCCTGCACGCATTCACATAATAAATTGAATCAGGATTGTTAACACACTTTTAATGCATTATGAAATGGCTGACTGTTTCTGTAGCATACCAGGGAATAAGTATCCTTAGTTTGAGAAATTATAAAGAGTTTTGTCTTTTGATTCAAATTTTGCCTATTCTAAAAATTATTTACTTTAGAACAAAAAATTGTTTTAATTACCAATGAATTGCAAAAATACCATTTAAAAAAAAAAAAGAAAAAAAAAAAAGAGTTTTATACAGCCTGTCTAGAAGATACTGTTTTCCATTTATCTGTTCATCATTATACCATACATAATAGAAATTATCTTAATCGATGACATTTAAATATATATATATATTTTTTTTTAATTTGATAGTAAATATTATTTTTCTAAATTAACACAGAAAATAAGCAGAACATCACGTACAGAAACAGCTCCTATCATCCAAGACCTTAAAAATCATGGATTATTGTTGGATTTGGAACAGAAACTAGAAGATGAATCATTTCAATCTGTAATGAAAAGAAAGCGAGAAGTTAGCATAAATGATTCACAGGAGCTCTTTGATCAAGAATTGGTATGAAAATTGGTTTTTTTTTTTTTTTTTGTGGTTTTACTTTGCAAAGTGGAAGTTAATTGCCTTTGTCATGAATATGTAAGTTTTAAATAAAGTTTTCTTTTGTTTGTAGTTGTGTGGACCTACAATTTGTACGGACATTATTTGTACAGTATCCAATATTGGTAAAGGTGAAGAGGTTGTATTTTCCCTTAGGGCCAGAATGTGGAAGGAGACCTATAGTGAGGTATAATCAAATAACAAAATGCAAATTATTATTTTTGAGATGATTTACATAAACCTTTAATTAGTTAAAAAAAAAAAATCATTTCATTGTGGTTAAAAACTCATATACATTATATTCTCACATCTAGTGAGGCCAGTGACTTACCAAATATATATGACCAAACAACGTTGACTCCTATCTCGTGACAAGGAGACAACCCTGACCACTATCACATGAAACATTTAATTAGTCTGGTATGAAAGGATAAATTAATTCAATTTAGTCCAAAGTTTATTAAGTTATTTGGATAGTTTGAACATATTAACTTATCCTTTCATACCATATTTAATAAACCGATTAAATATTTCACATGGTAAATTGTCCTTCATGAAATATTACTTTTTTTATGCATTCTGTGTTTATGTAGAAATCCTTCTAACTGTATAGAATTGATTCTGAATCGATTAGTTCGTATTTTCTATCGGTTGGGTTTCTGTATACATTTTATTATATTGCATAAATGTAAGAAACAGTATTGTTAGAGAGAATCTTTCTTTCATTCTTTAATTTGAAATTAAAACTAAATTATTTTACTTTAATAGTGCATAATGTTGTACCAACTAGGAGAAAAAAATTGAATAATAATCACTATTCATCTCCTAATTCTAAAAATGGAATTCTCTGATAAATAAGTGTACCACATACATTTGTTAATTTTAAAAAAAATTAACTATTAGTATTATAAATAAGATGTTTTTTATAATGTATAAAGTTGTATTGACTAAAAATAACTTTACTAAAAAATTTCCCAGAACTAATTGTGAAGGCATGTGCTTTGGATGCAGTATACACAGGCTGTTATTGTTGCTGCTAAGGGCATAAAAGGCCTAGATGTGTCATTCTAGATTTCTTAATGTAACTCATATTTTGTTAGATTTATTTATAAAATTGGATTTGTTGAGTGAAATTAAAAACAGTTCTAGATTTTCCATATGCTAAAGTTCCATATTTGTGGACTAGGTTTTATTTCATGTAATTTTTTGTTGGTTTGTTTCTCCATGCCTGGTCCCATTTGTCTTCACTTGCTCTTGTAATAATTGTTCTGAAGTCATAAAGGAACTGTCATTGTTTTGTTTGGTAGTAATGATGCTGACTTAGCTGCATTATCTGCTTTGTCATTGCCTGCTATTCCAATGTGTCCTGTGATCTAACAAAGAGCTATTTCAGAGTGATTATATTTTTGACAGACGTTAATTAGAATGCCAGGCTAAAACAAAAAGAAAAAACAAACTACAGTAAAATCCTGTTACAATTAACTTTTTTTGGGAATTTATATAATTTTTTTTGTGCCAAAATTCCATTCTAATAAATATTACTCAAATATTTTAAAAGGAATGTCATTTATTCAAATAAGTTCTGCTGCACTTTTCTAACGTACAGAAGAAAATAGTAATTTCTGGTTTATTTTACATTAGTATTGACTTCAGAATCAGTAATAATTAAATAAAACCATAAATAAACCCACAGAATGATGGCCTACTTACAATAAAATTAAATATACTTATTCTATACCTTTTTTTAAATGTGGTTCCCCAGACTTAGATGTGATATTCCAATTGTGGTTGCACCATTATCTTATAGAGAGGGCTAATGACTTTTTCTCTACTTGCAAAATTCTGATAAACCATAAGAACACTAGGTGCCATCTGCTTATGCTGTATGTGAACCTCATGCATTTCTATATCATAAAGGATGTTCAAGATGAGAATAATTCATCTTGAACATCCTTTAATTCCTCTCCCCCTAAACTATAAATGACTCTTGGTTTTCTTTCCCAAAGTTTAATCTCTGCATTTGGTAGCATTAAACTTTAACTAGCATTTCTTCAAATAGGCCTCTGGGGTTGGGAATGTTCATAATGACTGCAACGATACTACAGTTTATAACATAATAGTTTATAACACCAACTGTTATATACTATTATTGAAATAATATAAAATAATTAAAATTGTTAATAATAACAATTATTATTATAATTGAAGGAACGCAGTGGCCCAGTGGTTATGACATTGGACTACCAGCCTAATGGACCCAGGTTCGAGTCTCGCCTTGGCGGAAGCAAACGCGGCTCCATCATGCTGGGAGACTGGTGTAATAATAGTAATAAATTAGAATAATAATAAATAACTTAATAGTAATAAAAATTAATAAATAAATAAACATTGCCAAAGGGCCTACCTACCCCAAGGTCGGAGTGGCAGCAAAGGCAGATTGTTTGTTTGTTTGTTATTTGGTTTTTAGGAGCATTAGCAACTAAGGCCGTATTGCTCCGGGATATGCGGTGGTCATTCCCTGACCTTTCCGCATCTTCCGTATTTGGTGGTGACGGGCTCGAACCCCGGTCTAATCAAGAAGCGTGTGCTACGCACTGCTGCTCCTTCCCACCTGGTTACGGAAGCGCCGGGGCAGATTGTGGTGCCATCTGGTGTCACTCCCGAGAACTACCACTGGATATAAGTCGAAGCTAAACAGGTCCACCTCCATAAATGGATGATGCCGCAGAGAAATATTAATCATACTGCATCTAGTGTGGTGCAGGATAAAGTCACTCGTGTTTAGGCCTTAGGCAGAGGGGTCGGCTCGAAAATTCAGAGACTTTTCTCCCAAGGAAGACAGTGGAGCAAGTGTCACTGTCCTCTGTATGGCTACGACAAGAGAAGGGCAAGACCATCCAGCCCACCAAATGGAAGTGCTTTCTGTGCTAGTGACCACCCAGGAAGGAAAAAAACACCAACATGTGAAGTGAGGCATCAAAATGAATACATACATCATGCAAGCATACTACGAAATAATGAAGCTGGAGACCGATATGACAACTTACAGGGCGAGACTACATACCAAGTGGCTTAAACGATTCCCAGATATTCAGGTCACTGAACAGCAAACCAGAGAAAGACCATTGTCACAAAGAACCTGATAGCTCCTGTGATCTTGGAAAAAATCAAGCTGGACGTGAGCGATCAACTACAAAGGATAAAGAATACGGAACCAGAGGAGGAAGAACACCACCACTGAACCAGAGGAAGAAGAGCAAGAAGAAATACAACCTACAGCAGCTGAAGTGGAATGAGATAAGATCACGATATCCAGAATAGAGGGTGGTGAGTGGAAGAAGGCCCTAACAGAATTCGAAGGAATGAACCCTACAAAGACTCATGTGATACCAAAGCAGAGGCCAAATAGAACCTTGTGGAGAGTCACAGACCACCTCACTCGGCAAATAATACCTCATTACCTCGACAACAATGATGCAACACTGGAGGCCATTCACACAGCCGTGTATCGTTCTGCCGTAGCAGTCTCTAGGATTAATGGAAGAGAAATGAGAGACCAGCAACAGAAGAACTTCTGGGAAAGAAGATTTCAGCAGAAGATAGAAGAATTAAGAGTCAAGATAGACCAATTGACCCAGTATGAAGGAGTAAGAAATTAATTGGAAAAGTGAAGAGCATTCTCAAGAGAGAGATAGCGTCCACAGAAAACATGAGACAAAAAATCAGAGAATAGGTGCACTCAGCAAGAGACTACGCTGATACAAAGAGAGCTCCCAGAGGAAAATAAACAACTGAACCTTCGATGAAGACCAAAGAGGCTTCTACAGGAGTTTCGGAGAAGACGGGAAAGATGGGAATGGACCACCCGAGCAGAAGACGATTGAGGAGTTCTGGAGAAACATATGGAGCAGGGAAGTAAGACATAACAGCCAAGCCACCTGGATAGAACTAGAACGCAAGAAAACCAAGCACGTAGAAGAAATGAGAGAGTAGGAGATTCGGGAAGAAGAAGTAAAACAGACGATCAAGAACTCACACAACTGGCTAACTCCAGGAATAGATAACGTCCACAACTACTGGTACAAGAAGCTCACTTGCACACACAAGCACCTGGCAGAGCAGTTCACCCGAATGGTTAAGGCACCCAGAGACAATCCTGAAGTTTCTCACTCAAGGAATAACATATCTGAAGCCTAAAGACGAAGATAAAAGAAACCTAATGAAATATAGGCCAATCACCTGCCTCCCAACAATGTACAAGATCCTGACCAGTTGCATAACCAGGAAGATATCAGACCACTTGGAGAGTCAGAACATAATGCTGAACAGGAGAAAGGATGCAAGCGGCTGAGCAAATGATGCAGGGAGCAACTAACCATAGATGCCGTAGTTATGGAGCAAGCCTACAAGAAGTGCCGCAACATGTACACAGCCTACATCGATTACTGCAAGGCCTTCGACTCCGTGCCTCATAGCTGGCTAATAGAGGCGCTGAACATCTACAAAGTCAATCCGATAGTGACAAACTTTTTGGAGAAACAATGCCGAAATGGAGTACCACCAGGTCGAAAACATCACAACCAGGCCAACTCCCATCAGGAGAGGAATCTTTCGGGGAGATGTCCTGAGCCCATTATGGTTCTGTCTATCACTTAACCTGCTATCCACCATGCTCAACAGCAGCAAGTATGGATATACTCTCAAAGAAGGAAGGAAGAACTTGTACACCCTCACCCACCCGATGTACATGGATGACATCAAGCTCTATGTGGGAACCGAGAAGCATCTCCAGCAACTATTCCAGATCACTGAAGAATTCAACAATGCTATTAGGATGGAATTTGGTCTAGACAATTGCAAAACACAACGATTACACCAGGGAAAATTAGTCAACCGAAACTACCAGCTGCAGATTGGTAAAGAGATTGAAGCCATGGCAGAGGGAGAGGCCTACAAATACTTGGGGATGATGCAGGCTCAGCAGTTACAGCACAGAGAAATTAAGGCCGCTTGACCGAAAAATACCATCAGAGACTCAGAAGCCTGCTGAAAGCAAAGCTGAATGGAGGGAACACAGTTAAACCCATAAGCACCTATGCAGTCCCAGTGCTAACATACTCCTTCGGGGTCATAGGTTGGACTAACACTGAGCTGGAGAATATGATGAGAAAGACAAGGACAATGATGACCAAGAGCTGCCAACGCCATCCGAAATTAGCCATGGAGAGACTGACAATTGCCTGGAAAGGATGAAGGGGCCTCATAGACCTCATTGAACAACAGAAGACAGCAATTGCTAACCTGAAGGATTACTTCCAGAACCTCCACAGCGTACGCATTGCAACTCTCTTCTCACAATAAAGCACATTCTCATTGAATGCATCTTATACCCTCAAGCCCAAAAAGCCTCATGCAGTATTCTTCAAAATCTTCAAGAACCTTTTACACTCCGCTAGCTCTTAGGTAATGATGCAAATCTCCTGGAATTTTTCTGCTTTTTAAAACAGATACATCTGTATAATTGTTTCTAACTGTTCTTATACGAGATGTGACCTTCATCTCGTTTATAGGCACAATGTAGCCCTTGCGCCAGAAATAACCATACCAATACCATCAAGGTCACATAGATAAAATGAACCTAAGACAGGAGATCAAAGAGATGTGGTATATGCAACAAGTAGCGACCCTCCTGATCATCATGTTAACCACAGGTATGGTGCCAAAGACCCTACATAACAGCGTAGCAGCAATAGGTCTCCCAGCGAACACCTACAAGAAAGTCGTAATCCTGAACACCTGTAGGATAGTCAGAGTTCCTCGACCAGACATAACAACAACCACCCCGAATACTTGGTAGCAATACCTGTCACGAGGTGGACCCCCCCCCAATCAGGGAGAAGTAATAAATAATAAGAAATAATAAAAAAAAAGAGCAATAATAATAAGTAAAATGAATTGTATAATTAAGCAGAATAAAACTGATAAAATAAGATACACTGTCTGTACAATAAAATAAAATTTATACAATGAAATAAAACAATGTAGATCACAGGATAAAAGCAATAAAACACTGAAGCTCTTAGAGGTGTCTGCTTCCTTTATCAACAGCCTTTATAACAGTTGGTGTAGTATCATTGCAGTCATTATGAACATTTAGCTAGCATTCTGCAAGCAGCATAGCCTATGTTACCCATATAATCTATCTCCAAACCTTAAGTTATCAGGAAACTTCGACAGCTCTCCCTGCATTCCTTCATCAGTGTTGTCAAAGAAGTAAGAAATTGTGTGCTTTTCTTTTAAACTCTCTCACATTTTTTAAATGAATATTTTTAATATTCATTTAAAAAATGTGAGAGACTTAGTATGTGCTAAGGCCCACAGAATGCATTTTTTTTTTATTAATTCATACTCAAATGGAATTCTTTGTCAGATATGAGGAGCAGTACGAAAGTAATGCCACCTGTTTTCAGAAAATTTCATTCCTACAGCTTTTACTTCAATTAATCTTCAATCATTAATAAACACACTGTTATTTTTCCACAAAGTCACCATTTTCTATGCACTTCCACCATCTCTGAGTCAGCCACTGTATTCCAGTCCTGTAAAAGTCCTTACTCTTGCTCCAGAGGGCTTTGCAAACACTGTTTGAGCTTGTCATCGTCTGCAAAATAGATTTCACGGAGTGCATCCTTCAGCGGGCCGAAGAGGTGATAGTTGGAAGGTGCAAGATTCGGGATATAAGAGGGGTTAGGAAGAACAGTGGCCTCTGTCGTGCACAGACTAGTGTGGGGTTGTGCGTTTTTATGGAGAAGAACCACCTCATTAAGGTTTTTGTGTGGTCAAAACACTATGGATGCGTGCATTCAACTTTTTCAACATATCAATCTAAGTTGATTGTGGTGCCAGGCTCCAAGAAGTCCACAAGCAAGACCCCCATCTTTGTCCCAAAACATTGTTACTATGACTTTGCCGACAGAAGGCCGTCTTTTGAACTTCTTGTGTGGCGAATTTTGATGGTGCCTCTCCATCAACTGTCTCTTCATTTCAGGGTCACAATGGTGGACCCAGGTTTTGTCACCTGTTACTATGTGTGAAAAAAAAAATCTCTCCTTCCCTCTCTGCTTGATACCACTCTTTGATTTGTACATATATTTGTAACGTCCACCATTTTGAACTATCTGTGTGCTGCACTCACGAGACTGATCAAAGCACCACTCAGTATGGTGAAACTAGAGACTTTAATGACCACTCAGTGGCATGCAAAACGATCTACAGAGCCACATTTGAAAGCAAAAAATTAGGAGGCATTACTTTCGTACCAGTTCTTGTATCTTAGATGTTTATGCCAATTATGATTACTTTATTTTCTGGATGATGACAGAATTTTGAAAGATAAAATTGAGAAAAAAAAAAAAAAAAAAAAACATTTTAATTGTAAATACTTCACACACAAGTTTTTTGGTACTCAATCCTCCACTGCTAATGTAGCATCTAACAGATGCCACTTTTTAATTTTTTTTCCCCCCTTTAATTTAGTTGGAAATGAATTCAGATTCTCCTATGTACATTTTCTCACCATATTCTCTAAATGATTATACAGCATTTTCTGGTTTTTTTTATCAGTATACTACAAATTATGAGAAATCAATTTTTCATTTAGAATTTAATAAATGCCAAGCAAGCAAAAGTGTTTATATTTATTGTACTCCCATTCTCACGTGATGGCTGTCAGAGACTAGTGGGAGCTGTTTAATCTTGTTGTACAGCTTAGGTTTGCCAGCTAAGTGCAAACAGTTAACAAAAATACATTCATTTCATGTGGCATCTGCCAGACTCCAGGTGAATCTGTTTCAATTTGGGAGATGACTGAACTTAAATTCTAAGAACTATAATAAAAACATTATTATAGGTTTCTCTCATTTATTATTGCGTGATATTTTGTAATTGAGTTTAGGAAGTCATAATTAATAAACATCACTTTGAATTCAGTAAAAACGCCAAAAATGAAATTTTTTTGATAATTAAACAAAAAGCATGCCTCACCTTATGAGTGTTTATTCCGTTTAAAGTGTGAGTAATGAAGGGTTACTAGAACAATAGCAGAAGTGAAGCATACATAGGTGGAAGAAACTTTCAGTTTCATATCATGTAACTGTATAAATTGTTTGGCTGCTCTGGTGCCTCAGTTACATATTTTATCAATAATGTTTATTAGATTGTTTGACACATGGCTGTGAACAGTAATTGCCAGATTATGTAAATGTACTTAACTTTACTTTTTGTCGCTGACTAATAAACTGATTTCAAATTTATAACAGGGACAAAAAAAAAAACAGACTCCTCAAGATCACTCAGTTGGCCTTTTCTTCCACAGTGTTAGTATAGAATGGGAAACCACCTGTTTCCCCCCAACTTTAGTTTCATCCCTGTAGTGTAAGAAAATTGCTGCTACTTTAATTTGATTCATTATGGCCTTCATAACACCTAAAACAAACAAAACAAGCTTCTGTTTTATAGCCATGCCTTTTTGTCTACAAGCACTTTATTAAACAATGTAAAGCTTCAGTAAGCATGTAACGAAATAGGAAATATTTAGTTACTCTCCTTTTCCACATTCTTAACCGGCTATAGTGCTCATAGTGGCAGAGCATGAAAGATTGTTATTGAAGGGATAGAGAATTTGAAATAATTTAGTCCTTTATAGTAATATCACTACTTAAAAAATAAATATGCTTTGAAGTGCTTATTCTGAATTTGACATTTCTATTTGCAATGTCAACCACCCTCACCTTTAAGTTATCAGAACAATATTGTTGACAGCTTATCTCCCTATATTCCTTCATCAGTGTCATCAAAGAAGTAAGAAATTATCCTGTACTTTGCTTTTTTCCTCTCTCACTTTTTTAAATGTGATACCTGGAAAAGAATTTGTATAGCTGAAAATAAGAGCATGACTCTAAATCATTATGTGGCATATAATGATTTCCGGTTATACTCTTCATTCAAAACATTTTTATAACTTTAGATTGTTTACTGTTTGACTTTTTTATTACTGGCATACAAATAACTTTAATACACTTTTTTCCCTCCCAGCTTGGGCTTGCAGAGGTGCAGACATCTTCAAAGATGGTTACACGTGTAACAGCCTTACCTTATGGTGTAAATCCTAGTTATCTTCCTTTTAAAACCTTAATGGTAAGTGTTTTGGAAGTTATTTCTAATTTATTTGATGCCATGAGAAAAGGACCTGAAGAATATTCTGTTTCACCGTGTCTATTTTTTTTAACCAAATTGTAAATTAGAATTCAAATTTCATTTAATAGTATATTTATTATCTCTCTATTAAAAAAGTTTTCCTCCTAGTGATATTTATTTGAGCCAGTAGGAGAAGAGGGCTGGGCAATTACATTGTTGTCTTCCATTGAAAGACAACTGCCTCCATAATGTTCACCAACCTTGTGCACATGCTTCACTGTCTAATACATGACCACACCCTGCATCACTTGATGTACTGTTGTAATGTCAGCTGATGAAGGAACCTGATATAGTTTGTATATTTGTAAGTAGTTTGGTATTTTGTAAATATTTTAAATGTTTTAGTGCTGCTCTTTCGGATGCAACAATATTCCTCATGCATTGTGGAACCCGAAGCAAAAGGCCATTTCCTAAGTGAAACCTATGTAAATGCAGGTAAATAATTATATAGTGATATTTATTCCACCTTGAGAATGCCATGTGGTAGGGTAGGAAATGGGTCATGTGGTACAAGTAGGTGGGGCAATTATGTTACTACAAATGCACAGGTAAATAATTACATAGGTCATTTCTTGATTAGATATCGATCAGTGTGTTTTGACAGTGCGCTTTTATGTAGAAAAGAGTGGGTAGGGGTTGGTGAGCAAAACAATCAGGGTGCAAAGCCCCCTAGTATTAATTAATAAAATATTAGCAGAACAAAATTTCATTAAGAGAATCTGAAAGTACATGTCTATTTGCAATCTGAATGATGATCACTTGAATTTACTAGAGGCTTATCTCCTGTAGAACCAAGAGCATTCTGCACTGGAAGATCCACTCCTGTGACTGGGCTCAGGAGAGCATCTTTTGGCATAATATTAGACACCTGTGTTGTCTCTATCAAGCCTCCAGTATGATTTTTTTCTGTGGGACATAATCTCATTTCCTCAGAGACTCAGTCCCATCCAGTGTACTCAGTTTTAATTTCAGGTTATTGCACTTCATACATCTAGCACATAAATGAATCACAATCACCCAGAGAAAGTTCTACATAAGGAAACAGCAAGTAGGAAAAGGCATTGGTTCACAGGCGAGTTGACAGTGAAATTTTCTCAATCATGACATCATACTATTCTTACCTTTTCTACTTGGAATCGTATTTACTTTTAAATACGATTCCAAGTGATTTAAAATTTTGTGATTAAAATTTAAATCACAAAAATATCAAAATATATTCAATAGAACACTCAGTTACTTCTAAAAATGACCTACTATTTTAAAAATAAAATAATTTTTAAAGTAATTCTGTTAGCAGCAAGAAGTGGAGTCTATATGTACCCTATTGGGAAAGCTTTAACATTGTATAAAGCAGCCCCTTTAAACCAATAGGCTGTAGCTCTCCAGTGGATTTCAAAAGATGATCGGGTGGTGGGGGAGAGTTGTAGCATTCCATAATATATTAACATAAAAAGTGTGGGGTGAAAAAGAACTAAGGTTTTTATTATGGTTTATATGATTTAATATAAAGGCAAGTCATTATCCAACAGTGATGATTATACATATAGTAAGTTCTGTTTTTCAGGTGACTACTAAAATAAACCTTGAAGATGGAATACTAAAACCAGAAAAGATACCTTGGTGGATTATCATTTTGGCCATATGTATTGGATTATTACTGTTTGGTCTTTTAGCTCTTCTCTTATGGAAAGTAAGTACCTTTTCATGTACATATTTGATGAAAACTTTTAAGTCCTTTTAGAATCTGCACATTTAAGCATTAAGTTAAAACATCCAAATTGAGATATCAAGAAAATATGCACTTGATGGAATTCTCACCAATATTTGTAGAATAGTATTAATATAAGACTCAAATATTATATGGAGTTTGAAAAAAAATATGCCTTTTTGTGGATTGCATTGATGAGAACAACCAAGTTTCAGTTTCTACCTAAAACTGAAGGTTTTAGGTAGAAAGGAAGGTCCTGTGTAATTCAGATGCTTAATAAAGAGTATGACCACCTCTTACAGCAAAACATCCTTCACGATGAGATCTCATGCTGTTTATAAGACTGATAAGGCTTTTTTTTTAGAGCAAGGCGCTTTCTAGAGAAGTTAAACATGTTCCAGTTCATCTTAAAAAATCCCAGATATGCTGATATGGATTCTGCCTCAGAGATCTGACTGGCCACTCTATCTAAAGAACACCTTCACCTAGAAGGAATTCATCAACCAGCTCAGTACTGTGTGCATAGGAGAATTATTGCTCATGAAAATGAATTAAAGACCTGTAACACCTCTGAAAAGGCTTGCATGGAGCTTGAGGATTTTATTCCTATACCTTTGAACAGCCAAGGTGCTTCCCTCAAAGATGTGCCTGTTCATCAGATGCCTATTTATACCAACTGACCACCTCCACAATAGTGGTACATTTCTTCTTGATGGTAGGACAGGAGTATATTTTACATTCACTAGAGATAAGAACATGCTGAGGGCCAATGTCCAGACTGAATCTGGTCACTGGTGTTAGTTCTAGACCCATTGTCTGCAATTACTCAGAAGGCTCTCCTGTGAAGACAGTGAGGAGGACACAAACTATGGGCCATCTTGTATCTTCTCTTCTGTATACAGTTGCCTTAACTTTCATTCCCTTGGCCACTGAGAGAGAGAGAGAGAGAGAGAGAGAGAGAGAGAGAGAGAGAGAGAGAGAGAGAGAGAGAGAGAGAGAGAGAGAGAGAGAGTGGGGGGGGAAGGCTGGCTTGCTCTCACCTCCCTATGGTGTATCATTTGGGGCCAGAGAAGAGTCATCTTAAGAAGATATAACTTGTTGCTGTCCTTGAGCTTGCCTTTGAGGCACCTGTCCTGTTTCCTGATATTTCTCTAACCTTAAAATTACTATTCTTGACTTGTTAATGGCTCTGACCACTGTCCACTTATGACTGTCCCAACAACAGCCATCTGCTTTTGTCAATTCTTCCAAATATCTACATTATGCGGAAGAAAGAGAAAAGTAAATGGATTCACTCTATACTAAGATTAGAAATGAGTATGGTTGTTGTATTTTTCACTTTTATAATTCACTTGATTTGTATGGTCTGGAGCTTAAGATTGTATTCTGATTAATTTTTTACGGTGTGGATCCTTGAAACTGTATACACTGATTGCAAAGCCTCTGCAACTTCTAGCGGAATTCTGATAGGCTTCTTTTGGAATTGATAATAGTTCCTGTGTTACATTCTGCTTAATTTCATGTCATTGCAAATCTGTGAATTTTCAAGGGGTGGGGGGGCCTTAAAGCTTAGGGGAAAAAATAAAAATCACATGTAGCTAAATCCAGTGAGCATTTACACCATAAGGTTACATGTGTAACAGGGTGTAAATCCTAGTTATCTTCCTTTTAAAACCTTAATGGTAAGTGTTTTGGAAGTTATTTCTAATTTATTTGATGCCATGAGAAAAGGACCTGAAGAAAATTCTGTTTCATTGTGTGTATTTATTATTTTTTTTTTTCAACCAAATTTGTAAATTAGAATTCAAATTTCATTTAATAGTATATTCATGATCTCTCTGTTAAAAAAAAAAAAAAATCCTCCTAGTGATATTTAGCTTTGCAATAAATTCTTGAATGAAAAGTGCTAAGTATGCATTTGTGTTGAAATTGAATGACATGTACCGTAAGAAATTCTTATTTCATTAACAATTTTGCAAATAGTTAAATCTCAGTCACTTCTGATCAGATCAAGAATATGAGTGATTGAATAACCTTTGACAGACAGAGCCCTCTTTAAACTTTGTGAGCTATTGAAATGTCTTTGAATGTCACATCTTCTCTAAAAGTTTTTTTTTTTTTTTTTTTTTTGAGAGTTTTTGTTCCACTTTTCCCTAATTTTAAACAAAATTTTTTTTCCGCTTTTTTCCTAATTTTAAACAAAATTTTTTTTTCCGCTTTTTTCCTAATTTTAAACAAAATTTTTTCCCACTTTTCCCTAATTTTAAACAAAATTTTATGCAAATTCACTTCTCAGTAAAGTCAATCACTCTAAAATGCAGCAAAATGCATGCTAATTCAGACAAACTGCAAGAAAACAGGTGATTAATAGTCATTGTAGTAAAGTGTTCATTGCTGATCACTTGACTGCAATGTGCCTAAAGAAATTTTACAAATAATTACTAAATCAAGAAAGTTGTGCTGCTTCAGAATTTCTTTATATTTGCATTCTATATAGGTTATGTTATGTTGAAATTTCACAATAGTCTTATTGTATTCTATATTCTAATACGGAGTTAGATATTTTGCAATGGCTTGTCTTTTTTTTTATTTTTTTTATGGTGTTTGTCTCATTCTGAATATTAATAAGTTGTTTGTTAATTCCCAGCTTGGTTTCTTCAAACGGAAAAGGCCAGAAGAAGAAGTAGAAAAAGAACCACTTCATGGATCAGAGCAGAATGGCTACCGTATGGCCAGGGGTGATGCTGCATTGTGAATGTGCATTCTTTAAAGCTTAAGTGACTAGAAGACAAATTTGTGATACTTTCCCAATTGAAATGCTGACCTCCTGGGGAAAGAAAGTGAATATTGTGCCATTTACAGATTCTCTGGAGTGAAACCAGATGTGTACTGAATTTCTTGTGCAATGGATTGTCAGTAAATGAAGGAGAAGTATTAGTAGTGCAGAAGCCAAGCTAACGGTGATCCATACCAAGAAGGATCCATTCCTCATTTCTGGATGGATGCAGAAAAGGGATATACCATTTCAGCCAAACTGGTACAGTACTTTACAGATACATTTTTGTTTTTAAAGCTGTGTTCAGAAATGTGTCTTAATAGCAATAATGAATACAGTAATCTGTGCAATTTTGGCTCCATAAAACAAAAAAGGAGCTTATACTTGCTTTCTGTACTTCAGCTTATAGTTTTATAATAAGAAAAGGTGCAATTAATGCTTGTAAATAAGTTAAATAATAATAGAATTGTTAAAAATAATTTTGGAATTTAAATTATTTACATACATGTTTAGCTGTCTGCAGATCTGTGCAAAATGTGTCTTCTAAACATGCACCTTGTTTGCAAAATAGGAAGCTTAATTGTATTATTTTATTTTAGGAAAAAGGCCAAAATTTGAGAGAGAGAGAGAGACGGGAGGGGACTAGTTACTGTATATAAGGAAATGGGTATCCAGTAACCAAACCAGTATATTATTTTCTGTACTACTAGCATAAAGATAGAAGACTTCATAAAATTAGAATGGAAATTTGTTTTCTTTTATAAAATTTTAAGGCTAGTCAAATTCATAAATATGATAAACTTTTATTTTAGAGACATTCTGTTATTTAAAGACTAAGTTAATCAAATTAAATTAAATTTTCTGTTTATACTCTGGAACGACAACCAAGTCATTTTACAATAAATCGTCAATACAAATATTTATCTTATTTAGTAGTCATGGGCTTGAACCCCGGTCCACTCGAGGAACGTGTCCTATGCACTCTCACTCCTGACCACTCGACTATGTCAGAATTCAGTAGATATGCCATATAACCTGTTTTGGTTGTTACAAATGAAGCACCTATTAAGAGCAAGTTAACATTAAGCAGGAGATTATTTTCAATTAATATGCTTTTCCTAAAGCTTTTTGAAATTATGCTCTGTAGATTTGCAGTTGTGCTAATTAGTCATCCATTCTAAGTTGTGAAGAGTTATATAATAATCTGATCATAAAATATTTTTATTCACAAGAAGGTTATACTATCTTATAGGAAATTTAAATATTGTACTGCATATCCTTATCACTATTAGCAGTGGTTTTTTTTAGTTAGTATGCCACAGAGGAACTTATGTATAATGTTTTTCCCCCATGCCTTCATATTTAGAGCTTTGCTCCTTTTCTTCTGAATTTTAAAAATGTACATATAAAATCATTAAGGACAAAAGAAATTTTACATATAATTTAATTTAAAACTGCTTATTTAATTTGAAGATAATTATTTACATGGGTATATCAAGTTTCAGTACCATAGATATTCATGCAGTTTTTTCGTATAAGACACGCTATATCTGGCCTATGTGAAGAGGTATGAGCGTAAAGAATCCTGCAGCATAAAACAAGGACTATTTTTTAAACAAGCTTATATTTTTTGTAAGCAGCTTTCTAGTGGGTATTATATAAAACAATTCTAAAATATAATTATTCACTGATTTATATAAAACACACTAAAGCTCAATTTATATTTGTATAAGTACTTTTAGAAGTCAGTTGCCAAATGTGGAAGATGTTAAATTATCTGTACAGTTGGCCTGCTAAATAATGATCCACATTTGGTAACAGATAATGGAATTTCTTTTCAAAAACATATATAGCTAAACTGAATACATGTTTATAGAGTTAAGTAGAAGATTTTTAAAACCTTTTGTGTTGTGTACTTCAATGATAGTAGATGATATCTACCTAATATTATATGGAACAATTCTCAACAACACCATGTTGAATTAACAATTAATTTACATTGGCAAACAGATGCTATGTATCTTTAAATAGATAGAATCAAATTTGAAACTCCATGCATCATGGACTTATGTTCAATATGATACATAGCATTTTATCATAAAATATTAATAAATGTAGATATTTTATTAACACTACTTTGACTGACAATAGTGATAAAATGTATTTCTCTTAAACATATTGCCTAACATGTAATGTCATTATCTTCAGTGGTTCATTTAAGTATTTTACAGCATATAACATAAAATGCTCTTAACTTCACACCTACATACAGAATAACAAAGCAGAAAAATAGATAATGGCTTTATTAGGCTAAAAAAACATACACAAAAATAAAAATTTGTTAGCTATATTGCTTAGTTAACATAGAACAAATTTAATGTATTCCTTCATATTAGGCAAATTCTGCAGTACTAATTCAATGTTGTGCGATAATAATACCAATCCAAAAATAATGTCTTCATAATAGTGCACCAGTTTTCTTAGTACAGTAAGATCCCATTACAATGGACTTCTCAGGGTGCATGAATCATTCCACTGTACCAAAATTTCATTATAATGAATATTGCTAAAAATTATTTCAAAAGCACATTATTTGTTCAAATAAATTTTTCTGCACATTTATAATATATATAAGTAGCAATTTTCAGTTTATTTTGCTTAAATATAGATATTAAAATCAATAATAAATAAATAAAAGTATAAAATATGCAGAACAAAAAGTAAATATATTTGTTTAGTAATCATCATTTTGAAAACATTGTATTTATAAGAAATAAATGTAACTGTCATAACTTTGCATGTTAATTTTTAACTTTTTTTTGTTAATTTGGCTTTATTATGATTGAAAATATATGTATTAGTGTTCACTAAGTTAAATTAGGTTACTACTTCTAAGGCCTTTTTTCTGGCAGATGAGTGAACCATTTTCTGTTTTCTTCAATTTCATTATCCTCCCCCCTGTTCTAAGGGGGGAAGTAACTAGTAAAAACAGATGCTTTTCTGTTTATACTCTGCATGAACAGTAGGTCAGAGGATTTTCATAAATATTTTGACAATGAAAGAAAAATTTACAATGTTTAAGTTTGATATCAATAACAGATAAATAAATGCATGTTTCGAAATCTGTCTTGAATCTATACATAAATCTCAGATAGACTGAAAACTGCCTTAATACGGTGTGTGCACAAAGCAAGTGAATGAGGGAGGAGTAAATTACTTAACCTGTAATTTGACATTCTTCATATGCTTTCATTTTATGAACGCATATGAAGAATGTCAAATTATGTGTACAGGTTAAGTAATTTAAAAACAGATAGCAATTAGTTACAACAAAAAAAAAAAATAAGTAATAACAAAATTGTTATTATTATTTTTTTTTTTTGCAAACACTGTTACATGAACAAGTAATGATAATAGATCATGACAATGTGATTCTATCAATTGGCAACTTTGTTTTCCATGATATTTCCTGAACTGATGTGCTTGGTTGCTATACTCATCCATCTATTTAATAATTCATGTGTAATTTTAATGAGTTGTATGTTTATTTGATTTTATTTTCTGCAGGCCTCAGTATATCCTATTGACATATAAATTAAATTACCTGGAATAAACTGAATTTTATCTGTCATCAGAGGTAAGAGATAATCACTTCCACTACTAACTGTGCATATCGCATGTTGATTATTATCTGTCACCTCTGATGACAGATAATCACCATGCGATATGCATAGTTAGCAATGGTGTTGGAACTGATAAAGCAACTATTATTAGCGCAGAATGAGAATTACTTCCATCATTAAGAGAACCATTTGTTTTTTTCTTGTTGACCATACTGCAAAATTTAGCCAATGGGGCAAAATGTATTCTTTGCTGTGGACTTACTGCTTCTACTGCACCACCACCATCAGTCTGCACAACCATCTTATTTTAAACATTTAGGAACAACAATTAAGGGCTTTTAAATGTTCCTAAAGATTATTCTTATATGTTATGTGTCCCTTTTGACTACTGGTCCAAAGACTTGAGCTAAAAGAAATGAAAAATGACTCTTTTGAGATTTGTGATGTATAGTTGATTGGCATTAGTTGGTCAGTGTTATTTAGGACCCCCACCAATCATACATTGCACAATTTTATTATGAATAAATCACCAGTTTTTTATCATAATGCAAATTTGATTGATATTGAAAAATGCACTTCCTTGGTAAGATATAAAAAAGTTTTTGTGGGTGTGCATAACTGACAATTCCTGTTTATTTTGCTTCAATGTTATTTTTGAAAATTTTAGAAAAGTGTCAATGGTTACAATGAGTAAAATAACAGATTTATTGAGATTTTTAACCCAGAACTGTTAGAACATGAGTTCTGTCTAACAGTTCTGGGTTAAACTCTTTACTGTTATTTAATAAAAACTATACACTTTTGAAGGAATGCCTTCTCCTCTTTCAGCTTAACTTATAATCCAACAAAAAATAAATTAAAAAAAAAAAAATTTTTTCCCCCCCATTTTGTTTTGTTTGAATATGGAATAATACCTTGAGGCATAAAGTAAAGGAGAAAGTATGGTCACAAACTGCAGTATCAGACATTTAATGATAGTGCAGTTTGCAATAATATTTGTTGGAGTACCATATGGATTTGATATTACATGTTATATCCAGGCTATATGATAAAAGAGAAACTTAAGAAAAAATCATGGATAGGTTCATGATTTTTTCTTAAGTTTCTCTTTATTTTATATTATACTTTGCATTTCCCCTCCCCCCTTGTTATACTGTATATAGGTTGAGTTATTGGTAACATGAAAGAGGAAACATTACCTCTGAAATGTAGTTGTTAATATATACACATGGTGTACAGTATTAAAATTGAGTGAGTTTCTTTTTTGAGATTTCCAGTTTTAAAATTAATTGCATTTTAATATTCTTTTCAAAATTATCAATTTCAACATACTTTTTGTGCTATGGAATTACAGATATAAATCCTTATCCAACTGTAGTTTTGTTGAGAGGTGTTCTGTAAGAACATTAAATAGATATCTTCCATTTTGGGGGGGAGAAGTAAAAAAAAAAAAGTTGAGCACGTGTATAATCAGGGATGATAAATATGTGTAACTTGATCTATGCACGTTAAAGCTATATGGAAAGTAACAATGGACATAATTGTTTATTTCCATTATAGCAAATCATTTGATTATACTGATATCATTTGAATGATTCATTCAAATGATATAACTGAAATCTCTCAATTAAGGGCATAATCATTTATGCCCTTCACTACTGGAAAACCATAAAAAATGAAAAATAAAACTAATTTATATTTGACAAACTGCTAAATGTATAAAGGTGTGTGTGTGTTGTCTCCTTTTTGGATTAAATGTGCTCAGTTACACTATGGCCTAAGCTCAATCTTATTTATCTGAGATCTCAGTTTATTTATGTACCTGTAAGATGTCATTACCTTTATTTAAAAGGTTACTGTAACATATTTGTCAATTTTTGATATGAAAGGTTTCCAAACAAAGAAGCTTTAAGCTATAATTGATAAGGCTTGTTAACTGTAAATATGCCATACCCTTTTGTTTAGTCATTTTATGTATTATTTATGTTTTATTTCAACTAAATACGTAAATAAATATATTTAAACTTTTCGTGTCTTCCATTTCTAGTTCACTAACTACATATTACTTAAATCTCTGACCATTACAAATCAATTGTCTTTAATTATTAACAATATTTTTTTTCACTACTTCAACATAAGTACTAGAATCTGTGTTGGTAAATGTTACAAAGCTAAGAATGCTTTTGAACCTGCATCACGAAGACACTAGTGGTTAGATATCAAATTGTGGATTTTTTTTTTGAGAAAGTTAAGAGGGTGTAGCATTTAAAAACAATTTAAATATTTTTTTCATACACCCAGCATTATTAATGAACAATTTGAAAATGTTTTGTTGAAAATTAAAGGAACTTTCATAATTAATGCTGATGCACCTTGTCTTTGTAACTTGTTATTTGTCTGACAAAAATATCTGCATTTGTTATAATATACTCTTATCACATAATTATCACTTAGTCATAAGTTTGTTGAGCATTTACAGTTATCTTTATAATTTTTTTCTATTTAAAAGTTAGTATTTATTTTTCTCTCACTTCTAAACTAAAAATCAAGATAACAGAAACACAAACCATGGGGAATGTGCTCACCGCATGGTTTAGACATGGAAACCATGCAGGGTAACCGCAACAATAGTCTGTTTAAAAATGTTGCTGAGAGAGAGAGAGAGAGAGAGAGTCAATGGATATTATTGGAAAGAGTAAGAGAAAAATGAATGAAGGCGGTTTGACTTGTGAACAGGTGATTTAAAAGGTGTCTTTCAAGTAACATATGGAACTGCATGAAGACAGTTATTTTAGCTCTTGTAATCTTATTGTATGGAAAATTTTAATACCATTACTAAAGAATATTTGTTTTATTTTAAAGGACTTTTTGTATATGAACTGACATAAATAGAAGTGAAACATTTTGTTACAGGAGCTTAGCCATCCTTACCTATGTGCCATAAAAAGGAAACCTATGAATGGTTAATTTTTTGACAGCTAGAGTATTTTAAATACCTTGTCTAAAAAAATTAAGGTTTTTCTTAGGCATAGAGGTATAGTTGATTTGCATAGAACGTGATAAATAGTTAACTTCTCTAACCAGTAAAGGTGTCTGTCCTCTAGTTCATCATGATTTGCTGTATCACTTAGTTTTTATTTCATGAGAGAGATCCCACTCTATAAAGCACAATGGCAAGACTACACTTGGCATACTGAGCTTTTGCTGCAATTAAAATAAAGAAAAAGTTTGTTAGATCTGTTCCACAGAAGGTTCAGAACTAACTTGAACCAGGGCTGAAATTATAAAGCATTTTGGAAGCAAAGGTACTGGTCCTGCCAGAGAGCCTATGACAAAATGATAAGTTTACTAAAAGTTTCAGGCTTGGAAAACTTTTGTTGGAATGATAGTGACCCATCCATGGGAAGTTGTTTATAAAATAACTTCAGAGAAAATATAGATAGATTGGGAGTTTTCCATCTACTGCACAATGAAAATGAAACTTTTAACATGAGAGGAATGAGTTCAGAAAACTTTAAGACAGTCATATCATTGAGAGGAAGAGAATTCAGAGCTAAGAGCAATGGAGAGTGATAATGCAGGATATGCCACTCAGGAAACCGAGGATGTATTTACTAATATTGAGCTGGAAAATGTGATCAGTGCTAGGGAGAGCCCCTAGCACTGATCTGGTTAAAACGTTTTATGAAACAGCTCTAACTTTATTGGTCTATTATTATTATTATTATTATTAGTTATACGGTGCAAGGAAGCCTGAGGCTTATGCTGCACCAGCCAAAAATAAATAAAAAATTTCTGAATTACCCCGAGAGAGAGAGAAGTAGAAGGGAATCGCCAAGAAAAAGAAGAATGATGATATCCAGCTCAGGACCCTGGGTGTGCCAAGCCCATACTCATCACATGTGAGCCCCTGGGGTTTCTTGATGTACAATGCTTGTCTGAAGATCTTTCCAAAATTTTAGAAAACTGTCAAGATTAAGAAAACTGTCAAGATCCTGATTGAAGACAGAGAGAAAGGTTCAACAGACCCACAATCCTATCAACTTATAGTTCTTCTGCCAATCTTGAAAAACCTATGCCATAATTTCTGCTTTGGCAAGAATTAACAGAATAAAAATGTGTTGCTACAGACTTCTCTAATGTTTTTGATTTCCTATAGTGACTATCTGTAATGAATAGTTGGGATGGTTCATTGCTCAGATCAATTTTATTGGGTTCTTAGTGACTACTTATATAACAGAAATAACTGTGGAGACTAGCTTCAGCAAAGAAACCAGTAAGAGGTTGTCCTGAGGGGACCTGTTCTGGGTCCAAACTCCAAAATATCCATTTGGATCTTCTGGAGTTCATTTGGAAAAGATCCAAAGACAGGTGACATGTATGGTGAGATTGAAAAAAGAATGCACACATGAGGAAAGACACTGAATATATGGTCTACAAAGCTTGGTAACTAGGTAACTCAGAAGGAATAATAAAATGAATGAAGGTGAAATTTTTCAGTTATAAATAATGTCAGAACTAAGGGCTATAAGAGTTTTAGACTGGACTGTATGAAGTTTTAAGCAATGAGTTAATTACTAGATAAAGTTGAGGCTGACAACTTGGAGAAATTCAAAGATCAGTTGTATTGGTACCTGCATGAGGGGTGAAACACGGGGAGGGGGGCTTGTGCAGCAAAACCCTAGGGCTTACTTGCACAATATGCTTATACTAATATTATCCTGTTTATTTACCATACATACCTTGGAAAAAACATTCTAGAGACTTTCCAAAGAGAATAATCAAACAACTCATAGTTACAATTTCATTATTTTGCATTACAAACATCTCATTTAGTGCATTTGAAGTAGAACTCATTTATCTTATTAGGGTACATATGCATTTACAAGGTATCCCCCCCCCGTAGGTTAGTTATGGTTCAAGGTCAATGTTTGTAGTGAGGGTGTTGATTCAACACAGCTCATTATCCATAAAAAGAGAATTATTTCTTTTAAGGAAATGATAGTGATATAAAAGTTTAGGATAGCTTTAATGGAATGAAGGCAGAATTTTCCTTTCAACACATTTCCAAATGTCAATAAGAGGGTCATTTCCATAAAATCCCAGACATGAGAGATGTATATATACATTTTCAAATGATTCTTCCAATCTAATCAAGTTAACACTACACTGCACTGCACTGCATCAAGATTGAAATACATTTTAAAACTCAGGAAAGTATACCAAAGTTTGCTGAGATAATTTTAGAAGCACTTATGAAAGTACACCAAAGCTTGTACATCTCTGAAAGCACTAGGTGCAAAGGAGACGGTCTCAGACATTGGAGGGATGGGAAAGAAAAGTGCTGAGATTTGGAAAACAATGTTTTTAATGTAAAATGCAAACTAGGAGGGAAAAAAGGAATGAAAATGGCAGAAAAGAGTGAGGCAAATAATGAGTATATATTATTTGCCTTCCATTTATTCTTTATAATTATTTAGGAGAATATCAAAGGAGGTTGTCTTTGTGTCTTAGATCTTTCAGCAAATTATAAGTATGTTAGTTTTAGAAAGCCAAAGTTTGCCAAGACAATTGTAGAAGCACTTACAAAAGTATACCAAAGTTTTTATGCCTCTGAAAGCACAATAATTCCCAGCAGAATAGTATAAACACTGATTAGAATCCCAGAAACATGAATGTCTAAAATTAACTGGCAGAAACAAGTTTTTGTTAACTGGAAATATTTGCCTTAACTGTAACAAAGAAAAGTTGCCCTGTAAGTTTTAACATGATTGATCCAATATTAACTGATCAGCAATACTAACATTTTCTTGGGAACAAGTGTAATTCTATAGATGGTATTAGAAAACTTTTTTTCTGGTATTTCTTTTTCATGGTAATGTGGATGATGGTGTACACTTTTGTGAGCAGTTTGGCACCAATACCCTACTTATCTAGTAAGCTAGATGACTTACTCCACTGTTATTTTTATGCACCACAAAGTAAGATCATTTTGATCATCCTTTATGACTTCTTTGTTTAACTAAGATGACAGAATTGTCATCTTAGTTAAACAAAGATGACAATTCTGTTTCATTTCACAACCAAAATATTATTTGGCACTTTTACAAATTGCTTCTACAGTATCTATGGAAGACTACCAGCTTAAAATGTATAAGAAAATGGCATGCTAGAGATTTGTAACTGCATCATGACAAATCAAACATACCAACTCCTGTCCTTGGGGAGTGTGAGTTGGTATGGTTTATTGGTGTGTGAATGCAATGAACCATTGTCACACTGGTTCCATGCATTGTAAAACTCTGTTAAAATTCCAGTGTGCAGAAAGGAATGTGAAAGTTGAGGGATGGTAACTAAAACTACACTATTTAACAATATTAGAAAAGCAACAAAAGCGTTCTGATTTTAGTGATTTTCTTTTTATTTCAGAATTTACATACACATTTTTATAAAATGTTTTTTTCTGTTACTCCGTTATTCCTTTGTGAGTGTGTGTATATGTAGGTACTTAGTCATGCCATAAATACTGTCACATAAGCAAATGCATGCAAACAAGGTACACTTGGTTTATATATATATCCTGACTAAGTGCTCACAGATAAGCTGTCCTGTGTGTTGGAGTGGCACACTCAGAAATTGTGTTTGGGGTTTAGGGGACTCATATATTCCACATCTGTGACATTTACAAGCACCACTCACCTCCTTCCGGATGTATCTACAATGTGTTGAATAGTGAAAAGGATAGAGTGGGCTGACAAAGAGAACCATATCACTGGTTGTTCTGTAGAAAGCATGTATAACACCTGAAACATTAAAATGTTGCAGCTGTTGGATATTTGAGCAATTAATCATTATAAGGATACCTAAGGATTAAAGGCTATGCAACAGCCAGTCATCTGCATGCTGTTAAAGTGGTGAGGAGATGGTTCAGCAAAACTTTTAAAGCAATAGATTTAAAATCCAGAGGTTCTAATTTAAACTGTTTTGCCAACAGATAGACTAGTACTACACTATCTTTCTTTTTTTTTTTTTAATGGAAAAATCTTGACTGTTTAAGAATAAATTAATCAAGTCTGTGCCTCTTAGAAGCTGCTTCAGTCATTCAAAACAGTAGAAGGAGGTCACCCTCTTGCTCCAGTCACGATTTAAAGTCTCCTGTGATAACGATGTCAGGTGCAAAACTGTACCGACAAGATTTCAGAGAGGATAGTAAAGTCCCCAAATGAACCAGTTTTTTTATGTGCAGTACAACTGATCATAACATTAGGATATTGCTCCTATTCATAAGGTAAAAATCACTCAGCAATGGCAACTAAATAAAATTCATAATTTCATCACATCTTTAAGATTGACTTTCTTGAAGCCCAGATTTAAACTAATCAAATATTGTGAGATAATTTAGAGTGTACAGCTGCAGCAAACAATGCCCCAATATTGACAGTTTTACTGTGAGGAAAGTAATGATTAACTTTCATGCTACCATTGATGATCGGCTTGCTCATTGGAAGGCTTGCATAAAAGCCTAATGACATTCTTGAAAACTTACTGATTATGTAAGCAATAAAATATGGTATGCCAAAATTTTTCATTTGTTATTCTTGTGTAATTATTCAAATGCTCTATCGCAGTATTTATAGCAAGACAGTATATATCACAGTTAGAGCAACAATATGTTCAGAAAATCTTGAGTAAGAAATATAATAAAAGATATGAGTTAAATTTAACATGGAATAGTATACATAAATATAGGAGAATCAGCAAATAGAAATGTAATAAAGTTTATACATCAAGAATACTGTATACAAAATAGCAAAAAAAAGTAATATACAAAGGCACATCCATAGCTATACAAATTATTCAAACTACAGTTTTTTTTGTTTTTTTTTATGATGGAATATTAATTATTTGTGGGATGGATTCAAAGTTTAAAAAACTGTTCCAGAAGACATTTTCTCAAAAAAGTAAAAAATATGCAAGTAAAGTGCACTTTTCTGTACATGAAATGAAATAAACTAGATGAGAAAAAGAAAAGTAACTTATGTTTGGTGATCATCTCATATCTTATTTCAACCAATGATCCTTTATAGGCCCTGTGAACCAGTTTTCATAGGCCAAAGAAGAACCAAATCATTGCCAGTTTTTTTAAAAGCAGGAAATGTTACATTAGAGCTAGATTCCACAGCTATCGATCTAGTTTTATTTCCAAGCATGCACTTCAGATTAGGATTAACTGTAACCTGAAGTTCTTTTTGCTGGGATCTGAAATGGGAAAAAAAATTAACTCAAATAAATAGAGAATAATTCTATGTATAGAGAATAATTAGTATTAGCCATATAGTGCAAGGAAGCCAGAAGCTTTTTTGGCACTGACCAAAAAAAAAAAGCAAAAAAGTAGATAAGAAAATACAAATTATGTGCTTCCCTCCTCACACAGGTAGGTAACTGTCCAGTTGACCTTTGAATACCTACAGAGTCAACTTTTTCTAGTAATCAACGACTTGCTGGCTACAACAAAACTTCCTACAATCTTGTCTAAACTTCTTCCCCTGTAATTTGAATTTACCCCTAGTTCTGGAATTTTTTATAACAGTGAAAATTCCCCCTTCATTTTACTAACCTCTCTTAGAGCCTTATAAACTTCAATAAGGTCCCCTCTAAGGTACCTGCTTCCCACACTCTGTAGCCCACATAATCAAAGTCTTTCCTCATATGGTCATCCTTTTGCCATTCTCACTATGCAAGTTGCCGTCTTTGGACCCTTTCAAGAATGTCTTTTTTTTTTTTTTTTTTTTTTCCAGATGAAGATGGACACAGTATTCCAAATGCTTTATATAGTGGGATTATGACCTCCCTATTTATTGAACGAGATATTGTTCAATAAATCATCGATAAGTCACCATAGGCTTTCCGGGCCACCTTTTTACACTCCTCAGAAAACTTCACTGCCCATATCACAACTCCTAGATCCCTTTCTTCCTTTTTTTTTTCTATTCAACCCCACCAAGTCTAAGTTATTTTGGGATTGCTATTTCCAAGTGCAAGACCTTGCATTTTGCTCTAGCTTCCACTTTTCTGACCATCCTTGAAGCCTGTTCAAGTCATCCTAAAGAAGAGCTGCTTAACACTGATCATTATGAACTCTCCCAATCTTTGTTTTCTGCAAATTTGGACATCATGCCCTTTATCGGTATTGCTTATGAAAAGCAGAAACAATAGTGGTCACTTCTGATGTTATGCCAATCTGAAGAATATCCATTAATCACAACCCTCTGCCTACAGCCCATCTCAGAATCTTTCCAGTAATCTCAATGTGTTCCAGCTATATAGTAACCTCTATCATGAGGGACTGAGTCGAATGCCTTGCTAAAAATCCAAATAAACTATGCCAAAACTGTTGTATAATCCAAAAATGATGAAAATGGCATAGTTTTATCATGTCTCATATTGTGAATACCTTCACAATGAGTTTCCTGATATTGAACTATTTCGAACAAGCAACACTTCACCAGTGGAGAAGACTATTGTTACTTATTCTTGGTGGATGTCATCTAGGGGAGGGGCCTAGATGGCACAGTTTCATGGCTTTTTAGCCTCTCTTCAGTGGGTGGGCAGGTACCCTGGTGTTTCAATAGTGACAAGCCGTTATGAAGTATAACTCACAATATGAGAGATGCCTCATGGTGTACAATAGTTAAGACTAAAAGACATTTTTTGGCTAGAGCCTTAGACTATGAAGGAGTTTACTGGCATGGGTTAGTGCAATCGCATCATTTTTATACGTAGTAAACTAACAAGGTAGATGAATTGGCATCGTCAATTAGAACAAAAGAAAAATGTTTACCTTTTGTAAAAATATAATAATATCTGGAATTCCATCTGCCCTAGCTTGTTCAAGCAGAGCTATGGTATGTGGAGACCTAATAAATATTTTAAGTTCTGCCATACTTTACATCACTAGAAAAACCTTTCTCATCTATTAAAACTTGACATCCTTCTAAGACTGAATCTCTAAAGTTTGGCCATGTTCCTTTAGAAATCATTTTGTATCTGAAAAGCAAATTTTAAATATTACATTGCCTAGGTAGATGAATTGGCATCGTCAGTTCATCTACCTTGTTAGTTTACTATGTATAAAAATGATGCAATTGCACTAACAAATATGCCAGTAAACTGCTTCGTGGTCTACGGCTCTAGCCAAAAAATGTCTTTTAGTCTAAACTATTGTACACCATTAGGCATCTCTCTCTCATATTGTGGAGTTCTACTTCATAACTGGCTTGTCACTATTGCAACACCAGGGTACCTGCCCACCCTCCGAAGAGAGGCCAAAGAGCCTTGAAATGGTGCCATCTGGGTGGTGGTGGTATTCACCATGAATAAGTAATAATAGGCTTCTCTACTGGTGAAGCATTACTTATTCAAGGTAGTGCAATATCCTGGCAACTCGTGAAGATATTCACAATATGAGATACAATTAAAACAATATCAGTTCATCTACCTTGGTAGTTCACTATGTATATAAATGATAAAAATGATGCGACAGCACTAACCTGTATGTTAGTAAACTACTTCGTAATTTAAGACTGTAGCCAAAAAATGTTTTTTAGTCTGAACTATTGTACACCACCACCAGGCATCTCTCATATTGTGCAGTTAAATTTCATAACTGGCTTTGTTACTATTGCAACACCAGGGTACCTGCCCACCCCACTGAAGAGAAACCAAAAATATTTGAAATGGTGTCATCTAGGGGAGGGGCTTGATGCTACCTGAGTTACTGAGAATAGGTAACAACAGTCTTCCCTAATGGGGAAACGTTGCCTATTTGAGTGATCTAGCTGAGCGAGTGTGAGGAGTAACTGCCCCGTCCTCTTTCGACAGCATTTCTTCTTCTTCCTCTCCTACTATCACTTTCCTCCACCTCTTTGCTTTCCTAAGGCTATTAGGGACAGAGATGTGGATAACACAGTTTTTATTTGATACCCTTTTGGAAACGGTACCATCTGGGTGGTGATGGTATCCACTGAGAATAAGTAACAATAGTCTTCTCCATTGGTGAGGTAATGCAATATCATGGCAACTCGTTGTGAAGGCATTCACATATGAGATATAATTAAAGCTATGCCAATTCATCTACCTGGGTAGTTTACTACATATAAAAATGATGCGATTGCACTAACTCATTATGTCATTTCCAGTTTTTTTGAGGCCAGATTTAATATCAAAATGCATTGAAAATCACTTTACTGTAAAGTTAATTATAAAATGTAGGCACTAACTAAATAAAAATATTTAGTAGCTATTATCTAAATAAAAATTATTATATGAGTGCAGCTATGAGTTTTTTTTTTTTTTTTGTTTTTTTTTATGAAAATCTCAAACATGAGAGGTATTAGAACCTATAGTACTTAGTACCATGCATGGGTTGAAGTTTAAGAAGATAAAAGATACTTGTTGAAATTAGACTTGAATTTCTGTAGATTGCAATTTTCAGAAAATACATATGAAGGAAAGTTGTTCCAGAAAACGAAAGTTGAATGAATAAATGAGGAAGAAGAAAAGTTGGTTCTGTGAGTGTTTCTGTGTGACTGATTGGGGCACATGTTTGGACTGCTTTTGAAGACAGAGCAAGAATTATAGAAGCCAATTAAGAACAATGCCCATGGAAGTATCTATAGAAAAGGTATGCAGCAGAAACAGAACATCTATGAGACAGAGTGGAGAGACTCTATTATAGATGAGTTATTAATGTCCTCTTTAACTGTCCTCTTTTGAATGGAATCTAGAAGTCTGAGAGAAGTTTTGAGGATGTGGGAACAATATTCCATGGTAAGGCAGATTTGCAATTTATACACAGTGAACAGCTGTTTGGAAGAAAAGTAATGCTGAGAGCAAAAGAGTGAACCCAGTCTTTTAAATGCAGAGGAAGAAATATTTGTAATGTGCTTATGTCCATTACAAATATTTATATTATAGATTAGATGTCATGGTAATCCCTAATAGAGATATATGATGTTGCTTAGAAATCAGAGTGTCATCGAAGATGCATAGAAGCAGAAGAATTTTTTTTTTTGCGAGCTGTAAGACAGGATTGAGGTTTAGAAGCCTTGAAATCAACTAAGTTATTTTTGCCTCATTGGAGAATTTCCTGGAAATCAGCATTTAAGGAACTGGTAGTGGATAATTGAGAAGTTGAAGCTGTTTGTGCAGAGCATGGTTTCTCAAACTGGAAGGTAGAATACAATGTGCTATCGTCAGCAAAACTACGGGAGAAAAAACAGAACCTTGGGGAACATTAGCATTAGTGGAGAACTTAGAAGACAGAGAGCCATTGAATGCAGTGAGGTAATGCACATAATAAAAATCTACATAATAAAATAATGCTATAGCACTAACAGTATGTTAACTGTATATATTTTCTATATATTGAAACCTTCACTCTAAAAAAACATAGTTTATACATAATTCATTATTATGGATTCAACCATGAAAGATAATGGAAAAGGCAGGTTTTTTTGGTCCACTTCATATGAAACAGCATAACTGTTGATGATCCTGTGCAGGTTGCTGACAAACTGAATGATTTATATTCATAAACTATTTTTAGAGATAGGGATACCAGAGGTTTATAAGAATACTTATTAGGAGTAAATTATTTTATGCAAGCTGGAAGAGAAACTTGATTCCATCAATATCAGAAAAATAGATAATCAAACCTTTACCTATAATAATGAAAGCATCCTTAGATTCAGGGTAAAGTCTCTATAGTTATGCAAATTTAACTCCTATTCCCAAGAGTGGTGTGAGTAATTACAGGCCTGTAAGTATGGCTCCTGTCAGAGAAAATAATGGAGTTAATAATTAGAGAAATGAAGCAAAATAACTTTGATAAGAATGGTGGTTAAGACAATAAAGATTGGATTTGTTAGGGTGAGATCACACCTGGCCAATCTGATTAGCTACTATGAAGTCATCACAAAGGAACTGATTGCAAATAATAATTTTGACATTATTTACTCAGATTTCAGTGAAGCTTTGATACTGTTTCACATGAACGACTGTTGTATTAAGTGCAGAAAAGTGGTATTGGGGACAAAGAATAGTTATAAATAGCCACTGCTATTCATTGACTAATATTACGTGTGGAGATACCAGAAGGTTTGGTGTTGCCCCTTGACTGTTTTTAATATTAATGACAATGATGACATAAATTTTATACTTAAATCAGGTATGATACCCAAGCATTTCTACATACTCTATGCATGTGGGCTTTAAAAAAAAGGTGACTGAGCTGTAATCCCATTCCAGAATAGCATACTATTTAAGTAGAGCTGAGGTCAACATAGTTAATAAGAGGATAACCATACAGATTAACATGAAGTTCTCTGAGCAATAGAGACGGGCTGCTGTCATTGATATACAGGAACATTGTCTTGCAGCAACAAAGAGATGATTATTCCTATTGTATAAAGCAATAATAGATAGTCCACATCTTAGGACCACACAAAATTGGGAAACCTCACTTTAGGATGGAAAGAGTACAGAAAAGAGCAAAAAAATTAATTGGGGATACAATTAATTTTTCTCATTATTATTACAATGGATGTGACAAGATTTTTTCTTCAACTCTTTCAGCAAATGTTTTTCAGAATATCCAGTCACCAATTATGAAATTAACTTCAAAGATGAAACAAAGAGAAGAAAAAAATTATTAAGTAAAAAGATCGATGCTCCTATAACAGAAAAGGACAACTTGCAACACAGTTTAAATTTCTTCGGAAAAAAATAATAATAAATAGTTGTGTGTCTGATCATAAAAATATGGTCTTAATTGAGTATAATGTCTTTACAATATGCATGTGTGCATGCTCATGTACAGGCTGATCTTGCATGTTGGGCAAAAAATGAACATTATCTGAAGGACATCATGATTTTTAATATCACAAACTTTGTAAAAATCTTTGAGACAGTTTTGATATCCTGGTGATACTGATACTAGAATTCTTAAAAATATCCCGAAAAATTATGAAATTTGGTTTTAATACAAGTTTATAATGTCAATATCCCAAACAGTCACTTTTTTTTTTTTTTTTTTTTTTTTTTTTTTTTATGTAAACCCCAAACACGAGAAGTATTGGAACCTATAGTACTTAGTACTGTGCTTCGGTTGGTGGATGAGAAGACGAAAGAAGATATTTGTTGACATTAGACTTGAACTTCTGTAGACTGTAATTTTCAGGAAATACGTATGAAGGAAGGTTGTTCCAGAAAACGGCAGTTGAATGAATAAACGAGGAAGATGAAAAGTTGGTTCTGTGAGTTTGAAGTTGGACAGTAAATGGATGTTGCCTGGTGGCGGCATGTGTTCGGACTGTTTTGAAAGAGAGAGCGGGAATTATAGAAGCCAATTCAGAAGAACAGTGCCCATGGAAGTATCTGTAGAAGAGGCATGCAGCAGAATGACAGCGAGTGGAGAGACTCTGTTAGAGATGAATCATTAATTAACCAAACTGCCCTCTTCTGAACGGAATCAAGAAGCCTGAGAGAGGTTTTGGGAGCACCACTCCAGATGTGGAAACAATATTCCATGGTACAGCGGATTTGCGATTTGTAAAGAGTGAACAGCTGTTTGGAAGAAAAGTAATGCCGAGAGCAAAAGAGAAAACCAAGTTTTTTAGATGCAGAGGAAGCAATATTTGTAATGTGCTTGTGCCAAGAGAGAGATTAGAAGTCAGGGTAATCCCCAAAATAGGTATATCATTTTGCCTAGAAATCGGAGTGTCACCAAATATAAGCATAGGAGCAGAAGCATCCTTTTTGCAAAATATAAGAGAAGACTGAGTTTTAGAAGAATTGAAATCAACTAAGTTGTCTTTGCCCCACTGGAGAATTACCTGGATATCGGCATTTAAGGAATTGCTAGCGGATATTCGAGAAGTTCAAGATGATTGAGCAGGGCAAGGTTTCTCAAAATGGAAAGTGGAATGTAATGTGCTATCATCGGCAAAACTATGGATAGGATTTCCAGTCAATTGAAGAAGGTCATTAATATACAAGAGGAAAAGAGTGGAGGAAAGAACTGAACCTTGGAGGACACCGGCATTAGTGGAGAAGTTAGAAGACAGAGAACCATCTACCACACCCTAAGTGAGAAATCAGAGAGAAAACTGGATAACCAATTACAAAAAACAGTTGGCAAACCATAAGATGGAAGCTTGTTTAGAAGACATTTATGCCAAACACAATCAAAAGCCTTTGAGATGTCAAGAGTAACTGCTTGTGTTTCACCGAACTTTTCCATTGAATTAGTCCATAAATGGGTAACATAAACCAGAATATCACCAGTGGATCGACACTGGCGGAATCCATACTGGCGATCGTTGATCAGACGGAAGGTTTATAGGAAGTTTAAGAGTTGGCGGTTAATTGATTTCTCCATTACTTTAGAAAGAGTCAAAGTAATTGCAATGGGACGATAATTGGATGGGAGGGATTTATCACCCTTTTTAGGAACTTGCTGGATACGAGTAAATTTTCAAGCAGAAGGAAAAACACCTTTGGAATAAGAAAGTGAAAAAAGACGGCAAAGTATAGGAGTAAGTTCAGGAGCACAGGTTTTGAGAACAAGTGGAGAAATACCATCGGGACCTGGAGCTTTCTTAGCATCAAGATTCGTCAAAATCCTTTTGACAGAAGACCACAGGAGGCATTGAATGGAGCGTGTTGGGAATGGTGGGAGGCGTTTTACCAAGGTCATTAATACATGAGTTGGAAGAAAAATGGGATGCTAGCAGGTCAGCTTTATCCTTGGCCGAAGTGACAACAGAACCATCTGGTTTGGACAGAGGCGGGAGCAGAAATGGGCAAAAGTTGCGGTTAATAGCTTTGGCAAGAGACTAGGATGCTTGGCTACCATTAGGGCAAGAAGCAAGTTTTCTACTCTTAGCCTGTTCAAACTCTAGTTTGGACTGATTAATAACTGCTTTACAATTGTTGCGAGCTTTGGTGTAGGCAGAAAATGAAACTGAAGAATTATAAACAAGCCAATTGCGGTATGCAACATTCTTCTCTTGAACAGTCTTAGCAAATTTATTGGAAAACCAAGGTTTAGATAAAGGACGAGATTTTAAAGTGGAGTGTGGAGTAAAGGATTCCATTCCTGCAAGAATAATTTCATTGACACGATCTGAGCAATCGTTGTCATCAGAAGTTTTGAAACAGTAATCCGACCACGGAAAAGAAGAAAAGAAATCTCGCAGGTCATCCCATTTTGCATCCTTGTAATGCCAAACAATACAAGTTTGGGAATAGCCATGGGATAAAGACTCCATTGGAGAAGAGACAATCACCAAGTTGTCATCTGAGGTGCCTAAAGGACCTCTCACTTCGACCATGTACTTAGAAGGGTTGTTTGTGAGAAAAAGATCAAGCGTGTTGGCTGTATGGTTAGGATTGTCCAGTGTTCTTGTAGGTAAATGAACAATCTGTGCAAGGTCATTAGTAATTGCAAAAGCCTCAGCATCTCGACCAGCTGGGTTGGTGTGACTAGAAAACGGAAGCCAGCTAGAGTTGTGAGCATTAAAATACCAAGGAAAATTACCTCACTGTTAGGAAAGTTGGACTGGAGAAAGTCAAGTTGCAAAGAGAGGAAGTCAAAGAGCTCCAAGTGATTAGTGGAATTGGGAGAACAGTTGAGACAACAGATGAATTTGACACAATGAGGTAGAGAGATTTTAAGCCAGAGAAGATCAAAAAGAGGAGATTCCAAATCACCAAGTCTCTGACATATGCACAAGTACCACCTTTGAGGCAAAAGGAATCATACAGCGAATAATTTGGGCAACAGATGAACAGTAGTTGAATCAACCGATAACTGAGATTCTGTCAGAAAAAGTACATGGGATTTGGTAGACTGCAAGTGGAAATGGACATAGGCGAGATTAGAATTGAGACCACGTATATTTGTGAAATGAATTAGGAAGTGTTTGGGAGGTTTAGATCTTTCCCAGATAAGCTTACTCTATTAGTTTGACAAACAATTCATGGTGTATTCAATGGTAAGAAAAAGTGGGTAGGGCATGCTGTATGAAGTAATGAAATTTTTGGATACGGCGTACACTTGGTAAGAATACACCCATATCCTTGACATAACGTGGCCTTGACAATGCCCCCCCCCCCACATACACACTACTCGGACCCCTTCCAGTCACTATCTGGTAGAGTAGAGGTAGCAAGATTATACACTAGCTGATCCGGAAGCCTCCTAGAGAGTTACCAATAGGTTCGGTCTGGTGTACTAACTAGTGGCCGGTCTGTGAACACTGTTTTAGAGCTGTACCCTTGAAATGTAAGGAAGATTGGATCTTGCCATGATGTTCATCATAACCTCAAAAGTTATCAATCATACTGCATGATGGCAGAGATGGGGAAGGGTTGGCAAACCATAAGATGGAAGCTTGTTTAGAAGACGATCGAAAACGATGCCAAACATGATCGAAACTTAGCTCTGGAGACTAAATATGGGTTCCATCACTTCAAGTCTCCAATAAGCAAAGTGGTGGTATTGCACCGGTTGTTGAAAATCATCTACCACCTAGAAACTTGTGATTAGACTTGCACTGTAATATATATATATTTTTTAAATTAAACATTTCGCTTTTCAAAACATATTCTTAAAAAATTTTCAAAAGTTTACTTTCTTAAGCATCACACATTTAAAATTTTTCCAAATCAATTTACTGAGAAAATGAATTCAACTTACAGATTCCAGTAGTAAACAATTGCTCCAACAATTTCTCCTATACGATTGTCTTGGCAACGAGATGTAAGTGCAATAACCAAATCGTTACCACCTCTCAAATGTAAAATAATAAGCTGGTCTATATCAGGTGTAACACTAATGCCAGTTACCTATAATAAAGTATTCATGATGGTATAATTACTGTAATTTAAAATATTTTATCTAATTTAGAATTTTTTTTTATTTTTTTTTTTTTATTCTAAAAATCACAGCATTTTTATATATTCAACACTGGCAAATTCCCAAAAGTTCCATCCAATAATTACTTTTATATTGAGCACAACTACTGAGAAAGATCAGTTTAGTAAAAGGAAAACTTGTTTTTGACCAATCTGGTTTTTCTTTTAGAATAATCTCGCTTTGTTTACATTTATGGTATGAGAAGGAAATTTTAACATTAGAAGGATCACCATCCTTTTTTCAGATTAATGTCCTTGGGAACAATTTTACATCATATTTGCAAGCCACAAAAATAAAGAACAGGAAGTAATAAGAGTTCACCATTCAGTTCAAACTATCTACCTAATCCTACAACTCCATGAAAATTTGAAAGGAATAATATTAAAAATTAATTTTTTACAATTATTTGAGCATTACACAGACCATCATTGCAATGAATATGTTCCAGAGAAATAGTAAACATAATTTAATTATGACATCGTAAGGTTTTCCATTTGCCTTAATCTTCAAATTTAGATAGCACAGGACAGACCATGGATCCCACTTTCGTAAAGGAAATTTATCAGAAGTTACGCTAATAAAACATTCTAATGTAGCATGTAAATTTGCATTTTGCAGTAATAATGTACTAATAAAGCCAAAAGCTATCAATTAAAATGAATACAAAAGTTAGTACAGGAAGAAAATAACTAAATTTATCTTTTGTATTATCGATTTTCACAATTAAAGAGGCTTCATATTACAGAAATGAAGCATTCATTTTCATGAACATTATCATAATCTTAAGTAATAAATATTTCATAATATTTGGTAAAAATTTAGTAATAGTTAACAGATTTATTCTGTTTCAAATACTTATTTGACTCACCTCACTAAATGGAATAGGAGGCCTTAGTGACTTGAACCTCTTGTTGTCTAATTTATAAAGATATTTATCCGTGACTAAGAGCACTCTCTCAGCACACTTGTTGTGTTTATTAACCTAAAAATAAATCATACATAGCAAATAAATGAAATTTAAAACCTTTTTGTTGATAAGAAAAATTAATATTAAATTAGAAATTTAATATTTGCTGTAAATTAACTCCAACTGAAATATGCTATGCTGACCTTTTTCACAAAACTAGAAAACAGAACTTGACGAAAGTGATCCTTGTTCTTTAAATTGTCCACTGATGAAGTAAATATACTAGTGTTATCATTATCTGCAGTCTGAAAAAAAAGTTACATAAATTAACTAAATAACAAAAAAAATAAATTTAATAGCATAATCAATAAATAAACTGATTTTAATTTAATAATAAAACCACATAAAATTCAATCATGAGGATGTCAATGGAGGTCTGCCTTGGTTGCAAGAGTTAAAGAAATTAATGGTGCAAGTTTATATGATATAGTTATTTTGAGAAGGAGGCAAAGGGTGTACACTTCTTAATAGCTGCCTCAGGTGCAGTTATACCTTTCCCTGGTTCTGCATATACAATATAATTTATGTAATCAAAAGTCGCTGATCACAATTAAGGAAGGAATATTGTAAATCAGTCCTTTCCAGTCCTAACACATTATTTATAGTGCACATTTATGTAAAAAGGGCTTAAAATGATTCCTTAATTTTTACATGATAAGAATTCTATCAACAAAGGATTTTACAAAAATTGCAAAAGAAGTCAGAAATAGTATTATGTTTTTAAATGTACACTAATAAAATACTAAAATAAAAATAAATAACATCATATTCAAGCAAATTTACCGATGCTAAATAATTGCCTTCCCATTTACGTTTAAATCCCCATTCTTGTCGCTTATTCTTCAGCAAATCAGCTGCAGTGACTTTCAATTTCATTTGCTGCCATTCTTCTTTAGGAATTTTCTTGAGAACCATATAAGCTTGCCATCTGAGGAGAAAGTGTAAAATGTTCATTTAATGTCCACAAACATGACTGATTAATGGATTCTATTATATAATTCAGTAAAACTTTTGTTAAAAAAGCTACTAGACACAAAAAAGTTATGCAAAACTTGATAATACAATACAATGCAGGCTTATAGAACATGCAGAAAAATAAACTCATTAGGTAAATAATCCCTAAAGCATTTAACCCAACAAAGTGGTGAATATTTTCTCACATTTTCAAACTAATTTATTTATTTATTTACTTAACTAGTAAAGTGGTCTGAATTATGCTGTAATTCGAATTACAGTATTAATTCGGTCTGAATTAAGCTGTAATTTTATTTGAATATTTCACCTTAATTTATAGGGTGAAATATTCGATTTTGTGAAGCCAAAATTTCAATAGCCAGGAATGTTTTAACTTCACAAGATTTATTTAGTATTATAAAGTAAGGAAGCAAGCTTATACAGCATCAGCAAGGGAAAAAAAATTATCCACTTTGTTTGCCTATTCTTTGTAATAATTTTTCAAATCCTCCTTTAAATTTATTCAAAATCATCTATTTTCACAAAACCAAGTGGAAGTTTTTGATGTGTAAACATCTTTGGTAGCACCTACTAAATTTCGGTAGTAGTAAAATCAATTTGTCACGATTTTTCAATATAGAAATGACATTATATGACGTAATTTCCATTTCATAACAAAGAAAAAAGGGTTGTGAGAGTAGATCACACAAAGGATCATGAAAGGTGATCTTGGATGTGCTCAAAGCTGGCATAAACCAGCTTGTTGTGGAAAAATGTTTATGATGCGGGGCATATCACTTAAGTGGCTTTGGACTAACCACTGCCTTTTGGAAACCAGAGAAATGGATATTTTGAGGGCAGTGATCTTGGATATGCTCAGAGATGGCATAAACCAACTCTGAGCACATCCAAGGTCATTATATTACATGTGCCTCACCAGTTGAAGTGCATATAATGTAGGCATTACAGTATTTGTCTGTATTACTGAAGTGGTTGTACATTTCCATCAAGAGGCAAATCAAAAACGTTTTTCTGCAACCAGCTAGGCTGGTCAGGAATACAGTAAAACCCCTGTATCCGCATGGGATACGTTCCAAGACCTACTGTGGATGGCTGAAACCGCAGATATAAGCAAACACCTGCTGACCTAATATATATAACATGATTTTCTTGTACATACATACGTATAATAAAGTTTAATTGATAAATTAAACACACAGTAAGACATTAAATACACATTAAATACGGTAATAATAAAGTACAGCAGACTCGATTTACTGGGATTGGATTAACCGGGACACTTCAAGACTCCTAAAAAAAAAAAAAAAAAAAATCGACCAGAAATCATAAAATTCAAGTAATAATTAGAATAGGTATAAACAGATATTTTGCTAGTCATAAATAAGCAACAAGAACCGGCATTATAAGTCTGATAGAGGTGTATAAGGCTTTGAATGGCTTGAGCATGCTTAATGCCGATGGGATTCTTCCTCTTGCTCAGAATAATCACCTGAGAGGGCATAAATTCAAATTGAGGAAGGACGGATGTCGGATAGATGTGCGGAAATTTGCCTTTAGCCAGCGGGCAGTTGGTTTGTGGAATAGACTCCCATCGCTTGTTGTTGAAGTTGATAGCCTAAACAAATTTAAGGCTCAGCTGGACAGGTATTTCGAATGAACGGAGAGGTGAAATGGGAGTAGTGGTTGGTTTTTTTTTTTTTTTTTTTTTTTGGCTGATGCTGAATAAGCTTGCTTTCTTGCATCATATGCCTCTACTAATGCTAATGCTAAAAGTCGTAATTGGGGATTGTGTACCTATTATCTTGCAACCCCCGGTCTCTTCACATCTACTGCTCAACAAAAAAAGAGAGACCAAATGTTTAGTTTGATTTAGTGCATTGCGTTGATTGTTGTGTCCTGTTGCACCACAAAAGGACAAATTTTGTTTTGTTATTCATGTCAAGGATGTCGGAATTTTTTTTTTTTTTTTTTTTTATAGTAACTATTTTTATTTTTTTTAATTTTTTTTTGTTTAGAAATTGCAAAAATGATGGGCAAATGCAACAGTTGTGCTTTTAAATTAAACAAAAACTTGAAATTATTCAAAAGTTTGAAAATGGTGCATCCATTAAATCTCTGAAGAACCATTATAATGTTGGTGATCAAACCGATATTGTAAAAAATAAAGGGAAACATTGTATTGGATATGCGAGTAGTATGTGTTAAGTTTTTTTGGTTTTTTTCATGTTTTTTCTGTGGTTAACCATGGGTAACTGAATCAGCGGATACGGGGGCACAACTATATTTGAATCGGTTCGTGATTGGGAGATAACAGACTCCAAATTACATTTATGAGTAGAATCTTTTGCTTGTCATTGGCAAGTCTCATTAAGTTGCAGAAGTCCTCATTGGTCATCAGGTTTTTGCTTTTCTTTGCAATTGTACTGAGTCAGTTGAACATGGCGAACTTTAGATCCTAATTCATCTCGCTGTTTGGATGATTGTAAAAGTTTCAAAAGGGGTCTTCTTCTCACAATTGCATTACAAGGCTCAAGTCATTACCACATGCTTCGTCAGGGTCGATGTCGTGACCCATCGTCTTACATATTTCAATCGTTTTGCAAATGTCCAAGTCCAATTCATACACTTTATGATCTAGTTATGAGCTCTTCATTGTCGTTGTAGATTATTCTACTAGTTTGACAAGTCATGGTGTATTCAGTAGTAACAAAAGGTGGGGTGGGGGACATGCTGTATGAAGTAATGAAATTTTTGGATATGACATACACATAGTAAGAATTTACCCAGATTCTTGACATGATCTGGCCTCGATAATGTTCCCCGCATACACACTACTCGGACTACCTCCAGTTACTATCTGGAAGAGTAGAGGCAGCGAGATTATATACTACCTAGAGAGTTACCAATAGGTTCGGTCCAGTGTACTAACTAGTGGCCAGCCTGCGAACACCATTTTAGAGCTGTATCCTCAAAATGTAAGGAAGATTGGATCTTGCAATGATGTCCATCATAACCTCAAAAGACATCAATCATACTGCTGATGAAAGAGATGGGGAGGATTTACCAGAGCTTAGCTCTGAAGACTAAACATGGGTTCTACCACTCCAAGCCTCCAATAAGCAAAGTGGTAGTATTGCACCAGTTGGCAAGAGTTATCTACCACCTAGTGTTGCCTGGTAATGCAGAAGGATGGCATTCCTCCATGTGGTGTGGATGCCACGCCTCAACCCCTGCTTGCATTGGTTCACACCTGGGTTGTCACCCACAGTGTGCTAGGTGCCGTATTTCAGGACTTGCACATGGGGATTACACCCAGGGTTATTAACAGTCCCACCAGTATGAAGGTGGCAAGCAGAGGGTTTGGCTGGCACAGACTTACTGGACTTTTCCAAAATTAGGCCCACTTGACTTGAGTGTCACCCCAAATATCAGTTCCATCAGCGTTTTAGACTCCCAGGTTGCAAGCACAGTTTGACATATCACAGTTTGACCAATATTCTGTGAGCAAGTCTGCACTGCTCACAGAAGTTGGTGTCAGGTTGTACAATTACCCCCTCAAATCTTTTTCATTCTGAACAATCTTGAATTTAGTCCTTCCCAAATGGCATGTTATTCTTTGATTACTGCTATCCAACAGCATTACCTCGAATTTATCAATGTTAACCGCCATTTTAAGTCTCATCTGCCTAGTTTATCCAGACCTTGTTGAATTAGCATACCCTAATTGAAATACCTATGCCAATAAAACAGCATGTGGCCCAAAGCTGAGCCATGTGGGAGCCCACTCATATTAGTTCATGAAGAGCAGTGGCCATTAATAATCACCCTTTAGAATGCTATCAGTGTTAATTTAATACTTGAAAACAGATAAGGAGATGCCTTTTGCAGGATAAACTCTAATTCAGCAACTGTTACTTATTCAAAAAAAATGGAGGAATAAGAACTGAGCAATATCAACGATCAGCACTAGAGAGAGCAAGAGTTTTATCAGAGTCAAATGAAGTTTGAATCCCAATTACTGGCAATAACTACAACATCAAATCCCTGAATTCTTGTGGAGTGTCAGAATGTAAATCCAGTTAAGTTTTCAATAGAGTTTCATTTATATAACCATGACTTAATAATTAAAAAAATTAACAAAAAGCCTTTATTTGGTTTTTTGACCAACTACCACTTCTCATAATTACCTGAATTACACAAATAATTTCAGTAAATTAATGTTCTATGTTCTACAACTTCATTTTTTCTATTCAAACTGTATGATTTTTTTCCCTTTTCATTTTAACTTTCCATCCCTCTTATTTATCTTCTGTAAATCATAATAGAATTATTCCAAATCTGTTTTTAAATAAAAAAAAATAATTAAACTTAAAAGGTAGTTTTTATAATTTTAATACTGTAAACATTACATATTAAAATATAAATACCTTTGAAAAATATTTCTTAGATAGCCTACACTAGGCTTTACCACATAAGGTGTTTGCGGCCAGGATACTTTCTTTCTAAAGTCCTTCCTTTCTTTTTCATTTCTTAAAAACAAAAAATATTTATATATATATATATATATATAACAAACATTATATACATAATTACATTACACACCAAAATTCTTTCAAAGTAATAAACAGCTAGATGCATTTATATAATATCAATCAAATAAAAAAAAAATGGAAAACCACGAGTTCATGTTTTCCCATTTTCTCCATTCTTCATAAATGCAATCTAGCAGAGAGCCTTTTTCATTGGTTAAGAATTTAAGTTAGTTATAAATATATTCAACAGTGATGATAATTTCTTGTGAGGGCAAGAAAGGGAAAGTAATAATATATCCGATTAGTGAAAATATTTTACACATATTAAACCTGGCTGACATGTTTACATAAGCAAGCAGCTTTGCTTATGTGAACAAAAACTTCTCATAATCTGCCTTAGCATAACCATTCATGAATCTTATGGGAGGCAGAATGTGTAGTTTTATCACTGATGCTTTCTCTCTCCAATAAATTCCAACTTTAAATCTATTGGTGACATTTTAAATTGTTACATTTGTATATCTATAATTCTCCTCTCAGTGGGAACCCCCAATACACATTTTGTAACATTACACAAAAGTTAAAGAATTAGAAACATACCTAAAGAGCTTTTGGAGTTGATTTATATACGATCTCACTTTGTATTTTCGATAATAGTCCATAATAGCAAGTGCTGCTTTCATCTTTCTATAACGAAGACGAGCTAAACCACCACGCCACATCTAGAGAATTATACTAAGTTAATTAATTATTGTACCACATTTTTAGATGTTTATCAGACACAAATCTTTAGGGATAACTACTTTGATTAATTAATATTCTAAAACCACATACAAAAAGATCAACATTCTGTTTGTCTTAGCATTAATGGTAAACATTCAGTTAATAGCTGTGCCCATGAAACGGGTAGCTATCTAGTCACTATTTTAATTACTAATTACTATTTTAAAACAACATACTAAGGCCAACATTCTGTCAGTCTTAGTACTAATTGCAGACATTCAGTTGATAGCTGTGCCCATTTCATGGGTACACCTATCAACTGAATGTCTGCAATTAGTACTAAATCATTCAGTGATAGCTGTACCCATTTCATGGGTACAGCTATCACTGAATGACTGTCATTTATTTTATAAATGACAAATTAAGTTAAATTATAATTTTTATCATATTTATTTCTCTTATCTCTCCTTCATTAAAAAAGAAATTTAGAACAAAAAAAATTTATTACCTTTTGTAAAAATATAATAATATCTGGAATTGCATCTGCTCTAGCTTGTTCAAGCAGAGCTATGGTACGTGGAGACCTAATAAATATTTTAGTTCTGCCATACTTTACATCACTAGAAAAACCTTTCTCATCTATTAAAACTTGACATCCTTCTAAGTCTGAACCTCTAAAATTTGGCCATGTTCGTTTAGAAATCATTTTGTATCTGAAAAGCAAATTTTAAATATTATATTGCCAAAATAAATAAATAAATTTTTAAAAATAGTTCAACTGTTCGGGTATAAATTTGCATAATAATATGAAAAAATCAGAGGACCATTTTGTCCATTTATACTTTATTGTGGTGGGGATATTTTAAACATATTTTATTTGATATTTTAAAAATATTGTAATGGTCTTAGCTTCGTTTCAAAAGTGTGCGGGGATACTAATGACAGAACAAGCTTTGTGATTCCACAAACTGATTAGGTATTTCATTACTTTTAAACAAGTGGCATTGCAGAAAGACTAGTTTGGCCCTTATTTTGAAGCTGAGACACTACTATGAAAACCTATTTCAAAATTTGCTGATCCCCCCATCAGATAGCAGGTGGTCTTGGTTAAGAAAAAGTAGCTGCTCAGTGTGAGTTGCCCAGCAATATAAGGAAGGTATGCTTCATATTTAATATAGCAAAACCATTGCTAGTGACTTTCATACATTAAATAGAAAATGTTAATGATAGAGATTTTTCATACATTAAAGAGCAACTGCTATTGCTAGTGGTCATATAATAAAATCTTTAGCTATTGTTAATATTTTTTTTCATATATTAATTAGGTTACATAGATTTTACAATATTAAATATGAGGAAGTGTACCATCCTTACACTACATGAAAACTTACACAGTTGGACATTTTATTAAGATGTCTTAATCCAACTTCTTAAATTTTTTTTTCATTAAGATGTCTGGGATTTACTACATGACCAACTGCTATTAGTTGATGAATCGGCAAGTGCTGAAATAGGCTGTTATAACAATGTCTCATCTTTTAATAAATGGAAAACTAGCCTTCTGACAAAGCCTCTTGTTTAATATTAGTGCAATAACTTGGCAATGTGCAGAATCATGGTTTGCTTTGTCTTGAATACTAAGATCATTCTAATATTCACTGGAGTTTAAAATCTGCCAGCTGTAAAAATTCAAGTGAAGAAATAGTTCCAAGTGCCTTTCACATATTAACCTTTGAGAACATATTCAAAAAAAAAAAAAAAAAAGTGTGTGGGGATACCAAATAGTTCCATGCAACTGCCTTAGTTGTATGGAACAATTTGGTATCCCCACACACTTAAATGATCAAAACATGACTATTTAGTTTTTCTCATAATATATTTTTTTACTGGGTAGCAAAAGCTATGGGAACTCTACCTATGCACTTTTACAAGTTATTTTCTTAAAATAAAGAGTTCACATCTATGGGTTCATTTTAAATTGCTACAGTGCAGCCAGAAATATTTATATTTGCTTTTTTTTTTTATTGATTAACAAAGTGTGAACTCCACTGAATAAGTAATATGGTTAATATGAAATAAGTAAAATAAGCAAGAAAATATCCACACACTTATTCAACACAGCAGATCACAAGCCTGACTTCACCCAAAATTTGCTAACTATTGCAATAACTGAAAGGCACTTAAATGCGAAGAGAGAAGTAATTGACTGTTGTGAAAATATCTGCACATTTATTTTTCAACATAGTAAATCACAAGCATAAATCCATCCAAAATTCACTAACTACTGCCATGATTGAAAAGGCTCTTTTAAGGATTGTTTGTTATTTTATTTGGTTTTAAGGAGCATTAGCAACTAAGGCCATATTGCTCCGGGGATAATGCGGTGGTCATTCCCTGACCTTTCTGCATCCTCCGTATTTGGTGGTCATGGGCTCGAACCCCGGTCTAATCAAGAAGCGTGTGCTACGCGCTGCTGCTCTTGCCCACCTGGCTACGGAGGCGCCCTTTTAAGGATTGGAAAAATTATTAGAAGCAATGAGCAAATGAAGTTCAAATTTTTTTCATTGTATAAGCTTGCTTTCTTTCATAATTTTTCTACTACTAACACTAGTACTACTCCCATGTTTGAACCTGGATCTCTCTAAATGGGTGACAAGTGGTAAATCCACTATAATGGCACAGAGGACACTTCTTTTTGTGACATGTGCAGAACACTAAATCTGGCAAATGCCGCTTTTATTTTTCACCAAGGTAACTAAGGCCATGAGGCATCAATATATTGTATTTGTAAATTGTCTGTGTTCTATGATTGATTTGCCCATTTGCAGGATGAAAAACTCAAATTACCAGTTTAAAAAAAAAAAAAACCATCACCTCTCACCTGAGACAATAACTCAGCTGTAGCATGAAAAGAGTCAACAAAAGTTCCTTCCATATTGACAGGTCTCAAACCTGGTCTTTTGCAACATGATATGGAAGGACAGCAATCATAAGTCTCTGGTCTGTAAAGGAGGTCCCTGCAGGCTAGAGATATGCAAATGGCTCTCCTATTCAAAAAGGGGAAGGAGGATAAAATGTGAAGTGAGTAATTACAGACCTGTAAGCTTGACCTCTGCGCCAGGGAAAATAATTTGGAAAGTTAGTGGCTAAAGAAATAGTGTAGTATCATCTTGACAGGAACACAATCATAAAATAGATTTGTTGAGTATCAAACCTTGCACGATCAATCTGATCATGACTACTAAGAGGTAGTCACAAAGGAAGAGGATACAAAAAATAATTCCGGAAATCATATAATTCGATTACAGTAAAGTTTTTGATATTGATCTACATGAATGAATGAGATTTGTACTACTGTACAAATTGATGCAGTGTAGCATTAGGGACAAGTTAGACTAAGTATACACCAGTGACTGAACTGCTGAAGTCATAATTAAATTACTGATGGTGGTACAAAGAGCATGTATACACTGGAAATGGAACACTTGCTTAACCCCATCCCCTTTAATAGATCAAAACCCATGCTGTTTTAAATTTCTGCATATGGCCTTGCTACAGATATTAAAATTTATTAGATATTAGGAAGTGCAAACCATTTTTACCATACAGAATTTTTTTTTAATTAGAGAAATCCATGTTCAGTATAAATAATCTTTTTAATACAAACTTGGTTTATACAAAGTTCTTGTCTATACAAAGTACATATCATTTCCCTGCAAAAGGATAGGCTTTTTAATGTAAATATATTCATATTACTCCAAAATTGGGTTAATATTTAATCCATTTTTATCATGTAAGCAGAGCTAGGGGTGCCAACAAAAAGTCAAAGTATTTGGCTTTTTTGTTGAAATTTTCAGTCTTGGCTATTGAGAGTGGACAAAAGAATGGTTTCAGAAAAAAGGAACATTTAGATGATTCTAGATCGTCGCACTCTGTTGAGGCACTTAATTCTCCCCACCAGTTTTATGCCGCCACTGGATCAATGCATTATTTATAATCTCAATAGAGCATATAGAGCCCATCTGATAAGATATTTGATTTGCAACATAGAAAGAGGGAACAAATAACAGCCAAAGTGAAATGTCCTAGATGCTTAGGTGATTAATAGAATGTCTTAGAGTACCGTATATGAATTAGACTAAATGGGGATGATAGCATAAAGGCTTAATTGTTGGTACTCTCCTCAACTGATCTGCTCTGTTACATGATGTTAAGGTGGAATAGGATTAAAACTAATTTAGAATACAGATTTAAAATTCTTTTAAAAATAATAAATAAGGACGAAAATATTAAAAGATCTGTGGTTAAGAATTGCCCAGGGAAGAAGAAGTGCACCATTTTATTCCAGATTGTCATATATGTGAAATACAGTAAACCCCTGCTATTTGCGGTATCTGTATTCGCAGTTTCGCATATTCACAGTCGCTGATTTAATATAAAATTAAACCTAAAAAAATGTGAATTTTAAAGTGCCGTGAACATTTTCCGCCATAAAAAACATGGGCGTGGCTAAAATCATCTTTCTCGGTCAAAACAGCACTCAGTGGGCGGGGGGAGAGGGGTGACAAAATCGCAAGCGTGGATGTTTCCCACTAATCCTTGTTCAATATGTGTTATGTGCATGTCATGGATGGTTTCGATGTTTGCTTTTAATTGATATGCTTATAAATTGAATAAATTTATCAATTTATAAATTGATATGCTTACAAAAGTGAAATATCTACCATTTTGCAGTATGTTAGCGTAAACAGACTTTTTCGAGTGTGTTAACAGTTAAAAGAAAGTGACTTTATTGTGGACAAGTTCTTTTCTAACCCCTACAAAAATTTGGCTACGAATAACAAGGGAATTGTGAAAAGATCAAAGAAGGTGATGACATTAGCAGGTAAAATTGAGTTATTAGACAAAATTCCTAATGGTGAAAATGTCTTGTCAGTGGCAAAGCATTATAAAATCAATGAGTCAACGGTACGATCAATCAAGAAATCGGAAGAAAAAATCCGCTGTAGTATCCGCGAAAACGCGCTAATTGCTTCAAAAATTTGTTCTGTAACTCGTGATGTTAAATTAGAAAAAATGGAAAAGGCTTTAAATCTGTGGATAGAAGACCAAACTCAAAATAAAATTCCATTAATTTCACTCATCATTCATGAAAGGGCAAAACACCTTTATCAACACTTTAGCGAAACTGGTGATAGCACTGACAGGATAAGTTTTTTAGCTAGCAATGGTGCTGGTTTGAAAGATTTGTTGGAAATTTCTAATAAATATTACATTTAATATTAAATTGTTTCTTATATTCATTTTGATGGCTTATACTTGTATTTCACTATGTACATAGTCATATTATGAAGGTATACATACATATACAAAATTTTAGACTAGTTTTTCTTATATATTTCATACTTTGGAACGGAACCCTTTTATCACTATGGGAGCCATAACTCAGTATTCACATTTTTGGTATTCATGGCATTTCTCAGGAACGTAACTCCCGCGAATAGCGGGGTTTTACTGTATTAACGTGAAAGCCAGATGAGGCCAATAGTCAAAATGAGAGACTTTTGTATAAACGTCTTTGGTTGGCAATGATGGGTGAAAGGAGAACTATGGATTTAAAGAGTCCTGATTTCCCTTGATGCATTTCGAAACACGTGGGAACTTTACGTGTGTCAGGTTCCAGACTGGTGAAAGATTTGTCGGGAGTTTTGTATTCAAAAAATTAAAATTAGTGTTATGGCAACACCATTCTATAACGAGTGCCACATATTGAAAAATTTTGTAACTGGATTTTAAATTAATAATGGGAACAGCTGAATCAATTTGGGGGTTATGGTTATGGAAGTGAACGTGTTGAGTGAGTTCGGTGCTGGCGTGATCAGTTTTGAAACTATTAAAATGGTAATAAGCGCGTGTTGGAGGTTTTTATTGTACTGTATTTGGCAGTGGTGCTTCCGATATAGCATGTGTTGCATCCTGGTTGACACTTAATTAAATAAACGACATTATTGATGTCGCATATAGGGTAACTGTGTGTTTATTTGTAAGCATTGAGTATAGACCCTAATTTATTATACGAAGAAAACATTAAGATTATATCAGTGTTGGCAAATACTTTACGAAGTGGCCTTCACAAGCAAGCTTCACATTTCATTTTACAAAAATGTCTTGTGCATGATATCATTCCTAAATTCGCTCGCGTTTGTGCCAAGAATACTTGTAAAAAATATCCATGCATCAGACATCAATCGCCATCATTTGCAAAGAATTACATAAAAGGTTCCATGACAAATATCAACTTTTATATCATATACATCATCTTAAATTTAGATTTAAAAGGAACATGCCACCCCAGACATGGTCTAAATTTGTTGATCTTAATAATTCGCACATTAATGCAACACTTGACTGTGACAGAAAGACGTTCAAAAAAATGGAACACACTTACACAAAAAACACACACCCCTAAACAATCATCCATCGGCAATATTTTATCACAATCAATTTCCCCAGCTCAATTATCCAGACTAGAATATGGGTTCAATTTTGCAATAAATCACCTACATTATCCCATAAAAGATTGCATTGTTGAGTTGCAAACAAAATTAGAAAACCATCCAGACAAATGGCGAATCATACATAAAACCAACATTGTCAATTCTCAACTAGTTCCACAACCTAACATGAATAAGCAGCAATTATCAAATATACATAAATTATGGAAAAACTCCAATATACTCCAAAATTACATAATACAGAAATTCGATAAAGGTGACACTATTGCCATTCTAGACAAAAATATATACATTAACAAAATCCAACTCATCCTTTCTGACATAGACACTTACAAAATTGACAGCACATATAACATTTCTAAATCAAAAAAACAAACTGGACCTTATTTTGAGGAGACTAAGATCAAACCAGGAAATTAACCTCCACATGCTACAATTAATCAGCTTCTGCAGCAATGTCCTTCCACATACATATGTTTGGTATTATTAAATTACATAAACTTGACCACCCCTTATGACCAATAGTTTCCTTCAGCAAATCTGCCTTCGCCAATTTTTCCACCTTCTTGGTAAAAATCATATCACTCCTCACAATATTCTCAAAATTTAGAGTTTTCAACACCAATCAGGCCTTCGAACACAAAGTTCGAAGGCCTGATTGGTGTTGCAAACACCACAATTTCTGTACAACATATATTAGCCTCCTCCGATATCGTATCCCTATACACTAACGTACGATTCAATTTTACATTACAATCCTTACAAGAACTCCTAACAGCAGATGATACTTTCATTAAATGTACTTCCCTAAGTATAAACAGTATTATAGAACTTACCTTGACCCTATTTGATGCCAGATATTTCCAGTTTCAGGAGCAAATTTTCAAACAAATATTTTGTCTCCCTGTGGGACTAGGAATTTCAGTTCCCTTATCCGAAATCTATTTAGCCACTATCGAGAACCAAGTACTTCAACCGTTTCCCACAGGTATTAAGCTCTACATGTGTTATGCTGATGATGTATTGTTAATCGGAGACAAACCTTCCATTGACAATCTCTTTATTAAGTTCAATACCACATACGATAGACTAAAATACACCCTCGAAATAGAAAAAGACAATAAAATCAACTTCCTTAACCTTACAATATATAAAACAGGTACAAAATTAGGAACAAAAATTTATAGAAAAGATACGAACTTACATTTCTGATAACACCATCCACTTAGTATAAAAAAATCCGTCCTGTACAGTCAGATTCATAACACCATAAAATACAGTTCTTCACATGATGATTTAGTCACAGAACTTCAGTATCTTACAAAGAAGTTTACTGATAGATAATATCCCTTACGACTAATTCATCACATAATTTCCGTTGTCGAATACACAATTAACAATTCGCACAACCAAAATACCAATCGGGATAATAAACAAAAAACACATATCTTCCTCCCTTGCCATTGTAGACTTGCTCGGCCACTTCGTAAAGTATTTGCCAACATCGATATAACCTTAACGCTTTCTTCGTATAATAAATTAGGGTCTATGTTCAATGCTTACAAAGAAACACAGTTATCCTATATGCAACATAAATAATGTCGTTTATTTAATTAAGTGTCAACTAGGATGCAATGTATGCTATATCGGAAGCACCAGTGCAAAATACGGTACAATAAAAACCTCCAACACACACACGCTTATTACCATTTTAGTAGTTTCAAAACTGATCACGCCAGCACCAAACTCATTCAATGCGTTCACTTCCATAACCCCCAAATTGATTGAGCTGTTCCTATTATTAATTTAAAATTCAGTTAAAAAATTTTTCAATATGACGCACTCGTTATAGAATGGTGTTGCCATAACACTAATTTTAATGTTTTGAATACAAAACTCCCGACAAATCTTTCACCAGTCTGGAACCTGACATGCGTGAGATTCCCACGTGTTTCGAAATGCATCAAGGGAAATCAGGACTCTTTAAATACATAGTTCTCCTTTTATCCATCATTGCCAACCAAAGACGTTTATACAAAAGTCTCTCATTATGACTATTGGCCTCATCTAGCTTTCACATATATGACAATCTGGAATAAAATGGTGCACTTCTTCCCTGGGCAAATCTTAACCACAGATCTTTTAATATTTTCATCCTTATTTATTATTTTTAAAAGAATATATTCTAAATTAGTTTTAATCCTATTCCACCTTAACATCATGTAACAGAGCAGATCAATTGAGGTGAGCACCGACAATTAAGCCTTTATGCTATCATCCCCGTTTATGTCCTAGATGCTTATTGTTATTGCTTGAGACAGTACTGCATCAAGTGTAATAATGAACTGCTTGTGTGTGTGTGTGTGTGTGTGTGTGTGTGTGTGTGTGTGTGTGTGTGTGTGTGTGTGTGTGTGTGTGTGTGTGTGTGTGTGTGTGAGAGAGAGAGAGAGAGAGAGAGAGAGAGGGGGGGAATCATTGAAAAACATGTTCCACAAAATGAATATGATAGCAATCTTGAGGGAAGGGGGACTTTGAAGGAGCTGCTGATTGCCGTGCAAAATAACAAAGTTTTTGTTACCAGTGACGAAAAAGTTAGAAAAAGCGAAAAGGCACTCTGCCTCCTAAAAAAAGATGCCAAAATGGATTTAACATGTAGAGAATGTGAACGTCTGCAACACTGATAAAAAAATAACTACTGCATATGATAATGTCTGTGCTGTAATTAAGAATGCATATAGGACTTGCAAATGAAATTAGATTCTTTCTTTAAATTAAATATATACTATATTTTTATTTCAAATATAGTATTATTAGTTCTCTTATGAAGAAATAAACTTTAAATTAAATGTATTATTCTTATTATTGTTAACGAGGCTTTTGTTATTGTTTTTATTTTTATTTTTACTATTTTATTTTTATTTATTTCATTTATTTTTGTTATTATTTCTTATTATTGTTATATGTACCCAGAGAAAAAAAGGTAAAGTTCTGACACTTGGTAGACCTCGTTACTACAAACCTTGTTATAACACACCATGAAACTTAGGTCTCTTGAACTTCGTGTTAATGAGATTCTATTGTAGTCTTACAATTAATGTTTTTATTATTATTTAAAATTACACTGATATTACTAGAATGTTTTCTGTAATGTATTTAATTATTTAAAATACTTGCCTTTTTCCCTTAACTTAAAGCAGCAGCAGCTGCTGCTGCTGCTGCTGCTACTGCTTAAAGCAGCAGCAGCAGTGCTCTTTGCACATCGCCCCAGACAGTAGCATCACTAACTGTACATGCGATTGTATATTTATAATACAAGCAATGTGTGGATAAAATCCACAAATTAATGATTTAGGAAAATATTTTTCAAATGAGTAACTTCAGTAATTTGTTACTGCTTATTGGGCCAGCCACAGATTTTTTTTTTTTTTTTTTTTTTTTTCCAGTGCTGGTTTCTTTCCACCTTACAACAGACATGGCTTTGTAATAACAACATCCCTATACACAGGTAAGTTGTTATCACCAGTGCACATGAACATATTTAAATATGCACATCCCAATTTGTACAGGCAACAGTTGTGCTGCCTCAATGGTGGAGAAATTGCATATTTTTAATTGCTGAAACAAAATAATTGCCTGTAAATGTGCTCGCACATAAAGCAGCATGTTCCAACCAAGGAACTAAACAGCTGCTCATCTAAAGTTGCCAGTGCACTCCTAGCCTTACTGTCATGGATAAAGGGATGGCTGAATGGCAGCAAACAAAGTTTCAAAGCTTCATTACATTATTATTGGTGGTCACTACTCTTCATGAACTAACATTTAGCAGAGGCCTTCAGAATTTGGTGCTGGCTCCCTTACTCTTTTCAATATTTATTAGTAATACTGAGGTTAACGATACAAAGGTTGGCAGGAGGGTTAAGACAGTGATCAGGATATGCTACTCCAGCAAGACAGATAAATCAGGAACGGGGTTACATTTCAATGCAGGTAGTAAAATAATGCGATAATAAACTTCTCTTCATTATATTGAAACCAGTCACAAGAGCACCTTTCTGTTTTTAATGTTTTTTTCTTTTGGTAATGTTATTAATTTAAAAACAATATTAATAATTTTAGGTCCCAAATTAGGATGTCATCTCTAAAATCAGCATAAGCTCAACACAAAGTCTGTTGTTGTCACTGAAGGGAACAAAAAGTTCTCAGGTCTCAAGAATTTTTGTTCCCAAGGCAAGAAAGAAAAACATAATATAGAGAAAGCATTATTATCAAATTATGCTATTGCGATCACTATGCTAACTGCAAAGGAATCCTGAAATGAATGCAGACATGACAGACAGATATGATAAAACTTATCAGCTTTGCTATAAATCAAAATCTATTACAGTTTTAATGCTAAAACGTAATTTTTCATTAAGTACCATTATTCTGAAGGGCACAGAGTAATAATAGTGTAATCATATGTTGTTATTGAGTTTTATTTTTGTTTTTTTTTTAAACTACTATTTATATAAATGTATTCTTTTATGCAAAATAAAATTCATATCCATTATTTTTGGGTTTACACAGATTTTAATGCCCATCTTAAATCTGTTTTTATTTATTTTATTATATATGATTTTTTAAGGTCATAAGAGACTCATATCACATAATATTTGCACACTTGCTATTGGAGGTGTATGTTTTATCAAAAAAAAAAATGTCTATTTCTTATTTACTTACTTATTTTGCAACATTTTTAGTTTATTGTGTGTATTATTAATTTATGTACTTTCTATACCTTCTCAAAAACCTTGTATATGTCTGTCGGTAGGCAAATCCTGCTCTTCTTACTCTTACATTTTCCAATAATCCAAGGTAGCAGACCTGATGTTGTATCCTTTTTTCGTCAAATGTCACTGGGGATTTGTAATCATTAGGTTTGATGCAGCGCACGTAATATGGCTCCTGAAAAGCAATAGTACATTTTAGTGACAACATACTCTGCTATACAGAAATAATATAACAAATGAATAAGCTCATTAAGTAGGCAGATGCAAAGGTGTCTAAACAGTTTATTCATTCATGCTCTACAAACATACTTCACACCCATTAACTCACAGCAACTTCAGGAATAGTCTGATCTTCAGTTTCTCTAATAAATTAATAACTACTTACCAATCAGTCAACTAAAGTTCAAAACTCCTACACAGACATAAGTGTTATGGAACTGTTGTGTTAGAATTAGTATTAGAAGAGGCATATGATGCAAGAAAGAAAGCTTATAATACAGCATTAGCCAAAAAAAACCTTCCCATTTCACCCAACTATTTGCTCCAAATGTTTGTCCAGTTCTTCCTTGGATTTATTTAAGCTATCAACTTCCACAACAACAGATGGAAGTTTGTTCCAGCAATGAACTACCCGCTGGCTAGATACTAATTTCCACACAACTATTCTACAACTGTAGAAAACTACAACTTGTTTTCTGTATTTATAAATGATATTGATGATGGTATATCAAGCTTAATGTCCAAGTTTGCAGACGATACGAAGGTTGGCAGGGTTGTCAAGGACACTACTGACATTATGCTGCTGCAACAGAATCTGGAAAGGTTGAGCAGATGGGCTGAGAGGTGGCAAATGAAGTTTAACATAGACAAATTTAAAGTACTACATATGGGAAACAGCAACCCCAGAGCAATGTATCAACTCTGTGGTACTACGCTGACAGTGGTAGAGAATGAAAGGGTCCTGGAGGTGGTTGTGCAGGCGGATATGAAGTTTTCTGAGCAGTGCAGACGGGCTGCAAGAGTAGCTGATGGTGTATTGTCAATGATATATAGGAATTTTTCTAGCAGGGATAAGGAGGTGATTATTCCCTTGTATAAGGCAATGGTCAGACCGCACCTAGAGTACTTGTATACAGGTCTGGAGGCTTCATTTCAAGAAGGATGTAGAGATGCTGGAACAAGTTCAGAGAAGGGCAACAAGATTAGTGAATGGAACAAAGGGGTGCTCTTACGAAGAAAGGCTTACGTTTTGCAAATTACAGTGTCTGGAGACTAGGCACCGGCGAGGTGATCTGATAGAGGTGTATAAAGCCTTGAATGGTTTGAGCATGCTCAATGCTGATGGGATTCTTCCTCTTGCTCAGAATAATCACCTGAGAGGGCATAAATTCAAATTGAGGAAAGACAGATGTAGGATAGACGTGAGGAAATTTGCCTTTAGCCAGCGGGTGGTTGGTTGCTGGAATAGACTTCCATCCCTTGTCGTGGAAGTTGATAGCCTAAATAAGTTTAAGGCTCAGCTGGACAGGTATTTCGAATGAACAGAGGGGTGAAGTGGAAGTTGTTATTTTTTATTTATTTATTTATTTATTTTTATTTTTATTTTTTTTTTGGCTGATGCTGCGTAAGCTTGCTTTCTTGCATCAAATGCCTCTACTAATGCTAATGCTAATGCTAATTGTCTTTCCTAATTTGAGTTTATGCCCCCTCAGGTTCGCAATCTGAGCAAGAGGAAGAATCCCATCAGCATGAGCCTGCTTAACCCATTCAAGGCCTTATACACCCCAATCAGATCATCTCGCAGGAGCCTAGTCTCCAGATGTTGCAATTATGGGTAACGATAACCACGTGGGTAAGGATATCCACATGTTGGACAAGATTTTGCAGCTCCGGCGAACACTAAGTTTCTAATTATATTTAGCCATTTTATTAAATTAATTGTTATATTAAATTACTTTCTATAACTTAGAGTCAGTCCTAGTCAAACTCCTTGGTTTATTTTGAATTTAGATAGCGATTTTGAAAGTAATACTTAGTGTCCGTAGATTTTAGGTTCGTAACTTGCCGCCATCGTTATATGATACAACATATATCCTGTTTGTTTGTTTATTTGGTTTTTAGGAGCATTAGCAACTAAGGCCATGTTGCTCCAGGGATATGCAGTGGTCATTCCCTGACCTTTCCGCATCCTCCATATTTGGTAGTCATGGGCTCGAACCCCGGTCTAATCAAGAAGCATGTGCTACGCACTACTGCTCCTGCCCACCTGGATATGGAGGCGCCATCATATATCCTGAACTAGATAGCATAAGGTTTAATGTAAAACTAGATAGCAAAACATGTAGTACTGTATAAGAAATCTGTTAGCTTAGTATAGTATAGTATTATCAATTAATCAGTAAAATTTATTAATCTTATTAAATTTCACTGTTAATTAAATTGTACTTAAACAGAATCATGACTCAGACTAGAGCAGCAAAGCAATGCTCACAGCTTAAGCAAGAATGCTGTGGCTCGGGAGAACCGAAGGCACAATTCTCCAACGCATCACAGTCTAAAAAAATGCATGAAATGTGAAATGTTTGCAGACTTTGTGTGTGCTAGGTGCAGAGACTGTGAGGAAATTAGGTGCCAACTTGGCGTTCTGATGGGCATATATGAGACTTTTAGGTGTAGGGTAGATGCCCATGAAGAAATTAATAAGAAGGGCCCATCAAGCTCTCAGCTGCCCAACTCAACTCCAGAGCTCACTCCTGGGCATCAGGCAACACAGCGGCAATCTCCAAGGCAAAATCCACTGGTCCCACAGGAACTAGATATTATTGGTAGCTCTACTGTTAGGGAGATGGGGAATATATTATGTAAAAAGGATAGGTGGAACAGGAACAGGTTATGTCTGCCAGGTGCAAAAGTTGATGACATTGTAGAGCAGATATCATCTTTTAAGGTGATATTGTTGTATATGTTGGCATTAATTACTTTAATGCCAACAAATTAATGTCAATATACAATTAATATACAATTGACTGTATATTAATGTCAACATATACAGTTGACATTAATTAACTAACAGTAGATCTGCAGATTTAATTAACAAGTAGAGGTCAATGTTGAAAAAAAGTCATGAGCAAGGATTGAATTTGAAAGTGTCTGCAATTCTGAGACATGATAGGAGGGAGTATATGATGAGAGCCATGTCAATCAATTCAGCCCTGGAAAGATTGTGCAAGGCTCGTGGGGTAAAATTTTTTGAATGTGGTCTGTGCTTGTTGACAGGAGAAGCTGCTTCTACAGGGATGGGATACACTTAAATAGGAAGAGTGCAAGAATATTTGCTGATGCTATCGAGGCAGTGTTAAGTGGGTCAGAAAACTGCTAGATTGGGGGGATTCACAGACTAAAAGATTAATGGTAGCCGCAGGCAGAGGTGAAGCCAATTCTTGCACTGCTTCTATTATAATGAGCAACAGCTTAGAGAGCAAGTTGCTGGGGATTTCAAGAGCTGCTGGGAGTCATCGTGGAACAAGTAAATACATGGGCTGTGTTAGAGTAACTAAGAGTAAGAACAGGTGCATGTATACTTGCATGTAAACCAATGCTAAAGTATAATAAATAAATTTGATGAATTTGAAGTGATGATCAGGGCATCAAAGGCAGATATCGTTGGGATAAAAGTGACATGGTGTCACACAGATATAAGCAGTGCAGAATTGGAATTTGGAATTTGGGGAGTACAATGTGTACAGAAAGGACAGACAGGATAGGAAGGGAAGCTGGGGTTATGCTGTTAGTTAAGAAACACATAAAATCTAAGGAAAAGCATCCAGTTGACATTGGTGGACAGTGCAATGTTGAGTTAGTTTGGTGTGACATAAGCACTGGGAAAGGAAAAATTGAAAGTAGGAGTATGTTATAGGACTAATGACTGATTAGCACAATGAACAATTCTGCAGAGAAATAGAGTGGACCATTAAATCAGAATGTCTTGTAATGGGGGATTTGCAGATAAAAGTACCACTAAGTGACAGTGATCACAGTCTACTGATGTGGGATTTACTTAAAGATGTACCTACCATCACGGGTAAAGGGAAGGGGTTTTTGTTTTCATAAAGGTGACTACAGTGCTCTCAAGCACTTTTTAAATTCTATACAGTGGGATCAACTGATGATGTTAAAAACAGTGAATTCTAAATGGGAAGCCTTCAAGGAATTACTCTTGGAAGCTACTAGGCTTTTCATACCAACTAAGAAATACTGTTTAAGATTTAGGCCTAAATGGATGTCAGATGTACTAATGAGGTTCGTGGCAGAGAAGAAAAATGCGTGGGATGCATATAAATTAGCACGTAACCTAGAAGCCTATGGTAGATATAAGCTAGTCTGTAATCAAGTCTCAAAGTATGGTTAGGCTGTTGTTGTTGTTGTTGTTATTTGGTTTTTTGGAGCATTAGCAACTAAGGCCATATTTCTCCGGGGATACGGTGGTCATTCCCTGACCTTTCCGCATCCTCCATATTTGGTAGTCACGGGCTTGAAGGCAAGCGAAGGCTCACTACAAGAAATCCTTGGCAAAGGATGTAAAGAAAAACAACAAAGACTTCTTTACTTATGTAAACTCTAGAAGGAAAGGGATGAATCAGATTTGCCCACATGATGTTGGTGGTTCGACTGTTGATGATCCTGCTCAGATAGCTGACAAACTGAATGAGTATTTTGCATCTACATTCACACATGAGGAATTCTGTAATGAAGGGAAGTAAAGAAGTTTATTAAACTCTATGAGGGAGCTAAATGGACACTGGACAATCAATGGACACTGCTCATCGTGGACTAATGTTATTAGTGGAGTCCCTCAGGGCTCAGTGTTGGGTTCATTATTGTTTTCTGTATTCATAAATGATATTGATGATGGTATATCAAGCTTAATGTCGAAGTTTGCAGACGATACAAAGGTAGGCAGGGTTGTCAAGGACACTACTGACACTATGCTGCTGCAACAGGATCTGGAAAGGTTGAGCAGATGGGCTGAGAGGTGGCAAATGAAGTTTAACATTGACAAATGTAAAGTACTACACATGGAAAACAGCAACCCCAGAGCAACGTATCAACTCTGTGGTACTACACTGACAGGGGTAGAGAATGAAAGGGACTTGGGGGTGGTTGTGCAGACAGATATGAAGTTCTCTGAGCAGTGCAGACAGGCTGCAAGAGTAGCTCATGGTGTATTGTCAATGATATATAGGAATTTTTCTAGCAGGGATAAGGAGGTGATTATTCCCTTGTATAAGGCAATGGTCAGGCCACACCTAGAGTACTGTATACAGGTCTGGAGGCCTCATTTCAAGAAGGATGTAGAGCTGCAGGAACGAGTACAGAGAAGGGCAACAAGATTAGTGAATGGAACAAAGGGGTGCTCTTATGAAGAAAGGCTTAAGTTTTGCAAATTGCAAGGTGATCTGATAGAGGTGTATAAAGCATTGAATGGTTTGAGCATGCTCAATGCTGATGGGATTCTTCCTCTCGCTCAGAATAATCACCTGAGAGGGCATAAATTCAAATTGAGGAAAGACAGATGTAGGATAGACGTGCGGAAATTTGCCATTAGCCAGCGAGTGGTTGGTTGGTGGAACAGAATTCCATCCCTTGTCGTGGAAGTTGATAGCCTAAATAAGTTTAAGGCTCAGCTGGACAGGTATTTCGAATGAACAGAGGGGTGAAGTGGAAGTGGTTTTTTTTTTTTTTTTTTTTTTTGGCTGATGCTGCATAAGCTTGCTTTCTTGCATCAAATGCCTCTACTAATGCTAAATGATTTTGTAATAACGGAGAGCAAAGTGGAGGATAAATCATTGAATTTAAACATAAAAAAAAGGCACCTGGGTCAGATGGAATCTATCCAGTTATATTGAAGGTGGCAACAAAGGAAGTAAGCAAACTCTTAGCCTTAATTATGAGAGCATCCTTAGATTCAGGGGAGGTCCCATCGACTGGAGATGTGCAAATGTATTCCCAATTCACAAAGGGGGTTCAAAGGGTGATGCAAATAATTATAGATCTGTTAGTTTAACTTCTGTTCCGGGAAAAATAATGGAGTCACTTGTTAAAAAAGTGATGCAGGATCACCAAGAAAAGACTGCAGTAATAGTTCTGACACAGCATGGGCTTCTTAAGGGGACGTCTTGTGTGACCAATTTGATTGGATACTATGATGTGGTCACAAAGAAACTGGATGCAAAAAATAATTTTGATATCATATACTAGGATTTCAGGAAAGCTTTTGATACCGTTGCACATGGAAGACTGCTGTAGAAATTGGAGCGGTATGGCATTAAGGGCAAGTTACTGCAATGGACAAAGGATGGTTGATTGGGAGAAGACAGAGACTGGACACGGTAATATGTGGACTAATGTTATTAGTGGATCCCCCCCCCAGGGTTTGTTGCTTAGCCCATTGTTCTTTTGTGTATTTATCAATGATATCGATGAAGGTATATCTGATGAAGGTAAGGTATAAAAAATGCAAAAGGTTGGCAGGGTTGATAGTAAAGACAGTATGCTACTGCAACAGGATCTAGAAATGTTAGGTAGATGGGCTGAGAAGTGGCAACTGAAGATTATATTGACAAATGCAAAGTACTGCATATGGGTAGCAGTAACCAAAGAGAAATGTACCAACTGTGTGGTACTACACTCAGGGAGGTGAGAATGAAAAAGACCTGGGGGTAATTATGTAGTCGGATATGAAGTGCAGATGGGCGGCCAGAGCAAGTCATGGAGTTTTGTCAATGATATATATATATATATATATATATATATGAATTTTGCTAGCAAAGGCAAGGAGGTGATTATACCTTCTATAAGGCAATGGTGAAGTCACACCTTGAGTACTGCATACAGGTCTGCAGTCCTCATTTTAGGAAGGATATAGAGTTGCTAGAACGAGTATAGAGAAGGGCAACAAGATTGGTGAGAGGAACAAAGGGGTTCTCTTACTAGGAGAGGCTTAAATTCTGTAAGTTGCAGCAACTGGAGACTAGGCACCTGTGAGGTCATCTAATTGAGGTGTACAAGGCCTTGAATGGTTTGAGCAGGCTCAATGCTGATGGGATACTTCCGCTTGCTCAGATTAAGAACCTGAAGGGGCATAGATTCAAATTGAGGAAAGACAGTCGTAGAATAGATGTATGGAAGTTTGCCTTTAGCCAGTCGGTAATTGATTGTAGGAACAGACTTCTATCTATTGTTGTAGAAGTTGATAGGTTAAATAAACTTAAGGCCGAACTAGACAAACATTTGAAGTGACCAGATGGGTGAAATGGGAAGGTTTTTTTTTTTTTTTTGGCTGACGCTCTATAAGCTTACTTTCTTGCATCATATGCCTCAACTAATGCTAATGCTAACTTGCAGAACTTAACCCTTTCCTGATAAGAGCATCCCTTTGTTCCCCTCACCAGTCTTTCTTGTTGCCCTTCTCTGTACTCATTCTAGTAACTCCACATCCTTCCTAAAATGAAGCCTCCAGACCTGTACACAGTACTCAAGGTGTGTCCTGGCCATTGCCTTATACAAAGGAATAAACACCACCTTATCCCTGCTAACAAAATTCCTGTATATCATTAACAAGGGGATGACCTGCTCAGAAAACTTCATATCTGACTGCACATTTACCCCCATGTCATTTTCATTCTCCATTATCCTGAGTGTAGTACCACAGAGTTGGTATGTTTCTCATGAGGTAGTGCTACCTGTATGCAGTGCTTTGCATTTGTTAATGTTAAACTTCAGTTGCCACTTTTCAGCCATCTGCCTAACTTTTCTAGATCCTGTTGCAGTATTGTATTATCATTACTGTTATTAAAAACCCTGCATCTTCTTTGTTTCACCTTCAAACTTGGACATTAAGCCTGATATACCTTCACTGATATCATTGATAAATATACAAAACATCAATGGGTCCAACACTGAACCCTGTGGGACTCCACCAATAACATTAGTCCACAAAGAATAGTGTCCATCGATTACCTCTCTCTGCCTTCTCCCACTGAACCATCCTTTTATCCATTGTAGCAACTTGCCCTAATGAATGCCATACTGCTCCAATTTGTACACTAGTCTATTCCAATATTTAATTAATCTATGATCTTTTTCAACAAGGTTGGAAGTGTATCTGAACTCATTCTTATCTGTACACCTCACTCTTGTGTTTTTTCATGTTCATAAAGTAGCCAGCGATTTATAAATTACTGGAATAAGTTACCTACATGGGTGGTAGAGGCTAACAGTGTGGAGAAATTCAAAGGTCACCTGGATTCCCTTTTCTCTTATTAATTATTATTATTTTTTTTTCTTATTATTGTTATTTTATTTTATTTTTTTATTTTTTTGGCGGGTGCAGCATTAGCCATAGGCTTCCTTGTACCATGTGGCCATTGCTAATACTAATACTACTAAAGCTTTAAAATTTAAAAATGGATTAACCTGAAAAAGCAAGAGAGGTCAAGAGTATTACATAACAATGGAAAAGAACAATTACCCAATCACCTAACCTAAAAATACACTCTAAGAGATACATGAACCACGCTTGGTAACAATCAGACTATGCATTTTTCTGACTATCCCTGAAGTCTATCTAGGTCGTTCTGAAGAAGCTCTGCTTGGCAGCAATCATTAACTACTCTACCAATCTTTACATCATCTGCAAATTTACCCATCATGCCCTCTATCCCTTCATCGATGTCATTTATGAGAATCAAAAACAGCAGTGGTCCTAATACTGATCTTTGCTGGAGCCCCCACTTCTTACATCAACCCAATCTGAGGAATAACCATTTATCACAAACCTCTGCCTCCTGCCCTGATGCCATCCCACTATCCATCTAAGGATTTTCCCAGTGATTCCAGCCTGTTCCAGTTTATAAAGTAACCACTCATGTGGGACTGAGTCACATGCTTTGCTGAAATCCAAATAAACAATATTGAAATTATTCCCCAAGTCCAGCTCTTGAGTGACCCTGTCAAAATAGCTAACCAAATTAGTTAAACATGAATTTCCCTTTACAAAACCATGCCGAGTATCCTTTAGAATTCTATTTCTATCTAAGTGATCCTGAATTCCACCCTTGATCACAGTCTCCATGATTTTCCCTACTACTGAAGTTAGACTAACCAGCTGGTACTTTCCCACTTCACGCTTAGAACCACCCTTGGAGATACAGTGGCACTTTTCCAATCCAACGGAATCACTCCCGAGTCCAGTGATGCTCTCATAATTAACTTAAATAGTTCAATGCACTCACTTGCCGCCTCCCTTTATGTCTGGTCCGGTCTGGTCTGTCACATTTATTCCCTATCTCACAACCGGGTTTTAGTTCTGTTTTTCCTTTCATTGGCCACCTTCTCTTATCCCTGTATCCAGAGGGCAATGCCAATCCTCTTCTTCAATTGACTACCACTCTTGCATGATCTCATTACAACAGTATTTAACTGGCACTCATATTTCATTTTACCTTTTCCAGTTTTTGGCATTCTTGTCCTGCTTTAGAGGTAAATATTATTTTATTTATTTCATCTAGTGGATTAATTTTTCTTTTGTCTAATTTAGTGATTAAGAATCCCTCTTTGCTACTCTTGTCCAATTCTTGTTATTCTTTCACTTTCATATTTTGTTGTTTCATATGCTTATTCTCAGCTAATTGTGAATTTTTAGTTATGCATTTTGTCTTTCCTATTTCATTAATAATTGAGTTTTGTTATATCTGTACATTCTAATCTCCTGAAAGTTATCATCTTATATCAAGTACCCATATATTCTTAAAAATTTTAATTAATTTCATGTTGCTATATTCCCATTTTTAAGGCTGAAGATGAAATTTTGTAAAATTTCATGATGTTGCCAATACCGTATTTAAGTTGAGATGTTACGTATTGAGATGATAAATTGTCTAATTGTAACATTTCAATAAATTACCTTAATTTATATTTGGTGTAAGAGTGCTTTATCAGTAGTCCTAACTTTTTATTTATATATACCCATACTATAAACTTCTAATTTTGCAGATCAAACAGATTCCCTCACCCCATACACACATGCAGTATACTTCTCACTTACTGTCAATATATCTCATCATAGGTCTTCACAGTGCCTACGTATTGACTGATGATATCCTAATAAGGGTTAAAACTTAGTACAAGTAATAGAATATACTTTAAATAAACAGCAACATGCTTCTCTATTAGAGCAGTGCTCTTTATTTAGGGTAGTGTAAAACAAATCATAGCAAAATGCCTCCCCAGTGTGAGATTAATGCACTAAACAGCAAACCTAGTTTTCTCACTATTACATACACAATGAGCATATGCCATATGTGTACAATAACGTTTTATAACTCTCATAGCATAAGGCTTTTTCCCTAAATTCACTTCAATAATTTAGACATATTTATAAACTGTGTGAGATACAGGTGAGAATCTAACAGATAGCATATGTTAGAATAACACATCGTTAAAACATTTAGTAAAACATTTTACACTATTCAGAAATAGTTTTACTATTTCTGAACAGTTCATTCACAAAATGAATATTTTATATGCTCATTATAATATTTACGACATAATGTCATTCAAGGAATTAATCTTGGAATCTATTAGGCTTTTCATACAAACTAAGAAATACTGTGTAAGGTTTAGGCCTAAATAGATGTCAGATGAACTAATGAGACTCGTGGCAGAGAAGAAAAATGAATGGAAGGCATATAAATTATCAGGTGACAGAGAAGAATATGGTAGATATAAGTTAGTCTGTAGTTAAGTCACAAAGGAGGTTAGGCAAATGAAGGCAGATTACGAGAAATCTTTCACAAAGAATGCAAATAAAAACAGCAAATACTTCTTTACTTAGGTAAACTCTATGAGGAAGGAGATGAATCAGATTGGTTCACTTTATATTGATGGTTTGACTTTTGATGATCCTGCTCAGGTGGCTGACAAACTGAATGAGTATTTTTCATCTTCATTCACATGAGGAATTCTGTAGGGAAGTGGAGGCCAGAAGTTTATCAAACTCTAACAGGGAGCTAAATGATTTTGTAATAACTGAGAGGAAAGTGGAGGAGAAAGTATTGAAGTTAAACATGAGAAAGGCACCTGGGGTGGATGGGATCTATCCAGTTATATTAAGGGAGGCAGAAAAGGAAGTAAGCAAACCCATAGCCATAATTATAAGAGCATCCTTGGATTCAGAGGAGGTCCCCATGGACTGGAGATGTGCAAATGTATCCCCAATTCACAAGGGGGGGGGTTTCAAAGGGTGATGTTATTTTGTTGTTGTTATTTTGATTTTTAGGAGCATTAGCAACTAAGGCCATATTGCTCTGGGATATGCGTTGGTCATTCCCTGACCTTTCCACATCCTCTGTATTTGGTGGTGACGGGCTTGAACCCCGGTCTAATCAAGAAGTGTGTGCTACGCACTGCTGCTCCTTCCCACCTGGCTACGGAGGTGCCTCAAAGGGTGATACGAGTAATTACAGACCTGTTAGTTTAACTTCTGTTCCAGGGAAAATAATGGGGTCACTGTTAAAGAAGCAATGCAGGATTATCTAGACATCCTCGCAGTATGGGTTTGTTAAGGGGAAATCTTGTCTGACCATTTTGATTAGATACTACGACGTGGTCACAAAGGAACTGGATGCAAAAAATAATTTTGATATCATATATTTGGATTTCAGGAAAGTTTCTGATATTGTTGCACATTAACCGCTGTACAAATTGGAGCAGTATGGCATTAAGGGATGGTTGAGTGGGAGACAACAGAGAGTGGTAATCAGTGGACATTGCTATTCGTGAACTAATGTTATTTGTAGAGTATCCCAGGGCATTGAGGCCAATGTTGTTTTCTGTATTTATCAATGATATTACACACTTGGTAGAACTGAATTAAAAGTAGTAGAGGAAGAAAGGGATCTAGGAAGTTATGAAATGTGCATATATGAAGTTTTCTGTGCAGTGTAAACAGGCAGCCAAGGAAAGCCCACGGTGTCCTATCAAATGATTTATCGAACAATATCCTGTAGACAACATGAGGTCATAATCCCACTGTATAATGCAATTGTAAGACCACATTTGGAATACTGTAATCAAGTATACTGACCTTATCTAAAAAAAAATATTGAGCTCTTGAAGGGGGTTCAATGATGGACAACTCACATAGTGAGATTAGCAGAAGGATGACCATATCAGGAAAGACTCCAATTTTGTGGGCTACAAGCTTGGCAATCAGATACTTTAGAGGAGACCTGAGTGAGGTTCATGAGGCTCTAAGAGGGGTTAGTAAATGAAGGCAGAATTTTCTGTTATAAAGAATTTCAGAACTAGGGGGAAATTCAAATTACAGGGGAAGAAATTTAGACAAGATTATAGGAAGTTTTCTTTTAGCCAGCAAGTTGCTGATTACTTTGAAAAGTTGTGTCTACAGGTAATTGAGACTGATTTTAAAAAATTCAAAAAAGTCAACTAGTAGTTACCTATATGAGGAGAGAAGCATATAATTTGCATTTTCTTCTCTTTGTTTTTTTGGCTGGCACAGCAAAATATGGGTAATACTAATACTAACTATGGAATTGGCTTTTCGACAATAAAATAAAGTAGGGATTAATGGAGTGCAGAGAGGCTGGAGAACAATAGGCTATGAGAATGCCAAATATTGAATTAGAGATGCCTCTTATAAAATGACGTCGGCAGTTTCAGAAAAGTAAATTTGTAATCCTTGCTCTTATGAATTGCACATGTGAACAAGAACCTGGTTAAAGAGTTTGTAATACGAAGTGCACATTTAGTAAAATATTTATCATGGCGTACAAAGTGTTAAAAAGTTTATTTCTTGATCAAAAAACTAATTATGATTGTTCTTCTAATACCATGCAATATAAACTATACTTAACGTACCTTAGATGCCAGATTTTGAACTAAAGCAATCATGGAATTTTTAAATAATGTACCAGCAGTCAGTGGGCGTTTATTGACCTAAAATAAAAACATATTCAATATGAATAAACCAGAATATCACATTCAGAATATTAATGATCTTCAAAGAAGTATAAATACTATAAATAACAACTTTCTAATTTTACGAAATATTTTTAATAAAATAAACCACCTAATCATTATTTTAAGTGAATGTAATGATACAGTACTACAAATATAGCATTACAGAAAAGATTAGGCTGGCACTGGCTACAAGAGTAAAGAGCTGGGACAATGAGCTTTGCAAATATGTGAACACAAGAAGAGAATAATGAGTCAGATTGGACCCTTTTATAATGGGTCCAATCTGACCCATTTTATAATGGTGTGAATGATATTGTGGATGAACTGAACGGGCACTTTGTATTTATATTGATATTCACTATCCTTTGTAGTGAAAAGAAAGTATGCAACTGGGAAGCATGAATTTATGGTACTGAAATTTCAGATTACTTATTTAGAAAAATTGAGCTAAAGGCAGTTAAGGCTCCTAGAGTTGATGGCATTATCCAGTAATTTTGATAGAGGTGAGAAGCAAGCATTGAACAATTAAGGTTAATTATGAGAGCATTACTGGACTCAGGACAAATTCCCTCGGATTAGAGCACCAATGTATTGCTAATTCATAAAGACAGTTGTATTGTATTTAATTTTTTCAGCTGGTGCAGGAAAAGCCTCCGAGTTTCTTGCACTATATGGCTAATACTAATACACCATATTAATAAAATAACTTGTTTGCATCTATTTTCATATATTCAATTTACACTGCATTCAGTGACATTTGGAATACTGTATTCAAGTACAGAAACCTCATCTGAAAAAAGATATTGAGATTATAGGTAAAGGGGCCTGGATTCATTCTGTTTGTTTGTTTGTTATTTAGTTTTTAGGAGCATTAGCAACTAGGGCCATATTGCTCCGTGAATATGCAGTGGTCATTCCTGACCTTTCTGCATCCTCTGTATTTGGTGGTGACAGGCTCGAACCCCAGTCTAATCAAGAAGCGCATACTATGCACTGCTGCTCCTTCCCACCTGGCTACGGAGGCGCCGATTCATTCTGTATAATCTGTTATGTAGCACAAAGCAAAATGAAAAGTAAAATAAAATAAATGATAGGGTTAATGTTAAATAGTAAAACAGAATATGTTAAATACATACGGTACAAAAAGCTTTCGGTTATTATGGTAACCTTCATCCGTTGAACTGAAAGTTTAAGAACGTAGAACATAAGAACATGTAGTGCCAGTCATGCACAGTAAACTGCATGATGTAACAACTAACTGTTTGAAGTTGAAGCCTGTGGTTGTGATGTATATGAACGTTGCCAACGTTTGACAGTAATGAGAATGGTTGCCTCAATAATATGGTGGACAAAACATCCACTGCTTCTGTTGACCGAAGCATTAGAGCATGTGATGTGCAACGACTCCACCGGGCGTGGCATCGCTAATGGTGGGACCGATCGACAACCATGACATCATGCCCTGGATCAATGTTGTTGTGTCGGATTGATCTTGTGAGGTGTGGCTATCCCACCAGTACACTAGACAGGTTTGATCTATAGGCATGTGACCACGTAGCGACCAACAGGAACATTCAAGGTAATGACTGCTGCAAGCACCTTTATCCCATACTACCTGAACCTATCACAGCAGGTTTCTAGGGTCTTGAAATCTCATGGGATAAAGTGTGTACACCTCCTGGGCAGGAAATTGCAATCCCTCATCTCTAGAGTGAAAACACTGGTTTCCACATTACTACAAAGTGGACCAGTCTACCGCATTTCTTGCGGTGACTGCACTGGTTGCTATAACGGAGAAACTGGCAGAAGGCACAGCAAACATATCTCAGAACACGAAAGAGCCATCCTCTTAGCAGACATAGAACACTCGGCCATTGCAGAGCACTTCTGGTCAACCCGACACGACATTGACCCATGCCGCAATGTCACAATTGTCAATCAGTCCTGCCATTACAGATGCCGCATGTGGTTAGAGTTGTTGCACATCAGGTGCTCTAATACTTCGGTCAACAGAAGCAGTATATGTCGTGTCCACCCTATTATTGAAGTAACCATTCTCATGACTAACAAACGTTGGCAACGTTCACATATGTCACAACCACAAGCTTCAACTTCATCACGCAGTTTACTGTGCATGACTGGCACTACACGCTCTTATGTTCTACGTTCCTAAACTTTCCGAAAGCTTTTTGTACTGTTATGTATTTAACATATTCTGTTTTACTATTTAACATTAAACCTGTCATTTATTTTATTTTACTTTCCATTTCGCTCTGTGCTACATAATAGATTATACAGACATTGCGATTCTTGAAAGGATCCAAAGATGGACAATTCTCATAGTGAGATCAGCAAAAGGGTGACCATATGAGGAAAGACTGATTATGTGAGCTATAGAGCTTGGCAACCAGATACCACAGAGATGACCTGATTGAGGTTTATAAGGCTCTGAGAGGGGCTAGTAAAATGAATGAAGGTGGAATTTCACTGTTATAAAGAATTCCAGAACTAGGGACCATAAATTCGAATTACAGAGGAAGATGTTTAGACTAGATTGTAGGAAGTTTTTTTTTAGCCAGTGAGTCACTGATTGCTGGAACAGGCTGCCTTCACAGGTAGTTGAGGCTGGAAGTTTGAATAAATTCAAAGGTCAACTGGACAGTTAACTATGTGAGGAAGGAAACAAATAATTTGTATTTTCTTATCAACTCATTTTTTTTATTTTTTGGTCAGTACAGCAAAAACCGGTGGCTTCCTTGCACTATATCGCTATTACTATAGGAAGATACCTAAGTGAAGCAAGAAAGTGGACTTTTTTTGCATCTATTACAACAGCGTTTCCCAAACATTTTTAGTCACGGAACATTTTTAATCTCACAATATATTTACAGAACACTCACGAAACACAAATTTAGCGGGTGCCAAAGAACTGTTTGCTAATATTTTATTACATAGGACACACTGTGCATCAGGAGCATCTTTATTTCCAACACATGTAAAGCCGAAATTCAAGTAACTGCCATCATACTTTTGTTTTGATCTTTTATTAGTTAGTTCACGTTTTTTAACTTCGGATTTTTGGGGAACAAAAGGCTGAGATTGTTCATCCTCACTTTGGAGTGTGACAATATTGCGTTCATTTTCATCAACCACAGTTGCAATACTAGAACTTGCTTCTCATTTTAAAGTTCCCTTTTTCAACTACAGATCCATGGTCATTTATTTTAATAATAATATTTCGAAATATCGATAATTATCAAAAAAAATTTATACAAGAAAGTGAGTTTAGTTATGATATCGGTTTGCTTCCTGTGTACTTGAGGCTAAATTTCATATGAATGGCATATTAGACCACTACATTGCTACTTTTTTTGTAGATGTCATTATCTCTACTCATACTTCTCTATGCAAAAGCCCACCAAAATAAAGTGTTCCGCAGTCTATTTGATTATTAATCTATACCAGTATATTAATAACCGAAAAAAATATGTTATAAATTATAATGATACAAAGGCGGTGTATGCTACAAATATGCAAAATTTATTTATTTTGTTATTATTAATTACGATATTTCATAGAACACTAGTGTTCTGCAGAACACAGTTTGGGAAACACTGTATTACATGATGAAATAAAAAAAAAAGTAACAAACGAAAAAATTCTCCAATCATTCAGTTTCCCTATACCTATAAACATGACTATCTAATTCCACTTTGAACCTTATCAAGCTCACCAAGGCAGGTAATTTATTTCAATCATCTGTAACACACAGTCCAAAGGTAAATGTCATGAGATCTGGCCTTCTGTTACTTCGTATAATTTTATATTCATGGCTCCTAGTTCTTGCCTCTCCTGCCAGTGAAATATATCTCCCTTGTTAATTTTATTACACACCCTTCAGGGCTTATATACCACAATCAAGTTCCCTCCACATAAGACATCTAGTTACCAAGCTTTGCAGGCTGCACATTCTAAGCTATTTCTTCCTATGGACAACAGTTAGTACTCCCCCCCCCCAAACAATCTGGCCATCACTCTATGAATTCTCTCCAGAAGCTCTATGTCTTTTTTCAGGCATGGTCTACATATGATGGTGAGACTGCATTTTCTAAATGCAGTCTCACCATCATCTTATATAGAGGAACAATGACATCTTCCTCCCTAGTTGCATAAACAGGACACCATGTGCCTTCCTAATAGTGCTGGGTAATATCTATATATAAAAGAACATTTTGCTTTTCATGTGCACACTTTTTGCTTTCTGCAAGGCCGGGCTAACTGCTATTGCATCATATTACAACAAAGTGATTGACAGGTCTGTCTTAAAGACACTGTTACAAACTCTTAATTTTTTACAATCTTTAAATTTTTCTATATATAAAAGAATATTTATAGTGCTTTTAATTTTTAGTTTAGTGCTTTCAATTTTTAGAATTCTACATGTCTAAGGCAACGATTCAATTTTTTCACAAGTTGGAAGTAATAGAAAAGAGAAAGATTGTATCAGAAAGGCTGCTGAGAAGAAAAGAAAAGATCTTGAGTATGAAGCAGCACTTAAAAATCCTGATATCGAAGAAAACAAAGCGATTATTGAAAAATATGAAAATAATAAGTTAAAGGCTTCACAATTAAGAAAGGAAAGATACGAAAAACAAAAGACTACTTTTATATCACAAGACTATGTGTAGTGAAATTAAGGAAGAAATGTTTGGTTTGTGAACACATCACAGGTGACAGAGCTGGATCAAAAGCATACATTCCATGGATTCATATGTATTCAAACAAAGGAGAATTAACTTCATTTTTAAACAAACAGTTTCCTGTGTAAATTGGCTTTTAGTATGATAATAAACAAAAGTCAAGGTCAAACATTATCTAAGGTTGGTGTTGACTTAACATCACCATGTTTTTTGCATGGATAATTGAAGGCAGCTAAAAATCTCTTTGTATTAACAGAAAATGAATCAAAAATGCTGAAGAATGGGGTGTGAGGGGTTCCCCCCCACTAAAAAAAAAATTAAAATATAAAAATGTGTAATTCAGGTTTGTGTGACACAAGGCAGAAGGGAGCGAAGTGACCTTCTGACTTGTTTATTCAAATAATGAATAAGAATAAAAAGTGCTTATTTTATATGGAAATAAAAATAATTTTGTTATTTAAAATGGAAGTTATTCTGTTAGGAAGAATAAATTATTCACTTATTTATTATTCAAAATAAACATTTACTGGGTGTGAAAACTACAAATTTCAAGGATAAAACATTTGCCAAATATAGTTTGAGGAAATGCATTTTTTTTTAATGATATACACTCCAACCATTCGTTTACAGCTTTGACAGCCAGCCTCCTTGACTGATGCCATCCACATCTTTTTAAGTATATGAATAACATGAACACATTACTTTCTCTGGTCTATATTTTGTAAATTTGCCTCTGGCACAACTCGTTTTTTTTTTTTTTTTTATTTGAACAGTAAGTTTATATAATTTGGCAGAGTGATCATGGTGGCAAAGGCGAGAAGTTTTAGAATGGAAAAAAAAAAAGATGGCAATGATGCATTGTACATAACAAAAGCATTTTTAATTCCTGATATTTTTCATTATTTTTTATATTTATTCAAACTTTGAATAAATTATTACACACCACTTCTTATAGCTTACTTCCTAAGGGGCAGGTTATAAGAAAGGTTAACTAATTCCTGATATTTATTATAATTAAATGTAAACAAAATAGTCAATGGAGAAAGAAAACAATATTACACATTTTCTGTAATAACAGAATAAACAATTGACTGAAGATTTCAGTTATTCAGCCAGATTTCAGAAATGATGTTAAAAATTAAGGGAATAGGCTATAAGAAATGATGTGTAATAATTTATTAAAATCCAAATAAAAATAACGAACAGCGCCTTCTCTAATGAATAACTTGAATGATGAATAAATAAATAATTTTCTTATTTTTTTTAATAAAAAATTTATTCTAATAATGCCTAACTACTTCCTGGCTACCTGTTTGTCTGGATGGTACATTTCATATCTGATTATACAATTTTTTTTTGTTCCAAGCCACTTTTCACTCCTTTCCCTTTAGCTTATAAGTAACTCTCAGATTTCTGTTTCCCAAGTGCAAATTTAAACCATTTTGAAACAGAATGGTCAAGTCTGGTCATTACCTACTCTTCCTACTCCTAAATTATCAGCAAGCTTTGATAACTTTCTCTGGTACTCCTTCATCGATACCATTAGGGAAGATTAAAAATAGGAGGGAACTCTAGGGAATCCCAGAAGTAAACTCTGATGGATTACACTTGCTATACCAGTCCATCACGAAGGATAAATTAACAAACAGTGCTAAAGAATGTGAAGGCATGATATATCACTTTTATAATCACAGCCATTTTTCCCCTTACATCAATACTTCAGTTTCTTTTGAGCAATTTGGTTTTATATCTAAAGGGTGGGTTGCTAGACCTACACTTTGATTATTAACTACACTTTGTTTCACCCTCCCCATCCTTTTGATCTGGCTGGGGGGCCCTAAGAGGAATTCAAGCATCTGCCAGTGTCCTGGGATCGCTAGGGGAAGATCGAAAAGATAGAAAGGTGATTTACCATAAATCCAAGGAGAAGAGGATGGGAGGAAAAGGAGGAAGGTCTGAAAACCTGCATATAATACACTGCTTCACAGTTACTTTTTCAATAAAGTTAGAAGATATTTAGTTTATAATTAAGAAATAAAATTTTACCTGGGTGACATTCTGGGCTCCTTCAGGCCACATAGACTTTATCAGTGGGTCTGAACTGAAAAAAAAAAAATTGCACAAAATTGTCTTTTATTATTGAAACCATTTAAAAATAAGAACCAATGTGCACTTCACTCAGATGTCATGTAGCTACACACTGTAAACAAATGTAAGGAAAGAAATAATTTGAGAAAGCCAAAAGTAATAAATATTTTATAATTTAAGTTCTGAAGGGGTAAAAAGTTTTGTATATCTCACATTCCCTTACAACTTATCATACCTCAGGGTCACCTTACAGCTTAAGAACTACTGTTTTAAATTTAAGGAATGTTCAATGTATTAGCTTTTATCTACATCACATAACTCAAAAACTTGCAAAAATATTTGTAAAACAGTGCTATTAAACTTCAACTTAATTAAGCTACTATGGAATGCACTGCAATCCCAAAAGGTGAACAGCAGCCAGATAATAATACCAATATTTTATTTAGTCTACAGTTATACACTATACCCCCAAAGTATCTAGACACATGTTGGTTTCACATTGACATCGCTGCTACTCACTTCAATAATGTGCCAGTCTCTCTTTGGCCACTGTGACATACTACACTCTCCCAGGTAGACTTTACACTAATGAATGACACACTGCAGTGAGTACGGTCCTCCATTCCTCTTGCAGAAAAGTGATCAGTTGAACTATCAATGTGGAACCTGCTGGTCTGTCCCTCACATGACATTTCAGTTCCTCCATAGATGCTCTATTGCTTCAAATTGGGACTTTGTATTGGCAATTCCAACTTTTGTACATTCTTTTCCATGAATAATTCTCAAATGGCACTGGCAGTATGGCATGGAGCATTATCCTGTAGAAACAAACAGTCTATATCACAGAATTTCCACATCATAGGGAGCATGAAATTGTCCAAAATGTTAAGGTTAGTATTGGCATTCTGAGTTCTCTGCATAATCACCAAAGTTTCTGGACCATACCATGAGAAACAGCTTCAGTCATAACCCCTACCATCTCTGAACTTCACTGTTTGCACAATACATTCCATGAGCAGACATCCCTTACACCCACACCTGTGCATCTGATCAGAATAGGGTGTAGCAAGAAATGTCAACTGAATTCCACTGTTCTGTGGATCAATTACAGTGTTTGTTGCACCATGCAAGGTGAGACTGCTGATTGCTATTTGTAAAGTTTGGCTTGTGTGTTGCCATTCTTCTATGATTACTGAAGCTGTCGAAGCTCTGTACCATAAAGTGTTCACACACACCTCAACCTTGTTGATGCCTTAATAGTTTGCTGTGGCTTATATTTGTGAGGGTCCTTTCTATGTGCATTTAGTGTAATTTATAATATTTTTCTAGATTTTGATTCAATATCATTCTTCAGGAAATATTTTTAGGAATTAGGTGTCTTTTTCCACACAAAAAAGTGTTGCATATTTGTGTCACCAGTACAGGGAATGAACTTTGTTAAATGCATGTTCAATAGCGTGCATTCAGCAAAGTAACGATTAGTTAAATTTTTTCATCTTTCCACTCCATGTGATAAAGTCCTGGACTCAAATCCTGGCAAGATAGTTTACGTTTTGTGGACTTTTTTTTTTTTTTAACACGGCTGAATTATGCAGAGCGAAATTATGCAGAGCAAAGCTGAGTTATGCACCAGCATTGGCTGCATGTTTTTTAACTTGTAGAAATTAAAATTTTTCGTCTGGTAGGCAAAGAGACCATAGAATACACTGATGCACTGTAGCCTTAGTTGCTTTGGCAAAAAAAAAAAATCGCCACAATTTTTGCAAGAAAGTATTTTTAGTTCATATCAGTTATAATACCAGTTATATTACATATTCAACTTTATATTTTGCTGTAGGTCTTTATGGAAATCCATAAAGCAATCAAAACAAAGTGCTGGCTTTTCTGAACACTTCTCGCAATTAGATGTTGTACCTTTCCTTTTGCTAGACTGATGGCATGGATGACATCTTTTCCGCATTATATGTCCCTTTGTATTTAGAGAGAATTTCACAAGTGCGTGTGGAATGCTCTGCAGCATTCTAGTGATAGTAACCTGAGTAGTAGGGCATTCCTGATCTTGCGAGACAAGATCTCTTATGACAGAAAGATGAAAGTCACATAAATTCATTTCCAGATTATCAAATCCAGAGTATTTATTGAAGAGATGAAAGGCATTCAGAAGCATAATTTGAAAAACATGAATTGCCTGTTTTGTTGTATCAATGAACTGTCTTTCTTTAGTACATCATTTTTACAATCTACTCCAGACATATATTTGTTATTTTCAGTAACAGCTTTGGGCTCCATTTTTGTTTTGCCTCTCTTGTTTCTGACTTCTTTCATTTCGTGCTTGAACTCAGTAGAAATTATTAGAAAATCTCCCTCTTCTCTTTCTATTTTGAAACAGTCACATCATTGGTATACCTGCATATACTTTCACCTGTTTTTACGCTTTGCTCGAGACATTCTTTGGAATTTTTTTTTCTGTCAGCATGTAATGTACCAAAACAGTACATGTTGGCCTCAAATAATTGTATTGCAAGAGCAGAGGAATTGTAAAAACTATTCATATGCAAAGAATATCCAATGTACATTTTCTCTTCCATAAGTTTCAGAACTACAGCAGCACATTCTTTGCCTCCCACTTCATCTGATGCTGTGTAGTAACATTTCAATACTAAACCATTTGGATCAGTAAGTATGTACAATTTTTATGCCACACTTGTGTCTTTTACTTTCTATGTATTGTCTAAAAAGTAGACAGCCTCTCCAGAGGACCACTGATTTTTCTAGTGACAACTGTTTCGCCCAGATAATAAATTTTTAGCATTGTGCCATTTAGATGGTCCAAATAAAGGCTGGATTTTATAAAGACAGCCTATAGGCAGTTCAATATTTTTGGCAAAGTGCAGGTACCTCATTATTACTAAAAATCTGTTTCTTCTCAGGAATGGTAAGAAGCATTTCACTGCAAATAGTGGGTCTTTATTCCAGTAATCTTGGATTTTTGGTGCATGAATTGTCCCCATGGGCAGAAGCAAGTAAATTTTCATCTCCTCCATGATAACATCTTTCCATGCATTTATTCATGAGCCAGTTTTCACACCTGCTTCACACCTCACCTTATGGTGGCTGCATAATCATCGGTTTCATTCGCAAGAACTGAAAAAAATTCATCAGTTGCAAGCATCTCAAAATAACTAATTGAATTATTTCTCTCAGAAATAATTCAATTATTTCTGGATGATGCTGGAGAAAGTAGGCACTGCATTTTTGTAAATGGAAGGAATTTCATCTGTGAAGAATCCTCACTCCAAGTAACACATGCATCTATTGTGTGTGTAGAGTTCTAACATCACCAGATGCATTTGTATGAGATTCAGAATCTGGACCACTTAAATAACAATTTCAGTATCAGATGACATAGTATAAAGTGCTGATTCAATGTCATCAGCTTCAACATACTGTTCATCCCTATTCCTTTCAGTCCTGATGTCTCAAGCTGTGGATCCATTATAACAACCCTTTAGGGTAAAATTTAATAGGAAAATACTTTTTTACATTAAAATTTTATCAGAAGACACACACTAAGAGTGATGTTTTGTTTTTCACAAACTAAAGAATTAAAATTCAATAATCTTTAAAAAAAAGTTACCTTTCCTTCTTGTGGAAAATATGAAACTAGATAAAATAACTTCACCACAAGCAAAGAACATATGAAACTGTTGACCAAGCATACAACTTTTATAGTGCTCTCTGACAGTGTGATTAAAGCAAAGAGAAATTCCAGCACTAATGCAAATAGCCACTGTCCAATTAGTGTGCTGATTTCCATCAGTTGTTCATTTCATGTGCCTTTCCTTTTACAGCACTCATTTACTGCCCACAATTGAATGACCACATATTTGCATTTATGGCACAACACTTTTGGTTCATTCTTACAGCAAATTCTGGCAGCAAATGTGTATTCTTGGTGCGTGAAATTTTCCCACGTGAAGAATTTATCTCAGTAAAATTCATCTCCTCTATGCTGATAGCTTTCCATTCATTTATTTGTGAGCAAGTTTTTTACATCTTCTTCACGGGCATCTCTGTAGCCAGGTGGGCAGGAGTAGCAGTGCATAGTACACGCTTCTTGATTAGACCGGGGTTCGAGCCTGTGTCCACCAAATACAGAGGATGCGGAAAGGTCAGGGAATAACCACTGCATATCCCCGAAGCAATATGGCTTTAGTTGCTAATGCTCCTAAAAAACAAATAACAAACAAACAAAACACCTTCTTCACATCTAATGGTATCTGTGTAAGCACTGTTTATGTTCATAAGCAACTAAAAAAATTTATCAGTTGCAAGCAGCTCAAAATAAGTAATTGGATTATTTTTCTGGGACAGTGGAACAAGTATGCACTTCTTTTTAGTAAATGAAGTGTTTCATCTGTGAAGATGCATCACTCCAAGTAACACTGGCATCTGTTGTTTGTAGCGTTCTAACATTAACAGTTGCATTGGAATGAGATTCAGATCTGCATAACTTGAATAGAATTCTATTTCAGTATCAGATGGCATATTATACAGAGCTGATTTGATGTCATTAGCTTTACCACTGTCCATTTCTTTTCTTCTCTTCTTTTTCTGTTCCTTTTTCGTCCTGATGTCTCAGGCTATGGACCCATTATAAGAATCCAGGGTAAAACTTTATAGGAAAACAATTTTTACACAAAATTTTATCAGTAGATAAACACTGAGAATGATATTTTTTTTTTCACATATTAAAGAATTAAAATTCAGCAAGCATAATCTTCAAAAAAATTTTACCTTTTCTTCTTGTGGAAAATACAAGAATGCTAAATAAAATAACTTCAACATAAGGAAAGAACATATGTAACTGTGAACCAAGTATAGGATTTTATAGCATTCTCTAGACAGTACAATTGACATTAGGCAACATCCCAGATATAATCAAAATAGCTCGTGGTTCAATCGGTGTGCCGATATCACTCAGTTGTTCATTTTATGTGCTGTTCCTCTTACAGTGCTAATTTATTCACCACAATCGAATGGAAGCATTAAGGCACAAAAATTGCAGTTCATTTTGATGCAACTTTGCATTTGAGCAGTGAATCGGTTAATATTACCTGGTTGATGATCCACAGAGGCGTCTCACGAGATTGCTGTACTATCCTTCTGAGTATGCTCTGTCATGCAGAATGAGCTTCCTTGATCTTCCTGTGCATTGCTGAATGGGTAGTGGTAGTACTGCAATGTTTCCATTTTATGATGGCATCATTGAGCATCAACTTTGGTAGTGTAGGCTGTCAGAAAACTGTCAGAAAATTGCATGAATTGACAATCCAGCAGTGACAGTCAACAATAACACCCCCCTCTTGAAATCAGATAATTTAGTTCAATGTGCCATGATAAGAATAACTAACTTGTGTGCCTTATATACTGGAGTGAGTCACTTCCTTATAACTGGAGTGAGTCACTTCCTAACTTCCTTATATACTGGAGTGAGTCACTTGTTTTTCTGGGAAGGTCCAGTGGACTGTGAAATGGGTGTCTGGATACTTTTTGGAAGGTAGCATATAACCAAATACAATTTGTAAATATATCATAAGTATCTAGTCAGTAAATCATACAAGATTTAAAAAAAGGTAAACCACCAAAACATTTGCAGAAAGAGCATTAAGGTCACAGAGGTAATAAAATTAAAATAAAAAGTAATAATAAAAACCCTTTAACTTTTTATCATTCTAAATTTATGTACTATAGTATGTTTGTTTCTTACCTACTGTAGAGCAATCTCTTGAAGTCTTGAAAGAGAGTGTCCTTATTTTTGTCTAGGAAACCAGTTATTGAATATGTAACATCACCAGCATAATGGCGTATTCTGAAATCACGGTTATGTTCCAAGGTCTTGTTTGTTGGTATTAACTAAAAATTTATAAAATTTTACATATAAAAGCATAAGTATTAGAAACACTGACTAAAGTTAAATGATTAAAATCAAGCTTCTATATACCTTGACTTTAACGGATATGCATTGGAACTATGCAGCCAGAGTTGAAATACTGGTGAATCTTCAGAGTCAGACTCCTTAAAAGCTCCTTAAGCTTAGCTTTGATTTTTAACAATAACTGACAGTTTGTTTTTTCATGCCACAATCATTTGGGAAACAGACACACTAGAGCCTAACTTCTCTAAGAGCTTCCCTAACCTCTCACTTCTCTAACAGCTTTAATTTCTATGCAAAACTCAGATGCACACGTTTCATCTTTTCACCAGTTTTCTTGGGAGACATGATGGTACACTGTATATGAGGGTATAATAAAGAAACAAAAATAAAACACTTAATAATATGATAACAGGTGTATCCAAAAACAGCCTGGGATGCTTGCTATTAGCTGATGTGAATTGCGAGTTTCTGGTTTTCTTTATCTCAATGAGCACACTCAAAATACACTCTGATGCCTGTCAAATTCTTTTTTGCCTGTTAAATTTTAGCATTAACATAAGTTGAGGCAAATGATGCAAGAAAGCAAGCTTATACAGCATCAGCCAAAAAAAAAAAAAAAAACCCTTCCCATTTTACCCATCCGGTCCATTTTAAGCCCATTAATTGAGGATATATTCTTGATTAGACCGGGGATAAACAGAATTCAATACTAAACATATTTTTTGTAGAGTGCAGATTTAATTCTAGCTTTACACATACTACAAAACATTTATTGCAAAATGCAGGTTAAATTCTAAGTTGCTACAATAAACACTGCTAATGTTTCATATTATGTCTCGAAATATTAAACATTTTTAATATTTTAAGTATAAAATAATAATATTTTTATTATAAAAAAATAAATTATATTTTTTGGTAGAGTTTAAAAAAAAAAAAAACAATGGTGAGAAAAGAGCTTCTAAATGCCTCATTCACAAAACAAAAAAAAAAAAAAAAACTGAGAATTTATCCACCATTACACAGAAAAGTGAATTATACCAGTGTGTTGTGAGAAAACAGTATGAAGCAGAAAATATCTTTTGTAAGTATGTAGGAACAGAAAATTCTTCAAAATAAAACTGATATAGTATTCTCAAAGAATAATAATTTCAATATTATTCTCTTAAAAATTAAAATGAATCTGTTTTGATAGCACTAAACATCACTGAAAATCATCTGGTTATTTTTTTTGTTTTTTTTTTTTTTAGGAGCATTAGCAGCTAAGGCCATATTGCTCCGGGAAATGCGGTGGTCATTCCCTGACCTTTCTGCATCCTCCATATTTGGTGGTGACGGGCTCGAACCCCGGTCTAATCAAGAAGCGTGTGCTACGCACTGCTGCTCCTTCCCACCTGGCTACGGAGGTACCTGAAAATCATCTAAATCATCTTTTGTGCTAGAAATATAAAATGCCCATGAATAAGACACCAATGCAGACAAACCATATAGGCTTATAAACCAAATAAATGCAAATAAACTAATAATAAAAAAAACCACACAAATGTAAATAAGCTAGTAATAATAAACTAGTCAAATGCAAAAAAAGCACTTATGAAAAGATTGAGAAAATGCAAACAAAAATTTAAAAAATTAACATTTTATTTTATATATCTCAGACACAATTTTTTTTTTATTCCTTTGAAAACAGGAATACAGCTCTTATGTAATGCCACTTGATATGCTTGTAGAATGGTGGACAAAAAAAAAAGTTAGTTAATGTACACTGCATTATATTTCAAGTAGGTTACCAAATAGTAATAATTCATGATTTATAACAAAAAAAAAAAAAAAACTGAAACAAATCTTGTCACTACTGATGAAACATAAAAGCATAAAATAAAACTTTATTAAAAATAAGTAAAAATAAAAATAAAATACAATATATGGAAGATTATTAAAAATAGAAATAAAAAAATATATATATACAGATAAATGATATAAGTGATAAATGTACTTAAAGTGATAAGCACAATTAAATATTAAGCAGCTATTAGAGTGATGTACCTCTTTATCAACTTAGAAGACAAGCAGCATCAATATACTACACAGAGTCTCAACATATGCACGTGTTAATGAACCAATTTGGATCATGAACAGCGAGAGCAAAAAAGGGAGGGGACAAAATATAAGCCATCAGATCTGTGGAAGTAGGTCAACATACATTTGCCACGTTATAGGCTTGCCATCTTTCATCATGCTGCAAAATAAAAGAGTTCATAATACGGTTGTTCCATGTAATCATGGAACCTTATGAAATATACTGGTGTGCAAACATATTCCATATGCTGATTATAATTGTGTAACTGGCATATGAAACATGTCAGTTACATGACATGTTGTTTCCATAATTGCAATTAATGTTGGAACTAGTTACAGCTATATGGAGCACTTTCCAACTAGGTGTGATGTGTGCAGTACAAAATTTCAACATTGGAATGTGAGTTACAATTAATGTGCTGCTTACACCAATAATGCTCATCAACAGCAGAGCGGGTAAAGTTAGCCTGATGAATAGCGCCCTCATGCTCCAAAATGTGATCACAAAGCCTCCAATCTGACTTGCAAATATAACATATCTTGCAATCCGGGCATGTGATCTGATAAATAATCTATCATTCCTTTGCTGCAATGTATGAATTCTGTTTATCTGATCTGAGGCACGGATTGCAGGGTATGTTAAATTGGTGAGTCAGATTACAGGCTTTGCAATCACAGTTTTGGAGCATGAGGGGGCTCTTCACCAGGCTAAGTTCACCCACTCTACTGTTGCTGAACATTGCTGAACTAGATAGTGTATTAAGTAGCACTCTAGTGGGAATCTGCAAGCTTAGTATAGTACTGGCAATTAATCAATTAAATTTATAAATCCTTTAAATTTTTATTGTTAATTAAATTGTATTTAAATGGAAACCATGCTCCAGACTAGAGCAGCAAAGCAACGTGTGCGAAGTAGCGAAAGTGCTATGGTTCGGGGGAGAATCGAAGGGGACAATTCTCCAATGCATCACAGTCTAAAAAAAAAAAAAATGTGCAAAATGCGACATGTTTGCAGATCTCTATTGAACATGACATGATCTAGCCATGTAGGATGTCTTTGTATGTATGCTACGTGCACAGAATGTGAAGAAATTAGGTGCCAACTCAGCATTCTGATGAATGCTTGAAGGTCGGGTAGATGCACTTGAAGGAATTAAAAAGGGGGGGGGGGCATGAAGCTTTCTGCTGCCCAACTCAATGCCAGAGTTCAATCTTGTGCACCAGCGGCAACCTTCAGGGTAGAATGCACTGGTCCCACAGGAGCTAGTTATTGTGGGTGACTCAAGTGTCAAGGAAACGGGAAATATATGGTGCAAAAAGAATAGGTGGAACAGGACCGTGGTATGTCTGCCAGTGGAAAACGTTGATGACGTAGCGTGGATATCATCTTTCAAGGGCACAAAAGCTGATATTGTTGTACGCGTTGGCACTGATGACATAAGTGTAGGAGATCTGCGGATTTACTTAGCAAGTACAGATCAATGTCGAAAAAAAGTCACGAGTTAGGGTTAAATTTGAAAGTGTCTGCAATCCTGCCCAGTTACGAGAGGAGGAAGTATATGATAAGAGCCGTGTCAATCAATTCGGCCCTGGAGAGATTGTGCAGGCCTCATGGGGTAGAATTTTTCTCAGCGTGGTCTGAGCTTGTTAACAGGACAGATTGCTTCTACAGGGATGGGATACACTTAAATAGAAAGGGTGCAAGAATATTTGCTGATGCTATCGAGAAAATGTTAGGTGAGTCGGAAAACTGCTAGCTTGGGGATTCACAAACTAATAGATTAACAGTAGCAGCAGGCAGAGGTGGAAATGATTCTTGCACTGTTTCTATTGGAATGAGCAGCAGCGCAGAAAGCAAGTTGCTGGGAATTTCAGCAACTGCTGGGAGTTATGAAACAAGTAAAGACATGGGCTGTGTTAGAGAGTAAGAACAGGTGCAATGTATACTTGCATGTACACAAATGCTAGCAATATAGTAAATAAATTTGATGAATTTGAAATGCTGGTTAAGACATCCCAGGTGGATACTGTTGGGATAACAGAGAAGTGGTGTCAATCAGATATAAGGGATACAGAATTGGAATTTGGGGAGTACAATGTGTACAGAAAGGATAGACAGGATAAGAAGGGAGGAAGGGTTAAGCTGTTAGTTAAGAAACACACAAATTCTACGGAAGTGCATCCAGTTGACATAGTTGTTGTTATTTGATTTTTAGGAGCATTAGTAACTAAGCCCATATTGCTCCGGGGATTGGGGTGGTCATTCCCTGACCTTTCCGCATCCTCCATATTTGGTGGTCACGGGCTCGAACCCCGGTCTAATCAAGAAGCGTGTGCCACGCACTGCTGCTCCTACCACCTGGCTACGGAGGCACCAGGTGGGCATTGTACTGTCCATAGATGGACAGTACAATGTTGAGTCAATTTGGTGTGACATAAGCACTGGGAAAGCAAAAATGAGGGTATGAGTTTGTTATAGGCCTCATTACTCTGTAAGTACAATGAACAATTATACAGAGAAATAGAGTGGGCCAGTAAATCAGTGTCTTATAATGGGGGATTTTAACTTCCCAGATATAGACTGGAACTTGTAGGTTGGTCACTCACACAGTAGCAAGGCTTTTGCAGATTTATTGGATGATTGTTTTCTACAGCAGTATGTTAGAGAGACAAACAAGGCCTGACGTAGCCCAGTGGTCAGGAGCGAGAGTGCATAGCACGCGTTCCTTGAGTAGACCAGGGTTCAAGCCTGTGACTACTAAATACGATAAATATTTGTATTGACGATTTATTGTAAACTCTACTGACTTGGTTGTCGTGCCGGAGTATAAACAGAAAATTTATTTTTTAACAAGAGGAAGTAACACTCTTCATCCGATTATCAGCAGTGATTATTCATGCATTATGATAAAGGAACCACTTAGGATGCATTGATCACAGTTTACTGATGTGAGATTTACTTAAAGATGTAACTAACATCAGGGGTAATGGAAAGAGTTTTTGTTTTCGTAAGGGTGACTACAGTGGTCTTAGACAGTTGTTAAATTCAATACAGTCGGTTTAACTGATTATGTTAAAAATAGTGTATTCTAAATGGGAAGCTTTCAATGATTTAGTCTTGGAAGCTGCTAGGCTTTTCATACTAACTAAGAAATACTGTTCAAGATTTAGGCCCAAATGGATGCCAGATGAATTAATGAGACTTTACTTATATAAAAGTTTACTTATATAAACTCTAAAAGGAAGGGGATGAATCAGATTGGTCCACTTGATATCAATGGTTTGATTGTAGATGATCATTCTCACATAGCTGCCGAACTAAATGAGTATTTTGCATCTACATTCACACATGAGGAGTTATTCAAGGAGGAGATGGCCAGATGTTTATCAAATTCTAACAGGGAGTAAAATAATTTTGTAATACCTCAGAGCAAAGCGGAGGAGAAATTGTTGAAGTAAAACATAAGAATGGCACCTAGGATATATCCAGTTATATAAAAGGATGTGGCAAAGGAAGTAAGAAAAAGCTTAGCCATTATTATGAAAGCATCGTTGGGCTCAGGGAAAGTCCCCACGTACTGCAGATGTATCTCCAATTCGGGGGATCAAAGGGTGGGATGAGTAACTACAGATCTGTTAGTTTGACATCTGTTCCAGGAAAAATAATTGAGTCACTGGTTAAAGAAGCATTGTAGGATCATCTAGACAAGACAACAGTAATAATTCAGACACAGCATGGGTTTGTTTAAGGGGAATGTTTTGTCTGACCAATTTGAGTAGATACTATGATGTGGTCACAAAGGACTGGATGAAAAAATAATTTTTATATCATATACTTGGATTTCAGGAAAGCTTCTGATACTGAGGTACATTAGCATTAGCTGAGGAATATGATTCAAGAAAGCAAGCTTATACAGCATCAGCCAAAAAAAAAAACCTTCCCATTTCACCCATCCAATCACTCCAAATGTTTGTCTAGTTTACCCTTAAAATTATTCAAGCTATCAACGTCCACAACAACAGATAGAAGTCTGGTCCAGCAATCAACCACCCGCGGGCTAAAGGCAAATGCCCGCACATCTACTCTACAACTGTCTTTCCTCAATTTGAATATATGTCCCTTCAGGTTCTTAATCTGAACAAGCGGAACTATCCCATCAGCATTGAGCCTACTCAAACTAATTAAGGCCTTATACATCTCTATCATATCACCTCGCAGGTGCCTAGTCACCAGATGCTGTAACTTTCAGAAATTAAGCCTTTCTTCGTAAGCGCACCCCTTTGTTCCTCTCACCAATCTTGTTGTTCTCTGTACTCGTTCTAGCAACTCAACATCCTTCCTAAAATAAGGCCTCCAGACCTATATACAGTACTCAAGGTGTGGCCTGAACATTGCCTTATACAAAGGGTAATCACCTCCTTGTTTCTGCTAGCAAAATTCCTATATATCATTGACAAAACTCCATGACCTGCTCGGGCAGCCCGTCTCCACTGCACAGAGTACTTCATATCTGAGTGCACAATTACCCCCAGGTCTTTTTCATTCTCCAGCTCCCTGAGTGTAGTACCACACAGTTGGTACGTTTCTCTTGGGTTACTGCTACCCATATGGAGTACTTTGCATTTGTCAATGTTAAACTTCAAGTGCCACTAATCAGCCCATCTGCCCAACTTTTCTAGATCCTGTTGCAGTAGCATACTGTCCTTATTGTCATTAACAACCCTGCCAACCTTTGTATCATCTGCAAACTTGTACATTAAGCCTGATATACCTTCATCAATATCATTGATAAATACACAAAAGAACAATGGGCCAAGCATTAAACCCTGGGGGACTCCGCTTATAACATTAGTCCACATAGAGCAGTGTCCATTTATTACCAATCTCTGCTGTTTCCCACTCAACCATCCCTTTATCCACTGCAGTAACTTGCCCTTAATGCCATACCACTCCAACTTGTACAGCAGTCTTCCATGTGCAACAGTATCAAAAGCTTGCCTGAAATCCAAGTATATGATATCAAAATTATTTTTTGCATCCAGTTACTTTGTGACCACATCATAGTATCCAATCAAATTGGTCAGACAAGACTTACACTTAACAAACCCATGCTGTGTCTGAACTAATGTTGCTGTCTTGTCTAAGTGATCCTATATCACCTCTTTAACCAGTGACTCCATTATTTTCCCCTGGAACAAAAGTTAAACTAACAGGTCTATAATTATTTGTGTCACCCTTTGAACCCCTTTGTGAGTTGGGGATAAATTTGCACATCTGTGTCCATGGGGACCTCTCCTGACACTAAGGATGCTCTCATAATTATGGCTATGGGTTGGCTTACTTCACTTGCTGCCTCCTTCATTATAACTGGATAGATTCCGTCTCAGTCCCAGGTGTCTTTTTCATGTTTAACTTCAAGTATTTTCCTCCACCACTTTGCTCTCACTTATTACAAAATCCTTGTTAGAGTTTGATAAATTTCTGGCATTCCCCTCATTGAATGAATAACTCCTCGTGTGTGAATGTAGATGCAAAATATTCATTCAGTTTATCAGCTACTTCAGCAGTATCATCAATAGTCATCAATCTATGTTAAGTGGACCAATCTGATTCATCCCATTCCTTTTAGAGTTTATATAATGAAAGAACTCTTTGCTGTTTTTCTTTGCATCCTTTGCCAAAGATTTCTTGTAATCTGCCTTCACTTGCCTAACCTCCTTTGTGACTTGAGTACAGACTAGCTTATATATGCTGCAGGCTTCTGTGTTGCCTGATAATTTATATGCATCCCATGCATTTTTCTTTTCTGCCACGAGCCTCATTAATTCATCCGACATCCAGTCAGGCCTGAACCTTGAACAGTATTTATTAGTTGGTATGAAAAGCCTAGTAGCCTCCAACTTTAAGTCCCTGAAGGCTTCTCATTTAGATTTCACAATTGCTAGCAACATCAGTTGATCCCACTGTATAGAATTTAAAAACTGCCTGAGACCACTGTAGTCACCTTTACAAAAACAAAACCTTGATGGTAGGTACATCTTTAAGTAAATCCCAAATCAGTAGACTGTGATCACTGTTATCTAGTGGTGCCTTTATTTGCAAATTCTTAATGCATGAATAATCACTGCTGATAATCAGATCAAGAGTATTACTTTCTTTGGTTGCCTCTCGAACATGTTACTGTAGAAAACAATCCTCCAATAAATCCACAAAAGTCTTGCTAGAGTGCAAGTGACCAAACCACAAGTTCCAGTCAATATCTGGAAAGTTAAAATCCCCCATTACAAGACATTCTGATTTACCGGCCCATTCTATTTCTCTACACAATTGTTCATTGTACACATCAGAGTCATTAGGCCTATAACATACTCCTACCCTCATTTTCCCTTTCCCAATGTTTATGTCGCACCAAAAAGACACAACGTTGCACTGTCCACCCATGTCAACTGGGTGCACTTCCTTAGATTTTGTGTGTTTCTTAACAACAGCATAACCCCTCCTCCCTTCCTATTCTGTCTGTCCTTTCTGTACACATTGTACCCCCCCAAATTCCAATTACAAGACATTCTGATTTACCGGCCCATTCTATTTCTCTACACAATTGTTCATTGTACACATCAGAGTCATTAGGCCTATAACATACTCCCACCCTCATTTTCCCTTTCCCAATGTTTATGTCGCACCAAAAAGACACAACGTTGCACTGTCCACCCATGTCAACTGGGTGCACTTCCTTAGATTTTGTGTGTTTCTTAACAACAGCATAACCCCTCCTCCCTTCCTATTCTGTCTGTCCTTTCTGTACACATTGTACCCCCCCAAATTCCAATTGTGCACTGCTTTTATCTGTGTGACACCATATCTCTGATATCCCAACAGTATCTGCCTTTGATGTCTTGACCAGCACTTCAAATTCATCAATTTTATTTACTATACTTCTAGCATTAGTGTACATGCAAGTATACATGCACTTGTTCTTACTTTTAGTTACCCTAACACAGCAAAGGTATTTACTTGTTCCATGATGACTCCCAGCAGCTACTGAAGTCCCCAGCAACTTGCTCTCTAATCTGCCACTCAATACAATAGAAGCAGTGCAAGAATCACTTTCACCTTCGCCTGTGGCTACTATTCATCTTTTAGTCTGTGAATCCCCCCAATCTAGCAGGTTTCCAACCCACCCAACACTGCCTTGATAGCATCAGTAAATATTCTTGCACCCTTTCGATTTAGGTGCATCCCATCTCTGTAGAAGCAGTTTCTCCTGTTAGCAAGCACAAAGCACTTTGAAAAAAATTCTATCCCGTGATCCTTGAACAATCTCTCCAGGGCCGAATTGATTGATAAGGCTCTTATCATATACTCCCTCTCCTATCGTTTCTGGGCAGAATTGCAGACAGTTTCAAATTTAACTCTAACTTGCAACTTTTTTCCAGCATTAACCTGTACTTGTTATATAAATCTGCAGATCTCTTACTCTTGAGGTCATTAGTGCCAACAGGTACAACAACATCACCTTTTGTGCCCTTAAAAGATTATATCTGCCCTACATCATCATCAACTTTTGCCTCTGGCAAACATACCCTGTTCCTGTCCACCTATCCTTTTTGCTTAATATATTCCCCGTCTCTGTGACATTAGAGTCACTGACAATAACTAGTTCCTGTGGGACACGGAAGACTACCATAAAATTGGAGCAGTATGGCATTAAAGGCAAGTCGCCACAATGGATAAAGGGATGGTTGATTGGGAGAAGACAGTGAGTGGCAATCAATGAATACTGCTCTACATGGACTAATGTTATTAGTGGTGTCCCTCAGGATTCGGTGTTGGGCCCATTGTTATTTTTATATTTATCAATGATAGTGGCAAAGATATATCAAGCTTAATGTCAAGTTTGCAGATGATACAAACATTGGCAGGGTTGTTAACAGCAGTAATGACTGCATGCTGCTGCAACAGGATCTGGAAAAGTTGGGCAATGGGCTGAAAAGTGGCAACTGAAGTTTAACATTGACAATTGCAAAATATTGCATATGGGTAGCAGTAACCTCAGAGAAATGTGCCAACTGCGTGGTGTTACGCTAAGGATAGTGGAGAATGAAAGAGACCTGGGGGTAATTGTGCAGTCAGATATGAAGTTTTCTGAGCAGTGCAGACAGGCTGTCAGAGTAGGTCATGAGGTCTTGTCAATGATATATAGGAATTTTGCTAGCAGAGACAAGGAAGTGATTGTCCCCTTGTATAAGGTAATGGTCAGGTGACACCTTGAGTACTGCATACAGGTCTGGATGCCTTATTGTAGGAAGGATGTAGAGTTGCTAGAACGAGTACAAAGGAGGGCAACAAGGACAAGAGTGGTGAGAGTAACAAAGGGACGCACTTACGAAGAAAGGATTAAGTTCTGCAATTTGCAGCATCTGGAGACTAGGCACCTGCGAGGTGATCTGATCAAGGTATATAAGGCCTTGAATGGTTGAGCAGGCTCTATGATGATAGGATACTTACGCTTGTTCAGATTAAGAACCCGAGGCAGCATAGATTCAAATTGAGGAAAGACAGTTGCAGAATAGATGTGCAGAAGTTTGCCTTTAGCCAGCGGGTAGCTGATTGCTGGAACAGACTTTCATCTGTTGTTGTGAAAGTTGATAGCTTAAATAAATTTAAGGCTGAACCAGACAAACATTTGGAGTGACCGGATGGGTGAAATGGGAAGTTTTTTTTTTTTTTTTTGCCTGGTGCTCTTGCTTTCTTGCTTCATATGCCTCAACTAATGCTAATGCTAAAATGAGGCTTCCAGACCTCACTTTAGTATGCAGTACTGAAGATGTAGCCTAACCATCACCTTACACAATGAGATAATCACCTCCTTATCTCTGCTGGCAAAATCCATGCATATCACTGACAAAACCTGGTGAGCTGTCCTAGCAACATGTCTGCACTGTTCAGAGAACTTTGTGTCTGAGCACAATTACACCAGGTCTTTTTCATTCTCCAATACTCTGAATGTGGTACCATACAGTTTGTATGTTTGGGATCACTGCTAGTCATAGGCAGTACCCTGCATTTGTCAATGTTAATCTTCAATTGCCATTTCTCAACCCATGTGTATAATTTTTCTAGATCTTTATGCAATAGCATACCATGAGTACTATCATTAATCACCCCACCACAAGCCTTTATATCATCTGCAAACTTAGACCTTAGGCCTAATATACCATCATCAATGGGCTCAGAACTGAACCCTTGGTAGGGGGGGTTCCACTAATAATATTAGTCCAAGAAGAGCAGTGCTCACTCCACTGCTTAACTCAACCAACCCTTTATCCATAGCAATAACTTAACTTGCAAGTCACTGTGGCATAAGGGTGCAAATTACTGTGGAACAGTAAGTTACACATATCTTCTACATTCAACTCATTTACTGATACATGGATACAAATAATGCCTATACAAAAGGGTCATCATAACATTATTTTTCTATATGATCACTACCACAATTTAGGCACTTGTCTCACCAGTGGACAAGTACATGAACATCCATCTAAAAGGAATTGTAATTAAGGGAGTACTTTGTAGATAATGGCCTGCCAGCAGACCAACACCTACAAAAAAGTTCTGTCAATTGATATACAGTTAAAGCAATTTTGGCAGGGAAACAAGGATATGATTTATCTGTTGTATAAAGAAATGGACAGGCTACAGTTTGAGGCTGCATACAGGTCTTGAAGCCTCATTTTATGAAGGATGTAAATATGTTGGAATGGGTACAGAAAAGAGCAACAAGATTAGTCAGGAGCACAAAAGGGTGATCTTACCAAGAAAGACTTCAGTTCTGCAAATTGCACTGACTAAAAACTAGGCATCCCACAAGCAGTACAGACTGTGGTGTTTAAATGGATCAAGTCAACTATATATATATAGTTGACTTGATATTCATGATAAAATATTCATGAAAAACAAAATGTTTTTCATGAATATTTTATTGTAAACAGTGCAAATATTTCATATAATAGGCATCCTGGCATGCAAATTCCAAGTGTCCAGTAGAAATCAATCTACTACCTTACAGAGCTACACATTGTGCAAATTATTCATGCCTATAAAAACACAGGTTGCAACCACATCACTTCATTCCTATTTTTTGGCTTGCTCAGTGGGATAACCAAATCTCCAGAATTCAGGAGACAAGTCATTGTCATTTAGATGATTCTTTGAGATGGCAGGCAGTCAAAGCTGGCACACTGGCTTAATGTGTCATGCAGCATCATCTCAGCACTGTGGATGTAGTTTCAGGAGACAGAAACAATTACGAGAGTTGGTCATAGTTGCTGAGGGCTATGTCAACCAGAACAGACAGCTATCTGGCTCTAACAGCAACACAGAACCCTATGATGTCCTGTCATCAATTATCTCTCGAGGTTTCTGCAGCCACTTATGGTGGAGGCAGTGTTCTCGTATGGGACAGAATAGTGATCAACAGCTGCACCTCTTCATGTTTTTGATAGGGATACAGTAACTGTGCAGAGGTATCCAGAACAGATCTTTCAACCTATGTGCAACTTTTTAGGGGTGTGGTTGGTTGTCCAAGATTTTCTTTTCATGCATGACAATACCATTGCATATACAGTTCAAGTAGTGGAGGAATATCTGGAAACTGAAGCTATCCAACAACTGCTGTAGCTAGCACAATCACCAGACTTAAATCCAATTGAACATATGTGAGATTCCCTTGGGTTTCGACAGCCAAATCTATGGTCACTTGGTGAGCAAAGGTCTGTGCTGGTGGAATAACATGGGATTTATTGCCATAGAATCTTAAAGACACCATTATAGAATCTTAAAAACACCATGATTCACCACTATCAGGCCTGTTTAGGCATTAGAGGGGATCCTATGCCGCACTGATGTTATGAGACTATATTTTTGAGCATCTTGTTTGTTGTTGTTTGTTATTTGGTTTTTAGGAGCATTAGCAACTAAAGCCATATTGCTCCGGGGATATGCAGTGGTCATTCCCTGACCTTTCCGCCTCCTCCGTTATTTGGTGGTCACGGGCTCAAACTCCGGTCTAATCAAAAAGCGTGTGCTATGCACTGCTGCTCCTGCCCCCCCCCGGCTATGGAGGCGCCCGAGCATCTTGTATTGACTTCTGCAATGTGACCATTTTGGTAATTCTTACAAAACTCCTATAAATGTTCCTTATACTTGTCTGCAGTTTCTCTCTGTTTCCTCATTTCATTGTTATTCTATAGTATACCAGCATTCCAAATTTTATCCTGCTTCAATACAAACTGCACAATTTACCCAAGTTTTCTAAGTGTTCTGTTAATTTTGTTCAGCAGTGTATATATGGCATCCTTACCGTTAATTGGATGACACATAAAAGGAATGAACATTTTAATTGCAAAAGGATAGTTTATGATAGATCAGCAAAAAATTTGCTTTTATCCAGAAAATAATTGATTGCGGGAACAAATTTCCATCTGGTGTCGTGGAAATTGGAATAAATTTAAGGAAGGATTAAACAAATTATGAGAGGGCTTAGGCAGATGATGTGAGCAGTTGTTTTTGGGAGGTGGTGGAAGGCTAATGCTGTATAAGCTTGCATCCTTGCATCATTTGCCACAATAATACAGAATTTCATTATTTTGTGCTCTTCTGCAAAATAATGAAAAAATTAGCTTAATGCCTGACTGTTTAACAGAGTTAGCATTAGCATTAGTAGAGGCATATGATGCAAAAAAGTAAACTTATGCAGCATCAGCCAAAAAAAAAAAAAAAAAACACTTCCACTTCACCCCTCCGTTCATTCGAAATACCTGTCTAGCTGAGCCTTAAACTTATTTAGGCTATCAACCTCCACGACAAGGGATGGAAGTCTGTTCCACCAACCAACCACCCGCTGGCTAAAGGCAAATTTCCGCACGTCTATCTTACATCTGTCTTTCCGCAATTTGAATTTATTCCCTCTCAGGTGATTATTCTGAGCTAGAGGACGAATCCCATTAGCATTGAGCATGCTCAAACCATTCAAGGCTTTATACACCTCTATCAGATCACCTCGCTGGTGCCTAGTCTCCAGACACTGTAATTTGCAAAACTTAAGCCTTTCTTCGTAAGAGCACCCCTTTGTTCCATTCACTAATCTTGTTGCCCTTCTCTGTACTCGTTCCAGCAGCTCTACATCCTTCTTGAAATGAGGCCTCCAGACCTGTATACAGTACTCTAGGTGTGGCCTGACCATTGCCTTATACAAGGGAATAATCACCTCCTTATCCCTGCTATAAAAATTCCTGTATATCATTGACAGGACACCATGAGCTACTCTTCCAGCCCATCTGCACTGCTCAGAGAACTTCATATCTGCCAGCACAATTACCCTCAGGTCCTCTATTCATTCTTTACCACTGTCAGTGTAGTACCACAAAGTTGATACATTGCTCTGGGGCTGCTGTTTCCCATATGTAGTACTTTACATTTGTCAATGTTAAACTTCATTTGCCACCTCTCAGCACATCTGCTCAACCTTTCCAGATCCTGTTGCAGCAGCATAGTGTGAGTAGTGTCCTTGACAACCCTGCCAACCTTCGTATCGTCTGCAAACTTGGACATTAAGCTTGATATACCATCATCAATATTATTTATATATATACAGAAAACAATAATGGACCCAACACTGAACCCTGAGGGACTCCACTAATAACATTAGTCCACGATGAGCAGTGTCCATTGATTACAATTCTCTGTCTTCTCCCCCTCAACCACCTCTTTATGCATAGCAGCAATTTGCCTCCAATGCCAAATTGCTCGAATTTGTTCAGCAGTTTTCCAAGTGCAACGGTATCAAAAGCCTTTCTAAGATCCAAGTATATAATATCAAAGTTATTCCCTGCATCCAGTTCTTTTGTGACTGCATCATAGTATCCAATCAAACTGATCAGGCAAGACTTTCCCTTAACAAAACCATGCTGTGTCCGAACTATAACTGAAGTCTTGTCTAGATGATCCTGCAGTGCTTCTTTAACCAGTGCCTCCATTAATTTTCCTGGAACAGATGTTAAACTCACAGGTCTATAATTACTTGTGTCAGCCTTTGATCCTCCTTTGTTTGTTGTTTGTTATTTGGTTTTTAGGAGCATTAGCAACTAAGGCCATATTGCTGTGGGAATATGCGGTGGTCATTCCCTTGACCTTTCCGCATCCTCCGTATTTGGTGGTGACAAGCTCGAACCCCGGTTTAATCAAGAAGTGTGTGCTATGCACTGCTGCTCCTTCCCACCTGACTACGGAGGCGGCTCCTCCTTTGTGAATTGGGGTCACATTTGCACATCTCCAATCTATGGGGTACCTCCCTTGAGTCCAAGGAATCTCTCATAATTATTGCTAAGGATTTGCTTACTTCCTTTGCTGCCTCCTTTAATATAACTGGATAGATTCCATCCACCCCAGGTGCCTTTCTTGTCTTTATCTTCAACAATTTCTCCTCCACTTTACTCTAAGTTATTACAAGATTATCTAGCTTACTGCCAGAGTTTAATGCACCTCTGGCATTCCCCTCGCTGAATAACTCCTCATATGTGAATGTTGATGCAAAATATTCATTTAGTTTGTTAGCTACCTGAGCAGGATCATCAACAGTTGAACCATCGATATCAAGTGGACCCATCTGATTCATCCCCTTCCTTCTAGAGTTTACATAAGTAAAGAACTCTTTACTTCTTTTCTTTGCATCCTTTGTCAAAAAAAAAAAAAAAAAAAATTTCTCGTAATCTGCCTTCGCCTGCCTAACCTCCTTTTTAACTTGGTTACAGATCAACTTATATCTATCATAGGCTTCTGTGTCACATGTTAATTTATATATATCCCATGCATTTATGTTCTCTGCCATATGTCTAATTAGTTCATCTGATGTCCATTTAGGCCTAAACCTTGAACAATATTTCTTAGTTGGTATGTAAAGCCTAGTAGCTTCCAAGATAAGTTCTTTGAATGCTTCCAATTTTGAATTTGCTGTTGGTAACATCATCAGTTGGTCCCACTGTTTAGAATTTAAATACTGTCTCAGACCATCGTAGTCGCCTTTACGAAAGCAAAAACCCTTCCCTTTACCCTTGACGGTAGTTACCTCTTTGTGTAAATCCCACTTCAGCACACTGTGATCACTGCCACCTAGTGGTTCCTTTATCTGCAGATTCTTAATGGAAGAAGAATGACTACTGATAATCAAATCAAGAGTATTACTTCCTCTAGTTGCCTCCCGAACATGTTGATGTAGAAAACAATCATCCAATAAATCCACAAAAGCCTTGCTAGTGAGTGAGTGACCAGCCCCCAAATTGCAGTCAATATCTGGGAAATTAAAATCCCCCATTATAAGACTCTCTGATTTACTGGCCCACTTAGTTTCCCTGTACAGTTTCTTATTATACTCATCAGAGTCATTAGGCCTATAGCACACTCCTACTCTCAATTTTGATCTCCCAATGCTTATGTCACATCAAACTGACTCAATGCTGCACTGTCCAGTGATGTCGACTGGCTTCACATCCTTGGATTTTATGTGTTTCTTAACTAATAGCATAACCTCTCCTCCCTTCCTATCCTTTCTGTACACATTGTACTCCCCAAATTCCAGTTCTGCATTCCTTATTCTGTGTGACACCACGTCTCTGATATCCCAACAATATCTGCCTTTGATGTTTTGGGCAATACCTCAAATTCATCAAATTTATTTACTAAACTCCTAGCATTGGTGTACACGCAAGTATACATGCACCTGTTTCTATTCTTAGCTACCCTTGTTTACTTGTACTGCAATGACTCCCAGCAGTCTCTGAAATATCCTGCATCTTGTTTTCCAGGCTTCTGCTCATTCCAATAGAAGCAGTACAAGAATCACTTTCACTTCTGTCAGTGGCTACTGTTAATATATTAGTCCTTGTATCCCCCCAAGCTAGCAGTTTTCCGACCCACCTAACACTGCCTCGATAGCATCAGCAAATATTCTAACACCCTTTCTATTTAAGTGTAATCCATCCCTGTAGAAGCAGTCTCTCCTGTTAACTTGTTAACAGGAGAGACTGCTTCTACAGGGATGAAATTTCACATTGAGTCATTGCCAAAGAATTGGCAATGGCTCATTGCCATTGTGAATTTTCACATTGAGCCATTGCCAAAGAAACTTCAACTCTAACGAGTTAAAATTTCTTTGGCAATGGCTCAATGTGAAAACATTTATTTAATGTTATTAATATATATTAGTTATTACAGGTCAACTTATAAAACAAGTATGGGATAAATAACTCCATTAACAATTTTTTATTTGAACTTGGAGAAAGATCAAATAAAACATTGAAGCGAGATATAATATATATCTACTCAAAGGTAGAAAGTCAGAACTATGTGGTCAATGTATTAAAATCTGGCAATACCACTTGAACCACTGCAAGGTTTTCATGACTATATGATGTTACATTGCAATGAAATAAAATCACTAATTTTTTCAGTAATCTGGTTTCTTCTGACAAAAAGCATTCCTCATTTTTCATGCACAAGGTAATGGCAAAAACCAAATAATGCTTCACAGCTCAGTATTTTTCTACATCTCTCTCTCTCTCTCTTACTGCTGTCATATTTGCACATGAATACTTATACAGCCCTCACCCAGCTAGTACTGTTTATCCTGTTACTTTGTACCATGTGAGAAAATGGTACTTTCTGTTATTAACATTTGTTCCTGTTGCACCTGCTTATAACTTACTGGCGAAGGCAAAGAAAGCCCACACGAGAAGCACGCAAAAGTTTGATGAAATATACCGGTAAAAGTACTTTGCCGTAACGGCATTTGTATTGTAGCTTGCTCAGTAAACATATAGTGGGCGTTATTTGTCAGGAGTAGAAATTGAATCCCATGAGAGATTGAAACCCTCCTGAAGTGGAGGGAGTAACCTAACTTTTTTTCTTTAGAATCACTGGTGGACTAGTGGATAAATTCTTTATTAAGAAAAAAAGGCAAAGGAAGCCCACACGAGAAGCATGGCAAACTTCAAAAACGTTTACTGGTGAAACTACATTACGAACATTTTTTACGACACTAGAACTTCCATATGACTCTGTTCGTGATTCAATTAGTTAATTCATTTAGTGATTCTAAAGAAAAAAAGGTCAGGTTACCCTCCTCCACTTCAGGAGGGTTTCTAGCTCCCGTGGGATTCAACTTCTACTCCAGACCAATAACACCCACCGTCTGTTTAAAGAACGAGCAACAATACAAATGCAAAGTACTTTTACCAGTAAATTTCATCGAACTTTTGAATGCTTCTCATGCGGGCTTTCTTTACCTTAGCCAACTTACTTTCTAAACACCTCTCTTAGTTTTCTATATTTTCAACATCACGTTATAATTTTTTAAAAGAAGAATTACATACAGAGAAACAAACATTCTGTTTTGCAAATAAAATAATAAAAATATAAATATATTATAATTACTATAATCTACACTGAACTGCATGAAATAAGCCAATAGGTTTAATCATGGACCCCTCCAAAAAAAAAACAACTCTAAGTTTTCTTATGAATAATTACCTGCCTACTTGTATAATGTTCATGTTTAGCCAGTTTAGTGTCCATGGCTTCAAGAAGCATCTGAAACAAAATGAAATTTTTTAAGTTGTATGATCAATTTAAACACACACACACCACACACACACACACACACACACACACACACACACATATATATATATATATATATATATATATATATATATATATATATATATATATATATATATATATATATATATAAGTTTGTATTAATATATTGAATAAAGTATGCATAAATGGATATGAAAGACACACAAAGTGCCAGTAACTAGAAGGGTGCGGAACGTAGAAAGAAAAATGTAGTAGATTTCTAAAAGGTGAAAAAATTTTAATATCCTAAAGGTTATAATGAATTAAGAAAATTATGGGCTGAATTACCAAGCCAATAGAAAGTGGAAGAACTGTAAAGTAAAATTAGTACATCAAAATACGTACTAATAAAATGCAAATAAAATGATAGTGGTATAGCTGTCATCAGATATGGGGGAAACATATTTAGAAAATGGTCGAATATAGGTAAGGCAAATATGCTTGATCTAATGTCAGCTGAAATAAATATTGATACATGATCAGGTATTTCATCAATGGACTACACCTGACCATGTATCAGGAACTGCGTTTCTATACTTGTCCATAGTAGTAGAAGAAAAGTGAAAGGCCAAAATGCAACAAAAATGAAATTAGCACATTCTAATACAGTATGGACAAGGTAGTCTCAAATCAGTGTAATTTATTTAGGTAAAAAATAAGGATCAAGTTAGAATAAATATGGTTAATATAAATTTGTACAATTTAGTGTAGGGTTTAATTTTGTATAGATAGGAATTCAATGATTCAATAAATAAATTTGGAACAAGCACATGGTATAGGGTGAGGTATTAAATTGAGGATGGGGAAGGGAAAAAGGAGTATTTTAAATAAATACAAAAAATAGTAATAGAAGCAGGATAGTTCATATCACCCTTGTATACACTAATAGTTTTACAAATAGGAAGAACAGTAGAAATAGACAGCAGAAAGAGAAAAAGCAAAGAAAAAGTTTATTAAATAACACTAAGCTTGCTGGAATTGTGAAGCCCAACCCTATAGTAAGGGCTCTGGCATTTGTAAGCGCTAGTATAAAATGGAGCTAATAAAATGCTTGTACTGAAAGTAAAAATATGCGTCTTGAAACACGTTGAGAATCTAAAATGAAACCGAAAGTATAATAAGAAAGTGAAAGTGAACGATACCTGGAGTATTTCAAGAAATGAGTAGCAGAAATAAGCTGGTGGGAAAAATATACATAGCAGAAGAAAAAAGGCGGGGAGATGAAGCGCATATATTCAGTAGAATAGATGAATGCATGCAAACTTCAACTACATTGGCGATATATCTACATAATAAAGCAATTTATAGTAGCGTAGTGGACTTAATAGTAAGCTGCAAAGAAATGCAAAACAGTGAGAAAAATAATGACCTCTATTGTCGTATTTAGAATACAAGTGTATGGAATTAATTTAAAATTAGCATTGGAAAAAGAAATGCGGTTGGAATAGTATGACTTTACTGTGATAAAGTCATACAAAATTATAAAAATAAACATACTACCGTTAATAGATAAATAAAGAGTGTTGAACAATACGGTGGCAAAAAACATATACACGTTAGACCAAATGATGAGGCTACGTTATATTAATCTGAATAGTCTCATATAAAGGAATGATTGTAAACGTATCAGAGTATAGAAAACAAGAATCATCAAACGTTTTGAGATATAAATAGATTAATAATTATAATCTATAGTCCAAAAAGGTGTAGTAAGAATTCAATTTATAAAGAATCTAATTTAGCAAGAAACTACATCCAAGGAAAAATGAACTAATTTAAATTCATGGATTAAAGAATGTGATATAATTCCAGGGATACAAGTAACATGGTGACTTTAGATCCAATTATAAAATAACAGGAAATAAGTCCATGTATATTAAACAATTCCAAGGAAACAACTATAGTAAGGAAGAACAGGAAATAATTCCAAGTATATAAAACTAGATGAATCCACAGGTAGTATAAGGTGTGAATTCACTGTGGAAAGGACAGTAAAATTTTTTCAAACTACTAAAAAGTATTTTTAATAATCTCACATCTACTTGGGTAATAAATAATAACCTAGCTGTCATCAACACCTTCAAATCTAATATTACCATAACAAACATAGAAACATTTTATTTCACCAATCTTTTTACCTCCATACCATATAATTTACTGATATTTGTGCTAAAACAACTTTATCACACAAAGATAAATTAAACGTAAATGAAAATACATGGAACAACTATGTAAATCCTGTTTACTCAAGAACTATATCTTCGATGACAAACTTACCTACAAAAAAACTATTGGTGTTCCTATGGGTTCCCAAATATTCAGCTTAGTATCCAACCTTTTCCTGCATTATTATGAACAACTATACACCATAAATAATAGTAATTAAAACCTGTTAGCTTCCAGATATGTAGATGACATCCTAGTCTTAAATGCTAACTTTGAACCTATAGCCAAAGCTATTTACCCTAGTGAACTTAAACTAAATAAAACAAACTCCACTAATCACACAGCCAACTTTCTTGACCTCAATATTACTCTTAGCAATACTTCACTTCCACATAATATTGACATATATGATAAAAGAAATAAATTTAACTTTGATGTCATTCTACCTTACCAACTGGCATTCCACTATTTCCAACAAAATACATAAAAATATAATTTGAATCCAAACCACCAGATTAGCTAACATATGTAGTAAGCAACTACTGTTCACCAAAGCTCTACAACTCTTGATAATAAACTGATCAACAATAATATCCCTATTTACTTTGTAAAATACTGTTTCAATATAGTTTCCCATGTTATCAGAAATAAATTCAGTTACAATTTACTATGTACTGGTCAGTTCTAAACATATATGTATAGTTGTAAAATTATCTGGTGGAATTCCACTACTCGGTAAGTAATAGCTATACATGACTTCCAATGCAACTGTTTTCTTTGGATTGATTACTTTGTCTCTTTACTTACTAAGTTTCTACTGTTATGTTTTCACTTTTCTCGTCTATCCATTGGATTTGTTTTAATAATCATTCATGAAATTACTTATAATCAACTGGCCATGCTGAGTCTTTGCTGACTTTTACTAACTTGTTTTAAGATATGGTTTATATTATATGTAAAATTTGCATATTTTTATGGGTCTTGGATTTTTCAAGCATGTGTTAATGTACTAAACTTTTGAAAATCCATCTCTAGATTTTCTACTAAAATTATATAGCAACCATTAGATTTTATTGACTTTGGTCTTATTATTATTAGCTATATGGTGCAAGGAAGCCTGAGGCTTATGCTGCACCAGCCAAATGAATTGAATTACCCTGAGAGAGAGAGTGAGAGAGAGAGAGAGAGAGAGAGAGAGAGAGAGAGAGAGAGAGAGAGAGAGAGACAGTGAGTGAGTGAGTGTGTGTGTGAGAGAGAGAGAGAGAGACAGTGAGTGAGTGTATGTGTGTGAGAGAGAGAGAAAACAAGTGTCAAAAGTAGAAGGGAATCACCAAGAGAGAGAAAAATGATATCCAGCTCAGCACGCTGGGTGTGCCAAGCCCATACTCACCAAATGCGAGCCCCTGGTCTTTACCACTAAACTTTATATAAATCACTTTATACATTCTCCTAACTACATCACTATTAGGTATACAGACATCCAAAATTTTCGGTTCCTTGGAATCACTTCTTGTTCTTCTTTCTTAGCATTAGCATTAGCATTTGATGCAAGAAAGCAAGGTTATGCAGCATCAGCCAAAAAACCCACTTCCACTTCACCCCTCTGTTCGTTTGAAATACCTGTCCAGCTGAGCCTTAAACTTATTTAGGCTATCAACTCCCACAACAAGGGATGGAAGTCTGTTCCACCAACCAACCAACCAACCACCCGCTGGCTAAAGGCAAATTTCCACACATCTATCCTACATCTGTCTTTCCGCGATTTGAATTTATGCCCTCTCAGGTGATTATTCTGAGCAAGAGGCAATATCCCATCAGCATTGACCATGCTCAAATCATTCAAGGCTTTATACACCTCTATCAGATCACCTCGCTAGTGCCTAGTCTCCAGACACTGTAATTTGCAAAACTTAAGCCATTCTTCGTAAGAGCACCCATTTGTTCCATTCACTAATCTTGTTGCCCTTCTCTGTACTCGTTCCAGCAGCTCTACATCCTTCTTGAAATGAGGCCTCCAGACCTGTAAACAGTACTCTAGGTGAAGCCTGACCATTGCCTTATACAAGGGAATAATCACCTCCTTATCCCTGCTAGAAAAATTCCTATATATCATTGACAATACACCATGAGCTACACTTGCAGCCCATCTGCACTGCTCAGAGAACTTTATATCTGCCTGCACAACCACCCCCAGGTCCCTTTCATTCTCTACCACTGTCAGTTTAGTACCACAGAGTTGATACATTGCTCTGGGGTTGCTGTTTCCCATATATAGCACTTTACATTTGTCAATGTTAAACTTCATATGCCATCTCTCAGACCATCTGCTCAACTTTCCAGATCCTGTTGCAGCAGCATAGTGTCAGTAGTGTCCTTGACAACCCTGCCAACCTTCGTATCATCTGCAAACTTGGACATTAAGCTTGATATACCATCATCAATATCATTTATAAATACAGAAAACAATAATGGACCCAATACTGAACCCTGAGGGACTCCACTGATAACGTTAGTCCACGATGAGCAGTGTCCATTGATTACCACTCTCTGTCTTCTCGCCCTCAACCATCCCTTTATTCATAGCAGCAATTTTCCTCCAATGCCACACTGCTCCAATTTATGCAGCAGTCTTCCATGTGCAACAGTATCAAAAGCCTTTCTAAGATCCAAGTATATAATATCAAAGTTATTCCCTCCATCCAGTTCTTTTGTGACTGCATCATAGTATCCAATCAAATTGGTCAGGCAAGACTTCCCCTTAACAAAACCATGCTGTGTACGAGCTATAACTGAAGTCTTGTCTAGATGATCCTTCAGTGCTTCTTTAACCAGTGCCTCCATTAATTTTCTTGGAACAGAAGTTAAACTCACAGGTCAATAATTACTTGTGTCAGCCTTTGATCCTCCTTTGTGAATTGGGGTCACATTTGCACATCTCCAGTTTGTGGGTACCTCCCCTGAGTCCAAGGAAGCTCTCATAATTATGGCTAAGGGTTTGCTTACTTCCTTGCTGCCTCCTTAAATATAACTGGATAGATCCCATCCACCCCAGGTGCCTTTCTTGTCTTTATCTTCAACAATTTCTCCTCCACTTTACTCTCAGTTATTACAAGACTCTCTAGCTTACTGCCAGAGTTGAATACACCTCTGGCATTCCCCTCGTTGAATAACTCCTCATGTGTGAATGTCGATGCAAAATATTCATTTAGTTTGTTAGCTACCTGAGCAGGATCATCAACAGTTGACCCATCAATATCAAGTGGACCAATCTGATTCATCGCCTTCCTTCTAAGAGTTTACATAAGTAAAGAACTCTTTGCTGGTTTTCTTTGCATCCCTTGCCAAAGATTTCTTGCAATCTGCCTTCGCCTGCCTAACCTCCTTTGTAACTTGGTTACAGATCAACTTGTAACTATCATAGGCTTCTGTGTCACGTGTTAATTTTTATGTATCCAGTGCATTTTTCTTCTTTTCCATATGTCTCATTAGTTCATCTGACATCCATTTAGGCCTAAACCTTGAACAATATTTCTTAGTTTGGTATGTAAAGCCTAGTAGCTTCCAAGATAAGTTCTTTGAATGCTTACCATTTTGAATTTGCTGTTGGTAACATCATCAGTTGGTCCCACTGTATAGAATTTAAATACTGTCTCAGTCCATCGTAGTCGCCTTTACGAAAGCAATAACCCTTCCCTTTACCCCTAATGGTAGTTACCGCTTTGAGTAAATCCCACTTCAGCACAATGTGATCACTGCCACCTAGTGGTTCCTTTATCTGCAGATTCTTAATGGAAGAAGAATGACTACTGATAATCAAATCAAGAGTATTACTCCCTCTAGTTGCCTCTTGAACATGCTGATGTAGAAAACAATCATCCAATAAATCCACAAAAGTCTTGCTAGTGTGTGAGTGACCAGCCCCCAAATTGCAGTCAATATCTGGGGAAATTAAAATCCCCCATTATAAGACTCTGATTTACTGGCCCACTCTATTTCCCTGTACAGTTTCTTATTATACTCATCAGAGTCATTAGGCCTATAGCACACTCCTACTCTCAATTCTGATCTCCCAGTGCTTATGTCACACCAAACTGACTCGACACTGCACTGTCCAGCAATGTCGACAAGCTTCACTTCCTTGGATTTTATGTGTTTCTTAACTAATAGCATAACCCCGCCTCCCTTCCTATCCTGTCTATCCTTTCTGTAGACGTTGTACTCCGCAAATTCCAGTTCTGCATTCCTTATATCTGTTTGACACCACGTCTTTGATATCCCAACAAAATCTGCCTTTGATGTTTTGAGCAATACCTCAAATTCATAAATTTATTTACTAAACTCCTAGCATTGGTGTACATGCAAGTATACATGCACCTGTTTCTATTCTTAGCTACCCTAAAACAAACCATGTGTTTACTTGTACTGCAATGACTACCAGCAGTCTCTGAAATATCCTGCATCTTGTTTTCTAGGCTTCTGTTCATTCCAACAGAAGCAGTGAAAGAATCTCTTTCACCTCTGCCAGTGGCTACTATTAATCTATTAGTATTTGTCTCCACCCAAGCTAGCAGTTTTCCGACCCGCCTAACACTGCCTCGATAGCATCAGCAAATATTCTTGCACCCTTTCTATTTAAGTGTATCCCATCCCTGTAGAAGCGGTCTCTCCTGTTAACGAGTACAGTCCAGGCTGGAAAAAATTCTACCCCTTGAGCCTTGCACAATCTTTCCAGGGCCGAATTGATCGACAGGGCTCTCATCATATACTCCCTACTATCGTGTCTGGGCAGAATTGAACCGTTTCATGTCCACAGACTTGGTACCTGTCCTTTCATAATTGGATTCTTAACTACACTACCACTGAATATATCAACTGGGTCTTTATCCTTGGATTAATTTACTATTCTTCCTACAGTAAATTCACACCTGATACTACCCATGGATTCATTTAGTTTTATATACATGGAATTAATTCCTGTTCTTCCTTACTATAGTTGTTTCCTTGGAATTGTTGCATATACATGGAATTATTTCTTGTTCTTTTATAGAGGGTGTCTCAAAAATATTGGTACAAACGTTTAGGGGAGGTAGGAAACATCTAAAGGAATGTGAATCGCATAGGAACCCATAACCGGAAACGTCACGGGAAAGTAGTAGCAGAGGCACAAGAAGCAGAAATGACACAAGACAGTAATTAGTGCAAACATTTATTTGACATAATATTAACAATGGAATACGAGATGGATGCATTTCATGATGTTACAACAGATGCTCGAAGGTTCCACCATGAGATGCAATGCATGCGTGACACCGAAGCAGCATGGATTGGAGGACACAGCCGAACATACCTGGAGTTTCTTTCACAGTAGCTGCAGCACAGATGAGTCTCGTCACAAGATCCATTTCCGTCTCCACAGGCGATTCATACATGATAGATGAGGCCCTCCACAGGAAGAAATCAAGGCTCAATAAATCAGGTGAGTGTGGAGGCCAGGCAATGGATCCACCACGGCCAATCCACCAACGCCCAAAATGCCTGTTCACAAACACACCTTCCATAATGGCCAGGCACCCTGTCATGTTGAAATCAAATGTTGCGTCACACATTTGCTGGAACGGTGTCAAGTAACCCTGGTAGAACTTGTTCAAGAAAGATCAGATATTTCACGGAGTTCATGAGGGGTTGTAACAGGCATGGACCGACTAAGCAGTCACCGACCATACCTGCCCACACAGGTATGGTCGGTGAATGTACATTTATTGCGAAGCGATGTTGTGCCGCATGGGAGCGCACACCGTGTGGGTTGTTGTGAGCATACACATGAGCATTGTGCTGATTGAATAAGCCTTCCTGAGTGAAATAAGCCTCATCCGTGAACAAAACATATGCCGGAAAATTCAAGTCTTGAACACTTCCTTGGAGAAATCACTGCACAAAAGCCACATGTGCAGGATGACCTTGGTGGAGCAGTAACTGAACTCTTTGGAGATGAAAGGGGTGTAAAGAATCGTCGTGCCAGACACACTGTACACTGCAATGAGACACTCCTAAGGCTGAGGCAACAGCACATGTGCTAGTAATAGGATTATTCTGGCAGGCATTCAACACACTTTCTTCCATGGCGTGAGTTTGCATTGAACGTGGTCTGTCCGCACTACTCCAGTTACCTCTAAATGACCCATAATCACACAAATTTTGATGCACACATGCAAACAAACCGTGATCCGGTACATGTCTGTCTGCGAAGCGTTCTCCATAAATTCGTTGAGCGGCTCGTCCATTGCCCTTTGCTAATCCATACACTAGGTGCATGTCTGCCAGCTCACAGTTCGTATATCGATGCATGCTCTTCGTGCGGCGACTACTGCTTGAATGAGTAAATCAGAAATTTTCCCTCTCGCGAACTGATGAACAGCGCTGTCTACCGACTTACGGTGACATTTCTGGTTATGGGTTCCTATGCGATTCACATTCCTTTAGATGTTACCTACCTCCCCTAAACATTTGTAACAATATTTTTGAGACACCTTGTAGTTGGATTCTTAACTGCACCACCTTTGGATCTAAAGTTACTATGCTACTTATATCCCTGGAATTATATCACTTCATAATTGGATTCTAATAACTACACTACCATTGCATATAATGTCAACTGATTCTTTGTCCTTGGATTCGTTTACTATTATTTTCACAGTGAATTCACACTTGATACTACCTGTGGATTCATCTAGTTTTATATACTTGGAATTATTTCCTGTTCTTCCTTACTATAGTTATTTTCTTGGAATTGTTTCATATACATGAACTTATTTCCTGTTCTTTTATAATTGGATCTAAAGTCACCATGTTACTTATATCCCTGGAATTATATCACATTCTTTAATCCATGAATTTAAATTAGTTCATTTTCCTTGGATGTATTTTCTTGCTAAATTGGATTCTTTATAAATTGAATTCTTACATCTTTTTGGACTATAGATTATAATTATTAATCTATTTATATCTCAAAACGTTTGATGATTCTTGTTTTCTATACTCTGATACGTTTACAATCATTCCTTGATATGAGACTATTCAGCTTAATATAACGTAGCCTCATCATTTGGTCTAACGTGTATATGTTTTTTGCCACCGTATTGTTCAGCACTCTTTATTTATCTATTAACGGTAGTATGTTTATTTTTATAATTTTGTATGACTTTATCACAGTAAAGTCATACTATTCCAACCGCATTTCTTTTTTCACTGCTAATTTTAAATTATCTGCATACACTTGTATTCTAAATATGACAATAGAGGTCACTATTTTTCCCACTGTTTTGCATTTTTTCGCAGCTTAATATTAAGTCCACTACACTATTATAGATTGCTTTATCATGTAGATATATCAGCAACGTAGTTGAAGTTTGCGTGCATTCATCTCCTCTACTAAATATGTGCGCTTAATCTCCCCACCTTTTTCCTTCTGCTACACATATTTTTGCCGCCAGCTTATTTCTGCTACGCATTTCTTAAAATACTCCAGGTATTGTTCACTTTCGCTTTCTTATTATACTTTCAATTTCGTTTTAGATTCTCAACATGTTTTGACACGCATATTTTTACTTTCAATACAAGCATTTTATTAGCTCCCTTTTATACTATAGCTTACAAATGCCAGAGCCCTTACTATAAGGTTGGGCTTCACAACCCCAGCAAGCTTAGTGTTATTTAATAACTTTTTCTTTGCTTTTTGTTTTTCTGCTGTCTTTTTCTACTGTCTTCCCATTCGTAAAACATTACGTAAAACGTAATGTATACGAGAGTGATACAAACATTCCTACTGTTCTGCTTCTATTACTATTTTTCGTATTTATTTAAAATTCTCCTTTTTACCTTCCCCATCCTCAATTTAATACCTCACCCTATACCATGTGCTTGTTCCAAATTTATTTAATGAATCATTGAATTCCTATCTATATAAAATTAAATCCTACATTAAATTTTACATATTTATATTAACCTGATCCTTATTTATACTAACTTGATCCTTATTTTTACCTAAATAAATTACACTGCATTGGGACTACCTTGTTCATACTGTATTAGAATGAAAATTAATTTTATTTTCATTGCTTTTTGGCCTTTCACTTTTCTTGTACTACTATGGACAAGTATGGCAATGCATTTCCTGATACAAGGTCAGGTGTAGTTCCCCTGATGAAATACCAGATCATGTATCAATATTTATTTCAGCTGACACCAGATCAAGCATATTTGCCTTACCTATATTTGACCTTTTTCTAAATAAGTTTCCTCCCATATCTGATGACAGCTATACCACTTTCATTTTTTTTTTTTTTTTTTTTTTGCATTTTATTATTTTTTTTATTTTATTAGTATTTTGATGTGCTAATTTTAGTTTTTACAATTCTTCTTCTTTCTCTTGGCTTGGTAATTCAGCCCATAATTTTCTTAATTCTTCACAAACTTTAGCATATTAACATTCTTTCACCTTTCACAAATCTACTAAGCTTCTTTTTCTTCTTTCCTCACCCTTCTAGTTACTGGCACTTTGTGTAACTTTCGCATCCATTTATGCATACTTTATTCAATAAATTAATACAAACTTATATATACTCTTGATCCTTTAATGCTGCTTTGCACTTTTAGGTGCATCTGTCATACCTGATTTATTAATCTTTCATTCACTGAAACCATATCATCAACTGAATACCTCTTTATCCTATATCATCATCATCATCAGCCATTTTCAATCCACTGCAGGATGAAGGCCTCTCCAGCAACTTTCCAGTTCCTTCTGTTTTGAGCACTGGCCATCCATTTACTACTCAAAAACTCATGAATTTCATCTATCCATCTCTGCCTTTGTCTTCCAGGTTTTCTTCTAGCTCCTCTTGGGTACCATTCTGTTATTTTCTTAGTCCATCTGTCATCATGTCTTCGAGCTATGTGTCCTGCCCAAGACCATTTTAGTTCTTTAGTTTTGATAAGAATGTCCTTTACTTGAGTTTGCTGCCTAATCCATGTGTTTCTCTTCTTATCTAACAGTCTGATTCCCAATATAATTCGTTCCATTCTTCACTGTGTAGTTCTTAGCTTCTCTTCCATTCTTTTGGTGAGTGCCCAAGTTTCACTTCCATAAGTCATGGTGGGGAGTATACATTGATTCATTATTTTACGTTTCAGACAAACTGGGATATTGCTCTTCAGTATGTGACTATATTTCCTGAATGCTATCCATCCAAAATTTATTCTTCCCTTGACTTCCAGCCATTTATCATTATTACAGCTAATAACTTGTCCCAGATAAGTATATGACTCCACCTTTTCAATTACTGCTCCTTCAATCATTATTTCCCTTTCCGTGGCATACTTGTTCATCATTACTTTTGTTTTAGCCATATTCATCTTTAGTCCAAAATCCTTACTAACTGTGCATAACTGATTAAGATTTTCCTCTAATTCTTTGGGATCGTGGCTTATGACCACAATGTCATCTGCAAATCGTAAATGGTTTAGGTACTCTCCATTCACATTGACTCCTTTCTGCGACCAGTCTAACCTTCTGAAAGCTTCCTCAAGGGCAGCAGTAAACAGCTTCGGAGATATTGTGTCTCCTTGTCGAACTCCTTTCTCGATTTTAAATTTGCTACTGTCTTTGTCTAGTCTAATAAAGGATGTAGCACTCTCATATATTTTCTTCAAAATCATAATATATGGATTATCTATGCCTTGTCTTTCCAGTGCCCGAAACATTGCCTTATGCTGTATGGAGTCAAATGCCTTTTCATAATCCACAAGGTGATCCATAGTTGAGAATCCTGTCCTAAAGCCAGCTTGCTCTTTCGGTTGATTCTCATCAAGTATTCTTTCTAATCTGTTAGTAATGACCCTTGTGAACAACTTGTAGATATGGGATAACAAGCTAATTGGTCTATAATTTACAATTTCTGATTTATCTCCTTTCTTATGCAGCAAAACTATGATTGCATTATTCCACTGCTTAGGCATCACACCTTTTCTAATGCACTTTGTGAAGAGCCTTGCCAGTTTTTGTGTTATGTCTCTTCCTCCCAATTTTAACAACTCTACAGTAACTTCATCTTCCCCCGGGGCTTTCCGATTCTTCATTTTTTTCAATGCATGTTCTACCTCATCGGGAAGAATATCGGGTATGTCGTATGTGTTGCTACTTTGCAATCCATCTTCCCCACTGCTGGTATCATTCCCTCGCTCCTTGTATAATTCTCTATAGTAGTCTTCTGCTATTTGAATTATGCCTTCTCTGCTGTTTATAAGTACACCATCGCTATTCTTCAGTTTCAGTATCATTTGTCTTTCTGTATTACTGCTTCTGGCTGCTTATTTAAATCCTTTGTTTTCCCTTAATGCTTGTTCTACTTTTCTTGTGTTAAATCTTCTTATGTCCTCTCTGAGTCTCTTTCTAATGGCTTTGCATAACTCAGTATACTCAATTTTCTCCCTGTCAGTGTTTTTCTTGCTCTTCATTTGTCCTCTTTGGTTCATTATGACAAGTGTTTCTTGACTAATTTTTTCTTCTTTGGATTTATTTTTCCCTATAGGTTTCTTGGGCTTTAACACTTTCAGAAAGTTGTAATATTCCTCGTCGATATCTTGGTCCTGAGCAGTCTGCAGAAGCTCAAACTTGTTCTTAAGTTCCAGTACATACTGCTTTTTCTCCTCCTCTATTATTTCAAAGACCTTTGTATTATTTACTCGAGTCAGTTTTTTCCTTTCCTTTCCTACATCTATATCAAGTGTACATCTTACCATTCTGTGATCACTTCCAACATTTACCTTATTCAGGACGGTAACATCATTCACAATATATCTTCTGTTAGTGAGGATGAAGTCGATTTCATTAGTTGTGAATCCATTTGGACTCTTCCATGTCCACTTTCTGTTCACCCTTTTCTTGAAAAAAGTGTTCATTACTGACATTCCTTGAGATTCTGCAAATTCCACAAGTCTTTCACCAATTCCAAAATTTCCTATAGTTCCTCTTTCTGCGCTGTTTTGCCTTTTTCCAACCTTAGCATTGAAGTCCCCCATAATAATAGTGTAGTGGGTTTTCTGCTCATCTAGAAGACTCTCAATTTCAGTGTACATTTCTTCAACCTCTTCATCATCATGGCTCGATGTTGGTGCATAAATCATTATAATCTTTAGCTTGTACCTCTTAGAAATCTTGAGTATTAGTCTTGTATTATCCTATGTAGCTTTTTAAAATTTCCTTTAAGGGGTGACATTTAATATTCATTTATAAAAATCTGAATATGCTCTTAACTTTAGGCTCTGTAAATCTTTAAAAACAAAATTGTACAGGGATACTGATTACCATTTTCAGAGTCTGTTTAAATGTTTTCCATGAGTATTAATAAATAAATAAATAAATTTTCTGTTTATACTCCGGGACGACCAAACGGTTAGAGGAGTTCACAAGATAGATAGAATACAAGAAACAGCACCGTATTCAGTAGTCACGGGCTTGAACCCCGGTCACTCAAGGCACATGTACTTATGCACCCGTGCGCCTGACCACTAGGCCAATTCTAGGATTTATGAGGATGAGTATAAAATAACATGGTGCTAGGTTCAAAATAATTGCACAAGGCCAATGATTAATATTTAGGGGATCTTTTTTTCATATAAATAAATAAAAGAAAAAAAAAACTAAAAAACAACAGAATATTTGGGATCATTACAAGAAGAAGACTATTAGATATAATTATAAACTTATACTTTTCATTTTCAAAACTTTTTACTTTTTTTAAAATTTACTTTTCATTTAGATTTTCAAAACTTAAAGTATATATAAGAACCTAACCTAATGTACATTATTCTAAAAACATGATTATGTACCAACATATAACCACCATGAAAAACTTCATGAACAAAACTTTCCAATTTTTTTTTTAATTCAAGCATAAAACTGAAAATGAACTCCCAATTCTTTCAGTGTGAACATGAGGTTCGTCAGCATTTAGGACTGAGTGTAGTGCACATGTTGTACCCTCCTGGAGTCAGGTCTGATCAACAGTCATAAATGATACTAATTTAATGCAACACTTTACATTAATACACAAATAAATAGCTGCATTTTGCAATAATTAATGCACCTACAGAATATAAGATAAAGATGTACAATTAAAATAGAACTGAACTATTTAGGTAAAACTTTACCTCATCAGTTACTTTTCCGACAATAAGACATGCCTCATCCATAATAGCAATTATTCCTTTGTGAGATTCTTCAACTAAGTTACATATGATGGCATTATTAAAGTAGTCAATATTCTGCCAGGCAATACCTTCTCTCTGATATTCCTCTTGTTCTTGTTTGAGAACCAATTCTATAAATAACTGCTGGAGTTTTTCATTGCAGTAATTAATGCAAAATTGTTCAAAGCTAAAAATAGAAAAAATGAATCATTACACAAATACAACTAGCATTTTATTTTCACTAAATATATGAGGTCACTCAAGTTTTGTCCCACGATTTTTATATTAGAAAACTTTTATTAAAAAATATATAAAAATTGGTAAAAGTGGTTTTCATAATCATCTTTTTTATAGCTTTACATCACTAAATTATATACAAAGGCTAGTATTCCTTGTTGGCAAAAGCTCTCTTCAATTTCTAAGGGCCAATTTTTGTTTCAAAAACAACTTTGTTACCATCTGTAAACTTCTGATTAGGCAAGATCTGAACCATATGTTGATTAGAGCAATACATTTCAAATACTATTTCTAGGAAAGGAAATGTGTGATTTTTACGGAAAAAAGATAAATCATAAATTGTTGTTGCTATCACTACTTTGAACAACCTCAAGAGCTATTTATAGCTGTTGTTGTTGTTGTTATTTGGTTTTTAGGAGCATTAGCAACTAAGGCCATATTGCTCCGGGATATGCGGTGATGACCTTTCCGCATCCTCCGTATTTGGTGGTGACGGGCTCGAACCCCGGTCTAATCAAGAAGCGTGTGCTACGCACTGCTGCTCCTTCCCACCTGGCTACGGAGGCGCTCTATTTATAGCAAGTCCATCCATAAATTAAAATAAATAAATTTTCTGCTTATATTCTAATAAAATTAAAATAAAAGCAAAATAATCTAAAGACTATAAAAATATTGCTATATTTTTTAGTATTACACAGATTTGAACATGCAGCACACACAACCCTATGCTTATACCCTGACTACATGGCTATTAATATGCCAAAGAAAACACTCAATGTTTGCATGTTGGATTTCATCACATAGACCAAGAAAAAAATTGCACTGCTGAAACTAACTAACCCACTATGCTATCATAATACTAATATACAGGGTGTATCAAAAGTATTGGTACAAACGTTTAGGGGAAGTAGGTAACATCTAAAGGAATGTGAATCGCATAGGAACCCATAACCGGAAACGTCACTGTAAGTCGGTACACGGCGCTGTTCATCAGTTCGCAAGAGGGAAAATTTCTGGTTTACTCATTCATGCAGTAGTCACCGCACGAAGAGCATGCATCGATATACGAACTGTGAGCTGGCAGACATGCACCTAGTGTATGGATTAGCAGAGGGCCCACACGGTGTGCGGCCCCTTGCGGCACAACATCGCTTCGCAATAAATAATTCGCAAAGTCACCGACCATACCTGTGGGCAGGTATGGTCGGTGACTGCTTAGTCGGCCCATACCTGTTACCATCCCACATGAGCTCTGCTAAATAATGGATCTTTCTTGAACAAGTTCTAACAGGGCTACTGACGATGTTCCAGCAAATATGAGACGCAACATTTGGTTTCAACATGACGGGGCTCCTGCCCATTATGGAAGGTGTGTTCGTGACCATTTGAACAAGAGTTTTGGCCGTCGATGGATTGGCCGTGGTGGACCCGTTGTCTGGCCCCCACGCTCACCTGATTTATCGAGCCTTGATTTCTTTCTGTGAGGGGCCCTCAAATCTATCGTGTATGAATCGCCTATGGAGATGGAAATGGATCTCGTGGCAAGACTCGTCTGCGCTGCTGCTACTGTCAAAGAAACTCCAAGTGTGTTCGACACTGTCCGCCAATCCATGCGGCGTCGGGGTCACGGATGCATCGCGTCTCATGGTGGAACCTTCGAGCATTTGTTGTAACATCATGAAATGCATCCATCTCGTACTCCATTGTTAATATTATGTCAAATAAATGTTTGCCACTAATTACTGTCTTGTGTCATTTCTGCTTCTTATGCCTCTGCTACTACTTTCCCGTGACGTTTCCGGTTATGGGTTCCTATGCAATTCACATTCCTTTAGATGTTACTTACCTCCTCTAAACGTTTGTACCAATATTTTTGAGACACCGTGTAGATGTCTTCCTGCATGATAAACGAAGACCACGAACCACCTTGAAAACTGAGGAGGCAACTGGAAAAGTGTACTAGAGTTTTACCTATCCACCACAGTTTGGTCCTTACTCCATCAGATTTACTCCATTAACCCCAGTGGCTCACATCTGGTGAGCATGGGCTTGGGACACCCAGGGTCCTGAGCTGGATATCATCATTCTTCTCCTTCTTGGTGATTCCCTTTTGACACACTCTCACTCTTTCTCTCTCTTTTATTTTATTTTTTTGGCTAGTGCAGCATAAACCTCAGACTCCTTTGCACCATATAGCTAATAATAATAATAATAATAATAATAATAATAATAATAATAATAATCCACTGAAAAATTCCAATTGCAGAGGAAAGTTTAGCAATGATGGCAAATTTGTTGTTAAAGTGAAAATATCACTCTGTGATATCATTTACAAACAAGAAACTCTGTCCAGGTGGTGTATGCTATAAAAAGAGATAGGGATTATGTAGAAAAATTATATGTAAAAAAATATGCAATCACAGTTACATCAATTTTTAGTTTTGTAAATAAACTTCTACTGATAAAAAAATGTAAGAAAAAACGTTGACTTCTGTATATTTATATTTTGTATTTTTCTTTGGTCCTTGAGGTTGTCACAGACATTCTCTCAGATAGGCCAGACAAGCTGAACTTGCTACCTGGAAGGCTAAAATACTGATGGAACTTATATTAGGGTGACATTCAAGTCAAGTGGACCCAATTTCGGCAAAGTCCGGACAGTCTGTGACAGCCAAATCCTCTGCTTGCACTTTCACAAATGGTGGGACTGTTAGTAATCCTGGGTATAACCTCCATGCACAAGCACACTATGGGTGTGAACCAACGTAAGCAGGGGTCGAGGTGTGGTGCCCACACCACATGGAGGAATGCTGCCCCTCTGTGTTACCAGGCAATACTAGGTGGTAGATGACTCTCATCAACCGGTACAATACCACCACTTTGCTTATTGGAGGCTTTAAGTGGTAGAACTCATGTTTAGTCTCCAGAGCTAAGTTCCACTCAACCCTTCCCCATCTCTTCCCTCATGCAGTATGACTGATGACTTTTGAAGTTATGATGAACATCATGGTGAGATCCGATCATCCTTACATTTCGAGGGTACAGCTCTAAAATGGCAGGCTAGCCACTAGTTAGTACACCAGACCAAACCTATTGGTGACTCTTTAGGAGGCTTCTGGATCAGCTAGTGTATAATCTTGCTACCTCTACTCTGCTAGATAGTGATTGGAGGGAGTTTTAGTAGGTGTGTATACAGGGGAAATTGTCGAGGCCACATTATGTGAAGGATCTAGGTATATTCTTACATGCCATATCCAAAAATTTCATTACATCATACAGCATGTCCCCCACTTTTTCTTACTATTGAATACACAATGAATTGTCAAACTAATAGGGTAAGCTTATCTGCGAAAAGATCTAAACCTCCGAAACACTTCCTAGTTCATTCCACAAATATATGTAGTCTCAATTCTAATCTCAACAATGTCCATTTCCACTTGCAGTCTGCCAAAACCCATGTACTTTTTCTGACAGAATCTTAGTTATCGGTTGATTCAACTACTGCTCATCTCAGTTGCCCAAATTATTCGCTGTATGATTCCTTTCGCCTCAAAGGTGGTACTTGTGCACGTGTCCATTCGATATTCCCTGTCAGAGGCTTGGTAATTTGCAATCTCCTCTTTTCAATTTTCTATGGCTTAAAATCTCTCTCTACCTCATTGTGTTAAATTCATCTGTTGTCTCTACCATTCTCCCAACTCCACTAATCACTTGGAGCTCTTTGATTTCTTCTCTTTGCAACATGCCTTCCTCTCTTTGCAACTCGACTTTCTCCAGTCCAACTTTCCTAACAGTGAGGTGATTTTCCTTGGTGACTTCAATGTTAACACCTCCAGCTGGCTTCCGTTTTCTACTCGCACCCACTCAGCTGGTCGAGATGCTCAGACTTTTGCAGTTACTAATGACCTTGCACAGATTGTTCATTTACCTACAAGAATACTAGACAATCCTAACCATACAGCCAAGCATACTAATCTTTTTCTCACATTCAACCCTTCTGTTGTTGTTGTTGTTGGTTTGTATTTTATTGGCACATTAGAATCTAAGGCTATAATGCGCCAAGACCAGAACATCCCTTCTAAGTACACGGTTGAACTGAGTGGTCCTTTAGGCACCTCAGATCACAACTTGGTGATTGTCTCTTCTCAACTGAGCCTTTATCTCATAGCTATTCCCAACCTTGCTTGGCATTACAAGAATGCGAAATGGGATGACCTGTGAGATTTCTTTTCTTGTTTTCCTTGGTCAGATTACTGTTTCAAAACTTCTGATGTCAACATTTGCTCATATCGTGTCAGTGAAATTATTCTTATAGGAATGGAATCCTTTATTCCACACTCCACTTTAAAATCTCGTCCTTTATCTGAACCTTGGTTTTCCAATAAATGTGCTAAGGCTGTTCAAGAGAAAAACGTTGCATATTGTAATTAATTTGATTCCAAATTAATTACAACAGTTTCATTCTTCAGTTTCATTTTCTTCAGTTTCATTTTCTGCTACACCAAAGCTCACAACAATTGTAAAGTAGTTATTAATCAGTCCAAACTAGATTTTGAACAGGCTAAGAGTAGAAAACTTGCTTCTTGCCCTAATGGTAGCCGAGCATTCTGGTCTCTTGCCAAAGCTATTGGCCGCAACTTTTGCCCATCTCTGCTCCCACCTCTGTCCAAACCAGATGGATCTGTTGTCACTTCAGTCAAGGATAAAGCTGACCTGCTAGCATCCCATTTTATTTCCAGCTCATGTATTAATGATCTTCGTAAAACACCTCCCACCATTCCCAACACGCTCCATTCAATGCCTCCTGTGGTCTTCCGTCAAAAGGATATCAGAAGAATTTTGATTAATCTTGATGCTAAGAAAGCTCCAGGTCCTGATGGTATTTCTCCACGTGTTCTCAAAACCTTTGCTCCTGAACTTACTCCTATTCTTTGCCACCTTTTTTCACTTTCTTATTCCAAAGGTGTTTTTCCTTCTGCTTGGAAATTTTCTCATATCCAGCCAGTTCCTAAAAAGGGTGACAAATCCCTCCCATCCAATTATCGTCCCATTGCAATTACTTCTACTCTTTCTAAAGTAATGGAGAAATCAATTAACCGCCAACTCTTAAACTACCTAGAAACCTTCTGTCTGATCAACGATCGCCAGTATGGATTCCGTCAGTGTCGATCCACTGGTGATATTCTGGTTTATGTTACCCATTTATGGACTAATTCAATGGAAAGGTTCGGTGAAACACAGGTAGTTGCTCTTGACATCTCAAAGGCTTTCGATCGAGTTTGGCATAAAGGTTTTCTAAACAAGCTTCCATCGTATGCTTTGCCAACTGTTTTTAGTAATTGGTTATCCAGTTTTCTCTCTGATCGCTCACTGAGGGTGATGGTAAATGGCTCTCTGTCTTCTAACTTCTCCACTAATGCCGGTGTCCCCCAAGGTTCAGTTCTTTCCCCCCATGCTTTTCCTCTTGTATATTAATGACCTTCTTCCATTAACTGGAAATCCTATCCATAGTTTTGCTGATGATAGCACATTGCATTCCACTTTCCATTTTGAGAAACCTTGTCCTGCTCAATCAGCTTCAACTTCTCGAAAATCTGCTACCAATTCCTTAAATGTCAATCTTCAGGTAATTCTCCAGTGGTGAAAAGACAACTTAGTTGATTTCAACCCTTCTAAACTCAGTCTTGTTTTATATCTTGCAAAAAGGATTATTCTGCTTCTATGCTTATCTTTGGTGACACTCCGATTTCTAGGCAAAATGATATATCTCTTTTGGGGATTACCCTGACTTCTAATCTCTCTTGGCACAAGCACATTACAAATATTGTTTCCTCTGCATCTAAAAAACTTGGTTTTCTCTTTCTCTCTCAGCGTTACTTTTCTTCCAAACAGCTGCTCACTCTGTATAAATCGCAAATCCGCCCTGCCATAGAATATTGTTCCCCCATCTGGGGTGGTGCCCCCAAAACTTCTCTCAAGCTTCTTGATTCCATTCAGAAGAGGGCAGTTAGGTTAATTAATGATTCATCTCTAACAGAGTCTCTCCACTCGCTTTCTCATAGACGTACTGTTTCTGCTGCATGCCTCTTCTACAGATACTTCCATGGGCACTGTTCTTCTGAATTGGCTTCTATAATTCCTGCTCTCTATTTCAAAACAGTCCAAACACGTGCCGCCACCAGCCAACATCCATTTACTGTCTAACTTCAAACCCACAGAACCAACTTTTCATCCTCATTTATTCATTCAACTGCCGTTTTCTGGAACAAACTTCCTTCATATGTATTTCCTGAAAATTACAATCTACAGAAGTTCAAGTCCAATGTCAACAAATATCTTCTTTCGTCTTCTCAACCTCCAACCCAAGCATGGTACTAAGTACTATAGGCTCTAATACCTCTCTTGTTTGGGGTTCACATAAAAAAAAAATACACCAACCATGAGAATAAGTATTTTACTGTAACTGAAAATTTACAAATTAAAATAAAACAAATAAAATTACTACACTATGTATTTACAAAAACTAATATAATAAATTAAATTACGTACGTTGTGAAAACATTAAAACTGTAATAAAATCCTTGCAAAAAAATTTACTAAAATAAACCGGATTAAAAGCGATAAAAACCTGGAGCTTTCGGAAGCATCGGTTTCCTTCTTCAGCAGTAACAAAACTTCCTGCAACACTTCCTTAAATAACAGGCTCACGCAGAGGCGGATTTAATGGTGGGCGCACCAGGCGTGCGCCCTGGGCCCCAACTTCTGAATGGCCCATGCAAAACCCCAACAAATTAGTTGAACATATTAGTTCAACTATAATAATATGTGCAACTATTAGTTCAAAATTTTGTAATTATTATTATGCTATTATTAATTATATTATACATATATTATATTCAAATTTTATCGGAAAAAAAACATTAATAGTACATAATATTTTTTATTTATTTAAAAAAATGATTAACATGTATTTTTATTTTCCCTGTCTCTCTCTTTTTTTTAAGGGGGCCCAATATTTTCTTCTGTGCCCAGGGCCTCAACCGACCTTAATGCACTCCTGGGTTCACGGTACTTATACACGTGGTTCAGTCGGCGCATGGTCTGAACTGGAAACGGAAACAGCTCGGGAGCGTGTCAAGCAAAACTGTTCATCCGTACTTAGGACAATGGTTTCAAACAGAGGATGCATACCTCTGTCCCTATTCATGATATTTTTGTCAGATGAACAGATTTGTAAGCTCTAGAGCCATTTACGGTCCCAGAATTCATGCACTCGATCCACAATAACTGCATCCTCTGGGGAGATTTGATGCTGCCTCTTCCAAAAATGCTCAGCCACAGCAGACTTGTTGTAATCAACGGTTTTTATAGCATTTGCATGCTCCCCCAGAAGATCCTTGAGCCGTCGTTTTGTCTCGCCCACATAACATTCCCCACAATCAGACACGCTCCCGAGCTGTTTCCATTTCCAGTTCAGACCATGCGCCGACTGAACCACGTGTATAAGTACCGTGAACCCAGGAGCGCATTAAGGTCGGTTGAGGCCACAGGCGCAGAAGAAAATATTGGGCCCCCTTAAAAAAAAGAGAGAGACAGGGAAAATAAAAATACATGTTAATCATTTTTTTAAATAAATAAAAATTTATTTTATCCGGGCATTTTATCCTGTATACCACTCCACTACTCAGGCCCTTTGCTACTGGGTCTTTTACTTGGGACACAACTGTATGCAACTTCCACCAGGGAAGCTGCACACAGCGTGTTTTATAACCACGCAAAATTCTCGCTAGATGCTCGGTAACTCCCGGATAGTAAGGAATGTATGCGGTAGCCACAGGAACAAACGGTTCCTGACAGTTGGACTCTGTTCCTCTACTAAATCTGTCTATGATCCTCTGGGGGTATCTGCATTTTCTAAGGTCTGCTGTGACTCGTCTAATTTCACATTCTTTGTCCTCAGAGGTAGTACAGTGTGACCCTGCTCTATCTAGTAGAGCTTTTACCACACTATTCTTATGTTGTCCAGCTTGTGCTGAACTATAATGAGTGTACTGGCCTCTGCACATAGGTTTTTTATACACTGAAGTTTTAAGCCTAGGGCCTATCCTAGAGACTAGTACATCCAAGAATTTCCATTCCTCCTGTCTCCACATCTGAGGTAAATTGTATAAATTGGGAGAAGCTATTAAGCCAATGGAGTGCATCATCCTCTCTCCCCTTCTGGACCACAGTAAAGGTATCATCAACGTACCTCTTCCATTTCTTTATGGGAAACTGACATACACCAAAAACCCTGCCCTCTAACTCCTCCATGGCCAAATTGGCCACGATGGCGCTAATGGGAGATCCCATGGCTGTATTGTGAACCTGTTTGTACATAACACCTTGGTACACCATAGTGGTGCTGGCCAGACAAAGTTCCACACCAGAACAAATATCCTCTACATTTAAAAGTGATCTATTACCCAAAGAGACATCATTACTCAACGCTTTTCTAACACAATATATTCCATGTTTAATTGGAATGCATGTGAATAGTGACACAACTTCAAAAGAAATCATGCTCTCATTTTCATTTACAATCAAATCTTTCACAAAACCCACAAATTTTTTGCTGTCTTTTATGACATAGTTGGACTGACCCACTATAGCCGAAATCAGTTTAGCCAAGTACCCCGACAAAGCATATGTGGGGCTTCCTATAAAAGATACGATGGGTCTGCTATGCAAATGCTATAAAAACTGCTGATTACAACAAGTCTGCTGTGACTGAGCATTTTTGGGAAAGGCAGAATCAAATCTCCCCAGAGGATGCAGTTATTGTGGATCGAGCACATGGGTTCTGGGACCGTAAATGGCTTGAGAGCTTATGAATCTGTTCATCCGACAACAATATCACGAATAGGGACAGAGGTATGCGTATGCATCCTCTATTTGAAACCATTATCCTAAGTACAGATGAACGGTTTTGCTTGGCACGCTCCCAAGCTGTTTCCGCTTCCAGTTCAGACCATGCACCGACTGAACCACTATAAGTACCGTGAGCCTGTTATATAATGAAGTGTTGCAGGAAGTTTTGTTACTGCTGAAGAAGGAAGCCGATGCTTCCAAAAGCTCCAGGTTTTTATCGTTTTTATTGCTTTTAATCCAGTTTATTTTAGTAAATTTTATTGCAAGGATTTTATTACAGTTTTAATGTTTTCGCAATGTACATAATTTAATTTATTATAATATTAGTTTTTGTAAATACATAGTGTAGTAATTTTATTTATTTTATTTTAATTTGTAAATTTTCAGTTACAGTAAAATACTTATTCTTATGGTTGGTGTATGAGTTTATTTATTGCTAAGACATTTCAGAAAAACTGAATATTATGTTAACTTCTTCTTTCAGGTGGTATGAATTTCTTATATCAATATTTTTCATCATAAGTTCTGATCCTAGCTACATTATTTTGTAAAAAAAATTAAGGAATGTAAACTGTATATGTAAATTGAATTATCTATATTAACAATATATATATAGTACCATATCCTCAGAGAGGGAGATATTTAAAAATGGCAGTATGTAAAAAAAAAAAGTAAAGTGCAGCCATTATCAACCCACTGCAGGATGGAAGCCTCCTCAACAATTCATGCTGAGGGAAATGGACCATAATCTGCCACGCTGGTCCAGTGCGGGTTGGCAGATCGACTGTATTTAGCAGTCAGGGGCTTGAACCCCGGTCTACAAGAGCATGTGCTACTGCACTCCCACTCCTGACCACTTGGCTACAGAGGCCGTAGGGCAGTACGTAATGTTATCTAATTCCTTATGAAATTTATTTTAATTTCATTATGAAATACTGACTTTAAAGTGCAGTTCAACACACACACACGCATGTGTGCGTATTGAAATGTTATATGCTATGGTTTCTACATATATATGTTTTTTATTCTTTACTTTATATTTAATATAAATAACAGATGCAACAAGAAATTTAAATAAATCCAAAAGCTTAACCTCCTCCCAAGCAAACTTGTGAAAATTTTGTGATAAAGCAGATGGCCAGAGAGCTTCTTCTGGGAGCTACCTTAAAAGGAAGACAGGATGATAATTTAAATAAAGTTAAATATGGCATTTAAAGGGCTTGTTGCTACAAATCACACCATGATTTGTAGCAACAACAAGATTTAGACACTACTGCCTTCTGCAACAATAAAGGTTGGGAATCAATAGTTTAGAACAGTGGTATGCAAGATCTTGCTGACAAGCAACTTGATCACCTTCAAGGACTGGAGATAACTGTGAGTGGCTGTGAATTAAAAGAGGACATACCCTTTTCTTTTTTTGTCATTAAGTTTATGTTCAGAACATTAAGAAAGAACTACATTTAATTAATCCTGCATGAGTGGCGGGTCACATTGCTGGTGCAATGTCAAAATATCAATTGCACATTAACCATTTGTTGAAGATTAAAAGCTCAAATGTTTTCTAACTTCCTAAACCCAGACCCACTTTTATTGGAGTGATGTTTTGAAGTGATTTTTTACAATTTTTACAGAGTAATTGCAAGACATACCTGTGAAGTGACATACCACTGTCTTTGCAAATCTGTTATTTATTTTTATCAAAGTGCACATGGTGAGTCACCTTACAGCTCATAAGAGGTACTCCAAATTATCAATTGCACATTTGTTGCCAGTTCAAGGTTAATTAATTTTATCTTCCCCTCTACCTTTATAAATATTTAATCTTACTTCAGTTTTTTTAAGTTATATGTTATTGTTTTGGAAGAATTATTTAAAACCCAATATTCACTCTCAATAACAAAAACAGTTAGAACCCTTGTTGTTTTTCACAGCATTCTGAATGAAGGAGTTTGTGAATGTGAGTTATGTATGGTTTCTATTTGATTGTCTGAATGAATTCTACAGTAAATTAGATTATTTATATATTTGACAAAACATATAAAATGGATGATATCTTAAATGATCATTTATGAATAGATACTGGAGAATTGTAAGCATGCATAATTTTGAAATTCCATGTGCTGTTAAGTACACAAAATTTGAAATAAATTGGAAGTGACAAATATTATCTAATACATATATATATATTTTTTTTTTTAAATTTATTTTATATGTATTTATTTTTTATTTAAATATATATACTTGATATAAAGCAGCAGAGGTGTGCAAGTTTAACTTGTGTTCTGGGGAAAATAATGGAATCACTGGTTAAAGAAGCATTGTAAGATCATCTAGACAAGACTGCAGCAATAGTTAAGACACAGCATGGGTTTGTTAAAGGGAGATCTTGTCTGAACAATTTGATTGGATACTATGACGAGGTCACAAAGGAACTGAATGCCAAAAATAATTTTAATATCATATACTTGGATTTCAGGAAAGCTTTTGATACTGTTGCACATGAAAGACTGCTGTACAAATTGGGAGGTATGGCATTAAGGGTAAGTTGCTACAATGGATAAAGGGATGGTTGAGTGAGAGACGACAGAGAGTGGTAATTAATGGACACTGCTCTTCGTGGACAAATGTTATTAGTGGAGTTCCCCAGGGTTCGGTGTTGGGCCCATTGTTGTTTTGTATATTTATCAATGATATTGATAAAGGTATATTAGGTTTAATGTCCAAGTATGCAGATGATAGAAAGGTTGGCAGGGTTGTTAATGACAGTAAAGACAGTATGCTACTCCAACTGGATCTAGATAAGTTGGGCAAATGGGCTGAAAAGTGGTAACTGAAGTTTAACATTGACAAATGCAAAGTATTGCGTATGGGTAGCAATAACCAAAGATAAATGTACCAACTGTGTGGTACTACACTCAGGGAAGTGGAAAGTGAAAAAGACCTGGGGGTAATTGTGCAGTCAAATATGAAGTTCGCTGAGCAGTGCAGAGGGGCTGCCAGGGCTGGTCATGGAGTCTTGTCATTGATATATAGGAATTTTGCTAGCAGGGAGGTGATTATCCTGCTATACAAGGGAATGGTCAAGCCACAAGTAGAGTACTGTGTACAGGTCTGGAGGCCTCATTTTAAGAAGGACATAGAGTTGCTAGAACCAGTACAAAGAAAGGCAACAAGATTGGTTGAGGGGAACAAAGGGGTGCTCTTACCAAGAAAGGCTTAAGTTCTGCAAATTGCAGTGCCTGGAGAGTAGGCACCTGCAGGGTGATCTGATTCAGGTGTATAAGGTCTTGGATGGGTTGAGCAAGCAGAATGCTGATGGGATTCTTCCTCTTGCTCAGACTAAGAACCTGAGGGTGCACAGTTTCAAACTGAGGAAAGATAGTTGTAGAATAGATGTGCAGAAATTTCCCTTTAGCCAGCGGGTAGTTGATTGGTGGAACAGGTTTCTGTCCTTTTTTGTGGAAACTAATAGCCTAAATAAATTTAAGGCTGAGCTGGACAGGCATTTGGAACGAATGGGGGGTGAAATGGGAGGGTTTTTTGTTTTTTTTTTGGCTGATGCTGCATAAGCTTGCTTTCTTGCATTGTATGCCTCTACTAATGCTAATGCTAATTTTGAAATTTCACATGCTTAATGGTGCAAGAAATTTGAAATTAAATTAAAAACTGAAGTGACTTACAGTATCTATATATATATATATATTTTTTTTTTTTTTAAATACTTATATTGCATATTTATTTTTCACTTGTTATATGCATAATAAGCAGAAATAAACCTGTATGCACAAATTTGAAAATTAGCATGTCTACCAGCTTAATCAGAAAATGGAGGTGGCTAAAGCTTCATGTTCATATTTTATGTTATAATTTTTTTTTATTATTTTCAACAACATGTGATAATAAAACTGTTAATATTTTTTTTTTTTAAGAAAAGAACATGTTTAAATTACACAACCTTTTTAAATATTAGTTTATATTTAAAATTTAAAAAAATATGTTTAATAAGTAATGGAATTCATTGAAATAAGAGGTCAAACATTGGTATATTCTAAACAGAACTGTGAAGACTCTGAATATTTATATTTTGACCATACTGAACAGAGGGTTTCAAGTCACTAATAAAGAAACCAAAAACTTTTTATTGAACCATATTATGAATACAGCTTGGTGAACAAAGTGATTTTAGAATGCAAAAGGACATGGTACTATTCTATTTAGTAGATTTTTTTCACTCAACACAAAAAAAAAACAAAAAAACAATAACTATTTAGGAAAAAAACTTTAGGGAAATGTGATAATTTTTAATAAAGCAAATTAGGAGTTAGCATGTTTATTTAAAATGATCATTTCTGAAATAGTGATTTTCTTATTTTACCTGTTGTTTTCAAAGATTTCAAAGCCATATATATCTAACACTCCAATTACTGTATTCTTTCCTGGAATATATCCATAGGCACTATTAGAGTGAACTTCAATGGCCTCATTAACTTTTTCTACAATCCATGAGAACATTCTCTCATAAATTGCCTAAAAAAAGATAACAAAAATTCATAAGCAAAGTATATTGTATGAAAGTATCAAATTAGTGAACATCTTGAAATGACATTCACTGATTTGAGATAAAAGTAACTGATCTTACGTTTGTTTTAAATGTCAAAACTATTATATTATCATATTATTATTTAAACTGTTTAAAAATTTACTTGGGTTTAAATTTGATTTCTCTGATCCACAGCATATGGCTAATCATCTGAAGATCTCTATATGCTGCCTGATGATATTGTATCATAACAGGCTCCTCTTAACTCACAGGAAGATAAATACTAGTCTCTTCTTTTTTTCTTTAATTGAACAACGTTCAAAAACCTTACACGGAAGCATATAGAAGCTCATAAGATAGGGCACTACAAAAATGAGTGTATTTTTTTAATTGATGTATGAAGAACATTCTCACTGATTGTTGATATTTATAATTTTTGTTCTTAAATATTTCAAATTTGTATTAAGGCATTTACTGTTCTGATCACCTTAGTGTATTTAACTGGATATTTACTGATAATGAGATATTCTGGGTAATTTTTGGTGGTGACCTGCTGTCTAAAAAATTGCCTGGTGGTGATATTTCTTGGAGCAATACAATAAATATTTTTAGTATTTTTCAAATTCTACATCACTAATATAAAAGACTAAATCTGTACAGAATGCTCCAAGACAGTACTATGGCATTTGCCATGCTTTCTGGAATGAATAATCTTCGGTTTGTGCTAAGGCAACTAAGTTTTGGTGTTTTAAAGTTGTATTAAGTTATCCTATAATTCAGAATATCTTAAATTTAAAGATATAAGTTTATGTAATCTACTTTCCTAATGCAATTAAGCCACTGATGTGGATGATGACTTGCCTTGGCATTGAACTACTCAGAATAAGTAGGAGGAGGAGGTCAGATAAAATGTTATGATGCTGGTGCAAGGCTGGCTGTCTAAAGAATCATTACACGAGGGGAAAAGCTGTTGTTACAAAGTGGTAAATGGAAAAGGATTGAATTATGCAATGTGTGAATAGTCCCTAAATTCAACAAAACTTTTTTTCACATCATTTTATGATGGAGCAGAAAAAAAGTTGTGGTTTCTCTGCCTAGTGATACATCTTCAACTTCAACTTTTAATCAGCTAAAATAAATGAAAATGTCAAGGAGCAGAGTAGTAAGAAAGAAAATGATCTAAATAAAATGTTTCAATATCTTATGGTAGTATATCCCAGGTAATTTGATATCAGATTATTCAAAATGCAACATATTTTGAAGTTGCTACCTGTTCCCTAACTAATCATATAGAGTTTTACATGCATTTTAGTATGGACAATTCAAAACATGTCTACAACAAAATTCAAAGTCTGAATTGGTCCTTATAACTTGTAATTAGCCTGTCCAATTTGAAAAGACTGCCAAAAACCACCTACAGTCAAACATTGTTATAATGAAATTAAATGTAAATATAAAGAAAATTTGCTACTGTAGTATATATATACTACAGTATATATACCACTTTTAAATTTTATATTTCTATACACTTCCCCAAAATTGTGCACATAATCACAGGGAATTTATATACCTCTAATTTGTGCAACAGGCACACACACAATCTATTTTGCTTATGCTAGCGAAACCAAACTATACTGTTCACTAACAATATAAAACATTATTATTTCTCAATGAAGATGTACCTCTTCCATTGTCACGATATTCCAGGGGTCAGCAACCTGTGGCTCTTTAACTTTTAGCCCACATGTACGACAAGCTGCGAATTTCCGCGAGCAAATATTTTCAAACATGAACTATATTAAAAATAAATCAAGAAACAGTCTGAACAATACAAATCTCTCAGCATGTTTAAAGATGAAAATTATGTACTTGCCTGATGTCGAGAGACTCGCTCAAGTTTAGCAGCAAAAGTAACATTAATTTGTACCTAATTGGATGTTTGTTTCATTTTTTCAGTATTAATAAATCATATTTCAAAAAATATATTTTTTAATTAAACACCTTCCCACTCCATTTCTTAAAAACTCCCCCCCATCCCAATTAAGCTGAGGCTCTTTGGATTTTGTTTTTTTTTTTTTAAATAAATCAAAAATGGCTCTTCACTCAAGGAAGGTTGCCAACCCCTGCAATATTCATATGCTCAATATGAGAGAGAAAGAAAAACAATGAAAATGCTTCAAAACTACTTTGCATTATGTTGTATTGCAAAATACTTTGCGACATGACATAATGCAATACTGTGAATTATGTTATATTATATACTGGTATTAATGACCCAAGAATTCACTCGTAATTGAATCATTACTAACCAAATCATCACTAAGTGACCTGTGCTCACTTTGTGATGATTCAGTTAATAAGTGTATTACGTCTGAAAAAGTGCACGTTCATGGGCTGATTTCTGTGTTTTTCAGGGAGGAAAAACTCTACTTCCTCAGCATGATGTCAGCTAACTATAGCCTTGAATGAAGAGGACTTCATAAATGCCTCCAATTGTTAATGGGGATCAAACCTCTCCAAAAGAGTGGCAGATGGTAATGTATTTTATCAACCAGGCTGCCACATAGAATAAAAAAAAAAAATCCTATCAAATTCTGTTTTTGCCACCATAACAGCTACACAGCTCAATGTACACAAGTTGTACATCAAAACAAGAACTATGCTGTTTATTACATATAATTGTTCTTATCTGCTAAAGGAGGAGTATCCATATTTTGGGATATTATTTGCTGTTTAATACTTGTAATCCATGCAAAAGGGAACAGGTGACATTCCTCTCTTTTAGCACTGTCACTTATTTAGTGAACTATGTAACCGCATGGCCTGTTCTTACAAATTATTATGGCTACTTAAGTTAGTCATGAGCACTTGCATGAAACAGTGACCAGTTTGACTTAAATAAAAGGCTGAGAGTAAAGAGATAGAAAATTCCCAGTGTGTGGATACAGCTAAAAAAAAAAAAAAAGAAAGAAAGAAAAATGTGTTTGATTATAATTGTGTAATTTTACTTTGGTTGTATGAAATTAAATATGTTTTTTTGCATGTAAACTTAAGTCACTATTTATGGAAGAGATTAACCATTGAAACTGCTTCAGGAGGTTTCCTCTTCTTTTCAATGCTGCTTTGCTAAGCCAAGTTAAAGATGAAAGACATAAAAATTTTATTCCATACCTCCAAATTGTAAAATTCTAACATCCTGCAAATCAGTATGTATTTTTTTTCCCTGTAAACAGTGACTTATTTATAAGCACAAAAAAAACCAAGACTTCTACTGAAGCAAGATAAAATTTTGCAGCTGTAACGAAACATGCATTTTTCCAGTTGTTCTTATTGACATTAGCATTAGCATTAGTAGAGGCATATGAAAGCAAGCTTATTCAGCATCAGCCAAAAAAAAAAAAAAAAAACCCTCTCCCATTTCACCCCTCCGTTCGTTCGAAATACCTGTCCAGTTGAGCTTTAAATTTGTTTAGGCTATCAACTTCAACAACAAGTGATGGAAGTCGGTTCCACCAACCAACCACCCGCTGGCCAAAGGCAAATTTCCGCACATCTATCCGACATCCGTCCTTCCTCAATTTGAATTTATGCCCTCTGAGGTGATTATTCTGAGAAAGATGAAGAATCCCATTGGCATTCAGCATGCTCAAACCATTCAAAGCCTTATACACCTCTATCAGATCACCTCACCGGTGCCTAGTCTCCAGACTCTGTAATTTGCAAAACTTAAGCCTTTCTTCGTAAGAGCAACCCTTTGTTCCATTTACTAATCTTGTTGCCCTTCTCTGTACCCGTTCCAGCAGCTCTACATCCTTCTTGAAATGAGGCCTCCAGACCTGTATACAGTACTCAAGATGTGGCCTAACCATTGCCTTATACAAGGGAATAATCACCTCCTTATCCGTGCTAGAAAAATTCCTGTATATCATTGACAAGACACCATGAGCTACTCTTGCAGCTCGTCTGCACTGCTCAGAGAACTTCATATCTGCCTGCACAATTACCCCCAGGTCCTTTTCATTCTCCACCACTGTCAGTGTGGTACCGCAGAGTTGATACATTGCTCTGGGGTTACTGTTACCCATATGTCACAAATTAATATGTCACCATATTAATTTGTCACCGGCTCACACAAATGCTGTATGATAAGTTACATAGCTGTAATTTGTAAGAGCAGACTGCACTAAGTTACGAAGTGCACCGAATAAGTGACAGTACTAAAAAAAAGGGCAATGTTACCAGGAACACTGCATGCCTACAAAGCACTTTTTGTGCAAAGTTTTAATGGTACATCTCCCCACAACAAAAAAAAAAATAAATAAAATAAAATAATAAGTAACTGTAGATGTAAACAGTTATTTTAATATATATTTCATATCAAGATGGTGCCAAAAATTTTGAATGAAGATCAAAGATTGAGAAGACTCCAAGTTTGTGAGAATGTTTTGAAAAAAATTGAAGATCTAGATTTTCTGAGTACTGTAATTACTTGTGATGAAAGATGGCTGTTCAAGTATGATCCAGAAACTAAAAGACAGTTGATACAATAGAAGACAAAACATTCTCCCAGACAAAATCAAAAATAAAAACCATGCTTCTGGTTTTCTTCAATGTTAAAGGAATTATTATGGTTGAATACATCCCACCAAATCAGAATGTCAATAAAACATACTGCATTGAAGTTGTGACAAGGCTGCATGAAAAAATTTGAAGAGACCTGATTTGGGGAAGTATTTTTTGGCCAGAAACTGGCTAACAGATAAATTTCTGTGTGTGAACATGCACCCTACTTGCCAGACCTAGCCCCTTAATACTTTTTTCTCTTCCCTAAACTGAAAAGTGTATTTACAGGAATGCATTTTAGTCCATTGAAGACATTCAGAAAAAAAATGCCCAAAGGTTAAAAGGGCTTACAGAAGATGACTTCCAGAAATATGTTTCTGTGCTTGGAAGAAAAAGTATGGAACAGTGTGTGCAAGCAGTTGCATACTATTCTAAACGTATGGAACAGTGTGTGCAAGCAGTCATATACTATTCTAAACGTATGGAACAGTGTGTGTGCAAGCAGTCATATACTATTTTAAATGTATGGAACAGTGTGTGTGTGCAAGCCTAAGGCAATTATTTTGAAGGGGATAGATAACATGGCACGAAATATTTCATTATATTTAATTTATTGCAATAGTCTTGTTATTTAATAGCCACACCTTGTATAGTATGTGGAGCACCAACAAAACCAACCATCAATATCATTGTAAATGTTTTCTACATATTTCCAAACATAACATATGCTTAGAAATACAGTTGGACCGCTATACAACAAAATCGATTGTTCACGTGAAAAAATTCGTTAAACAGAAATTTCATTATAAAAAATATGACCTTTTCAACAATGAAAAAAGTCTGTAATTCAACATTTAGAAATATAGTAAAAGATGGAAAATAAATCAGAAATAAGTAGGAATGAATAAATTTTCTAACATTTAATTTATTGATACATACATATTAAGAAATGACTACGTACATGATGCGCATAATACATTAGTACACTTTTCAGAATTATTTCGTAAAATAGTTGGTTATATTTTGTTGTACACTGGATTTTACCACACGTCATTCATAAAAATGTTCACATTTGTTTAAATACTTAAAATATATTTTCTGGCACATTTTCTTCACACTGAAGGCCTCGATTAGCAAAGTTTCAAATTCTGCCAACATTTCATGTTGGAAGTTTTATATTGCCTTCGTTTCCCTCATTTTCATCCAATTCGTCATTGATATGGTCACTAGTTCTTTGAATACTCACCAAAATTGGAGTCACTTGGATATTCAGCTACTATGACATCATTATCAACTCCTAAAAATTTGTCAAGAACAATTTCTCCACTGATCAAACCTCTTGCTTGGAATTCTTCCAAAGATTGTCTAATATCTTGCACTGTTAATTGCCATTGTAGCAAAACCTTTTGTGAAACAATTCTTAATTGTCATTTCCATCACATCTTGACTCCACACTTTTGGTAACTCTTACGCACAAATCTGTAACAGAATGTATAGGTTGGTTGGCTTCTATTCTTAGTATAATTTTTTTCAGTCTGCACCTTTGGTGGTGAATTTTCAAATTCTCAGTAATTGCCTTAGTCCATTGGCTGCTCTTTAGATGAGGTATTCGGAGGGAAGAAAATAAGCTTCACACTTGTAAGTTTCAAAATTACTGAGTGAAGGTGGGCAGGGCAGTTGTTGACAATCAACAAGATTTTTCTGTTTTCTTTTGTCATCTTTCTATCGAAATTTAAAATCCATTGTTCAAAAATTTCACATGCCATCCAAGATTTTTTGATGTAGTTGTAGTCCAACCTAACAACTTTAGTCCTTTGAAACATCAGGGTTGTTTACTTTTGCCTATTACCAAAAGCTTCAGTTTTTCATTATCAGCCATATTCATCAACCAAGACTGTAATTCTCTCCTTACTATTTTTACTACCTTAAACATTTATCACCTTTAAAAGTCAGTGTCTTGTTTGGAAACCATTGAAGAAATAGACCTGTTTCATCAATGTTGAATATGTCTTTGGGCTTGTAGTCCTCCATTATTGTTTTCAAAACTATTTCTTTCCAACGGGTGCAGTCTTTTTTCAATTACAACTCCACTTTCACCAGAAATAACTTTTTCGAGTAAGCCACAATGCTTTTTGAATTTTTCCAGCCAACCAGAACTGGCTTGGATTGTTTTAAGCCCCAGAAAATATATTTAATCCATAGCCTTTTCTTTTATTAATGGTCCTGATATCAGCACGTTAGATTTCGAATCAACTTCGCCCACTTACTTAAAAATGGTTTCATCTACATCTCCACACAGGAATATTTCACGCATTTCTGACTGGGTTCCGTTTCTTCAAACATTTGAGAATCGAAACATGGTTTTTCGGAATGGTTGACACACAGGATTTAATTCCTGCCTGATTTAATTCCTACTGGCAGGGATACCAAATTTTAAAGCGATTTCTTTTCTTTTTTTTAAACACCCTAAGCTATTAGGCACTTTCACGTTTTCCACTATACTCAAGGATTTCCCCTTAAACACTGTAAGGTTACTTGCACAGCAGCTAAAACAAAACTGATTTAGGGACCACTTGTACCTACCATATAAACAGAGACAGGTGAAATTTAGTGAAAGTGTGGATGACTCATTTCTGCTAAACAACAGGTGAATTTCCAGGATACAGGAAAATCACTCTCTCTCTCTCTCTCTCTCCTAATTCTCTAATAGTGTGCTAATGGTAGAACAGGTTGACCAGAGCCAGTGTCTGCATTGATAATATGCCTTAATCTTTGCCAATGGCTTGGATACATAGCAGTAGACCAGCGTGACTTCTTGGTACAGTAGAGGCGGTTGTAGGTTTTATGGGCACCACTAATTTGTGAAATGTTTTAGCTCTTAATTCTTAACCCTTTTATCTCTTAATTCATGCTTTATACAACATCAGCTCTACTGCCAAAAGGCTAGATGTGCGAACAATGCATACTCAGGTCCTCTCGAAGTCAGTTCATTATATGGAAATTATCTTCATTACAGAAACTGTTTTCAATGTAATGACCAAGAAGAAATCAAAAAAATTCGCTATATGGAAGTTCGTTAAAGAGAGGTCCGACTGTACACATAAAACACACTAAAATATCTCATACTGTGTGGAAAAAATTATTCTCACAAAAGTTACTGCAATATTCAAATGCACCATACACACTCCAAATGTTGGAAAAGCTGCAATATGACTTGCAAACTACTATTCTGCCTGATTTAATTCCTAAACTTTTTTTCTTGTGGGAACTATTTTCTGGGCAAATGTTATTAGTGGAGTTCCCCAGGGTTCAGTGTTGGGCCCATTGTTGTTTTGTATATTTATCAATGATATTGATGAAGGTATATCAGGTTTAATGTGCAGATGATACAAAAGTTGGTAGGGTTGTTAATGACAGTAAAGACAGTATGCTACTCCAACTGGATCTAGATAAGTTGGGAAAATGGGCTGAGAAGTGGCAAGTGAAAAAGATCTGGGGGTAATTGTGCAGTCGAATATGAAGTTCGCTGAGCAGTGCAGACAGGCTGCCAGGGAAGGTCATGGAGTCTTGTAAATGATATATAGGAATTTTGCTAGCAGGGATAGAGAGGTGATTATCCCATTATACAAGGCAATAGTCAGGCCACATCTAGAGTACTGTGTACAGGTCTGGAGGCCTCATTTTATAAAGGATGTAGAGTTGCTGGAATGAGTACAAAGAAGGGCAACAAGATTGGTGAGGGGAACAAAGGGGTGCTCTCACCAAGGCTTAAGTTCTGCAAATTTCAGTGCCCTGGAGAGTAGGCACCTGCGAGGTGATCTAACTGAGGTGTATAAGGCCTTGAATGGCTTGAGCAAGCTGAATGCTGATGGGATTCTTCCTTTGCTCAGATTAGGAACCTGAGGGGGTACAGATTCAAACTGAGGAAAGACAGTTGTAGAATAGATGTGTGGAAATTTGCCTTTAGCCAGTAGGTAGTTGATTGGTGGAACAGACTTCCATCTTTTCTTGTGGAAGTTGATAGCCTAAATAAATTTAAGGCTGAGCTGGCAGGCATTTGGAACGAATGGAGGGGTGAAATGGGAGGGGGTTTTTTTTTGGCTGATGCTACATAAGCTTGCTTTCTTGCATACTATGCCTCTACTAATGCTAATGCTACTGAAGAGAAAGATATTCAGACATAAGCCTTATAACACTGCATGTCTGAAGGACAACAATTTATGGAATATTGCAACAATGAACATGGTCACTGTAACGATTTTCTATACAGGGTGTCTCAAAAATATTGGTACAAACGTTTAGGGGAGGTAGGTAACATCTAAAGGAATGTGAATCGCATAGGAACCCATAACCGGAAACGTCACAGGAAAGTAGTATCAGAGGCACAAGAAGCAGAATGACACAAGACAGTAATTAGTTGCAAACATTTATTTGACATAATATTAACAATGGAGTACGAGATGGATGCATTTCATGATGTTACAACAAATGCTCTAAGGTTCCACCATGAGACGCGATGCATGCATGACACCGACGTAGCATGGATTGGCGGACACAGTCGAACACACCTGGAGTTTCTTTGACAGTAGCAGCAGCGCAGACAAGTCTTGCCACGAGATCCATTTCTGTCTCCACAGGCGATTCATACATGATAGATTTGAGGGCCCCCCCCCCACAGAAAGAAATCAAGGCTCAATAAATCAGGTGAGCATGGGGGCCAGGCAACTGGTCCACCACAGCCAATCCATCGATGCCCAAAACGCCTGTTCAAATGGTCACGAACACACATTCCATAACGGGCAGGCGACCCGTCATGTAGAAACCAAATGTTGCGTGTCACATTTGCTGGAACATCGTCAAGTAACCCTTGTAGAACTTTTTCAAGAAAGATCCGATATTTAGCGGAGTTCATGCGGGATGGCAATAGGTATGGGCCGACTAAGCAATCACCGACAATACCTGTCCACACATTTATTGCAAAGCGATGTTGTGCCGCATGGGGGTGCACACCGTGTGGGTTGTCGTGAGCCCACACATGAGCATTGTGCTGATTGAATAAGCCTTCCCGAGTGAAATAAGCCTCATCTGTGAACAAAACATAGGCTGGAAAATTCAAGTCTTGAACACTTTCTTGGAGAAACCACTGTGCAAAAGCCACATGTGCAGGATGATCTTTGGGGAGCAGTAACTGAACCCTTTGGAGATGAAAGGGGTGTAAGGAATCGTCGTGCCAGACACGCTGTACACTGCAATGAGACACTCCTAAGGCAGAGGCAACGGCACGTGTGCTGGTTGTAGGATTGTGGTGTTCTGGACGGCATTCAACACACTTTCTTCCATGGCGGGAGTTCGCATCGAACGTGTGGTCTGCCCGCACTACTCCTGTTACCTCTAAGTGACCCATAATCGCACAAATTGTGATGCACATGCGCAAACAAATGGTGGTCTGGTACATGTCTGTCTGGGAAGCGATCTCCATAAATTCGTTGAGCGGCTTGTCCATTGCCCTCTGCTAATCCATACACTAGGTGCATGTCTGCCAGCTCACAGTTCGGATATTGATGCATGCTCTTCGTGTGGCAACTACTGCTTGAATGAGTAAACCAGAAATTTTCCCTCTCGCAAACTGATGAACAGCACTGTCTACCGACTTACGGTGACGTAGTAGTAGTAGTAGTAGTGGTATGTGATGCAAGAAAGCAAGTGTATGAGCTTATGCAGCATCAGCCAAAAAAAAAAAAAAAAAAAATCACACCATTCCCTCCAAATGCCTGTCTAGTTCCTCCTTAAATTTATTCAACCTATCAACTTCCACAATGACAGATGGAAGTTTGTTCCAGCAATTAACCACCCGCTGGCTAAAGGCAAATTTCCGCACATCTATTCTACATCTGTCCTTTCTTAATTTGAATTTATGCCCCCTTAGGTTCGTAATCTGAACAAGTGGAAGGATCCCATCAGAATTCAGCGTGCTCAACCCATTCAAGGCCTTATATACCTCAATCAGATCACCGCGCAGGTGCCTAGTCTCCAGCCACTGCAATTTGCAGAACTTAAGCCTCTCTTGGTAAGAGGATCCCTTCCAAGAGAGGCTTAAGTTCTGCAAATTCACATTCCTTTAGATGTCACCTACCTCCCCTAAATGTTTGTACCAATATTTTTGAGACACCCTGTATATGGAGTATTGTATCTATGTGTGTCTAAATAGTGGTGACTGACAGAGAACTGAGAAATGTTCAATATGTTTTCTATATATTTACAAGCATTTCTTACAAAGACAGTAATTATATAAAATTCACATAATTTCTGTGTGTGTGTGTGTGTGTGTGTGTGTGTGTGTGTGTGTGTGTGTGTGTGTGTGTGTGTGTGTGTGTGTGTGTGTGTGTGCGTGCGTGCGTGCGTGCGCGTTTCATATCAGTGAAATGATACACTTTAATAAAAACTGAATGAAATGATAATTTAGTACCATGCAACAGCTGCAGAATATAGGACACGATGCATTCAACTGGATAGAGAAATATATTGAGGAAGCCATAGATTTCTTGTTCTTATTACATTTAATACATTAGCAAGTATTAAGTGTAACAAGCAAGGAACTGAATTAAAATGGAAAAAATTTGGAATTCTGGTAAATTGAATTGGTGTTTGTGTGCATCACTTGTTATTTTATATATAATATTTTTATATTATTTTATATTTTTATATTTTATAAAATTATATTTCATATTATAAAAAATAATAGAAACTTACAGAAAGCTACTGAATGGACACATGAAAAGACCAATTTGGTTGGTAGATTTGAACACATATATTTTGAGTAAACCGTGTTTCAAGCCCCTGACTGCTAAATACGATCAATCTGCCAATCCGCACTGGACCAGCTGGCAGATTATGGTCCATTTCCCTGAGCATGAATTGTTCAGGAGGCTTCCATAGCTGCAGTTTACTTTTTTTTTTTATACTATTCTTACTATATTTAGCTATTAATGCCATCTATCTCAAAATCTCTCACCTTCTGTAACCTTTCATCTCTAAAAAGCCTCCCACCTTTTCAATCTTCTCTGCCATGTTGTTTTTGGTCTGCTTTTGGGTCTCCAGTTCACTGCTATTCTTATTTTACTGTCAATATATCTTCTTAAGGTATGTCACAACCATCTAAGTCTTTTTTGTTTTATGAAATGTGAGATGCTTTGTTGTCCTGTTTTCCGTATTACTTCTTTGTTTATTTTTTCTATCCCATACACTCCTATTATTTTTGTTAAACTTCAATTCTGTTACCACTCTAACCTGTCCTTTCTTGTTTTGGTCATCAGGCATGTTTCTGCTGCATAGGTATTTTTCTAACAATTTTACTATTAAATAATTATTAAACAATTATATTAAACAGTATATTAAACAATTTTACTTTTATCTTTAGGTTTAAAGATAAAGTTTTGCCATATTTTGCTCAATATACTAAAAATTACAGTTGCTATTCCTTTTATTATATTGATTTCTGAATTTATCATTCTTAATTTAAAATTAATATCATTCAAAATATATAAAACTATCAGTTTCCTCTATACATTCTCTATCTATGTATAGTTTTCTGGTGTCATTTATATTATTTTTCTTTTATTCATATTTATTTCAAGATCCACTTTTTGTATATTTTTTTATTTTGTTAAGTTTTGTTTCCATGTCCTCTGTTGATTTTCTGACGAGTACAATGTCATCAGCATATTCAGTCTCATAATTTTCTATTTTACATCCAAGTGAATCCTGTGATTTCTGTATTTGTATTTCTAATTACCCAATGTAATATTATATTAAACAGTAAAAGGGATAGTGCACAGTTGTTTGACTCCTGGTGATATTACAAACCATTTCGCAATTCTGCCTAGACACAATAAGAGGGATTATATGCTAAAAACCTTGTGAATTAAGTCGAGACTTGAGGGAATCTGCAAGGCTCTAGGGAAGACATTTTTATCAGTGTGGCCTGCATTTGTAAGTAGAAGGAATCTATTTTGTAGAGATGGTAATCATTTGAACAACAATAGTGCACGGATTTTTGCCAGTATCATTGAGGATACCCTCAAAGGGTTCAGGGAAACTGCTAGGTAAGGGAGAGAAAGCTAATTAAATCCACGTTTATGCAATGATATGAGTCAAAGTAATGCTTGTAGTCACCTCATGAATTCTTGTATGTTGCCACAACAGTCGATGATAAGATGTTCTGAGGGTTGCAATATTTCAAATGAGGGGGGTTTCAGATGGGATACAAACCTAAATAACTTCAAGGAGTGTGTCAGGGTAGTAAACTATAGAGATTACAGTAAACCCTCACTAATCCAGAGTATTGGAGGAGAGGTCATCCGGATTACACAAGAATCTGGATTAGTGAAGCAAAAGATAGCCTTAAAAGACAAAAATAAAAAAATAAAAAATTAAGAACACAAATAAGTGGAAAATTTAATAATATAGGTAGTGCTGGTGAAAATAAATAAAACAAAATCACTGTAGAGCCTTTATTTAAAAACTATTAAAAGACAATAGTTTTTATGTCTTTTTATACATTTATCAGGTGGCACTGGCATTGCACACCAACGCAACTTGATCATTGCTATGAATACCACTTAAATACAGCTTCTTCCAGCAACACTTCTTTTGGCTTTTTTAATGTTTCTCTATTTAATACGTTGCATTTATCACTCCCCACATCGAATTTTAAAGGAAAGGTCTTTATAGATTCTTTTTATTTTTTAATGTCTGACACAGCTTGTTGGCCAATACCAAATTCTTCAGCAATTGTTTTTTTCCAGGAACACCATTTTCAAGTTAATGATAGTTAAAGTAAAGTGTTTTCTTTTTATTACACTTTTTAATTCTTTAGAAAACATAATTACATAAAATATGCTAACTTATGTACATATATACAGATAAAAAAGGATGCAAATGAAGTAATATAAGTAATATCATCTGTCCGACTCAGAGTCAACAACGGTATGTTCCATCTCTCTCTGCACAGTCAGAGTTACTCACCCTTCTCAAATCCTGTGTGTCTTTCAAAGTACTCAACTGTGAACAGAATTTTCATATTTCAATCCGGATTAACTGTAGCCGGATTAGTGAGGGTTTACTGTACTTGTCTCAACTATATCTACAATAATATCAAGAGTGTTGTCAATAAAATGGCCAAATTTGAACTCCTGGTTAGTACAACTAATGCTGACATAATAGAGCTAAGAGAACCATGGTGCCATCCGGAAATTGGTGATGACAAGTTCCACTTCAGTATGTATAATGTATTTAAGAAAGATAGGAAAATAGAAGTGGTGGAGGGGGCCAGCTTCTTATCAAAAACAGTCTGAGCATGAAAAGAGCTTTTGCTGAGTCTGAAGTTACATCTGCCAGCATAGAATCTGCATGGTGTGAGTTAGTCAGAAACAAAGGTACAATGAGAGTGGAAGTAATCTACAGACCAGAAGATTGTAAGGATATGATGAGTGTTTACATGCAGATGGAATGGGCAACCAAATTTAAATGTCTTACTATGGGTGATTTTAATCTGCTCCAGATTGATTGGAATAAATGGGAGAAAAAATTCACCTTGGGGAAAATATTTTTTAAATAAACTAGATGATTATTATTTGTACCAGCAATATAGAGAAAATAGGGGTGAGAATTATTCTTGACCTCATCATTACTAATGAATCAGATGATATCATAGAGCTTAAAGTACAGGAACCATTGTCAGGAAGTGATCATGCAATCATCAGTTGGAAGAAAAAAGACATTGCAGTAGTTAAAGGTAAAGGCATGGGTTTGAACTTCAGACAAGGGTACTTTGACAGTTTAAGGCACTATATGGCATCTGTGAATTAAATGGATTGCCAGGATGGCAAATACATTGAAATTATAGAATACTTTTAAAGAAAAAATCACAGAAGCCATGAACATACATATACCTTTAAGAAAATATTGCAGGAGGAGGGTGCCAAAATGGATGACTGCAGAGTTGGCTAGTCAAATAAAGCATAAAAAGATAGCATGGGACAGTTACAGAACAATGAAAAGTACTGAAGCCTACAATAAATACAAGTTGATCTGTAATAGTATCACAAATAAGATCAGGGAGGCCAAGGCTGTGTAAGAGAAAACATTGGCTAAGAGAGCAAGAATGGGTACAAGGAATTTTTCACGTATGTGAATACAAGATAAAAGCGAATCAGGTCGAACCCTTGTGCACTGAGTGTGGAAAAGTCTTAGATAACCCAGCTGATTTTGCAGATGAATCGAATTGGTACTTTGCATTGGTTTTTACTGATAAAAGACCCTTCATGCTGAGAAGAATGCTGCACAAGTGAAGCTGAGTCATATGAAATTAGTGATGTCATAATTGCAGATGATGGTTACTATAAAAACTTTTGAGCATAAAGGCAAGTAAGTCTCCTAAAGTTGATGGCATATACCCTGTAATTTTGAGGGAGAGTGCAAAGGAGTGTATTGAACCATTGAGGTTTATTATGAGAGCAACATTGGACTCACAGAAGATTCCACTGGATTGGAGAAGTGCCAATGTATCATCAATACATGAGAATGGTTCTATGTGTGAAGTTAGTAACTACAGAGTGGTTAGTCTGACTTCAGTGGTAGGAAAAATCTTAGAGGCAAAAGAGTGCAATCCAGGGACATTTAGATAGATATTGCATTCTGAAGGCCACACAACATTGCTTTGTTAAGGGAAAATTTTGCTTAACTAACTTAGTAGACTATTTTGACACAGTTATTCATGAGCTGAATTTAGGGAACAATTTCAACATAGTTTATTTGGATTTTAGCAAAGCATTTGGCTCAGTCCCTCACGAGAGGTTACTATATAAGCTTGAACAGTTTGGGGTTATTGGTAAGATTCGAAGATAGATTGCTGGGTGGCTTCAGAGTGGAAGGTAGTGATATTCTTTAGACTGGTGTAACGTCAGGAGTGGAGTCCCTCAAGGATTGGTTATTGGATCACTATTGTTTCACATTTTCATAAATGATATCAACAAAGGAATAGATGACGTGAAGTCAAAATTTGCAGATGACATAAAGATTGGTAGAGTTGTTAATGATCAGTGCCAAGCAACACTCCTTTAGGATGACTTTAACAGACTTCAAAGATGTCAGCAAAGTGGCAGCTATGTTTTAATGCTGCTAAATGCAAGGTCTTACACTTGGGGAATAGCAATCCACAAATAAATTATACATTTCGTGGGGTTGAATTAAAAACAATGAAGGAGAAAAGGATCTTGGAGTTACAATATGGGCAGATATGAAGTTTTTTAAAGCCCATGGTGTCCTATCGATGATTTATCGAATGTTATCCTGTAGAGATAGGGAGATCATAATTCCAATGTATACGGCAATTTTAAAACCACATTTGGAATCTGTGTTCAAGTATGGAGAGACCTCACCTGAAAAAAGACATTGAGCTTCTTGAAAGGGTCCAAAGACGAGCAACTCGAACGGTGAGATTGGCAGAAGGACGACCATATGAGGAAAGACTCACAATATGACCAATACTATTACTACTAGTATGTATTCTGCAATACTACTTCCACTCTAATTGCTGCTGTAAATCTTGATATGAGAGTTTTTACCCTTTTTTTTTTTCTATTCTCCCATATTGTTTTAAAATATTCTATATCATCTCTGTCTTTATATTACCAAAAGCCCTTTTTGTAGGCAATAAATGTTAGTATTGCTACTCTTAACATTGTTTTATTATACTTTTTTAGAACATAAATTTGATCTGGGAATAAAACCTTATTAAAAATATATATAGTGAGAATTAAGAAATATAAGTATAACTAAAGAAAAAATATACAGAAAGTATTAAAATACTTTATACAAATAAATACTATCTTCCACTCTAACTGCTACTGTAAAGTCTTGTCTTGATATGAGAGTTTTTACTCTTATTATTTTTTCTAGTATCCCATATTGTTTTAAAGTATTCTACATCACCTCCCTATTTATATTACCAAAAGCTCTTTTTGTAAGGGCTAAATGTTAGCATTACTACTCTTCACATTGTTCTATTATACTTTTTTAAAATACAAATTTGATCTGGAAATAAATATTGCTACAGCTGACAAAATGTTAAAATAAAACCTTATTAAAAATATATACAGTGAGAATTATGAAATAAAAATAAAAATAGAACAACAGTTTCTCTATATATTATTTCATAATTCTCACTGTATATATTTTTAATAAGGTTTTATTTTAACATTTTGTCAGTTGTAGCAATATTTATTTCCAGATCAAATTTGTATTTTAAAAAAAGTATAATAGAACAATGTGAAGAGTAGCAATGCTAACGTTATACAAATAAATAAATACAAAAAGTAGTGTATATTTGTTTAACCCTTTTAGTCTTTATATTTTTATCACTTTTAGTACATTTACTTTTTTATTACATTATTTCTGTTCTTTATTTTAAAATTTTTGTTTCTTATTTTGCCTTTCCTCCTTTCCTCCTTTCTCACTGTTCACACTCAGCATTAGTTTGGTTTTAGCACAAGCACATGTTATACCTCTGCAAATGTAATGATGCGTGTCAAACCTTCTTGTCTAAGTTGGTTGTTGTTATTATTTGGTTTTTAGGAGCATTAGCAACTAAGGCCATATTGCTCCGGGGATATGCGGTGGTCATTTCCTGACCTTTCCACATCCTCTGTATTTGGTGGTCATGGGCTCGAACCCCGGTCTAATCAAGAAGTGTGTGCTATGCACTGCTGCTCCTGCCCACCTGGCTACGGAGGCGAATCTAAGTTGGTAAAGGGGCATAAACATCAGCTGAGAGACTCTGCAGTGGTAGGACAACTAAATTTGCTAACAAAATGAACACAATAAACTAAAGAAAAATTATTTTTAACATGGTGCAAGTGTTTTTCCTCACCTTTAACTAATTCATTAGATACCTTGGTAATATTTTTTATACACACTAAAACAGAGATTATATTTAAGTTTAAACTTATTCATTGAGAATAAAGTGTGAATATCTCAAGGATTAAATCCTATTTTAATATATTTTTACTGGCTCACTTACTGGCTACTTCCATAATGCAATTTACTTTAAGAAAAGATAAATGTAGCATCTTCAAGAGAAAATATATCCATGATAATCTTTCCTACTTCTAATATCTATTCATTTCATATTTTCTTTACATATGCTATAGCAAAAATGAGTTTATGAAAAGAACAACCCAAAATTACATTCAAGCACAAGATATGCCATAGGTATAGAGAAAATAACATGGTTAGGAATCTACTGCATGTGATGAAGGTATTTCAGACAAATGAGGACAATATTATTATGTGTTTTTTTTTTTTTTTTTCCTGGAGATACCACCATTAACAGTAGACAAGCCTGTGGTTCACTGATAACAGGAAACCAATGGCAGGACATTAGCTCTATACTAACTGAACTAATCTCCATCTTAATTGAATCATTTTATTTATTTTTCCAAGGTATGACTCACACAGGGAATTGTCACGTGCGGTATTCCTGACTTCATTAAAGTTTTTATACAAATATTTTAGCAGTTAATATATTTTTTTAAAATATTTTTTAAAAAAATTTAAAAATTATAAAAATATATATATATATTTTACAAATATTTAAGTTTACTAATGCTAACTGGTTTCTCAAAATGAAAGCATGTTTGCTATAATAAATTGACTTTAAAGTTTACTTTTTGAAAAACTGCTTTTGTCTGATGAAGAAGGTGAACAAATGCATGAATGCATTAATTCAGGTTTCTTGTTTAGTACCTTCCTGTTCTAACCTTTTCTTGTTGCTTTCTCTACTGTAACTTTAAGTACAAATTGCTGTATGCCACTCTCTCTTTTCTCAGCAGATAACATGCATATTATCTGCTGAGAAAAGTGAAGCTCACAGAATAATGCTTTAAGTCAGTTCTAGTTTAGAAATTTTTCTGTGCACAACTATAATTTTGAAAAATAACAAAAATGGACAAATGCTAAGCCTAACATAGGCTGAATTAAAAATAAACCACGTCATCCTTTAATATTATTACCACCAGAAAATCATTGGTAGCTACTAGCTACTCTTGATGAAATTATTCATATTTGTTTGCCTCCTAATAATTTACAAAATGACAAGTTTTTATGGCATGCAATGTCTGCTTCAATTTTGGTAAGCTTATCGAAAGACCTCCCTGGATTAATATACAAAATATATTTGTGTAAAAATATATATGCAATAAATTGTAAATATACAGGAACTCCCCGACTTACCTTACTATAATATTCATTGCTCTCTATACTGTAACTTTAAGTACAAATTGCTGTATGCCACTCTCTCTTTCTCAGCAGATAACATGCATGTTTACTTTACATAAGTTCTTGCTGGCTGGTACAAGCTTAAAAAAATTGTGGAAACATATTCTGCATCCAGTAGGAATAATTGGATGTATCGCAAAAATATCGTAATGTGAACCCAATAACACATGGGTTTTTTTTTTTTTTGTTTTTGTTGTAATTCGTTCCAAGTCCTTGGAAGTTGAAAATTTCGCTATATTACTAAGCTATTTATCTCTCTAAGGTCATATTTATAATGTAAATTGCATCACCCTTTCATCGTTATCATATGTTTCATTGTGATATTTTTCTAAAGCACATTTCTGGAGGTCACGTCCATAAAACAATAAAAACATTTGCACTTTCCAGTTTATTTGGGCTTTTCTGTTAGTGCATCTAATTATAAACGGATAGTAAACTCGATCTTATTGCATTCGCAATAATACCAATAACTGAAATTCTGTGGGTTTTTACGTTATGGTATCATTGCAAGAGAATTAGGTCATGTTGCTTCAACAGTATTTCTCATTGAGGATTGGTTTAAATGCTGCTTCATTCCCGAGGTTGAAAAATATTGTAAAGACAACGACATTCCTTTCAAGATTTTGCTTTTATTAGATAATGCTCCTGGACATCCTATGCATCTAGATGATTTCAATTCAAACGTGAGAATCATATTTCTACTGCCAAACATGACTTCACTCATCCAACCTATGGATCAGGGTGTTATTTCAAATTTAAAAGCATACTATTTATGCACAACATTTGCTCAGGCATTGTCTGCAGTAGATGGTGAGAAAAATTTTACATTAAGATACTTTTGGAAATCTTACAATATTTACCATGCCATCTTAAATATTAATAAGGCCTGGGTGGAAATTACTAAAAGTTGTTTAAATGCCATATGGAAGAAAATATGCCCATGGCGCATGAAAGGCTTCGAAGGATTTGAAAAAGATGAATCGTATGAAGAGGTTACAGATAAAACTGTAAAGGTTGCAGAGCTACTTCAGTTGGAGGTTGATGCCAAAAACGTGGAGGAATTAATAGAGGAGGAAGAGAATGAATTATCTAATGAAGAACTTATTGACTTGCAGGCAGCGATAGTGAAAGAAGAAAATGCCGACGAAGCTCATGATGAACCAAATGAGGAGCTGAGACGCTTCATCACCAGAGAGATGGTAATGGCATTTTGTGAAATTGCATCGACAACAGCGAGGTTTGAGAATATGGATCCTGACAGCGAACGATTCTTAAAAGTTAACAGAGGGGTGAATGATATGCTTGCTTGCTACAAAGAAATCTACCATGAAAAGAAAAAAGCCACAATCCAGTCATCCATTAATACGTTCTTTCGTAAAGTTGAGCAGCCAACCCCTTATAAATCTCCACAGCCCCAAACCTCCACAGCATCGTACTTATCAGCTGAAGACATCGATTCTGGCAATGATGCCTGAAAGGTAAAACTTACTGATGTTATGCCTGTCTCCTTTCTATTTTTTTAATTTTATAATTTTGAAATTTTTTTAAATTGCACTCTTTTGTAATTTTTCCTGTGCATGAGATAAAAAATTGAATAAATACAATAAATAATTCTATTTACATGTTCATCAAACAACATTTCTTTTTTGATTCAATCAATTCAAGGAGCACAGTTGTGAGTGCTGCACAAGCATGAGGGAAATTCCGACTTATGTAAAATCCGACTTACGTAGCGTTCCCGGAATGCAACCCTTATGTAAGTCGGGGAGTTCCTGTACTGGAATTAATTTGTATTTCTAAACCTAAGCATGTGCCTTTAATTCAAGTTTAGGATTTTATACTTTGGCAGCATATAAGTTGACCCTAAAATTTTAGGTGACTTTTTTAGTGCTTCAAAGGTCAATTGTATGCCAGAATATATAGTATTAAAGAAACTCATCCTTATACAATTTCTAGTAAAATAAAATAGCTCACATCCTCTTATTAGATAATGAAATATTAACATATATATCTAAAATATACAAACATTAAAGCATTACTTTAGCAAATGCATCTCTTCCATAAAGAGCCTCTGAAATAGTATGGCCTTTTTCCATGACTTCTCCCCTGGCAGCAATAACTCTTTGACAGAGGGCTTTATTAAGTGCATCCTGTGTAACACCAAGTAAATCAGCTAAAAGTTTCAAATTATCTTTGTTTTTGATTACTGCCTGATCATTATCTTGCATGAATTCCATGTTGCCCTAAGTAATAAAGCACATAACTGTTAAGGGGATTTTATATTTTACATCTTAAATATACTATTAGTGATGTTATAAATTAACAAAATTTTTATTAAGATTTTACCTAAAGTTAACTATATATTCCAATGCTGATAATGAACTTGGTTCTTAATGATTATAAATGAAACACATACACAGTGAACACACTCTTCAATTGAGCATACTTTGTGATTCCTATAAAGTTAAACATTGAATTATTCATTTGGAGCCAGCTCATTCATGCTACCAGAAAAATAATTATACAAGTATAATGTGTTCAACTACTCAATGGCATAGTTTAATAAAAGTTAATACCAAATTATTGAATGCCACACAGAAGAGCACAGCATGTTTGGAGCAATGCTACTGTTATGCTGTATGCTGGTTATTTTCAAATTCATTAACATGTAATTTATTTTAGTAGATTCCATGACCTTGTAGTGACATTTTCACAAAGAAAGTGTTCTCCAGGCACTGATCAATAAGTACATGTTCGTGGGCCTGTTAAGAGCATTTATTCAAAAAATAATGGGTCAGTGAAATGTTTTGGAGTGAAGCTGCACCATACAGTTAGCTTATGTAAATGTAAAACCTGCTCCTAAAATTTTTTTGTAAGGGAAGTATTTTGGCTCATATCCTAGAATTATGAGATTTTACTGCAAAAAAAATTTCCATTGCTGTTATAACAAGGTAAAAAAAATTTCCATTGCTGTTATATGCCAGAAACTGCTGCATAAAAGTAGCACATGTATGAATTCAGGTTTCTTGTTTGATGAAATTCTTTTATCAACAGTACTTCATTGTTCTACTTTTCCCTGTCACTATCTGTACTATTACAATTATTTAATTAAAAATATAACTACTGTCAAGGGTAAAGGGAAAGGCTTTTGCTTTCAAAAGGGTTTCATTTGCTTTCTACAGAGATCTCAGATAGTTTTTAAATTGTGTGCAGTGGGACCAAATGATGATGTTGCCAACAGCAAATTCTACATGGGAAGTAATCAAAGAAGCTATTAAGCCTTTCATACCAACCAAGAAATACTATTCAAGACTTAGACCTAATGGATGTCAGATGAACTATTGAGCCACATGGCAGAGAAGAAAAGTGCATGGAATGCATATAAATTATCAGGTGATACAGAAGCCTAGGGTAAATATAAATAAGTCTGTAATCAAGCCACAAAGGAGGTCAGGCAAACTAAGGCCGATTATGAGAAGTCTCTCGCAAATAATGCAAAGAAAAACAGCAAAGACTTCTATGCTTATATTAACAGTAGAACGAAGGGAATGAATCACATTGGACCACTTGATGTCTATGGGTTAATGTTGACACTGCTCAGACTGCAGACAAATTGAATAGGTATTTTGCATCTACATTCACATGTGAGGAATTCTTTATGGAAGAGGATGCCATAAGTTTATCAAACTCTAACGAGGAGCTAAATGACTTTGTGATAACTGAAAGAAAAGTGGAGGAGAAATTGTTGAGAACAGACATCAGAAAGGCACCTATGGTGGATGGAATCTATCCAATTATATTAAGGGAGGCAGCAAAGGAGGTAAGCAAACCCTCAGCCATAATTATGAGAGCATCCTTGGATTCAGTGGAAGTCACTATGGACTGGAGATGTTTGAATATATTCCCAATTCATAAAGGGAGATCAAAAGGCGGAATGAGTATTAAAGAACTGTTAGCTTAACGTCTCTTCCAGGGAAAATAATGGAATCACTCATTAAAGAAGTAATGCAGGACTATTTGGACAGGCATGCAATTATACTGCAATCACAGCATGGATTTGTCAAGGGGCAGTCTTGTCTAACCAATCTGACAGGTCACTATGATGCAGTGAGCAAGGAGCTAGATGCAAAAAATAATTTTGACATCATATACTTGAATTTTAAGAAGGCTTTTGATACTGCTGCACATAAAAGACTGCTGTACAAACTGGAGTAATGTGGCATTAAGGGTAAGTTGCTGCCATGGATAAAGGGATAGTTGAGTGGAAGAAGACAGCAAGTTCGTTATCAATAGGCACTGCTCTTCATGGAATAATGTTATTAATAGAGTTCCCCAGGGTTCAGTGCTGGGTCTATTGTTGTTTTCAATATTTATCAATGATACTGACAAAGATATATCAGGCTTATTAATGTCTAAGTTTTCTGATGATACAAAAGTTGTCAGGGTGGCTAACGGCAGTCATCACGGTGAGCAATTGCAACAAGATCTAGAAAAATTGGGTTGATAGCTGAGAAATGGCAGTTAAAGTTTAACATTGACAAATGCAAGGTGCTGCACATGAGTAGCAGTAACCCTAAAGTAATTTATTGACTGTGTGTCCAGTCAGGGTAATGGAGAATGAAAAAGATCTGGGAGTAATTGTGTAGTCAGACATGAAATTTTTTGAGCAGTGCAGACATGCTGACAGGACAGCTCATGGGTTTTGTCAATGACATACGGAAACTTTGCTAGCAGGGATAAGGAGGTGATTATCCCTTTGTATAAGGCCATGGTTAGGCTGCATCCTGAGTACTGTATGTAGGTCTGGAGGCCTCACTTTAGGAAGAATGTCGATCTGCTGGAATGGGTGCAGAGAAGGGCATCCAGATTGGTGAATGGAACAAAAGAGTGCTCTTACCTAGAAAGGCTTCAGTTCTGCAAACTGCAGAGTCTTGAGACCATGCACCTGCATGGAGATCTGATTGAGGTGTTTAAAGCCTCATTCTTCCCTTTGCTGAGACAAATATGAGAGGGGACATAAATTCAAGTTGAAAAAAGGATGGTTGATTGTTGGAATAGGCTTCCATCTGTTGTTGTGTAAGTGGATGGATTAAATAAATTCAAGGGAGAATTAGACAAATTCTTGGAGTGTACGGATGGATGAACTGTTTTTTTTTTTTGTTTTTTTTTGGCTGATGCTATATAACCTTGCTTTCTTGAATCTTTTGCTCTTACTACTACTATTACTTTAAGCAGTGGCACGTTATACCTTCATGGGGCTCAAGGAAAAATGGAATTTGAAGGCTCCATCTAAAGAAAAAACTAATAAAGAACATTTTCAATTTCATTTTATTGTAATAACAAAACAAACAAATTTTATGACATAAGAACTAAATATAATATTTCATCAAAATTGGTAAAACCATTTTTGAAAAAAAACCGCAATTTTCAAATTATTCTTCAAGTAAAGTTCATTGGGACCCCCCCCTGTGTGTTCAGATTTTGGGACCCCCTCTGATCATCGCCCTAGGCAGATGTCTTTTTTGCCTATAGGATAACACACCAATGACTTAAGTAAAAATTGCTGTACACCATGACTGCCATGCATGTTATCTATTGAGAAAGAGTGAGTGACACTCATAGAATAAATACTTTAAGTCAGTGCAAGTTCTATAGATAAATGCTAGTATGAATCAGAGCTGTAATACTCAATATGTTCTACGTTGATAATGATATTAGTAAATTAATAAGAGGAGTTTACCTCAATATAGTACGTGGAACACTTCCGTATGATACCCTCCAGAAATTAAAACGGAAAAAACGAAAAAATCGACAACTTACCGGTACATTAAAGTAAAATATAAATAAAGTAAATTATAAATAATTAAATAATCAATTTAACACAATTCAAAATCAATTCAAAACAATTAAAATTCAAATTAACGCAATTAAAAGAATCTAACGAAAATATTCAAAACGATTTTCCTTCCTTCCTAAGGAAGGAAAATCGTTTTGAATATTTTTGAATACTGATGGGATTCTTCCTCTTGCTCAGATTAAGAACCTGAGGAGGCACAGATTCAAATTGAGGAAAGACAGTCGCAGAGTAGATGTGCCGAAATTTGCCTTTACCCAGTGGGTAGTTGACTGGTGGAACAGCTTCCATCTTTTGTTGTCAAGTTGATAGCCTAAATAAATTTAAGGCTGAGCTGGTAGGCATTTGGAACGAACAGAGAGGTGAAATGGGAGTTTGTTTTTTTTTGGCTGATGTTGCATAAGCTTGCTTTCTTGCATCGTATGCCTCTACTAATGCTAATATAATGCAAATCAGCCAAATATTTTGTACTTCTGCATCAATTTTGTTAATTCAAGCCTATTTAAAGACCCCTCTGGATTAATATCAACAAAATATATTGATGAGTAGCAATGTGACATAACATGACAAGCACCAGTATCATAATAAATGCAAAAATTGTTTATGGCAGCTTTTGGTCATCAGCTACTTTGGTTATAGTTGTGGTTAGAGGTGATTGAGGTTATGGTTAGAGGTGATTATCCCCTTGTATAAGGCAATGGTCAGGCCACACCTTGAGTACTGTATACAGGTCTGGAGGCCTCATTTTAAGAAGGATGTAGAGCTGTTGGAACGAGTACAGAGAAGGGTAGCAAGATTGGTGAACGGAACAAAGGGTTGCTCTTACAAAGAAAGGCTTAAATTTTGCAGATTACAGTGTTTGGAGACTAGCCACCTGCGAGGTGATCTGATTGAGGTGTATAAAGGCTTGAATGGTTTGAGCATGCTCAATGCTTATGGGATTATTCCTCTTGCCTAGAATAATCGCCACGGGGGGCATAAATTCAAATTGAGGAAAGACAGTTGTAGGATAGATGTGCAGAACTTTGCCTTTAGCCAGTGGGTAGTTGGTTGGTGGAACAGACTTCCATCGTTTGTTGTGGAAGTTGATATCCTAAATAAATTTAAGGCTGAGCTGGACAGGTATTTGCAACAAATGGAGAGGTAAAATTGGAGGTTTTTTGTTTTGTTTTTTTTGGCTGATGCAGCACAAGCTTGCTTTCTTGCATCATATGCCTCTACTAATGCTAATGTTAATGACTATGTTGTATGACAAATCAACACTTCAATTATTACCAAGTGCAAAATTGCAGCAGCAATCCTCCAGAGGGTTTCAGACTGCATTTCCAAAAATCCAACTGTACGCATGGCTGAACAAACAGCTTTATAGTCAGACTTGTCGTTTATTGTCTCAACCTGTAATATTAAAAATGGCAATTAGAATCTATTTACTTATACTATATGAACACAATGATTCCAAAAACAAAATTCATATCAATAATTATTTTCTTTTTTTCATTTATGTATAAAATATTAATGTTAATTCTCAAGATGAAGTTAAGTTTCAAATTACACTGAGGTATTTTGTTTCAAAAATACCATAAAAACCCAGATCTGCAAACTGACTTGTAATAGAAGTGAATAAATAAATAACATCACCATCAAATTAAAATTAAATCATTCAAAGAAATTTTAAAAATTATTATGTATATTAACTATCATTTGAAACCAGTGGCTATTTTTAGCTATTTGAAAATTGATAAAGAACCTGAAATTTTCTCTTTTGATTTTGTTTTCTGACCTAGAAATTAAGTGGAGAAAGGAATCTTCATTAAACAGGTTTAAAAAAGGATGGTTACATTCATTACTATAAAAATAAGTCCCATAGCTTTAATATAATACTGCAACTGAAAGCAAACTGGTGTGTATGTGCACACTAACGATTGTTAAACTGTAGACATGCTAAACAATGTCTTCAGTTTTGCTGTTCGTGAAGACATACAGTTTAGTATCTCTAACCTGGAATTCTCGGGACAAAATCCATTTTGGATTCTTTTAATTTTTCAGATATTATCATGATTACTATTTTTAGTAGTAGTAGTAGTAATAGTAGTAGTAGTAGTGGCACATGATGCAAGAAAGCAAGTGTAGGAGCTTATGCAGCATCAGCCAAAAAAAAAAATCACACCATACCCTCCAAATGCCTGTCCAGTTCCTCCTTAAATTTATTTAACCTATCAACTTCCACAACGACAGATGGAAGTTTGTTCCAGCAATTAACCACCCGCTGGCTAAAGGCAAATTTCCGCACATCTATTCTACATCTGTCCTTTCTTAATTTGAACTTATGTCCCCGTAGGTTCGTATTCTGAACAAGTGGGAGGATCCCATCAGAATTCAGCGTGCTCAACCCATTCAAGGCCTTATAGACCTCAATCAGATCACCGCGCAGGTGCCTAGTCTCCAGCCACTGCAATTTGCAGAACTTAAGCCTCTCTTGGTAAGAGGATCCCTTCATTCCCCTCACCAATCGTGTTGCTCTTCTCTGTACACGCTCAAGCAAATCTACATCCTTCCTAAAATGAGGCCTCCAGACCTGTACGCAGTACTCAAGGCGTGGCCTGACCATTGCCTTATACAGAGGGACAATCACCTCCTTTTCCCTGCTAGCAAAATTCCTATATATCATTGACAAAACCCCATGACCTGCCCTAGCAGCCTGTCTGCATTGCTCAGAAAACTTCATATCTGACTGCACAATTACTCCCAGGTCTTTTTCATTTTCTACCACCTTAAGTGTAGTACCACACAGTTGGTACGTTTCTCTGGGGTTACTTCTACCCATATGCAGTACTTTGCATTTGTCAAGGTTGAACTTCAGTTGCCACTTCTTAGCCCATCTGCCCAAATTATCTAGATCCTGTTGCAGTAGCACACTGCCATTACTGTCATTAACAACCCTGCCAACCTTTGTGTCATCTGCAAACTTCGACATTAAGCCTGATATACCTTCATCAATATCATTGATAAATACACAAAACAACAGTGGACCCAACACCGAACCCTGTGGGACTCCACTAATAACATTAGTCCACGAAGAGCAGCACCCATTGATTACCACCCTCTGTCTTCTCCCACTTAACCATCCTTTTATCCATTGTAGCAACTTACCCTTAATACCATTCTGCTCCAATTTGTACAGTAGTCTTCCATGCGCAACAGTGTCAAAAGCTTTCCTGAAATCCAAGTATATGATATACTTGGATTTCAGGAAACTTATTAACTCTAAGAAAAAAAAGAACAGTAAAACTATGCTTGTTCCATATTTTTGAATTTATTTAATACAATTTATAAGTTAAAAAATTTATTAATTTTTTAAAAAATTACAAAAAATTAAATTTTTTTTTTTATGTAAAAAATTTATGACAGAGTGATCTGGATACAATAAACTGTACATACATTGGAATTGGGGGGGGGGGGGAGAATTAAAGCACAGGTAGATTCAATTCTTGCATTACTTCAACCATCATATGCAGGCATGGCACTAATTTACAAAAAAGTACTAGCAGGGAAGACTATTCCAAGAGCTGGACTTGGCTGTAGGACTATGGGATGGTAAAGGGGATGTATATAACAGCTGTACGGACTGCTAGAACTAACTTAACATCTAACTGAAAAATTTCTCAAGAAATACCAGCCATATGAAAGGGAATATGAAAAAGTTGACTTTCATATGTTTGTATGTTAAAGCCAGGAGTTTGAAGGAAATTGACAAATTTAAAGTAAAGTAGAATTCTGGTTACCCAAAATTTTGATTAATTATCCAAAAAATTTTTCAGTTTTTTTTTTGCTTTTATTTTAGCTCCTAATTTTACTCTAAAAAATATAAACACTTATTTCTGTTAGTTAAACATTAACAATATCATATCAAATTGCCAAATCGTGAATTTACTTATATAAAACATTATGAATGAAGCAATGAAAAATAAATGAATTTCATCTAAGGCACTTCTGTATAATACCAACTAACTGATATGATGCATAATTATTTCACTGTAATGAAAAATAAGACTAATAAAAGTAATAAGATTAATAAAAATAAAATTAGAAATAAAACAATGCAGAGCAGTGTTATTTTGTCAAATTGTTTCAATAACCTTCTTTACTAAAATGCTGCATTGGGCAACACACAACATAGGGATTATATTATACACATGAGGGAAGTTATGTTCTCAATTCAGAAGTTTCTTCTACATACCGTTTGGCTGCCTGTTTATATTTGATACATTTATTTGCTACGCAACAGAGGCTCTCTAATTGAGGTTACATACTGTTTGAGGATGAAACAAATAGTTTCAAAACCAGTCACAATGCCTTAGTATTTTTAATGAATGTTGGATTCACCTTCTTGTTGATGTTATTTGATTAAAAATCACATTAGTAACTTTGTGTGAACTCATGGATAAACATGTCTTTTTTTAAAAAAGTATATGTCACTAGATGGACAAGAGTGTTCCCAAACAGTAACGACAGAAAAACAGAACAGAGTAGCATTATTTTTTAAACTATTTCAATACCTGCATTGAAACAGCACCCAACTTCTTTACTAAAATTATCCAGGTCATTACTTTTTGAAAAATAAGGAAACAGAGTAACCATTAAATATTAATATGAATCAGACAAACTGAGAATGCATTAGCATTAGCAAAGGCACATGATGCAAGAAAGCAAGGTTATATAGCATCAGCCAAAAAAAAAAAAAAAAAAAACCCTTATTTCACCATCCACTTGCTCCAAATGTTTGGCTAGTTCTGCCTTGAATCTATTTAAGCTATCAACTTCCATAATGACAGATGGAAGTTTGTTCCAACAATCAACCACCCGCTGGCTAAAGGCAAACTTCTGCACATTTGAATCCCTCATCAATTTGAATTAATGCCCTCTCAGGCAATTATTCTGAACGAGGAAGAATCCCATCAGCATTCAGCATGCTCAAACCATTCCTAGTCTCCAGACACTGTAATTTGCAAAACTTAAGTCTTTCTTCGTAAGAGCAAATCTTTTTTTCATTCACTAATCTTGTTGCCCTTTTCTGTACTTGTTCCAATAGCTCTACATTCTTCTTAAAATGAGGCCTCCAGACCTGTATACAGTACTCAGTGTGTGGCCTCACAATTGCCTTATACAAGGGGATAATCACCTCCTTATCCCTGCTAGAAAAATTCCTGTATATCATTGACAAGACACTATGAGCTACTTTTGCAGGCCGTCTGCACTGCTCAGAAAACTTCATATCTGCCTGCACAATTAACCCCCCCCCCCCCAGGTCCTTTTCATTCTCTACCACTGTCAGTGTAGTACCACACAGTTGACACGTTACTCTGGGGTTACTGCTTCCCATATGCAGTACTTTACATTTGTCAATGTTAAACTTCAGTTGCAACCTCTCAGCCCATCTGCTCAACTTTTCAAGATCCTGTTGCAGCAGCATACTGTCATTAGTGTCATTAACAACAATGCTGACCTTCGTATTGTCTACAAACTTGGACATTAGTCCTGATATACCATCATCAATATCATTAATCAATACAGAAAACAACAATGGAACCAACACTGAACACTGGGGAACTCCACTTTAGTCCACGAAGAGCAGTGTCCACTGATTACCACTCTCTGGTTTCTCCAACTCCACCATCCCTTTAGCAGTAATTTGCCTCCAATGCCACACTGCTCCAATTTGTGCAGCAGTCCTCTGTGTGTATCAAAAGCCTTTCCAAGATCCAAATATATATTAAAATTATTCTTTGCATCCAGTTCCTTTGTGACCACATCATAGTATCCAATCAAGTCAGACAAGACTTTCCCTTAACAAACCCATGCTGTGTCCAAGCTATCACTGAAGTCTTGTCTAGATGATCCTGCAATATTTCTTTAATGAGTCCCTCCATTCATTTCCCTGGAATAGAAGTTAAACTAACAGGTCTGTAGTCACCTGTGTCTCAATCTGATCTTCCTTTGTGGATTGGGGTCACATTTCACCTCCAGTCCATGGGTACCTCCCCTGAGTCCAAGGAAGCTCTCATAATTATGGCTAAGGGTTTGCTTACTTCCTTTGCTGCCTCCTTTAATATAATTGGATAGATTCCATCCACCCCAGGTGCCTTTCTTATGTTAATCTTCAACAATTTTTCCTCCAATTTACTCTCAGTTATTACAAGATTATCTAGCTTACTGTCAGAGTTTAATACACATCTGGCATTCCCCTCCCTGCATAACTCCTCATGTGTGAATGTAGATGCAAAATATTCATTTAGTTTGTTAGCTACCTGAGCAGGATCATCAACAGTTGAACCGTCAATGTCAAGTGGACCAATCTGATTCATCCCCTTCCTTCTAGAGTTTATTTAAGGAAAGAACTGTTTGCTGTTTTTCTTTGCATCCTTTGCCAAAGATTTCTCGTAATCTGCCTTTGTCTGCCTAAACTCCTTTGCGACTTGGTTACAGACCAGCTTATTTCTATCACAGGCTTCTGTGTCACCTGTTAATTTACATGTATCCCATGCATTTTTCTTCTCTGCCACATGGCTAATTACTTCATCTGTTTAGACATCCATTTAGGCCTAAATCTTGAACAATATTTCTTAGTTAGTATGAAAAGCCCAGTAGCTTCCAAGATTAATTAGCATTATCATTAGTAGAGGCATTTGATGCAAGAAAGCAAGCTTATGCAGCGTCAGCTAAAAAAAAAAAAAAAAAAAAACCCACTTCCACTTCACCCCTCTGTTCGTTCAAAATACCTGTCCAGCTGAGCCTTAAACTTATTTAGGCTATCAACTTCCACGACAAGGGATGGAAGTCTATTCCACCAACCAACCACCCGCTGGCTAAAGGCAAATTTCCGCACGTCTATCCTACATCTGTCTTTCCTCAATTTGAATTTATGCCCTCTCAGGTGATTATTCTGAGCGAGAGGAAGAATCCCATCAGCATTGAGCATGCTCAAACCATTCAAGGCTTTATACACCTCTATCAGATCACCTCGCTGGTGTCTAGTCTCCAGACACTGTAATTTGCAAAACTTAAGCCTTTCTTCGTAAGAGCACCCCTTTGTTCCATTCACTAATCTTGTTGCCCTTCTCTGTACTCGTTCCAGCAGCTCTACATCCTTCTTGAAATGAGGCCTCCAGACCTGTATACAGTACTCTAGGTGTGGCCTGACCATTGCCTTATACAAGGGAATAATCACCTCCTTATCCCTGCTAGAAAAATTCCTATATATCATTGACAATACACCATGAGCTACTCTTGCAGCCCGTCTGTACTGCTCAGAGAACTTCAGAGAAATTCTCAGAGAAATTTCTGCTCAGAGAAATTCTTTGAATGTTTCCCATTTTGAATTTGCTGTTGGTAACATTATCAGTTGGTCCGACCGTATAGAATTTAAATACTGTCTGAGACTACTGAAGTCACCTTTACAAAAGCAAAAACCCTTCCCTTTACCCTTGATGGTAGTTACCTCTTTGAGTAAATCCCACTTCAGCACACTGTGATCACTGCCAGCTAGTGGTTCCTTTATCTGCAGAATCTTAATGCATGGAGAATCATACTGATAATCAGATCAAGAGTATTACTCCCTCTAGTTGCCTCCCGAACATGCTGCTGTAGAACACAATCATCCAATAAATCTACAAAAGCCTTGCTAGTGTGTGAGTGACCAACCCACAAATTCCAGTCAATCTCTGGGAAATTAAAATCCCCATTATGGCACTCTGATTTACTAGCCCACTCTATTTTTCTGCACAATTGCTCATTATACTCATCAGATTCAATTAGGCCTGTAACACACACCCATTCTCATTTTTCCTTTCTCACTGCTTATGTCACATCAAACAGACTCAACATTGCACTGTCCACCCGTGTCAACTGGATGCACTTCCTTAGATTTTATGTGTTTCTATCCTGTCCTGTCTGTCCTTCCTGTACACATTGTACTCCCCAAAAGTCTCTGATATCCCAACAATATCTGCCTTTGATGTCTTGACTAGCATTTCAAGTTCATCAAATTTATTAACTATACTCCTATCATTGGTGTACATGCAAGTATACATGCACCTGTTTCTACTCTTTGTGTGTGCTAGATGCAGAGATTGAGAAGAAATTAGGCTTCAACTGAGAATTCTGATGGGAATCTATGAGAGTTTGAGGTGTGGGGTAAATACCCTCGAATAAATTAATACGAGGGCCCATCAAGCTCTCAATTGCCCAACTCAATGCCAGAGCTCACTTCTGTGCATCAGGTAACACAGAGGCAATCTCCAAGGCAGAATGTGCTGGTACCACAGGAACTAGTTATTGTCTGTGAATGTATTGTCAGGGAGACAGGGAATATAGTATGCAAAAAGGATAGGTGGAACAGGACCAGAGTATGTCTGCCAGGGGGAAAAAGCTGA